>NC_091839.1:26541527-27177451 GCF_037783145.1 Equus przewalskii | reverse complement strand
TGCATCCCCCCACAACACACATCTCGGGGTACAGCAAGTCCACGTTCCTACTGCTGGTGACGATTTCTTTGCTCACCCAAAGTCTTGCCTAACTTCTCCACCATATAGTTATAATTTTCCCCCTTTTAACTAATAAGCAGTCTGTAGGGAGACACTTTAAATATCCTGCTCCTCACCAAAATGCCCCCCTAGGTTTAGCCTCCATTGAGGATGCTTGAATCAGTCTTTACCACGTGGTTGCAAAGTGATTATCCAACACCAGCCCCCGCTCCATGTTTACCAGCTGGCCCTGGGCATTCTGCTGCAAACCAGCACCCTCCCTTATCTCCTTTTATTTGTCTTTATTACCAGAATGGACTCAGGGGTTCCTGTCTTTTCAATGGATTATAGCTTATTGTGTCCTTGGTTATTTTGGTTCTCAAGTTGTACCAGATGAGGCCCATCGGAGCCTTCAGGAAGGTTCCTGCATCCCCATGACATGCCTTCATCATTTTTTGAACACTTCCTTTCTTTTTAGTATAATGAGATGTTCCAAAGTCATTTTGTTTCTACCCTGAAATCGGCCATTTCTCCAGTTCCAAAGAACTGGTTCCTTTAGGTGGAGGGTGGTATTAGAGACCAAATCTGAGTGCCAGGTGTGCTCATTGCTACTAGGGTGTCTTCTGCTGAACTAAGAGACATAGGCACAAATATAAACACATATAGGTACGCACAAAAGTATATGTGTGCATATACACATATGTGTACAGCAACACCTCCAGTTCCAATCTGTGGCTCCTCATATTTTTTATGTCCCTTCTTCAATAGTGAGAATCCTGGTACCCCAAAATCAACATTAATTTGCTGGATCCTAAAAATACCTCTAAAATAGTTTCAGAGGTGCTTTTCTCAAACCACTACAAGAAACAAATCTGAAGAGATTTCAGGATTTGTTTGCTGTTCCCCTTCTGCCACCAAGACATGGTAAATCACACAAATGGATGATTTATTTTACAGGGACAAAAATATAGCCAGATGTTCCCACTTGTTGATCTCAGGGGAAGCTGGGTTGGCTCAGGCATTAGGGGCACTGGGTCTGTGCTGAGGGTTTCAACTCCCACCCAAAGGTGCAGGGACATGGACCATTGAGAAAGATGCAGCAAATGGGGAGCCCAAAAAGGTGGCCCAGGTCTTTCCAGTGGAGTTGGGAGGACTGGAAAGGCACAGACCAATACAGGGGTATTGTGCCAGGACTCAAAAGGACGTGAGATGTCTGGAGGGCAAGAGAGAGCCCCAGGTGAGCTGGCACTAAGAATGGGTGGAATGTATGGCTGGTTCACTCAGGCTGGTTCCGAGGATAGCTGTGTTCAGAGGGGTAGGGAAAGGTAAGTCACACAAGTGGAAACCTGGCAAGATGGGGATGAAGTTCAATGGGAAGCAGATGCTTAAATACCCTGTTTGTGCACTGAATTGTGTGTCATTACCTCCTACTCCCTATCCACACATTGAAGCCCTAACCCCCATTGTGACTGTATTTGGAGATAGGGCCTTTAGGGAGGTAATTAATGTTAAATGAAGTTACAAGCGTGGGCTGTAATTCCACAGGACTGGCGTCCTTATATGAAGAGGAAGAGACAGCAGAGATTGCTCTCTTCCGATGCAAGTGCACAGAGGAGAGGCCATGCAAGGACAGAGAAGGTGGCTATCTACAAGCCAGGAAGAGAGGTCTTGCCAGAAACCAACCCTGACAGCACAGTGATGTTGGATGTCCAGCCTCCAGAACTGTGTTTAAGCCACTCAGCCTGTGGTATGTTGTTATGGCAGACCAAGCAGACTAATAAATACCCACCATCATTATCTGGGTTGAGGATAGTTTTGTAAATCAGGGTCAACCTGTGCAACTATTTTGGAAGGCAAACAGCCCACTTGCATTAAGAACCACTATGACATTGATGGTGGTTGAGCCTTCAATTTCAGGCATGGTGATTTTCCTTAAAGAATTAATGAAAGCAAAGCAGAAATCTACATATATCGAGAGGCTGAAATCCAAAATATACACAAGATTCCCATTTGCATGGAGTTAAATTCTCGATTACAGAGGAACTTCGCCTTAAGTTTCGGTAGAGCCATTCAAAGGAATAATAAGGCATTAATGATAATTAAGATGACTACGTAGCACCATGGAGAATAATTTCTAGGTGTGGCTCAAGAAGTAGAATACAAATATTCTATTGTAACTGTGTAAAGCATGGTGGATGTGGGAAACCATAACAGACAAAGTGTAAAGGTGAAAACAGTTGTATTAGGGTCATGGAATTATGGCTACATTTATTTTTGTTTTTGAATTCCATTAAAAATTCTTTATTTACAGGGCTTTTATAATAAAATTCATTTTTCACCATTTTGAAAAGAATTCTCCCAATTATGGAAAACTTGAAAAACACAGACTTGAAGGGGGAAAATCTCCCAGGTTCCCAACTCACGAGAACTTTTACTTTTGACATCTCAGTATATGTATATCCTTCCAGTCATTTTTCTGGGTATAAGATTTTGGTATGTATATGTTTGGTGCACGTAAAGTTAGCATTCTCATCGTAAGTGTGTGTGGTGAGTATCCTGAATAAGTGAATGAATATTTGAACGACTGAGTGAGTTGTGGGAAGAAATTGTGGACCTTCTTCATTCAGACAGCTGGCGTAACAAGATGGACTGGTATGTTTCTGACGTGGAGAAAGGACCTCCATTCTGCCTTCTGAGCCCAAGGAAAAGTCAAGGCTCAAGCTGCTCCCTCGCCCCTGTGAGGCTCCTGGGACAGGCCACAGTTGAGAGCAGTGGGATTCTGCAGTGCAGCCAATTCAGGAAGCTTGAGCACAATTCGTGCTTGACGCATCCTGGCCCCTGTTCCTCAAGGTGAGGCCTTCAGATCACCTGCTCCACAATCACTCGTGGCCTTGGTGTAGACTCTGGAACCGCCTCAGACCGACCAAAGGAGAATCTCGGGTCTAACACCCCCCCACCCTCAGGTGGTTTCCATTTACAGCAGAAGCGGAGATCCACCGCCCTCGGAAGTGCTGGGCTCGGTCTTTCCCGAGTCTGCGGAAGTCCAGAGAACGGGGCTAGTGGAACCAGGGGTCAGTCCAGACTAATACGGCCTGAAGCTCCCACGACTGCGGAGTCCCTCTGCAGGAAGAATTCGCAACTGCTCAGATAAGCCAGGTGCCTGGCCTTGGAAGGGGCGCGGGCGAGCGAAGGACCGCGGAGCTTCAGCTGCTTCAACTTCACGCGAGTCCATGAAGCCCGACCTCAGAGCACACGGCCCAGGACTCCCAGCCGTGAGAACGCGGGTTACGGAAAGCACAGTTCCCAGAAGGCCCGGTGACACGGCCGGCTGCCTGGCCCCAGCCTCGAGCTACCAAGAGAGACCTCCGCAGAGCCGGGCTCCCGAGAGACAGCCGCGCGCGACGCGGGCAGCTGTTAGGGAGCCCGTCCCGGGCCGCACGGCCTCCGGAAGTGCGGGCGGGGCGGGGCTCCTGCGGCAGGAGCTTCTGGCTTCCGGCTTCCGGCTTCCGGTAGCGGCTCTGCTTCCGGAGTGAGGCTCTGGGACAGATGAGCCTCAGATTTCCCGGCCTCTCGGCAGGGCCCTTGGGACCGGAGCGGTCTCTCCGGCTGTTCCTGCCTGGGGGCCTGTGCTCTAGCGGTTCCTACGCCTTTTCAGAGACGCTTGCCCTGAAGCCCTGGCTTTAAGGTGCCACCCCCCACACCCGCTGCTTCCCCAATAACGCTGGCGTCCCCCCGTCTCCTCCTCTAGTCTGGTTTACCTTGTTTACCTTCTGATCACCTGGGTGCCTGTCCCGCCCACTGCCTTGAAACAGCCATGAGGCCAGAGGCATCTTCTGTGCCGTTCACGCTTGTTTAACTCTGGCTTGGGCTCTTAATATCCTTCAAAGGGGAGAATACATAAATTAATCCCTCTTGGACAGCAAAGTCTAGAGCCTTCCCTTAAAGACCTGCTCTCCAAAAACAAAAATGACTTGGGCGTGAGTGGGCGGCAGAGGCATGCAGAGCAGCCTGGGAAGGCAGGAAGGCCTCCGAGCAGAAATCTGACTTGCTGGGTTCAGAGGTGGGTGAGAGGGAACAGCATGTAGGTGGCTGGTCTGCTCTTGGCCTCTCCTGAAGACAGCTAGAAGCTTTGACCTCTTTCTCTATTTGTGACTGTGTAAGCTATATAAATATATACTATGTGCCAGTATAAAATACGGGTGTATTCGGATGCACAGGCGCTCTTCAGAAAAGGGTCTCTTTCGTTTTCTCATTTAATAGGAATGATGGTTTTGTGAGTGATGCAAACAATGGGTGTTTTACACTCGCTTTATACTTTGCAGCATGCTTTGGTATTCCATGAGCTCATTTAATTATCACTGCACCCCGAGGAGCAGGTAATTTATCAGTTGTGTTTCCTTAATTGGGGTTGAATTTTCTGTTACTTGCAATGAGGCTAAGCCAAAAGGGAATTCGTTGGCTTGTGTAACTGAGAAGCCCAGCTGACTTGGTATTTCCCTTCCTTGCTTTATTTCTTCTCCATTACACTTACTGTGTAATGTGCCTA
This sequence comes from Equus przewalskii, assembly GCF_037783145.1. Classification (NCBI taxonomy): domain Eukaryota; kingdom Metazoa; phylum Chordata; class Mammalia; order Perissodactyla; family Equidae; genus Equus; species Equus przewalskii. The sequence continues at coordinate 27,172,866 of NC_091839.1, read as the reverse complement.
TAACTTATTCATTTCTCTTTATTTTCCATCTCTTCCACCCAAATGTAAGCTCCTGAGGCCAGGAAGTTTCATGGGTTTTATTGCCTGGTGTATCATCCCAGCATCTGGAGTTGTGCCTGGCCTTTAGTTGTTGCTCAATAAGTAGTTGCTGCCTGAGAGAATTAGAAACATACTGGGAAACCAGAGGTGACTTAATTCTCCACTCTCTATGCATCTCCCACCCAAGGTGCATGTTCTTGGCTGCCAGTCACTGGAAATCCAACTCAAAATTGTGGATGTCTTGAGGATACTTTTTATTTTCCATAACAGGAAGACCAGAAGATGAGCTCCAAGGTGGGGCCACTGGGGCTCTGCTTGAATTCCAGATGACTCGGCTCTGCTGTCTTCTTTGAGTTGACTTTTTCCTCAGGATGGTTTCCCTCATAGTTTAGAGATATGCTTCCTTGTTCATGTCCAGAGGAAGACAGAGTCTCTCCTTAGCAAAGAATGAGACGTTCCCCTTTGTCTCATTGAACCTACATAAGCCACAGTTTCACCCCTGGACACCACAGCCTTGCTCTGATTGGCTGCAGCCTGGGTCCCTGAACCGGTCATTCACCAGAAAGATGGTGTTGCCGTGACTAGCTTGACCCAAGGAGGAGACCTGGTAAATGGGGAGTCACTTTTACTGAGTCACTCGGCTGCATGGGAGGGAGAAAGGGGGTCAGAGAGGGTGCTCCCTGCCCTCAGAGTGTGCTGAGAGTGCTAGACTTTAAGCCAAAAAGCAGACAAATAATGACTGTCATATGTATTACAAAGTTTGGAAAGGGTTCCCTGAGGAAGAGTTCATGGGTCTGAGATGGGAGGATATGTGGGCATTAACCAATTGACAGAGGGAGGGAGTGGTTCCTAAGAGCAGCAGAAAGGGTCTTTCCACAGGCCCTGAGAAGGGCGGCACGTTGTATTTAGCGCTGGGACCCTCATGCTACAGAGGATACAAGAGTCAGCCTCATCATCCCCACCCCAAAGATTTGGACTCATTTGTTCTGGTGCAAGGCCCAGGAATCTGCATTTATAATCAGCACCCTGGTGCTTCTGTTGACAAAAGCCATGGATCCCACTGTGAGAGACACTAGTTCAGAAAAACAAGTAAGGTCTAGGTGGCTGGCACACAGAGATCTGGGGTAGACTGAGACCCAAAGGTGGGTGGATGCCCAATCTTCCAGCACCTTCTCTGCCGGAGTCAGGATTTTCTCTTCATCTGAGGAGTGGTAGGAAGCCACTGGAGGGGGTGAAGCAGGACTGACTCAACTGTATTTGTATTAAAAAAGACTCTCTCCCAGAGTGCATGAGTTACTATTGCTGTGTAACAAACCACCCCAACACTTCACAGAACACAGCACTACAATTTGTTTGGCTCACAGATTCAGGGGCTCAGTAATTTGGAAAGGGCACAACAGGGATGGTTTGTCTCTGCTCCACCGTGTTTGAGGCCTCAGCTGGGAACTTGAAGGCTGAGGTAGGTTGAAAACTGAGGGTCTGGAGTCATCTGAAGACTTGTTCACTTACATGCCTGATGAACCTGGGGGCCTCAGAGACTGGGACTGCTGACTGGAACCCCTAAGCAGAGCCTGTGTGGCTTGGGCATCCTCACAGTAGGGCGGCCTCAGGGTAGCTGGACTTCCCACATGGCGTCTCAGGGCTCCAAGTATAAGTGTTCCAGTGAGCATGGTGTAAACCGCATGGCCTCTTCTGACCTAGCCTCAGAACTCTACCCCATTCTTCACCTTAACCTCTGTTCACCCCCTTCAGTTTTCCTTGTTGATCTTTTAGTGTCAATAATTAAGACCTATCAGCAACTGTCCAAGTCTGTGAGGTCCTCGAGAGTCAGGAGTGCATTCGTCCCACAGTTTTCCTGACACCCTTCTGGAAGGGACTTTCACCTCGTTCCTGGTTTAGGGCAGAAGCGATACTGTGGGCAGTGCTCCATGGCTCCCAACTGCCTGCTGTATTCCTCTTTCTATCATTGCAGGGGAAGGAGGGGGAGGGGCAGAGAGGGCAGGCAGGAGCTTGTACAACTCCATTTCCCAGCAATCTGGCATTTTCACAGGATGGCAAGAGTGCGTGGTTGGGTTCCATTTTTACTGAACAGAATTGCAATAGAAGAGTCTTAACATTTTTTCCAAACATAATGTTCTATGATAAGAATGATATTCCTAGAGAGCCTGAAATATGCACAACCAGCATTGCGTATTTGCTACACTAGACTTAGGGGGAGGAGCCTGTCATGCCATTTACCTAAAGAAGCTGATCTTCCCAGTACATCTGCTTTCCTTGGGGACAAGAAGCTACACAAGGGGAAGCATGGAGGGCGGGGCATGTGCAATAAAAGAGGGAGGACAGAACAGCTGATCAAAGGACCAAGGCTACTGAGCTTCCCTTTCAGTGCAGCCACTGGCCAGCTACACATGGCAAATGAGCACTTGAGATGTGGCTACAGGGAATTAAGATATGCTGCAAATGTGAAATACACACTGGAGTTCAAAGACATAGTGTACAGAAAGAAAGGAAAACGTCTCAGTGATTTTTATATTGACAACATGTCAAAATGGTAACATTTGGGATACATAGAGACCAGTAGTGAATTAACTTCACCTGTTTTTGCTTGCCTTTTTCAATAGGACTGTTACAGTATTTAAGTTTACTGATGCAGCTTGCACTGTTTCTATTGCAGAGAGCTGCAAGGCACTATTTACTGATTTTCTTAAGTGGCATTTAAATGACTCTGAAATTATTCCAAAAAAGAGGAGGCATTCCACAGGCATACTGAGGAACAGTATTGGAAGACTATTTGCAACATGGTTCCCCCAAGGGAGAAATTTCAAGTTAACTGGAAACTTACATCCCAGCATTGTGATTAGGAAAATCAGACTAATTGATATAACCCTAACTGATGGTTGGTGACCGAAACCAGCCAATACACTTCAAATATGGGTTCTAATGAGGGTAGCAAGTGGTTGTCGGGGGACTGCTGGTAGTGGACTCAGAGTTCGATGAAATACTATGGACCTTTAAGTTAAATTAGATTTTAACAAAAGCTTATTAAACACCAGGATGAAGAATCAAGAGAAGAAAAATGTTCAAGAGAAGATTAACTTGTACATTTCTCAAGAGAGAGAAATCTTGCAAAACATAAGGTTCCATGTGGAGGTGCTATTGCTCATAAGATGGTGGCTTAACAAAGGGAAAAATCTTCCTCTTTTTGTGAAACAGCAACATCTGTGTTCTTAATGCCTGTGAGTCCTGCAGAGAGACTGATAGCAAGCAGAGCAGCAAAAGCCATCTCAGAATCCAGAAGACTCCACAGAAGTGGCTTTACATTTCAAGTCTTCCTATACAAATCTTTTCAATTCCATTGCATATAAAGGTTGATTTATTGCAAAATAACGCAGATAATTTAAAATGTTTATAGTACACGGATACTCTTGTCTCATGGAATTCAAAACTGTGAGACTGGTTGCCATGTATCTTGATCAAACAATTTACACACAAATCAGGAAACTTTGCACTGAGACAGCTGAGTATCCATGCTGATTCCATAAGGATGTGCTCGTGTCTGGAGCACTCTGCCATACTGTTTGTAGGGACTATCAGAGTCAGCTTGCACCGTTGATAAGCACTTCTCCCCTGCTAAGAATGTAACGTGCAATAATGATAAATTCTGGCTGCATTTGGTTCTTTTATATGAAAGGCATTCGTTGGGTTTCTCACCACTCTGAAAATCTCTGGTTTGGAATATGGTCAATCCTTGGACAGAATTCCCCAGATCCACTACATTTCCTCCATTTCTCTCTCTGTAGGATCAATGACATAGCATTCATGGGCACTCATGGCTAAAGTTTCCCCACGTTGATTGCACATGTCCCTACTGTTTGGATGACCTGATAGTCAGGGATGGACGACCTGGAGCTCAGTATCCCCACCGTCATTTCCCTCACTGTGAACTCTGAGGGTGTCTGAGGAGTATGTTGACTGTGAAAGCTTGTGTATAAAAATGTTTCTGTTGCTTCTCATGAGTATCATCGGGTCAAGTCTAGTAAGGAATGAGCTATGGCTTAAGGCTTTCCTGTGTCCCTGCACACGTGGAATGGGTCTACCCAGTGTGAGTTCTCTGGTGCTTGGTGAGGGAGGAGCTGTGTGTGAAGGCTTTCCCACAGTCCCTGCATTCATACGGTTTCTCTCCCGTGTGGATCCTCCGGTGCTGAGTCAGGTGGGTGCTCTGCCGGAAGGATTTTCCACAGTCCTGACATTCGTAGGGCTTTTCCCCCGTGTGTGTCCTTTCGTGCTGGCTGAGTGATGAGCTGTGACTGAAGGATTTCCCACATTCATTACACCCATAGGGCTTTTCCTTGGTGTGAATCCTCTGGTGCTCTATGAGAAGGGAGCTCTGGCTGAAGGCTCTGCCACACTCAGTACACTCATAGGGCTTTTCTCCTGTGTGGATCCTCTGATGCTGAATGAGGGGGGCGAGCTGGCTGAAGGCTCTGCTGCAGGTGTTACACTTGTAGGGCTTCTCACCGGTGTGGATCCGCTGGTGCTTAGTTAGGGAGGAGCTGTGGCTGAAGGCCTTGCCACAGTCGCCACACTCATAGGGCTTCTCCCCAGTGTGGATTCTCTGGTGCTGGGTGAGGTGTGTGCTCTGCCGGAAGGCCTTCCCGCACTGACTGCACTCATAGGGCTTCTCGCCCGTGTGCGTCCGCTCGTGCTGGCTGAGTGACGAGCTATGACTGAAAGTCTTCCCACACTCATTGCACCCATAGGGTTTCTCTCCCGTGTGAATTCTTCGATGCTCCGTCAAGAGTGTGCTCTGGCTGAAGGCTTTCCCACACTCATTGCACTCATAGGGCTTCTCTCCTGTGTGCGTCCTCTGATGCTGAATCAGCGGTGTGATCTGGGTGAAGGCTTTGCCACACTCATGGCACTCATAGGGCTTCTCCCCGGTGTGGATGCGCTGGTGTTTGGTCAAGGAGGAGCTGTGGCTGAAGGCCTTGCCACACTCCCCACACTGATAGGGCTTCTCCCCAGTGTGGATTCGCAGGTGCTGTGTGAGGTGGATGCTCTGCCGGAAGGCCTTCCCACATTCACTGCACTCATAGGGTTTCTCACCCGTGTGTGTCCGCTCGTGCTGGCTGAAGGAAGACCTAAAACTGAAGGATTTCCCACATTCACTGCACTCGTAGGGCTTCTCGCCAGTATGAGTCCTCTGGTGCTGGATCAGTGGGGCGATCTGGTTGAAGGTCCTCCCACACTGACTGCACTTATAAGGTTTCTCGCCAGTGTGGATTCTCTGGTGTTTGGTCAGTGCCGAGCTGTTTCGGAAACCTTTTCCACACTCGTGACATTCGTAAGGTCTCTCTCCTGTGTGTGTTCGGTGGTGTTCAATGAGTGCTGAGCTGTGACTAAAGGCCTTTCCACATTCCTGACATTTGTAGGGTTTCTCTTTTGCATAGGTTTTCTGTTGGGAATTTAACTTGGAGTCCAGATTCTCCCTCTTTCCATGTGTCCCCCACATGTGGGGGCCTCGTCTTTCAGGGGTCATTGGCTGAATGCCAAGACCAGGGCCCAGACCTCTGTTTTCCCCAAGCCCATTCCCCACCTGCTGCTCCTGAATGAGTGTCTTCTCCAGTGTGAAGGCCACCTGTAGCACACGGGCATCTAGGTTCCTGTGACTCCGCTCCCAGTGGCCGTTGGCATCTCCCTGCTCAGGGCACCACAGATTGTCCCACAGGAACCTTTCTACCAGGACACTGTTAGGTACTTCTTCAGTGATGTCTTGTCTTGGAACTGACGGTTTGGTTTGGGGTCTAGTTTCCAAGTCTGAAAGAAACAAAAAACAGAATGTCCCTTAATCCCTGTTCTGGGGGAAGAGTTTGTGGTGGGTGGGCAGATGGAAGGATAAAACTGATGGTTTTGAAAGGTTCGAGGCACAAGTGGCTTTGACCATTTAAAAACATGGTTTTGCACATCAGGGAAAGAAGAGGAGAGGGAGGGCAGGCACAGGGAACAACCAGGGGTGGGTGAGCTGTATGGGGGTAGGTGTAGGGTTTGCGAGAGGAGCAGAGAACATGAAGGTGGGGAGAGGGTGCTGAGGAGAGAGTGAGCATTCGGAGAAACTGTCGACAGATGCCCCAGGCTTGGGAAGAGCAGGGCGATGGCCAGGCTTGGGCTAAAGCCACCTCCACAGTGCCAGGTGGTGATGGGAGGAAAAGCCACCACCTGGGGAGGGACCACCCAGCCAGCCCTCCCCCTGCTCAGGTCCAGGTTCTTCTCAGCATCCTCTCACTGCTGTGCCTCTTCACCCAGACTTAAAGAAACCCATCAGCTCCCCTAGCCTGAGAACAGCTGAGATGCCCAGCACTAGGAGGATGGATAGATGACCTGTGGGGTGTCAGAGGACTTGGATCTGATTTATTTTGTCTGTCTCACTAAGTGGGGCTCCCCAAGGGTGGGGGCTTCTGTCCACCTTGGTCACCATCGTACCCCCAGCCCCCAGGAGAGGTCAGCAGACATGCTGAATGAACGAACAAATACACTCCCTCTACCTCCTTCCTGGCAGGAGGGCCTCTGTGGCCTGGTACCCAGCCCTCTCTGCACAGCCACGCCTCAGGACCCACAACCCGCACCCTGACACTGGATTGGCCTAAGGGAGTGATGTGGGCGCCTTTCCCATTTATGTTCCAATCTAGTGAAAAGTTAAGAAGGAAAAAATAGGTCAAGTTAGGTGTGGTTGACAGAATAGTGGCTCCCAAAGATGCCCACATCCTAATCCCTGATCCTATGAACATGCTGTTACCTTACATGCTGAGGAAGAATTAAGGTTGCTACTCAGGTGACATTAGCTAATCATCTGAGATTACCCTGGATTAGCGGGCTGGGTCTAACATAATTACAAGTGTTCCTAAATGTGAGAGAGAGGCATGGGGGTCAGAGTGACACATGAGAGACAATGTGACCAGCCATTGCTGACTCTGAAGATGGACAAGGCCATGAGTCAAGGGATGTGGGCAGCTTCCAGAAGCTGGAAAATGAAAGGAAGTGGACTCTCCCCAGACTCTCCAGAAGGAGCATTGCCCTGCGGACACTGTGACTGGAGCTCAGTGAGACCCAGGATGGACTTCTGACCTCTAAGACCGTAAGCTGAGCCGAGTTGCTTTAAGCCACTAAGTTTATGGTAATTTGTCACAGCAGCAATAGCAAGCCAATATACTGGGTAAGGGCTGGTTATTATTTGAGGCTGGGGAGACCCTAGGAGCCCCTGCCACACACTAACCATCCTTCTTGGGCCCTGGCAATGGGCCGCCACTTAACCAGGGTCAGGGCCTGACGCCAGAGGGCAACTGCCTGCCAGAGTGCTGGGACCCCCACTTCCTGCAGAGTTGCCTATGGTCTCAGGAGCTGGACAAGAGGTATGAAGAGCAGAACTGCCTGGCCCACCTACAGGCACAGGGCAGAGCCCAGCTGGGATCCACCAACCCACAGATGCATGAGTCATAAGTGAGTCTTTGGTCTAAACCACTGAGGCTGGAGTGTTTGTTACATGGCCAGAGCTGACTGCTGCACCACCCCAGGGCCTTTGCACTTTGGTTTCCTCTGCCCGGAATTCTGTTCTCCTGGCTGGTTTCATGGCAGCACTGTTCTTGGGTTCAGGCTTCACCTCACATGTCATCCCATGGGGAGGCGAGCCCTTGTCTCTCTGCTCAGGTCCCCGCAACCCTGGTCTCCACCTTAGCACCTGCTTTCATTTTCTTAGCCTTCATCACAATCTGTGCTGTGTTCACTGTTATTACTTTAGCTAGTATTGTGCACCCCTTTCCCACACCAAGAATGTAAATTCAGTGACAACAGGCACTCATCTCACTCACAGCAGGATAGGCATGTGGTGAGTGTTCACTGAAAGTCACTTTGCTGTGAAGAATCCAAGAGCAGATACGGGGAGAACCTGGGCTGGGTGGGCTCCTCGGCCTCAAGGCCCTCACCTCACCTGGGCACATACCTTGGGGAAGGCCCTTGTCCACTGCCCACGGCTCTGTCACCTGCTCCAGCAGGGAGATGACGTCCAGCTTCGGGAGCCAGTGTCCTGCTCGGGGGAGACCCGCGGAGTGAGTGCTTCTGTCCAGGACCCTTCCAGCCCTCTGCCCACTCCACCCTCAGTCTCCCAGGACCCAAGGGCTAGGGGTTCTGAGAGGCCACATCTGTTATGGTAACAGCCCCTGACATTCCTTAGGGACTTGCTCTCCCCACTCTGAGTCCCTGACGCCACCCCTGACCCCAGGGTGGATATGTGGCCCAGTCCCAGCCAATCAGAGCTCTGCTTCCTCCCCCAAGTACTGGCAACAATGACCAGCGTGGAGGGGACCTGGTTGTCAAACAAGATAACCCAGGCACTTTTTATGGGGCCCCGGGACACAGACCCTGCCTCTTCTGCTGCTCTTGGACCCAGGAGAGGCACCCTGGCAGCTGTCCTGTCACCTGCAGAGGGGCCATCTGTGAATGGAGGCAGAAGGAGGGGCTCTTGAGAGCATCATGGATGACCAGGCCTCCCTGGGATTCTGCGGTCACCGGGCCCAGGACATCCCTCTGACCCCATGAGTTTCTGCTTCTGGCATTTTTAGGTGGGATCTATAACTTGCAGCCAAAACATCCTAACTGATATTCCCTAAAATGGATCCTTGAAGTCCAAGACACACCCCACATATTCGCTTTTAAGGCCTAGACCAACCCCCACTTTTACCCCAGGAGAATCAGAACCTGTGCCGGGGGCAGACCATCAGGGGAACGGGTGTGGCCTCACCCACGGAGACCAGGAGCCCAAAGGTCTCCAGCATCACATCGCGGTACAGGGTCCTCTGGGCGGGCTCCAGCTGCCCCCACTCCTCCCGGGTGAAGTCCACAACCACGTCCTCAAAGGTCACTTGCTCCTGAAACATCACACACAAGTGCCCTCAGCCAGGCCAAGCTGGCACTGGCTGCTGGTGGGAGAAGCTGGTGAATGGGGATGTCGGCCAAGCTGGATGGGAGGGGGTTTTCCCGGGTCTGGTGATTTGGGCCAGGTTTTTCCTGTGGGGCCTGGGGGCTCTGGAGGAAGGGGAGATCTTAGGATGTAAGAGGACACACCCTGTCTTCCAGCAATTTGGCTGGAGAAAAGTCTCTTGAAATAAGGAATGCTGCTGAGGAGTCAACAATGAAAGGAAGGACAGTCCTGGGCATGTTGGGGTCACCAGGAACTGTGCTTGCCTGAGAGGTCCCTGGGAGTGGCAGTGGGGGCAGGGAATACCTGGAAAACTGTCAGGTTGGATCCCTGCCTCAGCCTTGTGGCCGAAATAACATCCTGATGGGTCCAAGACAAAAGATGAATAACACAAAGCCCTTGTGAAAGAGGCGATTAAAGAAAAAATACTGGGGTATAGATGATCTTTCTAATCATGAGATGAAACCTAGATGTTTCCCCTCCTTCTCTATTAGTTATCTATTGATAACGTAACAAATTACCCCAGAGTTGGTGTCTTAAAGCAACACCCATTTACCATCTCAGTTCTGCAGGTCAGAACTCCAACAAGGCGCAGCTGAGCCCTCTGCTCGGGTCTCATGGGGCCAAAATCAAGTCTCAGCCAGACTGTGTTCCTGGCTGGAAGCTCTGGGGAAAAACTGCTCCCTGACTCATTCTTGTTGACGGAAATCAGTTCCTTGAGGCTGTAGGACGCAGTCCCCATTTTCCTGCAAGCTGTTGGTTAGAGGTCATTCTGAGCTCCTAGAAGCCGCCCCCTCCATGACAGCTTATAACATGGATATCTGCTTTCTTCTTGACAAGCTGAATGCGTATCTCCAACCTCCTCTCCCGCAACCAGCCAGGCAACCTGTTTTAAAACCAACCTGTTTTAAAAGGGCTCATGTGATTAGGTCAGGTCCACTCGGACTACCTCCCTTTCTTCAGGCCAATTGTGTACATGACATGACACAGTCAAGGGAGTGCCATCTCATCCTATTAACAGGTTCCGGGGACTATGCAGGGCATGCACACTGAGGGGGAGCAGGAAATCTGGGGGCATCTTAGAATTCTGATTACCATATTTCTCTCCAAGAAAGAGTTGAGATATTCAACTAGTAAAAACACATGCACTGCCAAACCACCATGAACAAATCTGAAGAACAGATGGCCAACTGGAAAACATATGCACAACATGTGATGAATCTAGGGCACTAATTTCTTTCCTTAATGCATAAAAAGCTCCTACAAATCAACAAGACAGAGGCCAACCACAGCAATCAAATGATGAGCGGCAGACCAGAGCCAGGAGGAAGCCCATGTCCTCAGGGAAAGGAAGGAAGCTCCTACCTGCTGCCTACGCTGGAGGTGCCTCCTTCATCTGTAATGACCTGCCCAGTCTCCACTGGCACCTGGGTTTGTGTCTGGATTCAGCAGGGAGGGGATGGTGGCCCCTGTGTCTGGCCAACTGGGAGTAAAGATGGTACAGGCTGCTGTGTACTGAGCACGTCTGATAGGCTAAGCACTGGGGTACAGCAGCTAAGGATTATTAGAGGGGGCTAAGCTTCACCAATCATAAAAATATATGCAAGAAAATGACAATAACAAAAACCCATGTGGTGGGCAGGGAAAGAGGAGCTCAAAAACCAGCTCAGCTTAAAACCAAGTCCTAATATAGGAAAGAAGGAGCCTAGATTAGTTAGGAAGAAGAAGATTGCTCAGATAACAGACTGGTGAAAACTTTAGCCACAAGGGGAAAATCTACCATATCCTGGAATATATTCTAGAAGAGTTACAGAAGATTTAAAAACTGACCCAGTAAAACCACCTCCCATGTCACCCATGCCAGGCCCTGGAACAATACTTCATCCCATTTAATCTCCGCAGCAACCTTGTGAGAGGTCCGCGCTGCTGAGAGCCCGTTTCACCGAAGCTGGGGGAGCTTACGTGTCTTGCCCAAAGTTATACAGCCAGAAGGCAGCAAGTCCAAGGGTTGCCTCTGCACGATTGTATTAAGAATCTGTTCCCTATATAAATTAAGTTTAAGCATATGAAGACCCACGTATAAGTAGCAAGTCAGTGTGGTTGTGGGGGAATTTCAAATCAGTGGGCAAGCTGGGTCATCTGGCTGTCTATTTAGGGGAAAAAAATCAATTGATCCCTACCTCACAATATAAATAAATTTCAGAAATCTTAAAGAGCTGAAAGTAAAAAGGAAATAAATTGGAGAAGTATAAGCCATTAGTTTAATAACCCTGGGACAGAGAAAGTCCTCACAGATAAGACATGGAACACTAAAAGTCACAAAGAAGAAAAATGAGTGTAGCAGGCAGAATACTGTCTCCCTAAAGATATTCACGTCCTAATCCCTGGATTACATGGCAAGATGGGATTAAGGTTGCTAATCAGCTGATCGTAAAGTAAGGAGATTATCCTGGAATATCCTGGTGGCCCAACATAATCACAGGGGCAGAAGAAGATAGAAAAGTCAGTGTCACTGTAATGAGATGTGAGGAAGACTCAACTGGCCAGTGTTGGCTTTGAAGATGGAAGGGGGACAGGAGCCCAGCAACGCGAGTGGCCTCTAGATGCTAGAAAAGGCAAGGAAGCGGATCCTCCCCTGGAGCCACCAGAAGAAACACAGCCCTGCTGACACCTTGATTCCAGTGCAGAGAGACTCATTTCAGATTTCTGACCTCAAGAACTATAAAATAATGAACATGTGTAGTTTTAAGCTACTAACTTTGTTGGGATTTGTTACAAAATCAATAGCAAAATAATACATTGAGCCATCAGAATTCATGACTTCTGCATGATAAAAGTCATTGCAAGCCACTTAAAGGACCCATGAGAGCAAATTAAGTATTTGCAACATAAATGAAAAGGATTGGTGGCCTTGTAAAGAGCTGGCAAACCAGTAAGTAAAGGCAAGTAGGAGGACAGAGACCCCAGCCCTTCAGAGAGGAGGAGGGGTGCGGACACAGGCAGGAAGTACTGTCACAATTGACTGTTCTTTCTAAATGCCTACATTTGTTTCTCCAGCAATTCCACTCCCCATCCCTGCTCCCCACAAGAACCTGGCTCCCCTGTGCATCGTTTACACCTACTGGGCAGGCTGGACGCCACCGGGAGGGGAGAAGACAGACTAGCCCTGTTCACCCTCCAGGAGAAACCCACCCAGTACACGACAGGGTAGACTGAGACCCACAGCTGGGAACAGCCTTCCAGACGGAGAAATCCTGAATTGTGGGAATCCCCTGCACAAAATGAAGCAAAGCTCTATTCCCATCTGTCAGAAAAAACGCACATAAACAGAGGGGAAATGAGGCGCATGGTGGTGACACCAGGAGCAGCTTTAGAGGGAAGCCTGGAGACTTTCTAAGAATGGCCTGACTTTTTTTTTTTTTTAAAGATTGGCACCTGGGCTAACAACTGTTGCCAATCTTTTTTTTTTTTCCTGCTTTATCTCCCCAAACCCCCCCTGTACATAGTTGTATATCTTAGTTGCAGGTCCTTCTAGTTGTGGGATGTGGGACGCTGCCTCAACGTGCTCTGACGAGTGGTGCCATGTCAGTGCCCAGGATCCGAACCCTGGGCCGCTGCAGCAGAGCATGCGAACTTAACCACTCGGCCATGGAGCGGGCCCCAACCTGACATTTTTATAATGAGAACATCACTATGTGTATTGTGTGGCCTTCAACAGTAAGTCAGCCAACTCATCAAGCTAGAAATCACCAGAGAAAATTTCAGGTTTTTGACACAACATTAAGAACTTTAAATTTCTGAACCTTAAAAAAACAAACTCAGAGCAAACACATAGATGGTGCCTGGGCCGTGCCGGCACCGCATGAAGACACACATGGATTGCTCACTTAACATCCCCATGCCCTGGGGATCATGTCTACCCACTGTTCACCCTGGGATGTCAAGCAAGTTGCCCCAAATCAGCCACCGAGGACAGGGCTGCGCCATGATCCCCACCTGGGTCCTCTGGGCTGGGCCAACTCCCTGAAAAGTGAGGGAGAAAAGCAGGCCCGGGGCTGGAACAGGGTTCCAGGCCTGGGGGCCAGGCGGGGAGCTCGGTGCCCCACCTGGTTCCTCCTGGACAAACAGGGGACCCCTTAGATGTCACGGTGGCGTCGGCTGGGGCCGCCTCAGCTGGTATGTCGGCTGGCGTCGGCCGCTCGCTCACACTGTGCCCTGGTGCCTGAGCACAAACAGGGGCTGGGAGAGAGCAGGAGTGAGGACGCAGGTAGGGGTCTCGGCAGCAGGAACCCGGGGGCTGTTTCCTAGACTTTACTTTCGGACATTTAGAAATCGGAAGGGCCAGGACGCAGCAGGATGTGTGCTGAGCACGGGGCCCTCCTATAGCCAGAGGGTCTGAGCTCAGGGGCATCCTGAGCTCAGGCCTGGCTCAGCCACTCCCAGCCAGGGCCTCGGGGATGAGTGCCTCTGTGCCTTGGTTTCCACCTCCTTCCCACCTCATGGGGCTAATGTGGGGGCTGAAGAGGGTGACACGTGTCCAGCACTGACCACAGGGTTTGGAACGTTCATCGTTCCAGCCATTCACTGAGCACCTACTGTGTGCTGGCCTTTGCAGGTAGCAAGAATGGCCAGAACTGCTTCCCAAGGCCCCGGCCCCATCCAGCTGGACTAGGAGGCCTTGCTCTCAGTCTTTCTGCTACAAGTGCCTTCCCTTCATGGAAAGCGCCTGGCGTGGTCCCACCTCCGGGCCTTTGTTCATGCTGTTTCCTCTGCCCAGAACATTCTTTCTGTGCCTCGACCTCACTCCCTCCCCTCCTGCAGGTCTCAGGGAGGCCTCCCGGGCTGTGCTGGTCAATGCCTGATCCCCAAGCCCACCCTCTTCTGGGCCTCATTTCCCTGCACAACACTTGGAATATTTACTTTCCTCATAGGGACTGGGAGCCCCACAGGGATGGCGAATTCTGCTCATGCTGTCTGTTTCCGCACCCACAGTGCCTGCGGCAGTGCCTGGTCCCTGGCAGTTGCTCAGCACCTGTCTGCCAAGTGACTGGCTAAAAAGAGTGAGCTGGGAGTACTGACCTAGAACCCTGTGTGGAGCAAGTGCCAGGCACATCAGTGGATGGATGAGCGATGTCTGCCAGGGCAGCATGGGGCAGCTGGGGGAATCTGAGAGGTCCTCTCAGAGGTGAGGTGTGAGAGCTGGAGGAGGATGTGGAAGTGGCTAAAGCACAGTCCTGGCAGGGGGCAGACTTAGGGCAAAGGCCCTAAGGCCAGAAGGAGCCTGGTGGGGACCCAGGTCAGGGCCTGAGAGATCCAAGTGTGAGGGTGGCAGTATACTCACCCGGGCCCCGGCAGCAAGGAGCCCAGCGGTCATTCCCTCCTCCTCTGGCCTGTTACAGGAACAGCCGGCTCCTCTGCAGGAAGTTGTGGGGAGAAAAGGAAGTGAGAGACTGGGCAGGCACCTGTGGTGACCAGAACCCCCTGCCCTGGAACCCCTGTGCAGGCAGGAGAAGGAGCTGTGGCTCCAGCAGCCTGGAGTCCAGCACCCACGCCAAACCTTGCAACAGTGAAACCTCAGTGGGGCACTTTCCAAGCGCCTGCATCTGCCCAGTGCCATTCCACATGCTATTCCAGGCACTGTTGAAGGATGATCTCAAACTTTCCCACCCTATTCTGCAGAGAGGGAAACTGATAGCCAGGGGGCAAAGGGCACAACCGTGGCTGCACAGATGATTGCCAGAGTGAGGGCTATTTCTGCGACTATGACAGAAAGCCAGACAGTTCTGGGGTTCCTGGACACGGTTTGGTGTGCCTCAGTTTCTCTCTCCCATAAAAAGAGGGTGGTGACCCAACATGAAGACGACGGGCACTGAAGGGTGAAAAGGGCAAATGGAGCTGGGCGGCGTCCCCGAGAGGCGCCTGTGCGGGAGGGAAGCCTGAGCTTCCGGTAGCAGCTCCGGAGCACCCTGCACGCACATCCCTGGCAGGCTGCCCACCACCGAATAGGCCGAAGGAAGGAGGGTCCCCCGGTCTCGGGGCCTGCACAATCCCCAATTCTGCCCGGCGTGCTGTGCCCGCTGTCTTCACTGCAGTTTCCAGCTGGGAGTCATCTCGTTCAGCGATGTGCTTATGGGTTTCTTTCCTTTTTTTTTTGTGCTGCTTTTTCTCCCCAAATCCCCCCAGTACATAGCTGCATATTCTAGTTGTGAGTGCCTCTGGTTGTGCTATGTGGGACACCGCCTCAGCGTGGCCTGACCAGCGGTGCCATGTTCGTGCCCAGGATGCGAACCAGGGAAACCCTGGGCCGCCAAAGCGGAGCACCCAAACTTAACCACTGGGCCACAGGGCCCACGCACTTATGGGTTTATCATTTCCCCGCCCACCTGTGGGCTCCGGGAGCGGACACAATATTGGGATATCCACAGAGGCTCTGGGGCATAAGACAGGCCCTAGCCCCCAGAACATCTGAATACGTGTTTGTTGAATTAATGAAGGAGCCTGGATGCCGGACATGCAGTCAGTGCTCAACAAAAGCTTAATATATAATGAGTCTGTTTTCTGGGTCCTAGGGAACTGGAATTAAAATCTTGTGCTTTTGGTCTTCCTCACCTTCATCCTTTAGGGACAGAAGCCCCCTTCAGGAAGGTGAGGCTCCAGAGATGACTCCGTGGTGGGGCATCGGCCTTCCCCACCCTCCAAACCCTGGACATCTCACCAAAGCAGGGGAGGGATGCAGGTCAGGCTAGCTCCAGTCTCTGAAGAGTCTGGCTGGTTGTTTCTCCGACTGTGCCTCCAAGCCGGGAGACCCTGACCCCTTCTGCCAAAGCCAGGACCCCAACCCGCCCCAACCCTCCTCTCAGACTCTACGAACCCCTAAACCCGAGCCCCGCCCACTAGGACCCGCCCCCACCACCTCCAAGGCGACCCGGCCGGGCCTAAAGCAGCAAAGGGGACTCGACACGGATGCGCGCAGCTGGGTACACACCCTGGCCGGGGTCCCAGGGAAGACCCCGGATGCCACACCCGCTCGGCCTCTCGCGGCCTGGCTGCTCCAAGCCTACTTACCCGCAGGACGGCAGGACAAAGGCCGTGGCCGCCACAAGCCAGCACTGCGCCTGCGCAGGCAGGCGTCGAACTACATCTCCCAGAGGGCCGCGCGCTCCCTTCCGGTTATTCAGGGGCTCGCCCCGCCCCTACCTGGGACTCTCGAGCCGCAGCGGCAAGGGTCGGAATCCGAGCGTGGCCTCGCGGCCTCCCGCCTGGCTCAGCTTCCCCGCTCCATCAGAGGTTCACTCACCTGCTAGTTGGCAGCACAAAGACTGCGGCCGCCATCAACCTGGGCTGCGCTTGCGCGTGCCGAACTACATCTCCCAGAAGGCAGCGCGCGCTTCCGTGCTCGCCCCGCCCTCCCCTGGGTCCGAGGCTGCTAGGCTCGGATCTGAGCTCGGCCCTTAGATCCCGCCGGCGTCATCCCAGCCCGTCGCCCCGAAACCCTCCCACGCCGCACTCCCTCGTCTAACGAGAGTATGAAGGCCACGTCCGCCGCTGGCCGGACTGCGCCTGCGCGGAGGGCGCCGAACTACAACTCCCAGAGGGCCACGTGCGGTTCCCGTGTGCCTCTGCCCCCGTTATTCAGGACCGGAGTCCGAGTGTGGACGCCTGTACTTGTCACTTACGTAAATATTCGCTGACCGCTGCTTGAGAGGCCTTGCGAACGTCGCCCCCGCGCTGTTAAGGCGGGTGACTGACTGGGGAGCTAATTTAGAGCGCCCATGAGTGCAGGAGGATGTGGAGCATGGCGGTGGGCAGATCCTGGGGAGAGCCTCCCAGACAGAGGACAGCACAGCTAGTGCGCGGTGCGCGAGGCCTGGGGTTGTGGGAGCATGGCAGCGCCGGTGAGGAGGATGCTGTGAGCGTCCAGGTGAGTTCTCTGGAACAGCTCACACTGCTCTCATCTTGAAAACTATACTGCAACTTTATTGTTGTAAAACAAACCCGTATTTACAAAAAACACCAAGAAATTTAAAACAAAAGCATTCACTAAAATTCCAAACACAGGAGCCGTTTTCATTCTGCCACACTGACCCAGTTTTGGACACTTCCCAGGATTCAGTACAGCCTTATAAGAAACCACACTTTTAACTTTTAAAAACTACTTTACATGTTGCTGGGTAATTGCCAAAATTGTGCATTTGAATAGCAGCATAATATTCAAAACTGAGGTGCCCTCCGTGACTGAATTTGTTGTCTGAACGTTGACTGAGGCCTGCCAGGCGCTAGGCCCGCGCTCCAGAGCAAGCAGTGCACGAGGTGTGGACATTGACCACCTGGAATGTGTGTCCTGGAGCTGGACTCACTTTCACCCATGTCCTGGAACATCCATAGAGCAGTGAGTACAAAGAGTCTAAGAAAACCAAGGCTGAGCCGTGTGCGTTTGCCCTTTTAAAAAAGGACTGGCGGATTCCACTCAGGGCTTGCGTGCTGGCTTTAAAGCTGAGAAAAAGTTCCAAGACTTGGGCATTTTTTTCTTTGGGGGAAACAATTATTTCTTTGAAACAACTCCAACTCTGAAAACAGCAGAAAAGATAATAAGAATTCTCATGTTAAGAAAAAACCTAGCTGGTTACATTTTCTTTACACACATAGACACTTGTAAGGTTTGGCTAGTTCACACGTGAGTGAAAGACTTTAAATTTCCCTTAAACGAGTCCCAAACCCGTGGTGGTTATGAAGCGATCAGATGGATGGCTCACAGTTGGAACGCGCTACTGTAGACAGAGCAAAGGCAGGCCTGCTGGCTGTTCTTTAAAGGGGTCCTGTACCAGACCCAAAAGGCCGGAGGGCCCACATTTGTGACTGTTGTACTGAAAGTCCACCTGCTCTTCTCTCTGCTGCAGGAAGAAGGCTTTAAAATATACACAAAATGGCAACGATCAGTCCCCTCACCCTCAAACTCAAAGGCAACAAAATAGTTAACTTTTTTTTCGAACTTCTTCAACAAAATGTGTGCTCTTTCCTCCCTAGTTTCCTTTTAATGGATCAAATGGTGTGAACGCACTACTCATGATGAAAGCTTTTTCCCAGAAGGTCTGGGTGGAGTCTTGGGTGTGAGCTGCTGGTGGTGCCGCCCAGGAGGCTGCAGCCCAGTCCTGACGGCACCTGCCCAGCTCCCTCTGTTACCTTCCTCTGGCCTTCTAATACTTGAATGAGATGACCCCCAGCTGGGCTCTTTCTAAAGGGGTAGAAGCTAATGGCTCCAGCCAGCTGGTACCTTGTGGACAGGTAAGCCCATGTCCCAGGTCTGGATTTCTCAAAAGAAGCCAAA
This sequence comes from Equus przewalskii, assembly GCF_037783145.1. Lineage (NCBI taxonomy): Eukaryota > Metazoa > Chordata > Mammalia > Perissodactyla > Equidae > Equus > Equus przewalskii. The sequence goes on along the minus strand of NC_091839.1, from coordinate 27,154,534 downwards.
GATCTGGATTTGTGTTTGAAATCTCTTGACTTTTAAAAGCTTGCAGGGAATTCAAAGGTTTTAAAAACACTCTGCCAGGGGCCAGCCTGGTGGCATACTGGTTAAGTTCCTGCGCTCTGCTTTGGCAGCCTAGGGTTTGTGGGTTTGGATCCTGGGTGCAGACCTACATACTGCTCAAGCCATGCTGTGCTGGCCTCCCACATACAAAATACAGGCAGATTGGCATGGATGTTAGTTCAGGGCCAATCTTCCTCCAATCAATCAATCAATCAATGAACACTCTGCCAGTCAAATAAGATGAGCTGAAGGCTACATCTGTACTGTCCTCACCCCTCCAGACCATGGTGTAACTACTGGCTGGGCCCTTCTCAGCCCAAGTGCAGCGTCCTCCAAGCACAGAGGCCACCTCCGTGTGGCCAAGACAGGACCCCACCATGAGCAGCTGCATTACAAATCAGTGTAGTTTTCAAGGAGTTCTACAATCATATCATGAATAGCACAACTGCATTACGTGGCCTTTTTGTTAAAAAAGTTAATTTGGGGGCTGGCCCGGTGGTGTAGTGGTTAAGTTCACATACTCCGCTTCAGTGGCCTGGGGTTCGTGGGTTCGGATCCTGGGCATGGACCTAGCACCACTCATCAAGCCATGCTGAGGCAGTGTCCCACAGAAGAAATAGAAGGACCTACAACTAGGATACACAACAATGTACTGGCGCTTTGGGGAGAAAAATTTTAAAGAAATAAAATTTTTAAAGTTAATTTTTTTGATATATACATTAAATACACTACAACGTTTATACAGCCCTTTGGATACATTTCTTCCTTTTTAAAAAATCATTTCGGGAACCTCAAAAGCTAGCAGTGCCCAGCCCTCCTCCGACCCCAGAGGCCCTGGCTGGGCTGGGGAGGAGGGTGGCCCGCGTGGCTCAGGTCCTCCGGAGCACCCAGGACCGGGCCCAGCAGCTGCTCTGTGACGGGCCGGAGGACAGACAAGGGGGCTGGGAAGCGTCCCGCTGGGAGGTAGCTGGGGTCTTGCAGGGGATGCTGGCCGAGGAAGGCAGAGGGCGAGGCAAGGCTGCGTGCAGTGGGCAGAAGAGAAGGGGCTGCAGCTCTATCCCACAGCGGCTTGGGCAGCATCTTGGGACGGGGCAGGCTGGGCGGAGAACTCAACTTGGCGGTTTCCGTGAATCGGAGCAGCTGCCGGGATTCGCAGCAGCGCCTCTCCAGGCCCGGGACCTTGAGCCACATCCTCCCCTCCATCAGCCCAGGCACAGACCGGTGAGGATGGCCTGCATGGCGCGGCCACCGCCTCCTCGGAGGTCCAAGGACGGCTTCCCTGGCTGGTAACTGCAGCCCTGGACGGGGCGTCGGCAGGGGCGGCAGTCACCTCCTCATTCATGCGCAGCAGCACCCACCCCTTCCCCCGAGGGCGGCTGCGGCTGGCTCCGGCGCAGCGCAGACTGTTCTGGGCGGAGGAGGGTGTGAGGAGGCCCGGGGTGGAGACCGCAGTGGGCAGAGGCGGCGCGGACTCAGGAGGCGGCCTCTTCCACCCCAGCGCCGGGCGGTCTGGGTGGGGATAGGCTGTTGAAGCAGGAAGGGGCGCCAAGAGCTGGTCTGCGGGGCTTGATGTCATTTCAATGTCTGTGTTTCCGAGGGACCCTGCCTACTGCGGGCCCGGGATGCGCTGGAGGGGAATGAGCTGGAGTCACAGTTCGCTCAGGGCAGCTGAGACGTCTAGAGGTGAAGACAAGAAGGAACGGAGAGGAAGACTGGGGGACAGTGCAGAGGAGCAAAGAAATCAGGGCAGGCTCGGGGGTCCCCTGAGGGGAGGCGGTTCGTTTTCTTTTGCACAAGGGGAAGATGAGATCTTTGGACAAGCTCGACTGGAGAATAGAGGGACGCCAGGCAGATGTCTCTGGAGGACAGTTGGTCGGTAGGATGCCCAGGCAGACATCTTTGGAGAACCCCATCCAGGGGTTCAGGAGCTGTGAGCATGTGGATGGCCGTGGGCCACAGGGACTGGCAGTGGTGGGTCTGCGGGGCCTGCCGGCCACCCTGGCAGCCCCTGCTCTCATGCGGTCCTCCTCCACCAGCAGACCTATGAATGGGCCTCTGGCTTACGGTGACTGTAATGAAAACTGCGTGGAATGAACCCCCCGCCCCCAACAAGTGGGGACATGGGCCTTCTGTCCACATACCCTGTTGTTTAGATGAGCCTTTCCATCATGTGCGCTGTACCTGAAGGGTCAGGGGTTGGACTGCGGGCCAAAACTTCGCCTTGCCACCTGAGCTGCAAGGGAGAAGCCTGGTATCACTAGGATGACAAGGCAGCAGAAGGGGAGCTGGAGCCCAGCAGAGATTAAGGCCTAGGGTAGAGGCCAGAAGCTCCCAATGGGAACTGCAAGGATAAGCGGGCATGTGGGAGGGAGCTGAGCAGTGAGGTCTGGAGGTCGAGCTAGAGAGAGGTCTGAGAAGGCAAGCATTGCACAGCCCAGGGGGCAGGGGACAGAGGCCACGAGGGGGTGCCAGAGGCAGCTGGGTCGAGAAGAAGCAGTGGGCAAGTCCAAAGGCTTTTCCAGTTGAAAGGTGACTTACAGATGATTTAAACGAGAATGCCTCTGCTTACTAGGCTCAGAGTCAATCCAACACTGTGTTTCCAAGTGAAGGCAAAAGAAAAAAAAAAGGACAAAAACTTTTAAGGCTTTCGTTTGCACAGGGGCCAGTGGTGCCCAGCGAGAAGGGTTGGGAATAGATGAAAAGCTGAATCCACTACGGTGGCGGTGGCCTAGTGGTTAAGTTTGTGTGCTCGGCTTTGGTGGCCTGGGGTTTGCCAGCTCGGATCCCAGGCGTGAACTTACACACCTCTCATCAAGCCATGCTGTGGTGGCATCCTACATACAAAATAGAGGAAGAGTGACAACAGATGTTAGCTCAGGGCCAATCTTCCTCTCTAAAAAAAAAAAAGCTGAATCCAGGCAGGTGCGGTGGGGCACCAGCCACCAGCTCTTGGGAGATCCAGAGTGACCATAAAGCCAGATCTTTACGTGACATCTATGGTTTAAAAAAATATTGGCATCTATCTCCAAAAAAAAAAAAAAAAAAAAATTCTGTGAGTCAAACAAAACGTGTGGGTCAGTTCTCCTCAGACCTAAAAGCCCTGCCTGCACTCGATGGAGACAGGAAGCAGATTATTGGGTGCCTGGGGCTGGGGAGTGGCAGGCAGTGGGTACCAGGTGCCCATTTTGAGGGTGATGAAAATGTTCCAGAATAGATAGTGGCTATGGTTGCACAACGCTGTGCACGTCCTTAATGTCCCCGAATTGTGCACCTCAAAGAGGTACACATGGCAAATTTTATGTGTATTTTACCAGGAAAACGGGGTGGGGGGGGGGGAAGGAGGGGAAAGGCGAATAAAAGGAAACTAAGGCAGAAGCCGGGGGCGAACGGGCAGTCGCCAGGAGCACCGCGTGCGCCCTCGGCCTCGCGCTCAGGGGCGGGCGTGGACACCGGTGGTCGGCGAGCTGCACGGCGCGGCGCGGGGGAAGGCGCGGCCGCACTCGCCGCAGGCGAAGGGCCGCTCGGAGCCGCGGGGCCTCCTTGCGGGCGGCCCCGAGGCGGCGGGGACCGGGGGGCGCTCCCCGCGGTGGCCGCGCTCGTGCTGCCCGAGGGTCGAGAGCCAGGCGAAGGCAGCCCCGCACGCGGCGCACTCGAAGGGCCGCGCCCCCGGCTCCCCCGCGCCCCGGCCTCCCCGGGGCCCCCCGGCCTCCCTCCACCGCCCGGCCTCCCCCAGCGCCCCGCCCTCTGCAGCGTGGCCGCCACCTTCTGGTCGCCGCTCCCCCGAGGGCCAGGCAGCGTCCTGGGCCTGTGCGGGGAGGGGTGGCTAGGTCCTCGGAGCTCTGTCTCTGGCCGGTCCGCAGGGAGGCTCGTCCCAGACACGAGGCTTCCGAGGCGCACGGGCGCGCCTGGTCGGGGAGAGGGGCGTTAGGGAGGGGCCATGCCCCGCCCCCAGCCCCCCCCCCCCCCCCCCGCATCTCCCGATACTCAGGGAGGTGGAGAAGGGCAGGCAGCCGGCGGCCCGCAGTCAGCACGGACTCCGCGCCCTCGAGCCTATCCTTCCTTAAGACAAAGGGCCGGGGGCCGGCCCCGTGGCCGAGTGGTTAAGTTCGCGCGCTCCGCTGCCGCGGCCCAGGGTTCCGATCCTGGGCGCGGACATGGCACCGCTCGTCAGGCCACGTTGAGGCGGCGTCCCATATGCCACAACTAGCACGACTTGCAACTAAGATATACAACTATGTACCAGGGGGGATTTGGGGAGGTAAAGCAGAAAAAAGATTGGCAGTTAGCTCACAGTTGTTAGCTCAGGTGCCAATCTTAAAAAAAAAAAAAAAAAGACAAAGGGCCGGTGAGGTCGGGGGCAGGAGGAGCCCTGGGCCCCCCTCTTCCTCACCTGGTCCCAGCCGCTGCAAGGACCCCATGCCCCAGCTCCCTCAGTCTGTCCCCCTTGAGCTTGGCCAGCCCCTTCACGCTGGGAGGCTGAGGCCCTGGTGGCGGGGTGGAAGCGTCTCAGTGGCCCCCACAGTGGGGTGGGGGGTGGGGTGGCAGATGGCCCCAATATCTCAGTCCCCACAGTGAGTGTGCGAGGTTTCCGGGGCAGGTGTGAGGTTCACCACTGAAGCCCTCCAAAGCCTTCCATTAGCGAAGTCTACAGATGGGGTGGGTCCCTAATCCTCAGCCAGGCCCCAGCTCCCTCCCATGCCTCAGGATCTCCACTGGGCCGACACTCACCGAGGGAGCCGAGGGTGCAGGGCGCCTGGGGCCCCACCCTGGTGTGGAGACTCTGCTGGGTCCGGGCAGGCTGCAGCCACTGGGCCTCCGGGGGGAGCAGCTGGAATGCCTGGAAAAGCAAACACAGTTCTGCTAAGCAGCTGCCCCGGTACCACCAGGGCTGGGAGCAGAGCTATCCTCCTGGTGCCACAGCACAGCAGAGGCACAGCATTGCCCTCTGCCAAAAATCCAGGAGGAGCAAAATTAAAGCCACCAAACCAATGCATAGTATTTAGGAAGGATTTATTGTGCATATAAGAACAGTTCAAGAACGGGGAGCTTTCAAATCCAAAACTGATGTGAAGCTCAGGGCCTGATGTTAGGTGCAAATGAGGAGCGGGTGCAAACATTACGATGGCGGTCATTACAATGCGGGTTTGGCAGCCAGCGAAGGGATTGGTTCAAAGTCATTATCTTATACTGTTTTTAGGAGGATGACTTACATTTCTTTTACGATTATCAGAGGCATTTGCAAGAGGTGGCCCAAGTTAAGTTTCATTTGTTTTGCAGAGTAAGCTAAATTAAGTTTCACTAATGTGGCTTAACGGTTTTGTCTGCTCAGGGAATGTTCAAGTCTGGTCTCCATTTTGTATTTAATGTAAACACCCAAATACACATTCTCAGAGGGCTGTTACTAGGACCATCGACATAATTCAAGGCCGGCCCCCCACCCGCACCCCGCCGTGCACAGTGGAACTGCAGGACCCCTTTGTGATGGGTAGTTTTATGTGTCAATGTGACCAGGCTAAGGGATCCCAGATCGCTGGTAAAACCTAATATCTGTGTCTGTGAGGGTGTCTCTGGAGAAGATTAGCATTCGAATCGGTAGACTGAGTCAAGAAGATCATCCTCACCAGTGTGGGGGGGCAGGGGCGTGGCCCAATCCTCCACGGCCCAGGTTGAACACAAAGGGAGGGGAAGGGCAAGTTTGCTCCCTCTGCTTGGGCTGGGACAGCCATCCTCTCCTGTCCCTGGACATCAGCCCCCTCCTCGATTCCTGGGCCTTGGGCCGCAGACTGGGCCCTACACTTTTGGCTCCTCTGGTGCTCAGACCTTCAGATGCACGATGGAACTCCCCACAGCTTTCCTGGGTCTCCAGCCCGAAGACAGCGGGTCGCACGTAGGACTTCGGCCTCCATAATTGTGTGAGCCGATTCCTTATAATAAATCTCTCTATATCTGTATAAATCCAACTGGTTCTGTTTCCCTGGAGAAACCTGACTAATACACCCTCGTTTGAAAATCACTGACTATCTCATGGCAGCGACAGCAGAGCATTAAGCAGAGCGTGGGCCGTGGGTGAGGACCCCGGTCACTGTCACCTGCCAGGGCTCTCAACTGTCCCCTGCAGCTGCGCGGTCCCTAAGAAGAAGCCCCCTGAGAGGGTGATGAGCAGCAGTGGGGTTTGAGGTCCCACCTATCACATATAACACTCCCATCGCCTATCCCACCAAGGGGCACACAAATCCCACCCAAAGAGGAGTCACCACTGCCTCGGAGCTTGCTGCTGATGAGGGAGAATCTGAAAGACGGGCCTGGCTTTGCATCCAGACTCCAGCCCCACTTGCTGTGTGACGCTGGGCAAGGAGCTTTCCTTCTCTGGGCCTTAAAGGGCATATCTGCGCAACACGCTCAGAGCTAGGCACCCAACAAGGGTTTCGCAAACTTCCGCTATGGTCACTGGATAATTCAGGGTTTGTGACCAAAGGAAGAACACAGTAACACTGCTCAATACAAATTGACAAGATTCAAGAAAGTACGTTAGCACAAACAAAAAATGAGAGGTGAGCAGGAGGTCAGGCACACGTTGGCAAGGCCAGTCTTGGGCTGGTCTCTCTGCTTTCTGCTGCTCTCACCCTACTCGCCTGGGGGCAGAGGACTGAGACCCCAGGGCCCAGGCGGTGGGGGTGGGAGTGGGGCGTGGGGGTGTGGGTGGGGAGGAATGAAAGGGTCTCTGGAGAGAGGATTGATGGAGGAGGCAGCCGGGGCTGGAGTGTGGTGGGAGGAGATTAAGGTCCAGGATTCTCCTGCTTTCAAGTTAGGAATACGTGGATGGTGTGTTTGGTGGGATTATTGGTTTTCTGTTTCTTGCTAAATACTAGTTTTGAATGTAAAACATCTGCCAAATTCTCTAATAGTCACCAGGAGAGCTGTCAGCCACACAGAGGCAGACGGGACTCCCTTTTGCTCCTCTTCCCGGTATCTGCCCGCCAGGGACCCTCAGCAGGAGCGAGTGCGGCCTCCTCAGGGCCAGGACGTGACTAAGGATGGAGGTGGTTGCTGAGTGAGAGAGAAGCCCTGTGTGTGTGTGTGTGTGTGTGTCACGGTGGGCGTGTTTAGTCCTCCTGATTTGGAAGCATGGCTGCCATCCAGAGCCGCCTGAGGGTGGAGACACACACACTTAGGCCAGCACGGAAACCAAGGCCCCTGGGCTCTGTCTCTACCTCCAAATGCAAGAAATGTTTCCAGATCCCACCAACCTGGGCTCTCATCATTCCAGGGACAGTGAGTGGGGCGCGGACCCAGAGGTGTTGTCTAACCAACCAAGAAAAAGAAAACAAGAATAAAGGAGAAATGTGAATGCCAACCAACTATTTACTGCTGTTGAGGGATTACTGTTAATGGTTTTATTGAGGCAACAGTGCTGGGTTTATGTTTGAAAAACAAAGTCTTGGTGGTTGCCAGAGGCACAGGGGTGGGGGTGGGAGGGCTGAAATGGGTGAAGGGGGTCAAAAGGTACAAACTTCCAGCTGTAAAATCAATGAGTCCTGGGGCTGTAATGTACAGCATGGTGACTATAATTAATAATACTGGTGGCCAGCCCCGTGACTGAGTGGTTAAGTTTGTGTGCTCTGCTTTGGCAGCCCAGGGTTTCGCTGGTTCGGATCCTGGGCGAGGACATGGCACTACTCATTAGGTCCTGCTGAGGCAGCGTGCCACATAGCACAACCAGAGACACTCACAACTAGAATACACAACTATGTACTGGGAGGCTTTGGGGAGAAAAATAAGAAGAAGAAAAAGATTGGCAACAGTTGTTAGCTCAGGTGCCAATCTTTAAAAAAAGAAATAATAATAATACTGTATGGTATTGTAGGGGAGGAAGACATTTCCTCTACCCAATGTGGGTTCTTCTGGCCAGAGAACGAATTAAATTCACATGAAACAGAATAACAGGAGAAAATTAAACAAAGCTTTATAACATGTATACATGTTAGGCAAGCTAAGCAACTCGCCAAAATGGCTGGAGCCCCCACCTTAAATATCATCTTCAGCTAACGACAAAGGAGGATGTTGGGGGTGGAGGGGGAGTCAATCTTGGGAGATCACCACACAAGTACAGTAAACAAATGCAGATTTAAGTCTTTGCCTTTGGCATTGATTAAGAGTTTCTAGAGATAAAGTCATCCCCCCCTTCTTCCTGGTACAGAGAGGGAGACACCTTTACAGATGGAGATTTCCTTTACAATGTAAATGTCTCCTAACAAAGGGCAAGCAAGTTCCACTCCTCAGAGCCTCCTTCCCATCTGCAGTTTATTAAAAACAACCAGCCCCAAATAATCCTCATGCCAAAGAGACATATCTTGGGGTGGCCAATTCCAGGCCCCCACAGTATATTTGAAAGTTGCTGAGAGAATAGATCTTAAAAGTTCTCAGAACAAGAAGAAAAAGTTTGTAACTATGTGTGGTGACTGCTGTTAACTACACTTAGTGTGGTGATCATTTTACAATATGTACAAACATCGAATCATTATGTTGTACACCTGAAACTACTATAATGTTGTATGTCAATTATATCTCAATAAAAATGAAAAAATTTAAAAAATTAAAAATAAAATATTACAGATACAGGTAAAAAAAAAAAAAAAAGAGAGGAAAAGAAAGCATCCTTGCACCCAGGCCCACCCTACAGCACATGGAGATGGTGTGCCAGCATGTCTGTGGTTCCGTAGGGGGAGAGTCCAGGACGGAGAGGAGGCTCCCATCCACACGGCTGGCTGTGTGTCAGGCGCCTGTGGTCCACCCAGGGCCACCTTCTCCAACAAGCGCTGGAAACATAGTGCCCAGGGCCCGTGAAACTTTTTTTGGAGGAGGGGGTTTCTCATGATAATGTTTTAATTTCTTTTAAAATCAGATGGAAAAAAATGAACATAGTGACTATTCCAGCCTGGAATATATTCATCTTTATACCGACGTGGTAATAAAAAATGACTTTTAATATTACTTTGTGGAGGCTCATGAACATAATTTTTTTTAAAAGATTGGCACCTGAGCTAACATCTGTTGCCAATCTTTTTTTTTTCTTTCTTCTTCTTCTCCCCAAAGCCCCCCAGTACATAGTTGCATGTTCTAGTTGTAGGTCCTTCTGGCTCTGCTATGTGGCATGCTGCCTCAGCATGGCCTGATGAGCAGTGCTAGGTCCACACCCAGGATCCAAACTGGGGAAACCCTGGGCCGCCGAAGTGGAGCGCGTGAAATTAACCACTCAGCCATGGTGCCGGCCCCACATGAATACAATTTTTGGTATTATGTTTACAGGGCAGAAATACTTGGGGCCCACAAAAGTCCAGCTGCAACCCTGTTTAATGACTCTATTCTTGCTTCTTTGGTGTATGGAGTGTGTGTTAGTTTCCTGTGACTGCTGTGGCAAATTATGACAAGCTTAGAGGCTGAAAACAACACAAATTTCTCTCTCACAGCTCTGGAGGCCAGGAGTCCTGTGGTCACTGGGCTAAAGTCATAGTGTCGGCCAGGGCTCCTTCCTTCTGGAAGCTCCAGGGAAGATTCTGTTTCCTGGCCTTTTCTCAGCCTCTAGAGGCACCCACATTCTGTACTGTGTTTTGGGATTTGTGGGATGGGTGAGAGATCTGGAGCTCAGGCCTCCTAGGTGTGTAGAAACAGCCTTGCACAGTGGTTGGATGGAATGTCCTTGAGCCTGTCACAGGAGTGGTGTTTGTGATGCTCCGGGAATACAGGAGCTTGGAACCAGGGGCCCTGGGCTCACCTGGGATGGGTCTCTTTGGGACCTCAGGCTCTTCTCATCTTCCTCCTCGCCAATGCTCCCATCCTGGTGGTGGGTGAGAGATACCAGAACTGGGTGGGAGAAAGGGATGGTGAGAGAGACCTGTGCAATCCGAGCCCCCAACTCCCCACATACCCTTCACAGGGAGGGCAACATGTCCCAGGAGCATCTCTCAAGACCCCCAGTGAGGCCGAGGCAAGAGCAATGAGGGGCCACCACTTCCATCCTTCCAACAAGCTTCTAAATGCAGCCCCACCCCCTTGCCCCAGACTCTCCATGGCTTATGCCCATGATGACTCAGGCATGAGCCTGTGGTGACTCCTGGGTCTTCTCACCCAACACTCCATGCCCAGGAGCGCCCCTGAGGGACCCAGAAGGACCTTCACTGCAGTGCCCACTAACAAGGAAAGCCTGGACCCAAGCCCTCATCCCACATCCAGGAAGCATCTAAAGGCATGCTGGAATATTCCTGAGGTGGAATGCTGTCAAGCAGCAAAGATGGTTGAAGCAGGATCTACCAAAAAACATAATGTAGCGGGAGAAAAGCCAGGGCAGAATAAGAGCTACAGAAGGACACCATTTATGGAAGGTTTAGGACATGGGCGACAGAGCCATATACTGTTATGGACCCAAAATAAGAGGAAAAAGTAGAAACACACACGTGAAAAGAAGAATCAAGACCTTGTTCCCCTCTTCGGGGGGAGCAGGGAGGGGCAACAGGAAGTGGAGATGTGCGCTGGGGACCCAACGAACTCCATGGTGTGTTATTTCTTCAAAAACAGCCCAAAGCCAGGAGGCTGGGCTCTGCAATGGCTGCATGGCAGGTACATGGGTATTCATTATAATACTTTCTCTATAGTTTAGTAGGCTCAAAATATGTCATATAAAAAGCAAATAGTTGCTTTGGAAGACAGTTTGGCAGTTCTTCAAAAAGCTAAAGTTGCCATATGACCCAGCAATTCTACTCCTAGGTATAGACCCAACACAAATGAAAACATGTGTCCACACAAATACTGGCACACAAATGTTCACAGCAGCATTATTCACAACAGCACAAAGGTGGAAACAACCCAAATGTCTATCAACTGATGAATGAATAAACAAACTGTGGTGGTCTAGCCACACAATGGAATATTATTCAGCCATAAAAAAGAATGAAGTACTGATACAGGTTGCAACATGTATGAACCCTGAAAACCTTATGCCAAGTGCAAGAAGCCAGGCACAAAAAGTCATGAGTTGTATGATTCCATTTCTATAAAATGTCAAGAATAGGCAAATCCATAAAGACAGAAAGTAGATGAGTGGTTGCCAGGGGTGGGGTGGGGAGGGGGAACGGGGAGTGACTGATGATGGTGTGAGGTTTCCTTCTGGGGTGAAGAAAACGTTCTTGGATTAGAGAGTAGTGATGGTTGCACAACTCTGTGAACCACTGAATTGTACATTTTAAATAGGTAAATTATATGGTATGGGAATTATGTTTCAATAATGCTATTATTTTTTAAAAAGAAAACACAAGAGCAACATCACTAAAAATGGCAGAGTAGGGAGCTCCCCAAATCCATCTGTCCACTGAAGCAACAACTAAGCGGCAAGACTTTCCAAGCTCACTTTTTTGGAACTTCAATCTAATACAAAACTTACAACGAGGGGAGTGAAAGAAAGAAGCTGCGAGAAAAGGCTGTGGCATTTTAGCTTACCTGCCTACCAACCCCATTCTACAGCTAGATGGTGGCTGTGGGGATGGCAGTCCATGTTCCTGGTGTGGCTTGCTGAAGCCACAGGGAGCAACACATATCTTGTTCTTAAAGAACTGTGATTGTGTGTTTTGACATGGCTGGTGACTCCCTGAAAGGTTGGTTCAGGGGTTTGCCTGTGTTATGCACCCTCAGAACTCTCAGGACTGGAGTGGCCTCCTGGGCAGCATTTGTCAAAAGCATTTACAGGCATATGCTAGCCACAGTCACCTGAAGCAAGGGACAAGTGCTGGAGCAGCAGCAGAGAGGCCTAAGAGCCCAGGAAGGAAGAGGCTGGGGGAAAGAGATACACAGGGGTCTACTGGGGGTCTAGTGGCCATGCACATGCCCAGGGCTAGTTGCATCGTAGGAAACATGAGAAGACCGTAGGCTTTCATCTCTGACTGATCCTTAGGCTCCACATAAGCAGGAAGTGAAGGCTCAGAGTTGTAAATGGCGTAGCTAAGCATTGAAGGAGCACCTCAACTCAGAGCCAACCTACAAAAACCAGGAGAGTATTATTATTTTTTTTGGCTCCAGGCATTTAAGGAAATCTCTGCCAAATCACTAGCTGACCACTAAATTAATGAATCGGAAACTTTAGTGATCATATACAACAAAGAATGTTGTCTTCACAAAAATGGTTTAGAAAAGTCACTAAAACAAACAATTACAACCCACAAAAAGCAGCATAAACAACCCTGAGGAGGGGAGAGAACCCGATCTCCAGAGTTACCACATTATATTACCAAATATTCAAAATGTCCAGTTTCCATCAACAAATTAAGAGGCATGCAAAGACACAAGAAAGTATGACTCAATCACAGGAAAAAATAAGGAAGCTCAGACGTTAGTCTTACTAGGTGAGGCTTTACATCAACTGTCTTAAATATACTCAAAAAGCAAACAGAATTCATGAACAAAGAGCTGAAGGAAATCAGGAGAACAATGCTCTCCAACAGATAGAGGATATCAATAAAGAGATAGAAATTATTTAAAAGAACCAAATAGAAATTCTGGAGCAGATAAGTCCAATAACTAAAATGAAAAATTCACTAAAGTGATTCAACAGCAGATTTAAGCAGGCAAAGGAAAGGACTGGTAAACTTGAAGACAGGTCAATTAAAATTATACAGTCTGGGGTGCAGAAAGAAAAAGGAAGAAAAGTGAACAGAGCCTAAGGGACCGATGGGACACCATAAAACATACCAACAGGGGCTGGCCAGTGGTGTAGTGGTTAGGTTTGCATGCTCCATTTCAGTGGCCTGGGGCTCACAGGTTCGGATCCTGGGCATGGACCTAGCACCGCTCGTCAAGCCACACTGTAGTGGCATCCCACATAAAGTAGAGGAAGATTGGCACAGATGTTAACTTAGTGACAATCTCCCTCAAGCAAAAAGAGAAAGATTGGCAACAGACGTTAGCTCAGGGCCAATCTTCCTCACAAAAACACAAAAAAACAAACAAATGAAAAGCATACTAACAGATACATGATGGGAATCCCAGAAGGAGAGGACAGAAAGAGGGGCAGAAAATATTTGAAAAAAATAATGGTTGGAAACTTCCTAAAATAAATGAAATACGTGAATCTGCACATTCAAGAAGCTAAGCAAACTTCAAGCAGAATAAACTCAAAGAAATCCACACTGAGACACACTACAATCAAACTGTCACGTGGTTCAACACATGAATATCAAGCTATGTAATGCACCACGTTAACAGACCACATGATCTTCTCAACTGACGCAGAAAAAGCATTTGACATAATCCAACACCCTTTCATGATAAAAACACTCAGTAAACTAGAAATAAAAGGGAACTTCCTCAACACAATAAGGGTAATTATTGAAAAAACTATAGTGAACATCGTAACCATGAAGGACTAAAAGTTTGCTCTCTAAAGAAACAAAGCAAGGATGTTAACTTTCACCACTTCCATCCAACATTGTACTGGAAATTCTAGCCAGAGCAATAAGACAAGAAAAAGAAATAAAAGGCATCCAAATTGGAAAGGAAGAAGAAAAACTCTCTATTCACAGATGACATGAGCTAATAAACAAATTCAGCAAAGTTGCAGGACCCAATATCAACACATAAACGTCTGTTGTATTTCTATACAATAGCAATGAACAACCCCAAAAGGAAACTAAGAAAATTCCATTTATAATAAAAAGAATCAATTCCACTTATAGAAGCAAAAAGAATAAAATACTGAGGAATAAATTTATCTGGGGTGGTATAAGACATGTGCACTGAAAATATTGTTGAAAGGAATTAAATAAAACCTAAATAAATGGAAAGACATTCTGTGTTCATAGATTGGAAGATTTAACGTTGTTAAGATAACAACACAACCCAAAGTGACCTACAGGTCCAATGCAATCCCTATCAAAACCCCAACAGCTTGTTTTCTTCTCTTTTTGCAGAAAGGAAAAGTTGATCCCAAAATTCATATGGAATTGCATGGGATCCAGAAAGCCAAAATAATCCTGAAATAAAAGAACAAAGTTGAAGGACTCATATTTTTTTACTTCAAAACTTACTACAAAGCTAAAGTCCTCGCATAATGATAGACATACGGAATGAAATGCAATTGAGAGTTCAGAACTAAGCCCATACATCTATGGACAACTGATTTTCCACAAGCGTGCCAAGACCATTCAGTGGGGGAAAGAAGAGTCTCCAACGACAGTGCTGGGACAATTGGTAATCTACATGCAGAAGAATGAAGTTGGACCTTTTCCTCATACGATATACCTGACAATGCCTGGTGCTCACCAAATGTGCATCACATGCTGGTTCTTCTGCTGTTCCTGTTTACCCACCCTTTCCCCCTCAGCTACTGGCTGTACACTCTCCACTGTGAACCACTGGTGTTTGGCACTGCCCATGGCCCAAGAACCACCTGAAGGCAAATGCAAAGCTCTTGCTCTCACGCAGCTCACATAAACCGGGACAGACAGCAGACATGCAGGGAAGGGTAAACCCCATAAACATCACAGAGGGGTGGGCACCCCGGAGAACATGAGTGGGGTTCTGTGTGGTGGCCTCTCCGAGAGGTGTCTGAGGCAGGCCTGGGTGATGAACTGGCTACCCCTGATCCTCTTTCTCTCTTTCTCTCTGTCTCCTGGCTCTCTTGTTCTTGCTTTGTTATTTCTCTGTGACCGAGAGCATCGCAGTCAGTGGACACAACACTTCGAGGCATCCAGGTTCCTGGCTGAGCCAGAGGGAGGTACATGCTATGGACTGAACAGGAGAGGCCTGTTCTGTTCACAGTTATTTCTCCAATCACCAGCTGTCAGGGACTTCCAGTGGAAATATTCCGTCTGTGTTCCCCCTCCCTTGCACCAGGCAGTGGGAGAGGATCACCCACAGGAAAGATGAAAGCAGGATCCCTTTGGATTCTAGCTGGGCATTGGGCACCCTTTCCACAGCCCCCTTCCCTCAGTGCCTATCTCATCCTACCCCTTCCCACTCAACACCCTCCAGGAGCCTCCCTTCCCAAGGGATGAAACCCAAGCTTGAGGCAGCAGTGTGCAGATGCCACCTGCCCGTGTCCCTGACTTCCACGTGTTCCTGTAGCGGGTGAAGAAGCCATACCAGGCTCAGCTATCTTCCACGCCAGCTACGTCACTGCCCGCAGGACCGCAAGGTCACCCTGCGCAAAATGCAAACACAGGCCCCTTGCTGAAAATGATGGAGAACTTTGCCATAGTGAAGCATTGAAGCCCGCCTGGGTTCTCCTGAGCTCGAGGCCCTGCGGGCTGCACGGGTCCCCCAAGGACCAGAAGCAAATGCCCTTTGGCCCCTCTGCCCCAGGAACAGCAAGTTCCAAGGGCCACTTTATCTGCCTGGCATGTCTTCCTGATGCCACAGGAGCCCAGGGGTGAGACACCATTCAACGCCCGCCAATGTGGACTACGCTGGCCTCTGCAAAGCAGGACATGCAGCGCCTTCCCGAGCACATCAGCCAGCTTCCCAGGGCAGCAGCGGGGAGACCCGGAACCCTGTTTTCTGTGAACTGCAAGGCTTTTCTGAACCACAGGCCTGGAGACGCCCTGATCACAGCACCCAAGTGGGTCCTGAGGAACTGACCTCCTCCAGTGTTGGGGTGCGACCCACCAGACAGCAGGTGGCATGGGACGAATGACCACAGGAGCGATGGATAAAAAGTCTCACCTTGGACCCCATGGACTCATTGGCAACAGATAGTGGGGGTGCCACCTGCGCACGAAATGGCCACCTCCCCCCTGGTCTTTGCTCCTCCATGCCATCCACCTGGCATTCCCTTCCCTCTCCCGTACACTTACTGACACTCCTCCCCCGTACACTTACTGACACTCCTCCCCCAAGCTCTGCGGGAAACAGGGGAGTCCTCCCAGCCCACACTGCCTGCAGCGGCTGGCTCTTGCCATCCACACCTACTTATTTGGGCCTCCCGGCATCCAACTCCTGCACTTTCATTGACATTACCAGGAAAGACAGAGCCCATTCCGTGGGACCATGCCCTGGGAGGATGGAAGCTTGACATGGGGTCAGAGGGGCAAGACAGCATGAGGACAGAGTCCCTACAGGTGAAAAGGGAGCTGAGAGGGAGAAGCAGGATCAGAGAGTCATCTGCAGACCCCGCAGCTACCTGAGTCCCCTCTGTCTGCTGAGCTTCCGCAGACACCCTGGGTGTCGATCTACACAACCATCCAGTGGGTCTCTGGGACTGGGTCTGCGCCCCACAGCCAGGGCACAGGGGAGGGACCAGTGATCTGCAGGATTCTGGGACAGGACCTGGGGCAGCAGGGTCCACAGCACCATGCGTGGGCTGAGGGACCAGGTGTCCTTCTGAGGGAGAGCAGACAGATGCAAAGCCACAGGCCAGATGGACACGCACTAGAATGGAGGGATCTTCAAGTATCAACCAAGTAAGAAAAGTGAGCAGAGGCCGCAGCACAAAGACATTTATGTAAAAGAAAATTAACACAGGTGTGCAGAATGATAATGAGCGTTGGACTGACACCGGCAGGGAGAGGGTTTGCTCTACGCCTGGGGCACTGCAGGTCAGGAGGGGGATGGTGACAGGAGTGGCTAGGGGGTGGGTGGAGCAGTGCTAGGTGGATAAGACACTCTGAGTCTAAAAGGAAAAAGAAGCCGATCCTTGGGTGCCGGGCCACAGAGAAGTCAGCCAGAACCCAGACCCAGCACCTGCTCCCTGCCACATCCACTCAGTCTCCGTCTCAAGGAGCGGCCCGTCCCCTCACCTTCCTCCTGAGACATCTGTGTGGCTAGCAGCCTCCCTGCAGGTGCGGGGTGCCTGTGACTGCACCCAGGTCCTCATCTTGCTGGGCGGGGCACCCAGGAACTGCTCTAGCACTAGCAGCTCCAGCAGCTCCTCCTTGGAGTGGACTTTGGGCCGCAGACACTGTCGGCACAGCATCCAGAGCTGGCCCAGTGCTTGGTGTGGCCCGCCTGCCATGTAGTACTGAAACTGCTGGAAGCACAAGCGCCAGGCCTCTGCGTCCCCAGGGCTGGCCAGGTGGGGGGCCTTGTCCTGCTCACTAGGGGCCTGGGTCTGGGGGTTCCTGGGGGAAGCAAAGGCTTTGGCCAGTGGGAGCATCTATCTGGCCTCAGGGGGTGAGTGGGCTGGATCCCAGGACAGTCCCAGTGGCTCCAGACACATGTAGGTGGCAGCAGGCGGATACGGTCAGCAGTCAGGGGCCTGCAGAGAGGGGCAGGCGCAAAGCAGCCACATCAGACGGTGGCCCTCCCTGCTCAGGACCTCCCTTGGCTCCCTACCAACGTATCCTGACCTCCAGCGCCCCAAGGAACTGACCTGACCCCTCCCTATCTCTTCCAACCCAACCTCCTTCTGAGGCACTGGTCATCCCAGAGCCTTCATGGCTGTCCTGCCCAAACTCCCCCCTGATGTTCATCCCAGCTCAGATGTCACCACAGCAGGGAGGGCTTCCTGGATGCTCTGGTTCAAGTTGTCTCCTTATCCTCACTGTGCTATCCTCACAACCCTATTCATCCCTGAAACATCTCATTTCCTTATGTAGTTGAGTGTCTATCTGCCTTCTTCATTAAGTCCTTCACATGGTTTGCTGAGGAGCTGGGGAAGCAGGAGTTCCTGCTCTGAGGGGGTGGCCAGCGCTGTCCAACAGAACTCCCCACAAGGACAGAAATATCCTCCATCTGTGCTGTCCAACACGGTAGCCCCTAGCCACAGGTGGCTCCTGAGCACTTGAAATTAGGAACTGGATTTTAAATTTAAATTTCCTTTAAATGGAAACAACCAGATATGCTAACTGGTAGTGCAGGGGCAGCCTCCTGCTGTTCTTGCCTTTTCTGCCAGGTCAGCTGGGGAGGAGGCAGTGAGGAGGGCAGGGGGCAATGGGGGAGACTTCAGAAGTGAAGGGAACATGGGAATGGCAATGAAAAAATAGACTTTGAAGCATTTCCCAAGCTTCCCACAGTGAATATCTAAACCAAAGAAACTGTAGAAAGTTGTAAAAACAAAAATGAGCAGGGACATTTTTTTTTTTTAAACAGAAAACAATTGTACTCTGATCTGCTGGTGAAACTACAAACTGGCACGACCTTTCTGGAAAGCACTGTGGCAGCTTGTATATAAAGAACATTCCAGGAGTTTGCATACTCTGGAATTTATCTGAGACTCCAAGAAAGATTTGGGCACCAAGACTCACAACAAAAGTGCCCAACAGTCCAGCTTGGTGGGATCAATTACTCTTCCATCACATGGTGGAGTTTTAACTGTGCAAAATACACGGTAACACCGTAATATGCTCAAGGGAAGCATGGACATGACCTTTGGATGGTAGGAGGTGCAGGGGAGAGTGGGATGCAAAATGATGAATGAGGGGCCTGGAAAGGGTCACCAGGAAAGAGGCCCAAGGGTGGCCAGCCAGGTGCTTCATGTTCTTCATGTTTCTGAGTCTCCCCCAAATGGTATTGTGATCATGTTTGACCCTCATTGTGGAAAAAAATTTAAAAAGAACAAAAATATTCAGGCAGGAGTTTTAATGACATGGGAAAATGCTTATGATACGGCAAGTGAAACGTGGATGGGTATTCCAAGTGATTGTTCCTTCCGGATCCCCTGGTGCATTTTTCATGTTCAAGTGATGACAATCAGGGAGAAAGCAGGTGGACAGTGGCAGGAGGGCTGTGCTAACATCTTTGCCAATCTTGCTCTATTTTGTATGTGTGGCACTGCCACAGTGTGGCTTGATGAGTGTTGTAGGTCCACGCCTGGGATCCCGGGGCCGCTGAAGTGGAGCACATGAACTTAACCACTAGGCCCTCAGGTGGCCCCCATATATGTATGTATTTTTGTGAAAGGGAAAAGGCACCATTTGCAGCTCCACGGGTTCAAGAAGTCCCTCTGCTCTGGGGTCTTGGACCTTACCCTTCTCTCCAGTTCTCAGGGAAGCAGGCCCTAGGCAGAGTCCAGGATGGAGAACTGTAGCCCCTCCACACTCTCCAGGTCCTGGGATGGAGTCTATGTGAGAAGAAACTGAGTTTATGGGGGAACTAGGTCAAGTGGGCTCCTGGCTGAAAGCCTAGGGGTGAGGGTCAGCAGTCCGTGTGGGGGCTGACATCCTCACGTGGGGGTCTTGGGCCAATGTGGGGGTCCCAGGCTGATGAGGGAGTCCTGGGATGATGTGGGGAGCCTGAAGTCTATGTAGACAGGAGCATCTGAGGTCCACAAGGTGGTTGCTGTGGTGGTCCTGGGGTCCCAGAGATCCACATTGGGGGATACCCGGGACGGATGTTGGAGGGTCTCTGTCACTTGTAGGGCTCAAAGCCAAGTGGAGGGGCCGGGTTCAGCTGGGGTGGGCCCTGGGATCTGCAGCCAAGGCCCACGTGCTAAGGCGTGGGGGACTGGAGGCTCCGGCGCCGACCCTGGACACTCAGCAGATGACAGATTCTCGAATGAACACGTGGATGTGTCGGAGATGGGGCGGCCGGGCTGGATGCTCGGTAACTGAGTGACAACAGATGAGGGGCTGGGGGGACCCCGAAGAGCTGGGCCGGGTCCTGGGCCGGGCCGAGAGGGTGTGGGGTGGACAGCGGAGGCTGAGGGGCTCTCTGCCCCAACCTGAGGGGGACGCGACCGGGCCGAGGCTTGGCAGGAAGGGGCGTCCAGCTCCCCAACGTCGACTCCCGCCCCCTAGGGCCTCAGGACCCCGCGGGGCTCCAGAACAGCCCGCCTCCCTCACCCCCGGGGACCTCGGGACCCCTCGCCGGCTCCCTGACTCTGGTCGGCCCGCCGCCGGCCTCGGCTGCGGCCCCTGCCCGAGCCCGTCTTCCTCAGGCGCGACCCCGGCCAGCTCCACCGACTCTGGCGCCCTCGGCCAGCCCGCGGCTCCTCCCGGGGCCGGCCAGCCGGCAGTCGCTGACGGACGTGGGACGGGCGACGGGACTGCCGCACAGGTTGCGGCCGACTCACTGCGCGCGCGCTCAGCTCCTGCAAGAGCCGCTCCGTCGTAGCGCCGCCTCTGCTGCGAGCCAGCCGGGCCGCCGCCGCACGGACTACAACTCCCAGAACCCTGCGCGCCGCAGGCGGCCGCCATTGGCCTGGAGGACGGGGACACGTGGACCAATCGGAAGCCGCCTGGGATAGGTTCCCCCGCCCCCGTCGTGCCGGGAGTTATCCGGGACCGGGATTTGGTCGCCGTGGCAACGGTGCACGCCTCCCGGGGAGCCCTGCAGGGATGGAGCGGAGGCCGGGCAGCGTCTGCAGGACGGCCCCAGCGACGTGGTTGGACTCTCCTTTTGCAAGGCGGCTGCCAGACGAAATGCAAGAATTCCAGTTGAACAACGAACGTTTTTGTTTTTGCTATGTGTGTCTCATATTTAGTATGTTAAAAAATTTTTTTCAATATGTCTGTTTACTATAAAAGTCCCCCGAATTAGGATTACCAGATTTAGCAAATAAAAAATACGAGGCCCAGTTAGATTTGAATTTCCGATGACAATGAATGTTTTTTAGTGTTAGTTTATATAGTATAGTATATATACACACACATATATACAGTATACGTAGTATAATAGTATATCTGGGATGTACTTATAGTAAAAAAACTATTCATTGTTTATCTGAAATTCAGATTAGGGGTAAGATAGTGATTCAAAGAGGCTCCGCAGCTCTGGGACTGAGTTCTGGATGGCTGGAGCTGCCCAGTGCTGAGATGGGGAAGCAGGAGGGTATGGGTGTGGGTAGGGACCTAACAAAGGAGATGGGGACCCCACCTCCAGGAGCCTAGGACTGAGTGCCATTCATCCCCTGGACAACCGTTTATTGAGTGCCTACCAGGTGCTGTTCTAGGCACTGAGGGTGGGCAGTACATCAGTGAGCAGGACTGCTAAGGCTTTGGCCTCAGGGGGCCCGAGGTTCACACACCAGTGAACAAATAAAATAGATGCTTGCCATAGTATAAGCACACTTGAGAAAATAAAACCAGGCTCAGAAATAGAAAGTCCCGGGAGTGGCAGGAGGGGCTACTTAGCTGGGTGGTCAGGGCTGTGCCTCTGTCTCATCTCCCGCTGGCTGCTGGTCCCCAGAGTATTGTATTCAAGCAGGTGCTTGCTGTGTGCAAAAGCCACAGATGGGAAAATAAAATGAGAATGCTGAGGGCTTATTATTCTCCTATAAATGAGGCACCTGTAAGGACATGAGTCCCCCGGTTTATTTTCTCGGTAGCTGAAATTGGCCTGGCCCTTTGGGGCAGCGGAGGCTCATTTGTGCATTTGTAACTCTGCGACCCACCTCAGGAAATAGCCCTTGAGAGAACATTCACTGAGTTTGTCTTTAGGGCCAGGTGAAAGACACGGTCACAGCTGCTTGAACACTAGATCCACTGGGAGGCAGCCTGGCGCCAGGCAGAGGTTTCCAAACATTTTGTAAGCAGCAGAAACTTTTTCCAAATGACCTTGGGGTAAACCTCAATTTAAAAAGTAAGTTAGCTGGAAGCAGAGCTGCTGTAATCGCCAGGGTCTGGGAGGAGGCAGCATGGGGAGTGCCGCTAATGGGCACAGGGTTTCTTTGTAGGGTGATGAAGATGTCCTGGAATTAGGTAGTGGTGGTGGTTGTACAACCCTGTGAATGTAGAAAAAACTGTATACTTTAAGGGGGTGAATTTTATGCTATGTGAATTGTACCTCCATAAAAATGTCATTTAAAAAAGCAGAACTGTTTGAGTTGTAGGAAGATCTTGTGTGGCTACATCACACTCAAAAATCAACCCCAGATGGACCTGGGACTTGAAACCCAAAGCAAAATATTGAAAGTTTTTGTGGGAAATATTTGAGAATGTTTCTAACTTTTGGGTTGAGATAGATTTCTTAAACAAGACGCAAAAACTGCTTACCATCCCTGTGCCAAGATTACAAAGATGCTGTCCCACCGACATGTGAAGAAGGTAACCATCTGATTAGTGATCAGGGACACGAAAATGAACCACAGTAAGTTTTTATTTCACACGCACTCGACTGGAAACACTTAGAGGTCTGACAACATCAAGGATGGAAGGACGTGGCCCTCAGCCCCTCTTCTGTGTGCTGGTGGGATGTAATGTGGTGAGCTTTGGAAAGCATCTTGGCATCTTCTAGTTCAGCTGATCATCTGCATGCCCTGTGACCCAGCGTTTACCCACTAAAGGATGCTCCAGGCACCACTGTGCAGAGGGGCCAAAACCCCCTCAGAGAAGGAGGGCTGCAGTGTGCTCTATTCACACAGTGGAATATCCCACAGTGAAAAAGCACCATCTACGACAGGGGCCGGCAAACTTTTTCTGCAAAAGGCTAAAAAATAGGAAATGTTTTTGGTTTTGTTGGTCATCCAGTCTCTGTCGCAGCTACTCAGCTCTGCTGTTGTAGCAGGAAAGCAGCCATAGACAATACACTGAAGGATGGGCATGGCTGTGTTCCAGTAAAACTTTACTTTTAAAAACAGGCAGCAGGGGGGCTGGCCCCGTGGCCGAGTGGTTAAGTTCGCGCGCTCCGCTGCAGGCGGCCCAGTGTTTCGTCGGTTCGAATCCTGGGCGCGGACGTGGCACTGCTCATCAGACCACGCTGAGGCAGCGTCCCACATGCCACAACTAGAAGAACCCACAACGAAGAATACACAACTATGTACCAGGGGGCTTTGGGGAGAAAAAGGAAAAAATAAAATCTTTAAAAAAAAAAAAAAAAAAAAAAAAAAAAAAACAGGCAGCAGGCCAGACTTAGCCTTCAGGCCGTAGTTTGTCGACCCCTAAACTACAATGAGGATGCATCTTTGCCCAGGATGGAACATCCTTCACCCAGAGAGCCGCTGGAGGCTTCCCAGACCACCTCAGCTAAAGCAGCCCCCACCCATGCTGATATCTAACACCAGAGATTGGTTTTGCCTTTTCTGGAACTTCATAGAAATGGAAGCGTGTTATGCATACACTTCTGTGGCTTTCACTCGGCATTTCTGTGAGATCCACCATATTGTTGTGTGTGTCAGGGGTGGTTCCTCTCCATCGCTGAGCGGTTGGCCATTACACGGATATATGGAGAGGTAGTTTGGTTCTCCATTCACCTAGTGGTGGACATTTTGGGTTATTTCCAGTTTGGAGTTCTTATTAAAAAAGCTGCTATGAACATTTGTGTACAAATCTTTGCATGGACATTGGTTTTCTGGCTTTGCCTATTCTAGAGATTTCGTAGAAATAGAATCATTTAATATGTGATCTTTTGTATCTGGCTTCTTTCACTTGGCACAAGGTTTTCAAGGTTCATCCATGTTGTAGCATATGTCAGAACTTCATTCCTTTTTTTTTTTTTTTTTTGGTGAGGAAGACTAGTCCTGAGCTAACATTTGTGCCAATCTTCCTCTATTTTGTGTGTGGGACGCCACCACTGCATGGCTTGATGAGTATTGTGTAGTTCCGCACCTGGGATCCAAACCTGCGGACCCCGGGCCATCAAAGCAGAACCCG
Source organism: Equus przewalskii (assembly GCF_037783145.1). Classification (NCBI taxonomy): domain Eukaryota; kingdom Metazoa; phylum Chordata; class Mammalia; order Perissodactyla; family Equidae; genus Equus; species Equus przewalskii. Next base: position 27,130,970 of record NC_091839.1, on the reverse strand, counting down.
AGAATTTAACCACTGAACCACCAGGCCAGCTCTAGAACTTCATTCCTTGTTATGGTTGAATAAGATTCCATTTTGCGGATAGATGTAATTTTGTTTCTCCCTCCATCAATTATTGGGCATTTTGGATTGTTTCCACTTTTTGGCTATCATGAATGTAAAGGATGCTGCTGTAAACGCTCATGTGTAAGTGTTTGTATGGATGGATATTGTCATTTCTCTTGAGGAGTGAAATGGTTGGGTCAAACGGTAAATCCATGTTTAACATTGTGAGGAACTGCCAGACTGTTTTCCAAAACAGCTGCACCAGTTTACGTTCCCACCAACAGTGCACGAGGATTCCAATTTCTCTACATCCTTGCCAACAGTTGTTATTTTCCTTTTTTTTTTTTTATTGTAACCATCCTAGTAGCCAGCCTTGGTGGTCAAGTGGTTAAGATTCCGTGCTCTCACTGTCATGGCCCAGGTTTGTTTCTGGTCAGGGAACCACAGCACCCATCTGTAGGTTGTCACACGTGGTGGCTGCTGTTGCTGTGATGCTGAAAGCTTTGTTACTAGTATTTCAAATACCATCAGGGTCTCAGCAGAGCTTTCAGACTAAGACAGACAAGGAATAAGGATCTGGCCACCCACTTCTCAAAAAATTGGCAAGAAAAACCCTATGAATAACAGCAGAGCCTTGTCTGATACAGCACCGGAAAGTGAGAGGATGGGCAAAACATCGAGCACTTTCTGCTGTGCTGTCCACAGGGCGCTAGGAGTGGGAATCCGCTCCACAGCACTAACAACAAGCGTCCTATTGGGCGAGAATTGGTGAGTCACTGTGGTTTCCATTTGTAGGTCCCTGATGGCTAATAGTGTTGACCATGTTCTCTTGCATGCGGAGCAGCAACCACCCCTCACTGGGTCAAGAACACCAACTTTCCTGCCCTGTGTTGGAGAGATGCACCCACCCAGCCTGGACCCGGCCTCCAGCAGCCACCTGGAGCTGAATATGCCTGTTCCTCTGCTTGGTGGCCCTGGGACAGGAGGGAATGACCCAGGGCCTCCTGCAGCTCTGGGGATATCCCCCTCTCCAAATGCTGCCAGGCAGGGAGGGGGCGGGGCGGGGGTCAGAAGGCTTCTGGCCTCTGGGCCCTCATGGGCCTCTCCCCACACAGTGACCTGGGACCCCGGGCGCAGCTGTGGCTGGGCTTGCAGGGTCCCCAAGTCCCCTCCCTGGAGTCTGGGTGAGGGCACAAGCTGTCACCCTCTGCTTGGGGGAGGCGAAGGGGCCCCAGAGGAAGGAGGGAAGACTTCGAATGGCCTGGGGTTTACAGGCTGCCCAGCGCAGCCCCGCATCCTTGTTCTCTGCAGGCATGGCTCCCAGGGCCCCTCCTGATGTGTCCCCAGCCCCCAGGCCGGAGTCAGGGCAAGCTCCCAGATAAAAGCCCTGCCACACCGGCCTTCTGCGTCGTGCTCCCCAACCGTTCCGGCATGTGGCTGTGCTCCCTGCTGCCTGCCCTAGTGGGCTCTCTCCCTGGGGCCCTTTCTGGGCCCACTGGCTGGCGCTCGCCAGGGAAGAGCCCCCGCTTTGACCGTCCCGGAGATGTGGTGATTGGGGGCAGCTTCTCCATCTTTTTCTTCAAGCCTGTCACCCTGTTCGATTTCACGGCTCCGCCGGCTGGGACAGCGTCTGTGAGGTAAGTGGCTGCGGGTCGGGAGGGAGCCTTGGAGGGCCTTTCTCTAAATCCTCAGACAGCGACTGGCTCTCAGAACCCCAGGCGTTGGCCGGGTTTCTCGTTTGTCTGAACATTGGTCGGGCTGTCTCTCAGGCCTACTTCACCGCCTCCCTCATCTTTGCTTTGCTGTTCATGCTCATCTATCTGAAATGCAGGCACCTGGCCACCGAGACCCCACAGGCCAGGGATTCTGGTCTCTTTCGTTTGCCACGGACCCTCCATGGCTAGAACAGAGCCAAGCACACAGCAAGTGTGTTTGTTGAATGAATGCATGTTTATGGAGTGAATAAAGCTCTTCATGAGTTCAGCAGCCCCTGGGACTCCCCGCTGCCCGTTTCTTCACTGGGTTTCCCAGCCTGTCTTTGCTGATGGGCCTGCTGAGAAGTCCTTGTGGCTGTTGTGAGCGATGCTGTCACGCACGTCCCTGTCCCTGTCTGTGCCGTCAGTCCTCCTGAGTACACACCCAGCAGTTGCTGGCCGCACTCCTGTGGCATGTTCTTCTCACAGTTGGCACCACAGCAAATGCTAAACTCGGGCTTCTCTTTCCCTCAGTGTGTCCATGTGGAACTACCGGGTGGCCCAGAGTCTTGTCTTTGCCATAGAGGAGATCAACAGGGACGCCCGGCTGCTGCCCAACCTCACTCTGGGCTTCTCCATCTTTAACTCTGGGGACTCGGTACCTGGAGCCCTCTACGAGACGATGGCCTTTCTCACGGGGTGGGAGGAGCCCATCCCCAACTACGAGTGTCAGCCCAGCCCTCCGCGGGCTGCCCTGGTCGGAGACACTCGGTCAGCTGTGTCCATCCCCATGGCCAGGCTGCTGGGGCTCTATAAGTTTCCCCAGGTGAGTCATCCCAAAGCCTTTTCCCTCCGCTGATGAATAGTGACGGTGGTGATGATGGTGGCAGTACTGAGGTGCTGCTGCTGGGGGACCAAATTTCCCACCAATGCTTCATGTGCCCAACACTAACCTGGTGGTCAGGAGATGCAGATCCCCATTGCATCCAGGGAGAAACTGAGGTTTAGGAACAGTCACAGATGGGTCCAAGCTCACCCAGCAGGACTGAATCCAGGTGGTAGGGCTCATGCTGACCAGCCTCCCCTCCACTCCCATGGTATTTCCCCAATTTTGGGGCCTCAGTGTCAGGCTCACAATCATGGTTGTGTCCAAGTACCACCTTTTCTTCTTGTTTTCCTTTAAATTGGATCCTATTTTAACAGGTTTACTGAGGCATAATTCACATACCATACAATTCACCCACTTACAGTGAACAATTCAGTGACTTTTTGTGTACTCAGAGCTGCCCAACCAGCATCTCCACGACCAATTAGAAAACATTCTATTCACCCCATAAAGAAACCCCACACCTATTAGCCACCGCTCCCCATCAGCCCCACTCCAGCAACCACAAATCTGATTTCCATCTCTGTGGATTTACATTTTCTAGACATTTTGTATAAATGATGTCACGTGACATGTGCTCTTTCATGCCTGGCTTCTTCCACTGACCATATGTTGTTCATCCATGTGGTGGTGCGAATTGGCACTTCATCTCTTTTTATGGCTGAATCTCATTCCATTGTGTGGATGGACCACGTTGTGTTTGTCCGCTCATCCGTTGATGGACATTTGAGCTGAGGCCACTTTTTGGCAATTGTGAATAATGCTGCTACAAGCATCTGTGTGTAGGGTTTTTTTCATGTAATTTTTTGTTTATTTATTTATTTATTGAGGAAGATTGGCCCTGAGCTAACATCCGTGCCCATCTTCCCCTACTTTATATGTGGGACGTCTGCCACAGCATGGCTTGATAAGCAGTGTGTAGGTCCACACCCAGGATCCCCACCAGTGAACCCCGGGCCGCCGAAGTGGAGCATGTGAACTTAACCCTTGTGTGTAGATTTTTGTGTATATATGTGTTTTTCTTTTCTCTTTTCTTTTATGGGAGCTTGTTACCAAGGCAATATCTCAGGACATAGCCAAACCCACTCAATCAGAGTCTTCATTTTAACAAGATCCCCAAGTGGTTTGTTTGCCTGCCAAAGTTAGAGTGCCACTTATTCAGGTCCAAATGCCCCCAATTTTTGTTGAGAAGAGGCAAGAAGATGACTTGGTGGATGTCCTACTAGTTAGTGACAGAACCAGACTGCTATCCCTCCAACTAATTTTAATTACTAACAATTATTGTGCGCTTACCGAGTCATTCTCTTGGAGCTGCTATTGCCTGACTCACTGTTAAGATGTTCTAAAGAGGGCTTACTCTGTGCCTGGCATTGGGATTCTCCCATTACATTCTCACCGTAACCCTTCCAGGTCGGTACAGGAGAAATCCTCTATGTAGAATGGGTCCCTGGCTATTGAAATCAATTAAGGCTTGACATCATACAAAATATACACACCTTGAACATTTCTATGCACGTGTTTTCAGTCCTCTTGGGTACATGGTTGGTATTGATGATCATATGGTAGATCTGTGTTTATTTGAAGAACTGCCAGAGCATTTTCCAAAGTGGCTTCACCATTTCACATTCCCACCAGCATCGTGTGAGGATTCCAGTTTAAATTCACTCATTTTGACTGTGAAACCTATACATTTGGATAAATTCCTCCCTCCTTGAACGCCTTAAATTTGCTGTTTCCTCTCTGCCGGGAAGGGCCTTCCTTCCTCCCCAGGAAGCTGGGGCCCTGCAAGGCGCAGAACACATTCTGAGGCTGTTTCCTAGGAAGACTTTGTGGGAGTTGGTGCCACAGAGGAAGCGCAACCCCTGCTTCTTCTCAGAGGGCCGCTCATGTGGCGGGATTTCTCCTCAGGTCTAACACTCCAGCTCTGGGCTCGGTTGCACAATCAGTTTGTCCAGTTCTATCCTGATGAAAAAGAGGAACAATTCTTATAGAATCTCTCAAATAACCACATTGCTGGTACAGATGGAGAGGCTCAGAGGAAATATTTGTGAATTCGGACAGGTCTGTGAAAACAGGACGCCATTTAAAAAATGCTGTGTGGTTTTCTCTGCCTTTGTTTTTTGCAGGGAAAGATTGGCCCTGAGCTAACATCTGTTGCCAATTTTCCTCTTTTTTTTTTAACTCCTCAAAACCACAGTGCATGGTTGTATATCCTAGTTGTAAGTCCTTCCAGTTCTTCCAAGTGAGCTGCCACCACAACATGGCAACTGACAGACGGGAGGTGTGGTTCTGTGCCCAGGAAATGAACCAGGGCCATCAAAGCAGTGAGAGCCCTGAACTTTAACCACTAGGCCAACAGGGCTGGCTCAAGAATGCTATGTTTTTAAGAATGTTTGTGTGGGAGGCAGAATGCTAAGGTAGCCCCCACAATTCTTGCTGGTGCACACACCCTGTATAATCCCTGCTCCCCGAGTGTGGAGAGGAAACTGTGAATAGGCTGGACAGTTACTGTCATGATTACATCATAGAAGACCCTGACCTAGCAGATTGAAGAGACATTTTTCTCCTCTGGCCTGAAGTAGAATTAAACTACCATGCTGTGAGAGTAGGAGGCCGTGTGACAAGAACCTGAGGTGGCTTCCAGGAGCTAAGAGTGGCCCCCGGCCAATAGCCAGCCAGAAAGTGGGACCTCAGTCCTACAGCTGCAAGGAACTGAATTTTGTCAACAACTGGTGATCCTGGAAGTGGACCCCAAGCCTCAGAGGAGAGCACAGCCCTGGCTGATCCCTCGATTGCAGCCATGTAACACTCCGAGAGGAGGACTCAGCGAAGTAAGCCGTACCCTGACTCCTGACCCACAGACACTGTGAGCTAATACATGGTGTTGTTGTAAGCTGCAAAGTTCGAGAGGCAACTGGTCCTTGCTTAAGATAGAAACATGGGTCCCAAGAACAACAGATGGTTGTAGCTGGGTTGCCTCTTAACTGAAATGATGATCCAGTTTGAAAATAAATTCATTAGATAATAACACAATAATAAGACTTCACTCATAAGAAAGGGCCTTGTGAATTTTTTATTCCAAATATCATATTAATACGAGTTTGGAATTTGGCTTTCTTTCTGTTAAAACACCAAATTGGTCTTGGTGTATTCAGTCTAGTCCAAGCAATGGGTAGTGAAAGGTGATTTTTGGTGTAACCTGCCCAGAGAGAGGAGATTCTGAATGTACAAGAACAAGCCCTTGGATTTGGCTGAGTTGTCATGCCTCTGGTTTAAAACACAAACCGAGATTTTTTCTCACTTCTGAAAGAGCTAATTTCAATTCTGCTCCATTTTAAAAAAATCTGATCAGATATGTGACTATTAAGAAAAATGTAATGTGTTCAACTAAACTGAATTATTCTGATAAATGTTTTTATATCAATAGTAATTATGATCCATGGGGTATCAACTCAAGGATCATTTCCAAGAGCCTAACTTAACTTAAGTGATTGGATTAATACTAATTTTAGTTAATTATTTAATGATCTTTGGATACTGGGGTGGTTTCTTTTCTTTCTTTCTTTCTTTCTTTTTTTTTTTTTGAGGAAGATTAGCCCTGAGCTAACTAACTGCCAATCCTCCTCTTTTTGCTGAGGAAGACTGGCCCTGAGCTAACATCCATGCCTGTCTTCCTCTACTTTATACGTGGGACGCCTACCACAGCATGGCGTTTGCCAAGCGGTGCCATGTCCGCACCCAGGAACCGAATGGGTAAACCCTGGAGGAAACGTGTGAACTTAACCACTGCGCCACGGGGCTGGCCCCTTTTTCTTTAAGATTTTATTTTTTTCCTTTTTCTCCCAAAGCCCCCCAGTTGTGTATCTTTTAGTTGTGGGTCCTTCTAGTTGTAGCATGTGGGATCTGCCTGATGAGCGGTGCCATGTCAGCACCCAGGATTCGAACCAGCGAAACTCTGGGCCGCTGAAGCAGAACGCTTGAACTTAACCACTGGGCCATGGGGCGGGCCCCTGGGATGGTTTCTAAGTAAGAGAAAACCCTGAAAAGCCGGTCTCAAGGAATAGATTTGGTATTTCTACCTTGACTTCCTACTTGTACACATTGTAGAGTAGCATAAATTTGGGTCTCATTAATGAGTGTGTTCCTTTTGACACTTTAAGAAGGTGTGAAAAGTATGAATGGCTGTTGGGGGTGATATCCTGCAAGGCTGTCAGCTTTGCTGTCTGCAACATGCTTGTATAGGACAGATCCTTTGAAACCACTTTCCTCTGAGTTTTCTCTTTGAAGAAGTGAGTTACTTTGGTTAAAAGTTTAGTGGTCAAGGCTGTTCTGACAATGGAGCACAAACAGCCTGGCAAGCTAACAGGCTGAGTTTTGTTTATCAAAGACTAAGGGAGTAGTTTTGTTCTGAACTAGAGTGTCTGATTGTTCCAGAACGCAAAGGAAGATAGTGTGAGTCAACCCTTGGGCGTGTTTATAAAGCTAGAGAACATTTGTAGAAAGTAAACTTTATTTGCCTGACTTTACATTTACTACAAAAAATGAGATTGAAAAGGTGCAATGAAATGTGTTAGAATTTGGCAACGTTCGGTGTTTGAGAGACTTTATTCATAGCCTTACATTTTTCTTAACATTATGTGGAATTTTAGGAAGTTTGGATTAACTGGTTGTTTCATGAGAAAACAAATCTAAATCTTACCAAAAAACAGTAAACACGAGTTGCATTCTGTACAGATAAGTCAGAGGAAAAGGCGTCAGCGTTTTTAATTCCAAATGGTCGAACCCGGCTGATTTGTCCAAGGATTCACTCTGGTTACCTCACCTTGGATTTGCGTATAAAATGCTTCTGAGATGGCCGTTGAGGTTTTTTCTCTTCTCTTCTTCCAAATTCAAGCACGTGGAAGGCGTTAGAGGCGTTTCCCCAGCACGCTCCCCCGCTGCTCCCGCCTGTGCATGTCGGGTCGCCGGATTACACACGCTCGGGTGCCCCGGCACATTTGGATTTCGGATCAGCAACGACGACGTGTTGCAGTATGAGCCTGTTCCAAATATCGCAGGGGACATAGTGTAGTAAAATATCTCGTTGTTTGTCTGAAATTCAGGTTTACCTGGGCGTCCTGCGCTGGCGTTTGCCGAGTCTCGCAGCACCAGCCGGGTGAGACGTGGTCAGCGCCGCGTCTCCAGACGCCGGTGAGACCAGGGTCCCCTCCCGGGAGGGGACGGCGTCGCCTCCTGGAACCCGTGTCGCGACCGCCCTCGGCGGAGGTGGCCTGCGCTTGGAGCGGGAGGCGGCCGCTTCCGTCCGTCGCAGGCGCCCCGGGCCGGGTCAAGGCGAACCAGAGAAACCGCGTGTCCCCTCCCGGGCGCACGGAAGCGTCGCCTCTTTGACAAATCGACCCGCCAGCAAGAACTGACGCACCGGGTCCCCGTGACCCGTCACCAGCGGAGCGGACCCCACCGCCTGGCCCAGGACGCCACAGCCCGGGCGGCGACAAGGCGCGGGCTGGCGACACAGACGCGGAGCGCAGGAGGCGCCGGGAGGAGGGGGACAGAGGGCCGGAGGCCGAGCTGCCCGGCTCCCGGCGTCGCTCCCGGAGCCAGAAGGACGAATGTGGGCTGGACCAGCCCACGGTGCACAGGCGCACGCGGGCCTCCGGGCCGTGGGGACCTCGAACCCTCAGAGCGACGTTTTAAAAGATTAGAATACATGAGTCTCATACAAAGATGGAATGAACACACGGCAAAGATTTCTCTAACTGGCTAATGAGGAAGCAGCGGGATGGTGCCGGGGTCAAGCACCAGCGTTTGTCGATGGTGTCTAGATGACTCCATGGTGCCCGGGGCGGTGGGGGGAGGGGGGTGGCTAGGACCGCGCTTGTCCAAAGTGCAGACCGAGAACCAGGATCATCTGCGGGATGCTGGAAATGCAGACTCTGGATCTCCGAACTAGCACCCGCACCTAACAGGGACCTCTGTGAACGCTGGAGGCGCTCAGGGCCCAGTGATCTAACGCTGCCCTTGATGCTCCTGGAGAGATGACGACGTACCAGACTCTGCTCTCATTAGGGTGACCACCATCCCCTTCTGCCCAGGACTGAGTGTACTCATGGGATGCGGGGCTTTCTATGGCAAAAACTGGGAGTGTCCTGGGCGAACCAGGAGGAGCTGGTCACCCTGGCTGTGTTCTGGCTGCACCCACCTTCCTTCATTGAAACCTGCCCATCAGCAGTGCCTGAGCTGACCCCCTATACCTCCCATGCAGGCTCCTTCCCTGGTTCTCACCACTTCTCCTTTCTGCCCCCGCCCCTTCCTGCCCAGGTCAGTCACTCATCCTCCCTTGCCAGCCTCAGCGATAAGACCCAGTTCCCGTCCTTCCTTCGGACCCTGGCTAGTGACCTCACGTCCTCCCGCCTGGTGGCCCAGCTTGTTGTCCACTTCGGATGGTCCTGGGTGGGCATTCTGGCCCAGGACGATGACTACGGGCAGCAGAGCAGCTCACTGGTGATCCAGGAGCTGGGCCAGGCAGGCATCTGCATTGAGTTCCACCTCCACGTCCCCTCCCAGCCGTCCCTGGAGAAGACGGAAGCCCTCGTCCGGGAGATGGGCCGCTGCACCGCCACTGGCATCATCGTCTTCGTGAGCAACTTGAGTTTCCAGATCATCCTGCAGGGCTTGCTGGGCCAGGGCATCTCGGGCCGGGTCTGGGTCAGCCGGGAGACGCTGCACGCTGCTCTGGCCCTGAGCATCCCCGGCGTGTCCCAGGTCCTGCAGGGCTCCTTCAGCCTTCTGCAGCGCACCAGCCAGGTCCTCGGGTTCCCCGAGTTCTTTGCTCGCCTGCACCCTGCCCGGACCCCAGAGGACATGTTCATAGAGAGATTCTGGGAGGTCACCTTCAGATGCACGTGGCCCCGTGGGAGCCGAGGGCCAGTGGGAAACAGCTCGGTGGCAGGGGGCATCCGGTTCTGCTCTGGGAACGAGAGCCTGATAGGTTGGGAGTACCCCTTCCAGGACGTGGTTAAACTGGATGTCGGGTACCCGGCCGTCTACAGCATCGCCCACGCCCTGCAGGACCTGGGCACCTGCGAGCAGGGGGACGGGACATGTGCAGACCCTTGGCACTTCCAGCCCTGGCAGGTGAGAGGGGACCCTGTGGACGCTGCAGGGCGGTGCTGGGAGCAGGGGGCTCACTCTGCCCCAGCGAGGGAGAAGCACAGAGATGGGGCTGTTCAGTGAGGATGAGCAGCGGAAGCCACACGGCTGGGGTGCTGGGGCAGAGGGAATGTGGAGGCTCCCTCTGGGAGTCAGGATGGCGAGACAGTAGAGGCCAGGTTGGGTAGGCCCTACAGGGGTCTGGACTCTGCTTGGGGTGTCATGGGGGGCTGAGGAAGGGAGTGCATGACCAGACAGAGTCCCTGGAGCTAGGACCGCACTGTAACTTTCGCAGGTCCCTTCAGCCATTAAAAAAATATTAAAAATTATCTTTTACTACTGCATTGCTGTCAAAGCTAACATAATCTGGGCTGGATTTGTTATTATATATTAATTATTACTTAATCTGTTTTATCTTCCAATTTTACAAGAAGTTAAAATTAAAATATTTTCATGGGCCCCTGAGAGTACAGTGGGCCCTGTGGATAAGTTGGCCCTGCCTAGTCACTGGCCTGAGGCATTTTGGACAGACCCCAGGGATGGGCCCTGGCCAAACTACGGCATCACCCTTCCTTCCCTAGCTTCTGCATCCCCTCAGGAAGGTGCATTTCAAGACCGTTGATGGGACAGAGATTGTCTTTGATGCCAATGGAGATATGGTTACAACATTTGACCTTCTTCAAGGGCAGAAGACCCCTGAAGGCCTGTTCCGCTTTGTCCGAATAGGCATACTCAACCCACAAGCTTCCTCAGGGCAGAGCATGATGGTCCAGATGATGAAGGAGGACTTCCAGGTGAGTTGTCTGGGTGCACGGATGACCCCAGTCCTGGCATATTAAAATCGGAGGAGAACTCAGAGACCAGAGGTCCAAGTTGCTATTTGATGCATAAAGTGGGTGGAGCTTTAAATTGGGCCAATCATAACTCAGCTGTGTTGTTGAGCCATACCAGACCCTCATATTAGGGGATAAAAGTCATTTATTCACCATCAAAAATGAAAATATTGGAGCCCCTGAAGTTGAAGTAGAGTCTGCATCAGGAGTTACCACTTGAGTATCTTCTTGTCTGTCCTCGGGGACCTGCTCAGTGAGGAAGTGGGGCCTTTACTTCCTCCTCTGGGAAGACAGGAATCCCCCTCACCAAACACACCCCATCCAGCATCTGGAGGGGGCAGGACAGGTGTTCTCATTTCATTTAGTAGCAAAGTTAGTTGCCACCTTAGGATGGGTGTGTCCAGGTGTCCACTCTGGCCCACGGACTCCTCTGGGCCGCCTGGCACCATCAGTGGACGTGTGACTCCCTCCACTGCAACTTCATCTTCCCGTGTCCTCAGCGCCTCCAGTCAGTGTTGGCCTTTAGGTTTTCCAGTGAGAGTCAGGCTCTGGTCTCTGGGCCCCTCAAGCCCAGGGGACACAGGCTAAGCATCCCGAGGAGTCTTGTGAAGTCTCTTTCCATTGGCCTGAGCCACGGAGGGCCCTCTGCTCCCCTCTGGAAGTGGGGAACCCAGCGCCCACACTTCTCTTAGGTCTGTTCCCCCCAGGTTCCCTCCCTACAACTCTTACCCAGAGGCAGCAGGTGGACTCAGGGAGGCAGAACTGTGGAGGGCTGCTGGCTGGGATCAGCACCAACTCTTCTTACTGTGGGAACCTCAGAGAGGCTGGAAGGGTGCCCTTTCATGCCATGTTCCAGAGCTTTCCCACGTCAGCCAGGTGAGCACCACCTGAGGGTTTACTGCATTTGCTGTATCCGTGGGTGCCTCTCGACTCTGACTTCTCTGTAACTGAGGTGTTTTTTCTCCTGAAAGGAGCCTCATCTTCTTGTGGGTGGGAAGGACACTGGGACTGCTTCCTTAGGTTGTTCCAGCACGGGGACCTGTGCCCTGTGCCCTGGACTGGTTGCCAATGACACCCTCTGCTCCTCTGTCCTCAGGTCCCCAGCTCTGCCTGCAGCAAGAGCTGTGCTCCAGGATCCAGCCAGATCATGCGCCAGGGAGCCCCTCACTGCTGTTTTGACTGCAGCCCCTGCCCCGAGGGACACTTTGCAGACCAAAGAGGTAAGGGCTCGCAGAGGCTGAATCTAGAGAGGCCATCAAGGCACCTCCAGTCTCTCAAATCCCCAATCCAGTGACTTGTTCTGTGGACTTTGTGTGGACTTTGGACGGGGGCTGCTGTGGAGTGGTAGAGGGCTGGCCAGGAAGTCACTCTTATAATTATTTTTACGTAAACATTTTATTGAACTATAACAGGCAAATACATGAATCCTAAGTGTGTAGCCCGATGAATTCTTCCTTAGCGAACGCCCCGGGTACCTGGTCCCCAGATGGAGAAACAGAGCCTGACGCCCCCTGGAGTCCCTGGGGCCCCTGCTCAGTCTTTGCTTCCCAGGGAACTGCCATCTTAACTTCTATGAACATTGATGGGTTTTGATTCCTATAAGTGGACTCGCAGAGTGAATGTTCTGTTGTGCCTCATTTTTCCTCCACCTTGTGTTTGTGAGATTCACCTCAGCAGTATGTGTAGTCGTGGCTCTCCCAGTCTTGTGCCTGGTATGACCCCCCAGTGTAGACACACCATGACTTGGCCGGCAGGAGCTGTAGAGAGCAGTGCTGCTGTGGATGCCGCTGGCCATGTCTTCTGGGGACACATGGATGCATTTCTGCTGTTGTGGCACTGCCGGACCACAGGGTGGATGAACGTTTGGCTTTAGTGGACTACAAGTGTCAGCAGCACCCACTTGCTCTCTGTGTTCATTTCTTGCAGCTGCTGCAACAAATTACCACAAGCTAAGTGGCTTAAAACCACACACATTTATTATTTCATAGTTTCTGTTGGTCAAAAGTCCATGTACAGTGTGCTTCATCTGGATCCTCTGCTTAGTGTCTCACAAGGCTAAAATCAAGGTGTTGGGAGGGCTGTGATCTCTGCTGATGGCTCTGGAGAAGAACCTCCTTCCCAGCTCATTCAGGTCATTGGCAGAATTCAGCTCCTTGCAGTTGTAGGATCAAGGATCCCATTTCCTTACAGGTTGTCAGCTGGGGCATCATTCCCAGCTTCTAGAAGCCATTGCATTCCCTGCCACATGGGCTCCCTCCATCTTCAAAGTCAGCAATCTCCCCGACCTTTTCTGCCCCACTGCTCTGCCCCCCTCCCCTCCTCCCAACTTTTAAGGGCTCATGTGATGATTTTGGACCCCTTTGGATAATCCAGGATAGTCTCCCCATCTCAAGATCCTTAACTTAACCACCCCTGCAAAGCCTGCCTTGCCACATGCGGTAACATGTTCACAAGTTCCAGGGATCGGGGTGTGGACATCTTTGGGGGAAGGGGCATTATTCTTCCTCCCACCGTGACCATCCTCACCAGCCCTCTGGGTGTTGGGTCTTTTTATTTCAGCCATTCTGGGTGGGCATGTAGCGCTATCTCACTGTGGTTCAGAGCAGTAATTTTAAGTAATCTCCAAAGGAAGGGGGGCAGAATTGGTGAGAATTGCTGTATTAGTTCGCTGGGGCTGCTATAACAAAATACCACAGACCGGGTGGCTGAAACAACAGACATTTATTTTCTCACAGTTCTGGAGGCTAGAAGTCCAAGATCAAGGTGTTGGCAGGTTGGTTTCTCCTGAGGCCTCTCTACTTGGTCTGCAGATGGCTGTCTTCTCACACTGTGTCCTCACCTGGTCACCCCTCTGTGCATGCCTGTGTCCTAATCTCTTCTTATAAGGACACCAGTCATGTTGGACTAGGGCCCACCCTGCTGACTTTATTTTACCATAATGACCTCACCTCTGATTTACTATCTTCAAATACAGCCACATTCTGAGGTACTGGGGGTTAGGAGTTCAACATGGGAATTTTGGGGGATCTTAAGTCAGCTCATAACACTTGCTAATAAGAACAGTTACTGCTACTACCTGGAAAAAATTTAACTATTTAAAAAATAACATAACTCGTGTATAGGCGTGCATTTTTCCTTGTGCCTCTGGTGCTGACATGGCCCATCCCTGCACTGATGACTATGAATAATTCACAAATGTAGGGGATTTGGTGTAAGACAGGACGAGAATAGTTGATAGCACTGTATAAGTGAAATTTGCTAAGAGAGTAGAACTTAAACGTGGTCACCAAAAAAAGAAAAATATTCGAGGCGATGGATGTGTTAACTAGATTTCACAGTGTGTATGTATATCAAATCATCACGACGCAATATAGTAAATATCTTATAATTTATTTGCCAACTATATGTCATTAAAGCTGAAAAAAGGCAAAACTGCTTCCGCGGCAGTCACCTTGCACGCGGTCCTGTGTCCCCGCAGACATGGCGCGCTGCCTCCCGTGCCCCGGCGAGCAGGCGCCCAGCCCGGCGCGGGACGGCTGCCGGCCGCTGCCCGAGATTTTCCTGAGCTGGCGCGAGCCGCTGGGCCAGGCGCTGGCGGCGGGCGCGGTGGCGCTGGCGGCCGCGGCGCTGGGGACGCTGACGCTGTTCCTGCGGCGCCGGCGCGCACGCGCGGTTAGGGCGGCCCACGGCGCGCTCAGCCGGGCCCTGCTCGGCGCGCTGGCGCTCTGCTCCCTCAGCGCGCTGCTCTTCCTCGGCCCGCCGCGCGCCGCCACCTGCCTGCTCCGCCGGGCCGCCTTCGCCGTGGTCTTCGCCGTCGCCGTGTCCTGCGTCCTGGCCAAGACCCTGGCCGTCGTGCTGGCCTTCCGAGTCACCAGGCCAGACGACCCACTCCGCGTGTGCCTGGGCCCCCGGGCCTCCGCCGCGGTCGTGCTGGGCGCCTCGTCGCTGCAGGTGCTGCTCTGCGGGCTCTGGCTGAGCATCTCCCCGCCGGTCCCGCAGAGGGACACGGCCTCCGAGCCCGGCCACGTGGTCGTGCGGTGCCAGGAGGGCTCCGGCGCCGCCTTCTACTGCATGCTGGGCTACCTGGGCCTCCTGGCGGCGGTCACCCTCTCCGTGGCCTTCCTGGCCAGGCGTCTGCCCGCTGCCTTCAACGAGACCAAGCTGCTCACCCTCAGCATGCTGCTCTTCTGCAGCGTCTGGACGGCCTTCCTGCCCCTGTACCACAGTGCGCGCGGCAAGGCCACCGTGGCCGTGGAGGTCTTCTCCATCCTGGCCTCCACCGCAGGGCTGCTGGGCTGCATCTTCCTCCCCAAGTGCTACATCATCCTGCGGAGGCGCGAGCAGAACGTCCCGGCCCGGTTATGGCGTGGATGCGGGCCAAGCGGGGAAGGCAGAGCCAGGAGCTCCCGGGCAGCTGTGTCCCCAGGCCCCTGCCACAAACCCTCCTGAGCCTGTCCTCGCTGAAGAAGCCAGGGCCACAGGATCTGGACTCATTGTTTTTCTGCCGCTTAAAAGAGATTAAGAGATGAAGCACAGAAAGCGGGATGTTAATGACTGCTAGATCAAGATGTGAGCAAGTGGATGGTCACCGCCTATTCTCTTTGTCTATATTGTTTAAATTATCCACAACTTAAAAAGTTTGAAAAAAGCCTATGATGCAATAATGATAATCTTAAAGATAATAACAAGTGTTGGTGAGGATGTGGGGAAGTTGAAACCCTCATCCACTGCTGGTGGGAACGTCAAATGGTGCAGCTGCTTTGGAAAACAGTCAGCACTTCTCCAAAAGGGTCCAGGTAGAATTAGCATATGACCGAGTAATTCCACTCTTAGATGGGCAGACGAGAGAAATGAAAACGTACGTCCCCACAAAAACTTGTGCACAAATGTTAAGAGCAGCCAAAAAGTAGAAACAACTCAAATGTCTGTCAACTGATGAATGGGTAAACACAATATGCCACATCCATACAATAGGATGTTATTTGACAACAAAAAGGAATGAAGTACCAACACAGGCTATACCAAGGATGAACCTTAGAAATATGCAAGTGAAGGAGGCCTGTCACAAAAGACCATACACTGTATGCTTTCATTTATATGAAATGTCCCAAAGAGGCGAATCCATACAGTTGGTGGGTGGTTGCCTAGGCCTCGGGGGAGGAGGGATTGGTTGGTGATGGCTAAGAGTGCAACCTTTCTTTTTGGCATGAAGAAATAATCTAACATTGATTGTGGTTTATGGTTGCACAACTGTCTGAATATGCTAAAACCCACTGAATTTACACTTTAGGTGAATTTTGTGGTATGTGAATTATATCTCAATAAAGCTGTTACCAAAAAACAAAAAGAGGATCAATTACAAAGTGTGGTCTTTCGTTATATCCTAATTTTTAAAAAGATGAAACTATTAAAAAAATTGAGATAATTATAAGTTGGAATACTGAAGATTCAATGGAGTAAAGAAATTATTTTTCTAAAATTTTAATGGGATTATGCTTATGTTAGAAAACAGTCCTTATCTTTTGGAACTATGTATTGTAGTTCAAATGGTATAGTGTTTGGGGTTTGCTTGCAAATGATACAAAATGGCAGAGTGACTGGGGGAACACTAGCCCTAGGTGGATGGTCATTGGGACTACATTATGGAGACCTAGAGGCTCAATGTTCTCCGCTGTCTGCTTTTGTGTGTGTCCAAAATTCTCTATAATAAATGGTTTTGAAAATTCCTTAAAGAACCACAAAGAAGAGCATAGAGAACACGGATTGGTGAATCCACCTTGTACAGAAAATGGCTGTACAAATGCATGGGATCCACAGTCATGCAGGGTGTGAAAAGTGTGTGGGAACCATCTCCCTTGAAGCACTAGGTTCAGACTCAGAGCTCTGGGAGACGCCCCATTCTGAGCAGAAGAAATGCCTCACTTCCAGCACATACGCCCAGCCCAGAGGGGCTCCTGCTCAGAGACGTGAGAACAGGCCTACAAGAAAAGGTAGTCCAAGGCTCCATCTCCAAATCCGTTCCCAAATCTAGATTTTGCTTTCAGAATTGTATTGACAGTTCTAGTTGTTAGCAGAGGAAAGTTCTCCAAATTTAATCATCATCATCCAAGAAAAAAGTGACCCAAGCAAGGTTATCCAATTTTACATTATTGCCAAGAGAACATAAATGATGTGAAAATCTCGATTATAACAACATAATTAGTGATTTGGCTGGAAAACCCCATAAATTACATTTTACGGAAGAAATATCTGATGATTTATGAATGATGCCTGCTGTCACCACCCACCCAAGAAACAGAAACACCCGGACGTGGACATAACATTTAAGTACCGTCTTTGTCCCATATAAAAAGCACATCGCGTGGGGGGCCAGCCCGGTGGTGTAGTGGTTACGTTGGAGTCCTCCAATTCGGTTCGCAGGTTTGGGCACCCCGGTGTGGACATACACACCGCTCACCAACCCACGCTGTGGCGGTGTCCCATATACAAAATAGAGGAAGATTGGTACAGATGTTAGCCCAGCGACAATCTTCCTCACCAAAAAAGAAAAGCACATCGCGACCTTTACTCTTATTTCATCCCCAGGAACGTGTACTGTGAATGAAGCATCTTTGACAGCAGCGCGGACGACCGGTGCCCTCAGATGCCCCACGCGCTGCTGCAGAGCCTTCTGAGAGGTGTAGTCCCCACCTCCAGCGCAGGACACTCCCAGGGCCTGGGGACATGGACTACAGCTCCCAGAAGATCTTGTTCCTAGGCAACGCCGACTTTCTGGGGCCTCCCACTGCTTCCCTCCATCGGCCGGAGAACCGCACCGCGGAGCCTTCTGGGAGATGTAGTACTAGGCTCTAGATGTCCAAGCGCGCCGCCCGCTGGACACGACTAG
The DNA here is from genome assembly GCF_037783145.1 of Equus przewalskii. Lineage (NCBI taxonomy): Eukaryota > Metazoa > Chordata > Mammalia > Perissodactyla > Equidae > Equus > Equus przewalskii. The sequence continues at coordinate 27,113,480 of NC_091839.1, read as the reverse complement.
CGTAACTCTAAATCCCTTTAAGTCCTAGAATTCTCATCCCGAGGCTTCCTGGATTCTTGGAACCGCCGACCGCGCGCTTCTGGAGGTCAGGACGGCCGCTCAACGGTAATTTCTTGGAATCATAGTGAGATAAATCTACCTGAGCCCAGCATAGGCCAGGCCGGGGACCCTGCACTACAATGTAGTCCCGGAAGGCCCCGTCCCCAGAACTGGCCCAGTTGCGCACGCCCATTGGAAGGCCACCCTCACCGCCGCGCCTTCTGGGAAATGTAGTCTGGCTCCTCCGGCCCTCAGTGGCTGGACAGATCTAGGGCTCGGGCCGTAGGTCTACAACTCCCAGAACCGCCACCGCGGCTGCGTCCCCACGCTCCAGGCTTCTCGCCGCGCACTCCCATTGGTCAGAAGGCCGCGCCACGGGGCCTTCTGGTCACGGTAGTTCCGCTTCCCGCTCGGCACGGGGATCCGGCGGAGAGGCTTCGCTAGGTCAGGACCATCGGTTCTGTCCGAAGGCGACGTGCCCCGGGTCTCGCTCCAGGTCCGCCAGGAGAGCTGCGGGCTCCAGGCCGCGCCAAGCTGCGGAGACGCTGGACCGCTGCGGGTCGGGCCGTTCCTACGCGCCCTCCAGGCCTGCCTTGGGCGCGACGGGGCGGGCGGAGATGACAGCCGCGGGGCCAATGGCACCGCGCCACCCGGTGAGTGGCGCTCCCCCTCCGCCGAGCGGGTTCGCGTCTCCTCCATGCCGGGCGCGGTGACTCCTCCACCCGTGAGCCTGGGGCCGACATCGCGCCTTCCTCCAAGCTTCCCCCCGGCCCGCCGTCTGTCCCAGGAGGGACGCAGACGAGGGGAGACCTGCCTGGGCCTGCGACCCTCAGTGGATCAGTCAAGTCCCGCAACCACTAAAGGTCCCATCACAGACCTCCGGGCAAGAAAGTGCCTGGCCTGGACGGCTTCAGCCGCCACGCCGGCAGGGACATGGTTCCGGCCGCGACGGCGTCCGAAGCGGTTGCCTCTAGCAGGGAGCACCTCTCAGTTGGTTCTAAGGGAGACGGCACGCTGCTCCGAGCTCAGCTGCCTCATGTGAAAATCCAAAAAGCAGACCCCGGGAGGTGGGAACCGCTTCCTGACTGTGGTGAGGATTCAGCGAACTTCCGTGAGGCAGAGAGCTTAGTACCGTTCCCGGCCAGCCAGGGAAACCCGGGGCAAACGTTAACGTGGTTAGCGGCAGATGTTAACATTTTCATCCTTTTGTTCCTGGTGGTGTAAAAAGGAAGGGGTATCCCAAAGGGGACTGTAGGTGTCCATCTTATGGAAGATAAGTAGGTGATCAAGAAATGGGCGGGATTCTTAGGGGGTAAACATTTTGAGGTTATGGTGGCTCCTGTCTGAAACGGCTGATGCAGACCCCCGGTGGCCCCAGGAAGGCTCAAGTGTATCCCTCGGGAGCCAGAACCCTTTCACGACGTCTCCCTGCACACCTGGGCCTGTGCTCAAGTTCTTTGTGGGCCCCTCTCCCTGCGCCTGCGGGAGCTTTGCGGACATAACGGTCTTGGCTCAGCAGTTAGGGGGCTGACATTTCAGGAGCAGGTAATCTTCGATGACGTGGCTGTGGACTTCACCCAGGAGGAGTGGAGGCTGCTGGGCCCCGCCCAGAGGACCCTGTACCACGAAGTGATGCTGGAGACCTTTAGGCACCTGGTCGCTGTGGGTGAGGCTGGGACCTGTGTGGAATTCTGTCTGCTTGGGGTCTCTGCAGAGTGGGTCTGACCTGGCTGGGAGCGTGGGATCACTGAACCCTAGGAGGACTTCTCCTCCAAACCTGACGGCCTGATCTCTCACTTGGACAGGGCCTGGGATCCCCAAGCCACATATCGTTGCCCAGCTGGAGCTCGGGGTAGAGCCATGGAGGATGGACAGAGGACTCTCTCAAGATCCCTGCCCGGGTGAGATGGGGAAAGGAGCTTTACAGTCAGTGTTTATATTTTCCTTCTTCTCTGCCCTTCCTTGTACTTTTCATTGCCTTTGGCATTTCTGTAATTCCATCTGGGATCATTTTCCTTTTGCCTGAAGAGCTCCCTGTATCATTTCGTTTAGAGTGACAAAATTCCCCCACTTTGTGTTTGCCTGAAAATGACTTTGTTTCCTCATCATTTTGGAAAGACACTTTAAGCAGAGAATTTTAGGTTGGCAGTTGTTTCTTTTTTCAGCACTTGCCACCATGCTGTTGTCTTCTGGGCTCCATGTTTTCTGTTGAGAAGTCAACCCTCCATCTTGTTATTGTGGCTTTTTATTTTTTTGCTAACACAACTTTCTTAAATGCACAAATTTTAAGTGTACAATCAAAAACTTTTGACAACTGTATACACATGTATCATTGTCACCCAAATCAAGCGTGAGGACATTTTCATTATCTCACAAAGTTCCTTTGTTACTTCTTTGCCTTTAACAAAGGCAACTACTGTTCACATTTTTTTTTCCACCATAGACTACTTTGGCCTCTTCTAGACCTTCATATAAAGAGAATCATACATTATTTCTCTTGTGTAAGGCTTACCTTAACATTTCTGAGATTCATCTGTGTTATTGTATGCATTATAAGCCTGTTCCTTTTTACTGCTGAATAAAATTCCACTTTTCGTGGGGTTTTTTTGGTTTTTTGTTTGAGGAAGATTAGCCCTGAGCTAACTACTGCCAATCCTCCTCTTTTTGCTGAGAAACACTGGCCCTGAGCTAACATCCGTGCCCATCTTCGTCTACTTTATATATGGGACACCTGCTACAGCATGGCTTTTGCCAAGCAGTGCCATGTCCGCACCTGGGATTGGAACTGGTGAACCCTGGGTTGCCAAGAAGCGGAACATGCGAAGTTAACCCCTGTGCCACTGGGCCGGCCCCCTCTGTGGATTTCTTACACAATCATATCATCTGCAAATAAAGATTGTTTTTCTTCTCTAATGTTATTATACTGGCTAGGATCTCCAGTACTTAAAAAAAATTAATTTGTAATTAACATACAGTGAAACCTGATGTTCTTAAGAGCAGTCCAATGAAGATTTATAAATGTATATATTCGTGTGACCCATCCTCCAATCCACACGCAGAATATTGCCATTTTCCCATATGTTTCCTTTGGGTCCCTTTCCAGTTAATACCCTGCCATGTGGCAACCATTGTTCTGATATCTGTCACCCTTGACTATCCAGTACAGTATTGACTAAAAGTGATGCGAGTGGACATCCTTGCCTTGCTCCTGGTATTAGGTGATAGCATTCAATACTTCACCATTAAGTATGATCTGATGCCCTTTATCAGAGTGAGGAACTTCTATTCCTAATTTGCTGAGTTTTTTTCATGAATGGGTGTTAAAATATAACATCAAATGCTCTATTTGCTTCTATTAGCATGATTGTATTTTTTTTTTCGTTGTTCCATTGGTTTCCGCTCTTTCTAATTTCCTTTCCTTGTCTTGGTTTAATTTGCTTTCCTTTTGTCTGGCTTCCTGAGGTAAAAGCTTAGGTCATTAATTTTAATCCTTTCTTTCTAATATTTGCAATTATAGCTGTGCATTTTCCTTTCAGCCTTAATTGCATCCTGCCCATTTTTGAACTGAACAATAATGAAAATACAACACATGAAACTGATTTCTTCTTTGGTTTGTGAAGTGCATTGTTTAATTTGATTTCTTTTATTGATGTCTAGATTAATTCCATTGTGGTTGAAGGACATATTCTGGATGAATTCAGTCTTTTTAAATTTATTGAGAAATGTTTTTATCACACCACATATGGTCTATTTTGGTGAATGTGTATTCTGCTCTTATTGGGTGTGGCATTAGGTAAATGTCAATTAAGTCAAGGTGCTTAATTGTGTTGCATACACTTTATTCTTTTTTTTTTTTTTTTTTTTGAGGAAGATTAGCCCTGAGCTAACTACTGCCAGTCCTCCTCTTTTTTGCTGAGGAATCCTGGCCTTGAGCTAACATCCGTGCCCATCTTCCTCTACTTTATACGTGGGACTCCTACCACAGCATGGCGTGCCAAGCGGTGCCAAGTCTGCACCCGGGATCCGAACCAGCGAACCCCGGGCCGCTGAGAAGTGGAACATGCAAACTTAACCGCTGCGCCACCGGGCCAGCCCCCATACACTTTATTCTTATGGATTTTCTTGTGTGCTTCTTCTATCAGCTACTCAAAGAAGTGTTAAATCTCCAACTATGACTGGATTTGTTTATGGGTTTTTTTAAAGTCAGTTTTTGCTTCGTGTATTTTGAAGCAATGTTACTGGGATTAATGACAAGTCAGGTTGTTATGTCTTCCTGTTGAATATACTCTCTTATCACTGTGAAATGTCCTTCTTTTCCTCTGGTAATATCTCCTGTCTTGATGTTTACTTTACTTGATCTTAATATAGCCAACTGGCTTTCTTGTAGTCAATGTACTGCATTATATGTCTTTTTCTGTATTTTTAGTTTTGGCTTATCTGTAGAAATGTTAAAGTAAGTCTCTTGTAAACAGCACTTAATTGAGTTTTGTTTGTAATCCGTTTTGTCTGTCTTATTCTTTAATATGACAGTTTAGTAAATGTCTGTTTAGTGTATAATTACTGATATGTTTGGGTGTATGTGTACCACCTTGTTATTCTCTACTTGTCTCAGCTGGTCTTTATACCTTGGTTTTTCCATTCTACCTTCTTTTGGATTAATTGGATATTATTTAATATTCCATTTCCCCTTTTTTCCTCCTTTCTTAGCTTTATGTCTGGTAATAGAGTCATGCGCCACTTAATGACGTTGCAGTCAACAACAGACGGTATATACAATAGTGGCCCCATAAGATTAGCACCATATAGCCTAGGGGTGTAGTAGGCTAAACCATCTAGGTTTGTGTAAGTACACTCCACGATGTTTGCACAATGACAAAATCACCTAACGACACGTTTCTCAAAATGTATCCCAGTTGTTAAGGAACACATGACTGTATTGTGTAATCTTATATCTTACTTGCTCTAAGGTTAACAATACAAATCTTTGACTTATCAAAGTCTACCTGGAATTAGTATTATGCCACTTAGTGTACAATGTAAGAGTTGCAGTTTTCCCTGTTGCCATGTATTTCACTTCTACATATTATATAAGGCCCATTATGCGTTGTTGTTATTCTTGTTTTATACAGTCAACAGCATTTTAAAGGAATTTAAAAGTAATTCTGTCTAATATTTTTTCCTAATTAATTAGTTTTTGCATTGTTCTTGATTCTTTTCTGCAGATCCAGGCTTCTATCTTTGATCATTTCCATTCAGTCTAAAAAACACCTTTCCTACAGAGCCTCTCAGATAACGTCTGTCATCATTTTAAAGTCTTGGCTCCTTTTGGACTTTCTTCTTCTGTCATTCTTGCCTGGATGAGGCTCCCATGTGTGTTTCAGTGCTGCCTCCAAGGCAGGTCAGTTCACAGACTGTTCTTCAGACAGCACAGAAGATAGACAGGGAACAAATGAATGAAATTAGAACTCATGGTTAAGTTCCCTTGTTCCTTTTTAGTAAGTCTTTAATATGTGCTCGATAAAAAAGTTACATTTTAAAAATTGGAATTGGTTTTCATGTATATCTTTCCCCCAGAGACAGTCGTTTAGAGTGCTTTACTAGCCCTCTTTATCATAACATTGAAGTATGTACTGAAATATTTTAAAAATATGATAACCAATGTCAAAATCATAAGATTTTCTCTATAGGTCGTGCCTTGAACACTAAGTATCTGTTAGGATGAGGTCTGCATTATCACCATTTCTGGCTTCTCTATTGTCAGTTCGCATTACTAACTTGGTAAATATTTATTATGTGCTGAGTTACACATGTCTAACAGATGTAACAGGCGAGATTTCAGTGCTTCACAAATACCGCTACCCACCTTACTCCTCTTAGTAATCGTTCTTGTGCTGATTAGGTTCTAGCTTTCTTACTTAACATCACATATCAGTAATTTCTTCCCAAGACCAGACCCCCATTATCCAGGTTGAGTTTGAGGCAGACAGTTACAATAATTGACACTTTACTTATACACATGGTGAGTGTCAACCATTATGTGTTGATTTTACTAGATGAGCTCTCAGAGGGTGACCTTATTCTAAAGTTTTGAGGTTACCTTACTGTCACCATAGAGTATTAGCAACAGAAATTGCCTGTAGATAAAAAATTAATATTGAAGGTGGTTGATTCAAGAACTGGAAGAATTTTTTTTTGAAAGATAATAAAATTAAAAAGTTAACGTTATAAATTTCAGACCTTAGGGATAGAATATTTGCTAGGAAATACACGTACATACCTACACTCCTGCTATTACAGTTGGTCTGTTATGAAGGATAATGGTGGGTGGGGAGAGGCTTCCAGTTAGACATGTAATATTTTAAAATCCAGGTTATGCAGACGTTTGATAGAAGCCAGCAATAGTAAGAGATATTGGCCAAAAAGATAGAGGGTCAAGGGTTAAAAGACTTAACATCAACTCATGGCTTTTCCACTGGTTAGTTAAATGATCTTTGGTTTCAGGTACCTGCTCCATTGTTCAGTTTCATCATCGGAATGATCTTAGTTACCTCTCAGTTCTAATGTTATTTCATGTGAGTATAGAGTAGAGCAATAGGGAATGAAATACTCAATGTAAAAAAAACACACTGTGGTATTTCTTGTAGTACACTCAGATGGTGAAAAACTCTCTCCACTTTTTTTGGCCTAAAAACGTCTTTTTTTTAGCTTTCCTTTTGGAAGGCTTTTTTCCTGGATATAGAATTTTAGGTTTTTCTCTTTCAGCCTTGAAGATGCTAGTCTCTTGTCTTCTTGCTTCCATTGTTTCTCTTGGGAAGTTAGCTGTTTTTCTTTTTGTTGTTCCATGAATGTAATCTCTTGTTTTTTTCTCATCACTTTTAGGATTTTTGCTTTATATTTGGTTTTCAACAGAGTGATTATGATGTTTTACGTGAGGTCTTCTTTGAAATGATTCTGCTTAGAGTTTGCTGAACTTCTTGGATCTGAAGGATGTTGCCTGTAATCAATCTAGGAAAATTCTCTGCCATTATATCTTCAAATATGTCTTCTGCTGCTCTCTATCTCCTCTCCTGTAACTCTAGCTACACCTTAGTCCAGTTGTCAGATGTTATGTTTTTACATTCTTTTCTCTCTTTTTGTATCATGACAACGTTTCCTTTTACCTGCCTTTGAATCACAGATCCTTTCTTCTCCTGTGTCCAGCCTACTGTTAAGTCCATTCATGGTTTACTTCAGATACTGTATTTTTATTTAGTTTTAGAATTTTCATTTGGCTCTTTTTTCAGTTTTCGATGAAATTATTTATCATGTTTGTAATAGTAATTTTAAAATCTTTTTCTGTTACTTCTGATGTTTGGTATGTCTGTTTTTGTTGACTTTTTTTTCTTGATTATGAGTCATATTTTCCTGGTTCTTTACATGTCTGGTCTTTTTTTTTTTTTTTTTTTTTTTTTGAGGAAGATTAGCCCTGAGCTAATATCCGCCACCGATCCTCTTTTTGCTGAGGAAGACTGGTCCTGAGCCAACATCCGTGCCCATCTTCCTCTGCTTTATATGTAGGATGCCCACCACAGCATGGTGTGCCAACTGGTGCCATGTCCGCACCCGGGATCCAAACTGGTGAACCCCAGGCCACCGAAGTGGAACGTGCACACTCAACCGCTGCACTACCAGGCCGGCCCCATAGTCATTTTTTTATATACTTGACACTGCAGATGATACGTTGTAGAGACTAAGGCTTGTTATCTTCTACCAAAGGGTGTGAATTTTGTTCTGGGTGGCAGTTAAATTACTATGAATCACTCTAATCCTGATGAGGTATGGTTTGAGGATTTAAGTTGGTTTATGGCATGGTTTGAGGATTTAAGTTGGGGTTATTTGGTTTTCCTCTAGTCCTTGGATGTGGCCCTTATTCTTAGGCATGGCCTTTCCTCTTAAGGTGTAGCTTTCTAGGGTCTCAGCTGAAGGCCTGGGGTGCTTACTGAAGTCTTTCTGCCCTAGCTGGGCCTCATGCCTCCCAAGACTGCATAGCTTCTGAAGCCTGTGCCCAGGACTGTAGCAGCTGTTCCTTGCCAGGTCTCAGAGAGCTTTCCCCTGTGCATTTGCAGTTAGGGTCCAGCTAAGGACTCAAAAGAAACCCTCTGCAGATTTCTGGATCTTCTTCTTTGCCCTGCTTGACATTGCAAAGCCCTTCTCCTAGTCAATTCCATAGCCTTCTCCCCATGGTGGGAAACTTAAGGCCTCCCCACCTGGTGGGAGTCAGGCTGCTGGTGAACATGATCAAGTACCCAGTCTGTCAACCTCACAGACGAGTCCCAAGCACTCACAGTGCTCCAGGTGCTGTGCTGGGCACTGAGGACACACTGTAAACAGGACTGATGAGGTCCCTGCCTCTGTGGAGCCTGAGGCCTCTAGCATGTGGTCTGGGGAAGGGCAGAAAATATAGAACCAAAAGAACAAGGTGATGACAAATAGCACCAAACAGTGCTGGGAGGCAAATAGAACAATGATGATGTGGAAAGTGAGGAGGAGCCCATATTGGCTGGGAGGTCTGGGAGGGTCTCTCCGAGGCAGTGACCTGGAGTTGTGACTGGAATGATGAGAAGAAGGGGAAGGGTGTTGACACCTAAGACCTTGGGGATCAAAGGAAGGTTGTCAAGCACCCCAGAACTGTGTATTAATGGGGGAAATGGTCACACACAATGAGAATTAAAGAAACCCAGAAGGAAAAGGGACAAGCATAGCTGTAGTAGTTTGACTCTGATTCTGGGCGCGAGGGGGGCTGGATGGATCTAAAGAGGTGTTCTCTTGGCATTATGAAACTGGTTTGTTGGGAAGATTAATTCGGTGTCAATTACAGGAGGAATGGATGTTAAGTGGGGAGATAGTTCAGAATTTGGAGATATCTAAGCATTCAAGAAAGGTGAATGTGTTATCTTTGGAAATGTCTTCTTATTCTGTGATCTTTCCCCTAATGCTGTCCCCTACGCCTGCTTTGCTGATCACTCGTTTTGTTGATCAGTCTTCCTGTGGATTCCTCTTGTTCTGTGTAGACATTTTGTGGCTTCTCCTCTCACAATCCCATCTCTTCCCTTAGTTGATATTTAAAAACATCTACTCGTGTCATGTACATCTTGTTGCTTTTATCTTGTAATTCTCACTGGAGGAGTTTTTTTCCAAGCACCAAACTGTTTTACTTTCCTTCCAGAATCAAAGAACAGACTTAAAAGCCAAGAGTCACCATCAACAGAGGCCATTTCTGGTGAGGACCTACCCTGCAGCATGAACCTACCAACATCCACAATGGGTGATTCCTGGCACTCTACTGTAGGTGGTGACTGGGAATCTCAGAATGAAGCAGAAAAGCAGAAGACACACAACGGCATTGTGGGGCCAATGGAATGTAAACAAGAGCAAGTAGTGACCTGGGATGAGGATTGGGAAAATGCTAAAGTTGTGGGAAAATGCAGCCTCAGTTCAAACTTGGTTTCTTCACAGAGATTTCTTATCAAAGAACAGTTCTGTCAAATTGACTTAGGAGTTCAAAGCTTACAGCATAATTTTGTTTTAAAAGATCATCAGGAAGTCTTGGTAGGAAAGAAACCTTGTAAAGGCAATCCATGTGGAAAAGCTTTAGAAAAACTGTATAAATTGAATGAGCACGGTAAATATACCAACCAGAACATATACCTTTCTACACATGAGATAATTAGTACAGGAGAGAAATTTTATGGATGTAAAGAAAGTGGGGATTTTTTTACCCAAAGCTCACACCTCTCTCAGGTCATGAGAACTCATAGTGGGGAGAAAGCCTATGAATGTGATGAATGTGGGAAAGCCTTTAAGAAGCTTTCATCTCTTACTCACCATCTGAGAAATCACAGTAGAGAGAAAGCCTATGAATGTAATGAATGTGGGAAGTCTTTCTGGCAGAGCCTTCACCTCATTTTGCACCAGAGAATTCACACCGGGGAGAAACCTTATGAATGTAATAAATGTGGAAAATCTTTTAGCCAGAATTCTCACCTGAATGTACATCAGAGAACTCATACTGGAGAGAAGCCCTATAATTGTGATGAATGTGGAAAATCCTTCAGTGGAAGGTCTAATCTTAATGTGCATAAGAGAACACATACTGGAGAGAAACCCTACAAATGTGAGGAATGTGGGAGAGCCTTCAGTGACCGCTCATCATACACACAACATGAAAGGACGCACACTGGAGAGAAACCCTACAAATGTAATGAGTGTGGAAAAGCCTTTAGCCACAGCTCTCACCTTACAGTTCACAAGAGAATCCATACTGGTGAGAAACCATATAAATGTAATGAATGTGGGAAAACTTTCAGTTTTCATTTATCCTTCACTCAACATAAGAGAACACACACTGGAGAGAAACCCTATAAATGTCATCAGTGTGGGAAAGCTTTCAGTCAAGGTTCTAATTTTATTGGGCACCAAAGAACTCATACCAGAGGGAAAAAACTACATATTTCATTTTAATGTATAAGAGCTATGCGAATATATTTAGATTTTTGACCCATTCCCAGAGAAGGGCTGAGCCTGGGTGGCATTTGATACCTAGGGAAACTGCCAATGAGAAACAATTAGTAAGATCAAAACTCCCTTCAATGATACTAGTTAATACAGTCAACCAGTGTGGGAAAGGCTGTTGCTGAGAATTCAAAATAGGTTGATAATATTAAATGAAAGTACTGTTCCAAAGAGCCAGAGTGCCATTACTTATTTCATTGTTTCCCCACTGCTAGAAAGTTAGACTGCTTCTAATTTGTTTCAAGAAGTTGCTATAGGGGCCACCCCGGTGGCCGAGTGGTTAAGTTCGTGCACTCTGGGTTTCGCCAGTTGGATCCTGGGCATGGACATGGCACTACTCATCGAGCTACGCTGAGGTGGTGTCCCACATGCCGCAGCTAGGACCCACAACTAAAAATACACAACTGTGTACCGTGGGGCTTTGAGGAGAAAAAGGAAAGATAAAAAAAATATTGAAAAAAAAAAAGTTGCTATATGCTGTAATTATGAACACTGTGTAGAAACATGGAAAATGCCTATAATGTGTAGCGAAAGGTGCAGAATTATTGTGGCTAAGATGCCTTGTGTGTGCATTTGGACCAGGGCTTGGAAGGAAACACAGAAATGAACATAGCTAATAAGAGTCTTGGAATATTGAGTGACTTTCTTTTTTTCTAATGTTTCTCTCAAAATTGCTACAATTTTACAATAAACAAAAAGGTGAGAAGAGAGAAGTAGGTCAAATGTGAGTCTGAATCATTGGAGAGAAATGGGTGCACTAAAGTAGCAAAAAGAAGAAGAAATGGAAATAAATTTAGTGGTCAACACAAAAAGTTAGAAAAAGAAATTGTTTCTAATCAAAGCAGAAAGAAGGATGTAATAAAGATAAAAGCAGGAAATACATGGTAAAAGGTGACTGTGAGAAAAAAACACTGTAATTTCCAAACTAACATGATCAAGAACAATGACACACAGATTTGCAACATAGGGAATGAAAAAGGAAATAGAGAAAATAATATCAAAAAGTTTGTACATTTTTGTCTACAGTTGAAAATTTGCAAGGATGCAAATAACAATGATAAAAGTATATACTAGAGCAGCTGTTACAGAGTAGACAATATCCCAAGCACTCAGTCTACATAACCTCCTTTAATAGAAAAGTCTTAGTGAGGGAGATTTTATCTCCATTTTACAGACGCAGAAAATGCAGTCTAAAGAGGCTAAGTGGCAGGTAAAGATTGGCAAAGATTTAAAGACTGTTGGACATAGGCAAAAATAGTGGGGAAGTGGACCCTATTATTCAGCACCCATGCACGGTTATCTGGGTGCACTCTCTTTGTAGGATGTCCAGATGTAAAGGATGCTCTCAAGTTGATTCAGCAATCTCACCTTTGCAGTTCACTCTTGGAGATAACGGCCCACGTATGCAAGCATGCAACACAGGACCTTTGTTACAGCATAGTTCACAACAGCAAGATACTAAAGGCTCATCAACAGCAGAATGTTTAAGTAATTATGGTGCATAAATTAAATGGCAAATTTCTGGGGGACAAAATTAGGTTCATAAAACTATAAATCTCTCCCAGGGGAATTCTGTGGAAGAATGTCACCCACATGTTAACATTGCTTATGGGTGATGCGATTTTAAGCAATATTTGCTCTTTACCTCTTCCAAAATGATTTTAGTTTCTGTATAATGAATGTGTATCATGTGAATTGAAAAGAAAGTTATTTTCATCCAGAAATAATATTAAGATTGTGGAATCTAAAATTTTCATTATCACATGTTACTGGGTGGGAAATGGAATACAAGTCATTTATGTGTGTGTAGCCAGAGATGTGATCAGTGCTAGTATGGTGAGAGGTTGACCCAATATATAGAAACTGGTACATGTGTGTACATGAGAGATAGGGAGAGAGCGAGAGAGATTAAAAGTGAAAATGATTTGGGTCTGGCCTGGAGGTCTAGTGGTTAAGTTCGCACACTCTGCTTTGGTGGCCCAGGGTTTGCAGGTTTGGATCCCAGGCGCAGACCTACACATCACTCATCAGGCTATGCTGTGGCAGCGTCCCACATACAAAGTAGAGGAAGATGGGCACAGATGTTAGCTCAGGGACCATCTTCCTCAAGTAAAAAGAGGAAGATTAGCAGCAGTTGTTAGGTCAGGGCCAATCTTCCTCACCAAAAAAAAAAAAAAAAAAAAAGCCAACACCATACTTCTGTTTCCAATTAAGATATAGGAGTATGTGAATGACCATAGCACCCAAAGTAACAGAGAAAAGCAAGGCAAAATTTTTAAATCATATTCTTTTATGGTACACTGCTGGAGAGGTGGAATCAAGGAAGCCTTGATGAATTCCAAAGAGAGATGTTCCCTTCCCAGGAGAGCATGCTGGGGACAAACACCTGGTTTGGGCGCAGGTGGGCATCGAGTTGGCTGGCCATTGATGGAACTACACTGCACAGTGGAGGAGAGAGCAGCAGAGCCTTTGACAACAGTGGGCAGGCAGGACTCCAAATACAAAAGTTGTTTTCTCATCCTAAGAATCCCCTCAGTCCAGAATTTTGCTGAGAATCCAGAACAGTGAAATGCTCATATCTTAGCACCATTACATCATTTTTGACAAGTGTGTATCAAGACAGAACATTTCCATTACCTGGTAAAGTTCTTTCGTGCCCCTTACCAGACAGTTCCTCCCTATACACCCAAAAGCAAAGGGTGATTTCCATCACCATGGGTTATTTTTGCTGATTCTAGAATTTCATTAGGTGAGATCATAATCATATATTTTGTGCACTTTTGTGTCTGTTTTTTTCCCTCAGCAAAATAGTTTTGAGATTCATCTATATCATTGCATGCATCACTGGTTCATTCTTTTTATTACTGAGTAGTATTCCATTGTATGAATATAGCACAGTTTATCCATTCTCAGGTTGATGGAAATCTGAGCTGTTTCCAGTTCTTGGTTACCAGGAATAAAGCTGCTGTGAACATATTTATCAAGGTTCGCTTTTGTTTTTGTGGGCATATGTTTTCAATTCTCTTGGATAAATTCCTAGAAGTGAAATGGCTGGGTTATAGAGTAGATGCATGCTCAGCTTTTTAAGAAATTGTCCGTTCTCCAAAGTGGTTGTAAGACTTCATGTACATATCAGCCATGTATGAGAATTCCTGCTGCTGCACATCCTCACCAACATTTGCTATTGTCCATCTTTTTCATTTTGGCCTTTCTAGTGAGTGTATAGTGATAACTCATTGTGGCATGATGACTAATGACGTTGAACACTTTTTCATGTGCTCATTGGCCACTTGGCATGTGTTCTTTTGTGAATCGTTTATTCAAGCCTCTTGCCCATTTGTTGTTGGGTTGTCATTTTTATTATTGACTTGTAGGAGCTGTGTATATATTCTGGATACAAGTCCTTTGTTAAGCGTATGTGTTACAAAAATTTTATAAACAAAATTTTAGCAATCCAATTGAATACTGAATCCAATATTATTGAATCCAATAATATAATAAAATAATTTTAAAATAAGAAGTCATGACCAAGTGGGGTTTATCTCAGGAATGCATGGTTGGTTTAACAAAAATCAGTAAATATAATTCACTGTATTAACAAGCTAAAAAAAAAGTATATGATTACCTCAATACATGCAGAAAAAAATTTGACAAAATCCAACATCCATTCCTGATTTAAAAAACAAAAAACCAACTTTCATCAAACTTGGAATAGAAGGGATTGTTCTCAACATGATAAAGGACATCTACAAAAACCTACAGGTAATATCATACTCAGTGGTAAAAAGCTGAATGCTTTACCCCTAAGATCAGAACTTGGCAAGGATGTCTGATCTCACCGCTTCTATTCAACATTGTAATGGAGGTTCTAGCTAAGGCAGTTGGCAAGAAAATGAAATAAAAGGAATCTATATTGGAAAGGAAGAAGTAAAAACTCTCGTTATTCACAGATTACATGATCTTCAATGTAGAAAATCTGATGGAATTGATCAAAAAAACTATTAGAATAAGTGAATTTAGCAAGGTTGCAGGATACAAGATCAATATACAAAAATCAATTGCATTTCTATATACTTGCAATGAACAATTGGAAATTGAAATTTTTTTAAATATTTACCACAGCATCAGAAAATACAAAATACTTAGGGATAAATGTGACAAAAGATGTGAAGAATCTGTACATTGAAAACAAAATATCGCTGAGAGAAATTAAAGAAGACCTAAATAAATCAAGAAATATACTTGTTCATATGTCAGAAGACTCAATATTGTTAGGATGTCAATTATCCTCAAATCTATAGATTCAGTGCAATCCCAATCAAAATCCCAGCAAGACTTTTTGTAAACATGGAATCATACGGAAATGCAAAGGATTTAGAATAATCAAAACAACTCTGAAAAGAAAAAGTTGGAGAATTAACGCTATCTGATTTCAAGAATTATTATAAACCTACAGAATTCAAAACATTATAGTATTGGTATAAAGATAGACGAATAGATCAATGGAACAATATATACTCTGGAAATAAACCCATACACATACAGATAACTGATTTTTTTTTTACACAGGCACACAAGGCAATGCAGTGGAGAAAGGATAGCCTTTTCAACAAATAGTACTTACTTGGAACAAGATATCTATATCCAAAAAAAAAAAAAGGACTTTGATCCTTACCTCACAGCATATACAAAAACTAAATAAAAATGGATCATAAATCTACACGCAAAATCTAAAACTATAAAATTTATAAAAGATTGGAGGAAAAGCTTTGTGACCTTGGACTAAGCAAAGACTTTTGAGATATGACACCAAAAACACCATCCCTAAAAAACCAAACTGATAAATTGGACTTCATCAAAATTAAAAACTTCTGTGCTTCAAAAGACATGGTTAGGTGAATGAAAAGTCACAGACTGGGAGAAAATATTTGCAACACATATATCTGACAAGGGACTTGTTTCCAGTATATATAAAGAACTGTCAAAACTCAACAATAAGCACATAACCCAATTTTTAAAAACCAGGCAAAATATTTTCTTTTTCTTTCTTTTTTTCTTTTTTGAGGAAGATTAGCCCTGAGCTAACTACTGCCAGTCCTCCTCTTTTTTTGCTGAGGAGCCTGACCCTGAGCTAACATGCATGCCCATCTTCCTCTACTTTATATGTGGGACGCCTACCACAGCATGGTGTGCCAAGTGGTGCCATGTCCGCACCTGGGATCTCAACCAGTGAACCCCGGGCTGCTGAGAAGCGGAACTGTGCACTTAACTGCTGCGCCACCGGGCCGGCCCTGCAAAATATTTTCACCAAAAAAAATATGCAAATAGCAAACAAGCACATGATAAGATCTTAACCTCATTAGTAATTAGGGAAATGTAAACTAAAATCACAATGAAATACCAATACACATCTATTAGAATTGTAAAAATCAAAAAGACTAACAATACCAAGTGTTGTCAAGGATGTAGAGGAACTGGAACTCTCATACATTGCTGGTGGGAATGTGAAATGGTGCAACCACTTTGAAAAACAAATTGGTTGAATTTATACCTACCATATGATCCTGTGATTCTATTCCTAGACATTTACCCCAAAGAAAAGGAAATATATGTCCATACAAAGATTTGTACACTACACTAATGTTCATAGCAGCTTTATTTGTAATAGCCCCAAACTGGAAACAACCCAAACGTTCATCGACAGATGACTGGATAAACAAATTGTGGTAGATCCATAAAATGGAATACTACTCAGCAATAAAATGGAATGGCCTATTGATATATGCAACATGGATGAATCTCAATTAGGCTGAGTAAAATAAGCCAGACCAAAAAAATGTACACAACGTATAATTGCATTTATATACAACTATAGAAAATTCAAACTAATATATAGTGACAGAAAGCAGACCTGTGGTTGCTTGGGAATAGAGGGATGGGGAAGGGTGTGGAGAGGCAAGAGGGAGGGACTTCATGGGGTGTGAAGAAACTTGTGGGAGTGGTGGATATGTTCATTCTCTTGATTTTGGTGATGGTTTTACAGGTTTAAACATGTCAAAACTTATGAAATTGTACATTTTAAATATGTGCAGTTTATTATATATCAGTTATACTACAATTAAGCTGATTTTTAAACTTGTAGGAGAAAAATATAGGATACTGTTTTTAGGACCTGAATGTAGTTTGGATTTTGAAATTGACATAAAACACAAACTATGGGAAAAAAAGTCATTTAAAAAGAATCCTCCTTTTCTTCAAAAGATACCATAAACAACGTGAAAGGTAAGTTACAATTTGGAAAGGATGTATTACTAATAAAAGATTAATGTTAAATTTATGTAAAGAATTTCTACAAACCAGTAAGAAAAAGACAAACAACCTAATAGAAAAATGCGCGAAGGAAATGAGAAGGTACCTCAAGGAGAGAAGACACAAATGGCTTAAAAACTATGAAAAGATGCTGAATGTCGCTAATAAGAGAAGTGCATACATCTCACAATGAACTACCATTTCCTATCCATGCATTTGGCAAAAATTTAAAAAGCAGACACTACCAAGCATTGGTGAGGACATGGAGCAAGTGGAACTCCTAGACATTGCTAGTGAGAGTATAAAAAGATGCAATCCTTTTGGAAATGGAGACATATCTGCCAATGTTGGATATAAATATTCATACCCTATGACCCCTCAGTCCCACTCTGAGGGCTTACCCCAGAGAAACCCTGCATGTGTCCATAAGGAGACCTGTGTATGAATGTTCATAGCAACATCATTTGTGGTAGCAAAAACTGGAAGCCCTTTCCTTGATGCTCTTCCCCCAGATAGCTACATGGCTGGCTTCCTCCCTGCCTCGGGTCTTTGCTCAAATGCTGCCTTCTCAGTGAGGCCTTCTGATCCTCCACCTTAAAATTGCAACCAACCCCTCCAGCATTCCCTGCCCCCTTTCCCTACTTGGCTTTTAGCAGTTATCCTCATCTGACATGTCCGATATTCTACATATTTTTATATTGTGTATTCTCCTCTAGAACATAAGCTCCATGAGGGCAGTGGTTTTGAAATTTTTATTCACTACTTTATTCCTATTTCCTTGATAGTAGGTGCTTTAATGAGTATTTATTGAATGAACCTAAGTGGTCATCAAAAGTAGACATGATAAACAAATTGTGGTATACTCATTCACAATTTTGGAAACTGGACAGCAGTGAAAATAAATGAAACAGAGCTTCATGTATCAAAAAGGATAAATCTTGCAATGACAAATACACGGAGCAAAAAATGCAAGTTGCAGATAAAATCTTACCATATAATAGCATTTATATGAATGCAAAATGTGCAAGACATTTGTGGTGCTCTGGAATACACACATGTCAAGCTTCAGGAAATACATGGAGTGATCCACATTTCATTTAGGATAGTGGCTGCCTCTGGAGGAAGGGGGTGCTTCTACTGGAGAGGGGAACACAGGGGTTTCAACTGCATGGGTAATGCTCTATTTTTTTTCAGCTTAGTGCATTCATAGGGTTTCACTGAATTTCTTACAACTTTATTATGTTTTACATGTTTTTCTTAAAAGAAAAACGGGCAGACTGCTAACATTAAATTCCAGGGACATGAGAAATTGCAGGCTGAATGCTGAGCTGGTGGCAGAGGTACCAGAAGGAGCTGTGGCAGGGGGAGCTTCTGCATGGCCACCAGCAGTGGAGAAGCATGTTGACTTCCATGTGGGGGACCCAGAACCCCATAAGGTGTTGAAGTTAATAACTCCTGGGCTTTTTGCTGGCAAAGAAGAGTTTAATCCTAGGATTTGAGAGCATATGGTAACTTCCAGTCTAGCTCACTTGTGCTAGTTTACTATTGGTGACCCTACAACCCAGCTCATAAAAGGCCTAACTTGTTCCAAGTAATGTGCCCTAGACTCCCCTCCCTTTACCTTCCATTCTCATGACCTAGAATGAGGAAATGGAACCAGCTGGAGACCTTCACATGTCAAGAGGTGACCGCTCTTTGGGCGTCTCTCAGAGGAGGGGCACGTCCTGGGAGAACCTAGATTTTCCTACTGTTTCTGGCTCCTCCCACTCAGAATCTCAGTGGAACCTCAGACACAGCTCAGAGTCCCATAATAGGGGCATCCAAGATGGCTGTGCAGCCCAGCCTTTGCCATCTCATAGCACAAGACAGGATATGGTACACCCAGAACACTGGGGTAACTGGAGTGGTAGAAGGCTTGGGTCAGAGGGCAGCAGTGTCTTCACACACCTGTAACCCACTGCCCACCTGACAAGGCCCTTGGTGAACAGCTCCATTCAGTGACCTTCTCTATGCCCTGCCTCCTTGTGGGTATTACAGGCTGGACTGCAGCCCATGATGCAAAACTTTGAACCTACTACCTGTTGGCTCTACCTTTAAAATACTAACGTGTCTGAAATCTGACCACTGATCACCACCACTCTGATCCAAGCTGCCATCATCTGCCACCTTGATTACTGCATTGGTTCCTCGGATCACTCTGCTCCTTCCCTCGCCCTCTTCGTCTAGTCTCCACAGAGGCCACAGCCCATCACTGCTCTGCTCAGAACCATGCCATGGCTCCCCCTTTCACTCAAAGCCAGAGACATCACGATGTCCCTAAGGCTCTCTGCAAATCCGGCCCCTCACTGCCTCTGACCATAGTGCTGTTCCAACTAAGGGCTCGAAACAGGTGGACAAACAGGCAAGGCGAGTAAGCAGCAAGGAGGGAGAGGCAGGGGAACCAGGAAGCTCTGGGCGAGGGTCACTCTAACACAGGTGAGGAGGCTCCGTGCGGGCTTAATGGGCTCTGCCGCAGGAGACTCCAGGGTCAGCTAGGGCTGGGCCGGGGGTCGTCGCCCAGGGGTGCTCCTGTGGGCGAGGGGCCTTTCGTCTCCCCGTCCGTGCTCTCGAATAGTGGCTTTGAACGGCAGCTGCCCAGGTTTCGTTAGCCTGTTCCCGCCCTATTCCTCAGCGCCGCTCAGGAATTGCTGACTTGACTGGGACAAAACCCCACAAAATAGGTCGACGAGAACTCACGCTCCCAGAAGGCTTCACCGCCTGAAAAGAGATCTGAGCAAGCCCTGATGTTCTCGGCAGGGCTGAGGGGAGGGCTTCACAGGCGAGGGGAGGCTCAAGATTAGCTTCTTCATCTGGAAAAGGGTATCATTAACAGCCACTTCCTCACAGACTTGTCACTATTGAATAGAACGATCCCTCGAAGGCGCTCAGACTTCACCAAGCTCCTGTCGCGCAGTGCAGCCACCGTGAGCCGCCATTTCGCGGGCGGGCAAACCGAGGCTCGCAGCGCCGCGAGTCACCCAGGCCCTCTACTTGGACAGCGGCGGCGGGAGAGGGCAGCCTGAGCCCGGACAGTACCGCAGCCCACGGGAGTCCCTGGTGCCGCGGGGGCGGGACTCGAGGAGGAGCAGCTCTGCCCACTGCCATGGTGGCACTTCCAAAGTCGGATCGCGCCGCCTGGAACTACAACTCCCAGCAGCCCGCGCGGCACGTCCTGGTCGACGCCGGGGGAGCGGCCGCCATTGTCCGCGGCGGAGGTGAGGCGGTCGCCGGGGTGGTGGGGCGGCTGCCGCCCGGAGGGCCCTAGGGTCGGGAGGAGACGCTGGGAGAGGCGGCGTCTGCCTTTGGTGCCGGCGCGGCGCCTGGGCCGGTCGAGCGCCTGCCCTCTCCGTGCCGGCTTCGCGCCCCCGTTTCCCTCAGCCCTCCGACCCCCGCCTCCCGCCTCCCGCCCGGCCTCGCGGCCGCGCTGGGTTGCCTGGGCGGCCCCGGGGAGCCCCGCACGCCCGGCCTGGGGTCGGGTCGCGGCCGCCGGCCCAGCGCGTCTTTGTCTCTCAGGCCGCGCGGGGCTCCCAGGCGCACCGCAGGGCCGAGCCTCGGCGCAGAACAAAAGCCCCGGCGCGTGCCGAGTGGCCTGCGGAGAGCGGGGCCGGGAGCCGCGGGCAGGTAAGGCCTGCGCGCTGGGCGCCGCGTCCGCCCCGGGGGCCGGGCGGGCTGGCTGTAGGCCCTGGTGGCGGCCACCGGCTCCCAGTCCCCGGCGGCGTTTCCGTCCGAGCCCGTCGCGTGAGCGCCGGAGGGCGTCCGGCGAGGGCTGGGAACGGCCCCGGTTCTCTGCAGACGCGCAGTGGCGGCAGGACAGGGCCCAGCGGAGACGTCGGTGCGGAATACGGCCTGCCTGCTTCGGGTTGGGCGCAGGCCCGGCGCCCCGGAGGCCTGGCGGGCGTCCCAGAGCTTCGTACACGCTCCCGGAACCCGAGAGCCTGCCGGTGGGCGCGGGGCCCCTCGGGGAGGGCGCGGGCCGGCCCGGGGACCGGGGAGGCGGGGTGTGGGCCCCACACCCGGCGGAGACGGGCAGGCGTGGGCCTGGTAGGTCTTGCAGTTGGGTTTTTTCTTTTTAGGTAAAATTTACATAACAAATTAGCGCGCAGTCCAGTCGTTTCCTTATGTGTTGAGGAAGTTGTGCGATCGTCATCACTGATTCCAAAACATTTTCATCGTCCCCCCGAAGAAACCCCTGCGCCTACTAAGCAGCCCTTCCCCATTCCTCACTCCCCCTGCTCTAGGCAACCGCTTACCTGTGAGGGTTGCAGGCAGATTTTAGGATAGTTGTTGCCAAATCAACCGAACAGTTACCTCGACGTTGTGACTCGCTGTGGGGACCCTTTGGCAATTTCCGCCCCCTCGTCCGGGATAGTGCTCTTGGCTTTGCTTATTCAGGTCGCCACTTCTCTCCAGGAGGTCTGTTGTGTTTTTGACACGTAAAATCTGCTTTCTTACAACGCTCCCCAGGAGTCTCTTGATGCTTCCGTGGATGGGTCCTCTTCTTTGTTCCTGCAGGATCTTCTGTGAGAAGGACCACTTTTCTCTTTTTCACCTCCGTCACTAGGTTGTATTGCAGTTGCTCTCTGCGCATCACCGAATTCATTGTTGCTGGGCAGGTGCCTGTTTGGTTAATCCTGTGGGATGGCGGCCATCAACCCGTGGGCCTCCTGGGGTGAGTCCAAATCCGGTTTCTTCTGGGCCTTCCCAGCAGTGACTTGCTGAAGCCAGGGGTTAGAGTTGGGGAGGGGGTGAGGGCCTTTGAGGATTGGAGGGGGGTCTGTCTTGGTACAGAATTAGACCTAAGATTAAAAAAAAGAAAAATTATTTGGTTGTTGGTGAAAGGGTAAACTTAGTGTAAAAGACAATGTAACTTTTGTTTATTTTCAGTCATCTCCTAAGATGTCTCACTAGTTCTAAGAGATTTTCTGGTGACTTGTGGGATTCTTTAGAAGACTGTTATACATGCAATCAGAATTTCTATACCACTCTTATATTTTTAATTTTATTGTTGTTTTTCACTTATATAGCATTGATTTGTAATTAAAAAGCAATGTGAAATTGTAGTGTGATGTCAGTGGTGTGTTCTCCCTTTAAATGAAGTTTCATGTGTCCATCACTAAAGACATGGATGTTATCTTTCTAATAATATTTTGTAAAAGTTAGGTAACGTTAAACACTTTATCAGATACCTTTTCAGCCACGTAAGGGGTTCTGTTCTTGTTCTGTGGTTATATTATATCTTTAAATTGCCTGACAGTGACCTACCTGTGCATTTCTGGTATAAACCTAGCTTATTACGTTGGGATTTTTCACATGCCTTTGGGCTCTGTTTCTGCCTAGTAGTGAGAGAGAGCTCCTCTTCCATTTTGTTGCCTTTAGTTGCCAGAATTGGTGTTACAGTGCCTCTTTTCCTTGTCCTGACCTGATCTTCTGGTGCAGGTGTCCTTACAGATGAGTCCTGGGGGATGGCAGCTGTCGACCCATGGGTGTCCTGGGGTGAGTCAAGAGCCTGTGTCCCCATTGGCCACATTGGCTGCCATGTCGTGGCCTCTCCCAGCAGTGATCTGCCATTGCCATGGATCAGAGCCAGGGAACCAGGTGGGTTTTTAGGGCAGGGGGGTTCTGGTCCACCTCTGTCTCTGTGCAGAGCTGGAACAAGGAGGGATCAGAACACTCCTCTGGGGGATAAAATGATGTGACATCTCTAGGACAGAGTGTATGAGAATGAATGTGTGGCCACTTAGGATTCAGGCCCAGAAAGGCCGAACAGACACTGCTTCTCAGAGATGGTACCTCAGAGTGAAGGAGGATAGTGCAGGGTTCTCATGTTTAGGCACATTCCTTATCTTCTCAGAGCCTCATTTCCTTCATCAATAACATAAGGTGGTAGGTCTCTTCCTTTGCCCAAGGCGGAGGGCCAGGGTCTGGTTCTCCCTAAACCCCGCAGAAGGAAGGACTTATGTAGTCACGCTTATAGCGGGGAGAGCTACCTCTGTGACTTCACTTTCTTCCCCCAGCTCTGTGCCCTCAAGACACTGCGTGGCGTGTGGAGGAAACTCCCGAGGAAGGGAGGAAGGCTACCGGGCTCCTGACTGCCCAGGTCCAGGTGAGATGGGCTTCTCCTTTTTCCTGGATGGCTGCCCTATTCCCTAAGATGTCCAGATTGTCCCTGACCATCCCAGTCCATGTGATTTCTCAGTTTATATCAGCTAGAGTTTGGGTAGAGAAAGAATCAACCAGAAGTTTGTCACTTTCTGAGTGCAGACAGGGAGAATTCAGTTTTCCATGTCTCAGAGCCTCACTATCCACCAGCCTGTTCCCAGTCCTAACCCGGGCCGTTCTGTGTGGGTTGTCTTGGTGGATGAGGGACAACCCCCTTGGCTGGAGCCCCCTCTTCTTTCTTCTTCCCGCCTTCCCTCACATACTCAGTGCCTGATTCAGCTTCATGCTGTCTTGTGAGCTCTGTGCTTGTCAAGAGGGGAACAAGGACAAATCCGAGCCCTTGCCCTGAGGAGCTCCCAGGGTGGTTCACTCAGCTACTGAGGCCTCATGGCCTGTGTGGTGCAGCACATGTAGTTTGGGACACAAGAAGCTTGAGACACTTAGAGAGGCCCCAAGTCCTGGAGGGGTTGAGCCCAGCTGATGCCTTGGGAGGTGGGACAGTCTGCATAGAGGTCAGGGGACACAGAACAGCTGGGGTCCTTTCACTGTGGAAAAGGAGGCTGTCCAGGAGACACGACGCATCTGAGTCAAGAGGTGAAGGAGACACATCAGCCGAATGGGCACGGCCTGGTGAGCAGGGTCTGGCCTCCTATAGCACCAGGGGTGGTGGTGAGGGCACACTGCATGACCAGGGTCTGGGTGAAGACTGACCCCATTTAGGTGTTAGGCTGGAGAGGCCAGGATGAACTGAGCCAGGTCCTGAGTGCCAACTGCAGAGCCAGGGCTCCATCCTGGTGATAATAAGGAGCCTTAAGTGTTGGGAGCAGGAGGTGCCAGGGCCCACAGTGTGGCTGGAAGGGTGCCCCTGGCATGGGTATGGGGAGAAAGGGGGCTGTGGGAAGCAGGCTGGCATTTCAAGCTTCAGTCTGACCAGGGCCTGGGAGCAAGATCTGAGGTACTAGGGAGCCGAAGCAGGAGGACTTTGTGACTGTAGGGGCATGATGGTGGCTCCTGAGAAAAAAGGATAGCAAAGTTGTGTTGGAGAGGTGTCATCTCCACCTCTGCCTCCCTCAGCCATCTCACTCAAGGCAACCACTTCAGAAAAGAAAATTTTTGTAACAGCTTTATTAAAATATTATTCATATACCATAAATCTCAGCTTTTTAAATGGTACAGTTCAGTGGTTTTTACTATGTTCGCAGACTTGGGCAACCATCACCAGTATCTAATTCTAGAACATTTTCGTCACCTCAAAAAGAAACTCTGTCCTCATGAGTAGTCACTCTCCATTCCCCTACCCCTAGCCCCTGGCAACCACTAATCTGCTTTATGTGTTTGCCTATTCTGGATATTTCCTGTAAAGGGAATCATACAATATATGGCCTTTGTGTCTGGCTTCTGTCACTTAGCATGTTTTTGAGGGTCACCTATATTGCAGCATGTATCAGTATTTTATTTATTTTCATGACTCAGGCGGCCATTTTTAACTTCCTGTTTTCTCTTTCTTAGGGTTATATCCATATTTCTACATGAGAGGTTTTTTTCCCTAGTTTATCAAATTTACATTTACTTTATTGACTCCTTGCTATGCAAAACAAAAAAATAGTTTCATTACTGTATTTAGGTCTTTCATTTCTAAGTTAAAGTAATGAGTCAAGCAAATGAGAGATACTTGATATAAAAATATTAATAATGTCTCTACTTAACTTTATGTCTCCCCCCAAATTAAAAAAAAATTAACGAAACCTCCCACAGTTTCAAAGCTGACTGGTGAAGTGTATCGTAAGTATGCTGTCCCCCCATGGCAACGCTACTGTCCCGGGAGGCAGAAGGGCCTGCACCCGGATGATGCAGGGTGGTGGTTGTCTGGCATCAGAACTTGGGGGACTGTGGTGTTCGCTGCTGTTAATAATGTGCGCTCATTTTTACATCCTGTAACAGTCAGCAGTGGAGCTAGGCTAGACTGAAAGATGGGCCCTGAATCAGTCGCTTGGGAACAGAAGTTAGCTGTAATAAAATGCTATGAAGAGGCCCTAATAACCACAGTGCTGCACTCTGCTGTCAATTTAGGGGAGGATTTCTGAGCATTATTAGAGTTAACGCTGAGAAAATAAAACAGATATTTAAAATAACACCACCTTCCAATGTCTGAAGAGTTGTGATTTCTGAGAACGTGCCCCTGGCCCCCTCCCCACACTTTGGATTTTTCCCCATGGGAAATGCAAGATTGAATCATGTGAGTTTTGTATTAAGTGAGGTCTTCAGGAACACAAATAAGAGCCCCATATCCCTCTCTCATTCCCTCTAAATTAAGCATTTACTGAAATAAAGCATTCACCTGGTGAAAACGTGCAGTACTGTCATCCCTTGTTATCTGACTAGTCCATGCTTGGAAACATGTTGGATAGTGAAGTTTCAGCCAGCTGGAGCCTAAATCCCATTATTTTGAGGAATAGGGAAAATAATAATAATGTCCCAGCCCATTTAAAAACCCCAGCCAGCCTCCTCAAATATGGAAATTCTCAACCCCCTTTGTAACAGTCCACCACCGATTTCTGCATGATAAACATTGTGCACATAAAACACCAATAATCTAATGCTCTGCACCATCCTTGGTTGTCTTGAGGATGTACACAGTCTAGTTATATTTTCCTTCTTTGCAAAGAGGTTGCACTAAAATTTAATAATGAAATTCTGAAGATGTCAGAGAAGGTGTCTGAATTTCCCCAGGTTCTATGAACAGGCCAGCTGTCAGAGAATTCAGAAAATGCAGGAGCAGTTGGATGAGATCCTGTCAGGCAAACAGCTGAGCCCCGGCTCAGTAGCCTCTGCATCTTCCCGCAGACCCTCCCATGACTTAAACGTGTGGCCGATGTGTTAGAAGATTCCATAAGAAGTGCCTTAGAATGCCTAGATAAATTCTTATATGTACGTACAAAGTGATATGTGCAAGAGTGTTTACAAGAATTTGGGTGAAACCTCTTTGCAAGATCCTAGCAGATGGTTGTGAAGGCCAGGTTCAGGTAAGGCTTACCCACGGAATGGAAGGGCTCACTCCTCCCTGGGAATGAGGCACTTGTCTGTGCTGCCCCCTCATCTAGAGGGGTCAGGTAACAGTGAAATCTGTGTTTCTCTTCCCAGCCAGGAGGGTCCCTCTTGTCTCCACAGCTGGTGGGACTAGGTGCTCTTCTGTTTCATCTCCAGCCTCGTTTTTGCATTTTCCTGTGCATCCCTGAGGCGTCCCTTAATTGTGGACTCCAACATGGGGGCTATATTCAGCTGAAGGTCTTTTTTCCTTCCTGTTTGGCAGTCCATGGGCCGTTCTAGGTTGATAATGTCTCCTTCGATTCTGGAAATGTTTTTATTTAAAATTTTATTTTGACAAATTCCATAATTACAGAAAAGTATAAAAATTAAGCACAGTCCCCATCACTCTGAGATAACAGTTGTTAATGTTTTGTCGTATTTGTTTTCCTTTTTTTATGTAGTCCCCAATCACAGTCTCTTCCTACCCTTCTTCAGAACAGCCACTCAGGATGTGTACGCAGCTAATCCATTTTCATACTCATAAACTACATAGCCATGCCATAGGTAATAATATTGTTATATATATTTTTAAACAATGCCTTTTCTGTTTGTAGCTTTTCTACAGTTTTCTTTGCACATTTGAGGTCCATCCATATGATAGATACAGGTCAAGTTCATTCCCTTTGCCCCATCAAAGAAGTGTACTTGATTCATCTCTTCTGTGGATAGGCTTGTCAGGCTCTCCTCCCCCCACGATATTTCCTATTTCAACCAAAGGTGTGTGGATGGTCTTGTTTCACTTTGTGCACACATAGAAGTATTTACGCTTATACCTAGAAGCGTAATTTTGCTGAATTTTAGGGTGTGTGTGTTTTCAATATGACTAGCACTGCCATGTGGCTCTAAGGGGCCAAAGCCACTTGTCACTGCTCTGGGAGAAAGCACCCGTTTCCCACATCTTTGCTACCACTTGACCATATCGAGTCTTTTCAATTTGTGCTTACCTCAAGACCAACAAGGTGTAGTGTGTTATTTTAATTTGCGTTTCCTTGATTGCTACTGAGGTTGAATATCTTTTCATGTTGTTATTGGCTATCTGTATTTCCTTCTCTCTCAGTCTCTCCTATCCCTCAATCTCTGTACAAGTCTGGCTTACTGATAGGCATTTTACATACATTCTGGATCCTGATTCTTTGCCACATGTGAATTATCTTCTCCCAGTCTGTAGTTTGTCTTAACTCTGTGGTGTCTTTTCTCAGTCAAGTGTTTTTTGGTATATATTTGTCACACATATCTGTCTTGGTTTGTGGCTAGTGTTTTTGTGTCTTTTTTTAAGAAGTCCTATATTTAAAAAAAAAGTTCCCTCCTGTCTTTCTCCTTTGTATTCTTTTTCTGAGGTCTTCTGTTGGTGGGTGTCCTGATGGACTCCTGTGTCTCTGATCTCACATTCCAGGTCCTTTTCTTGGTAGGGTGTAGGGAGCCCAGCCATCATATTCTCACCCCCACAGAACTCTTTTTGGGCCCTTCTGTTACATGGTAGGCCTCCTGAAGCAATTGCTGCGTCTTCTCTCTCCTTCATAGTCTGAATTCTTTCCTTTTCTCTCAGCCTCTCTTGTATCCTTGTGTCCTATTTTATACCAAGATCTCTCCAAGCTGAGAATTGGAATTACAGCTTATTGAAAGTTGGATGCGGCTGCTGCCTGGATTCTGTGTCCTCTTGGCTGCTGAGTTCAGGCGCTACCTGAGCAGCAGGTATTCCTCAAGTATCCATGGTTCTCTGGCATGTCCATGCTTATCAGGACAGCTGTTGAGGCTGTGTTTGAGAGTCCTGCTTTGCTGCACCTCAACAGGTCTAGTGGTCTTGTTCCCGATTGGCTGGCCTCTCTCCTTGTGTCTGTCTCTGTCTCTCCTGGCCTGGGTGGGCCAGGGTCACCAGGTTGGTTCTGCTTCCAGTTTCCTGGGTATGCAGCTGACTGTCAGACCACGGACTTCTGTCCCCTCTCCCTGTGTTGGGCTGAAGAGGTCTCAACTCCATGTTGCCACTCACCCAGGCAGCCTGAGAACCCACTCGAGTCTGAGAAGGGTCTGGGGAGCTTTGCCTGAGTGTAAGTGCAGGGCTAGTGGTAGTGTTGCCTACAAGGCAGGGTGGCTGGTGGGGAGACGGGCAACTGGCAAAGCTGTCCCAAATACAGACCCTCATTTCAGCTGTTTTCAGCCTGACTCTCACGCCTGCCTTCACTGTTGTGTAAGCTCAGAGCCTCTCCTGGAGTCCTGCTTCCACTGCCGCATCTGCCAGCGTGGGGCTGGGATCTCTGCTCTGATCTTGGTCAGCCACACTTCCATCTGCTCCCCACCTTGCAGCAATTTGTGGAACACCATGTGCCGATGGCCTCTTCACCGGCTGGGATATTTCTTTTACGTTTTTTTTTTTAAAAAGAAACTTTTTTCCTTTTACATTTAGAAGATTTTTTTAAACCCAGAGGTGGAACGTGAATCCTGTGTTAGTTTCCTGTTGCTGCTGTAACAGATTACCACAAACTTAGTGACTTAGAACAGCATGAATTTATTCTCTTGTCCTGGGTGCAGAAGTCTAAAATGGGTCTTTGGGGCTGTGTTCCTTCTGGAGGCTCCAGCGGGGAATTGCTTTCTTGGTTTTTCCAGCTTCTAGAGGTGCCTGCCTTTCTTGGCTCATGGCCCCTCCTCCATCTTCAGAGTGCATCACTCCAGCCTCTGCTTCGGTGGTCACATCTTCTCTGACCCTCCTGCCTCCATCTTTCACTTATAAGGACCCTTGTGATTACACTGAGCTCGCCTGGATAATCCAAGATAATGCTATCTCAACATCCTTAGTCACAGCACTGCAAAGTCCCTTTGGTCGTATTAAGGTAACAGTCACAGGTTCTAGGGATTAGGACATGGACATCTTTGGGGTACCCGTTATTCAGCTGACCGCAGACACCTATATTCACCAGCTTCAGCAACTGTCAGCTTTCATCTTTCTGCCTTTCTTTTCATCTATTCCAATACACAACCTTTTTTTGGAAAACAAGTATTTAAAGCAAATCTCAGATATTGTTTCACCTGTAGACGCTTCTGTGTGTATATCTAAAAGATGCATACCTTCTGGAAGATAACCACAGTATCTTTTTTACACCCAACAAAAATAACAGTAATCCCTTAGCTTTACCTAATACCCAGTCCATGTTCAGTTTTCTCCACTTGTCCCAAAAATGTCTTTTTACAACTGGCTTGTTCAAATCAGTTCGAACCAAGACCACACATTGCATGTGCTTCATGTGCTGAAGAAACTACGTCAGCTGTCTTGGTTTGCCTGGTTTTACCCTTGGGATGTCATTGGATGAGTTCCTCATCCCTTTGTCTCCTGTAAGCTGGTAGTTGGGCTAGAGGCTGAAATAGATTCAGGTTGTGTCTTTGGCAAGAGTACCTCATGGGTGGTTTTGGGTCCTTCCTCCTGTGTTTCAGCAGTGGGCACAGGCTGTCTGGTTGTCCCATTTTCAGATGATACAATGGATTAATGAGTGCAGGTATTGTCAGCCTCCGTCATGAGTTCCCTGTCTTCCTTCCACCAGTGGTTAGCAGTCATTGGTGATCATTGCTGGTGTCTGCTCTTTTATTAGGGTTGCAGAATCACTCTCTAATAATTTCGTTCCTCCTGTGTCTATTAGATGTGGTTCTTCTAGTCCTTTTTAAAAGTGTGTTTGGGGATTCCACTGGGGTCTTGGGAGGAGTGGGAGGTGAGCTCTTGGCTCTGTCCATCAGCTTGACAGCTGCCAGGGTGTAGGTTTGAACCGTGTTGAGTATAGGTGAATTTTGAAGCCATCTAAGTAGATGCCGCCCTCCAGGGAGATTAGGTAGTATGAAATGAGCACAGGTCCAAGGGCATCCTGGGCAGTAAGCACAGCCTCCCAGCTGGGCCCCTGGGCGTGATCACTTTGAAAGTGCATTGAGCTTATGATTTGTGTGCTTTCTGTCCGAATGTTACATTTAAATTAAAAAGTTTGCATTACTCAAAAACATAGCAGCAGCAGCAGCAGCCATTGAGGAAACTGAGGCCTGGGCAGGTCTGTAAGAGGAAAATCTGGAAATTGGCATCAAGTCCAGGGTTGGGGAGGGTTTCACCAAGGCAGCTTGTGATCAGCGGTTTTAAATGCTTTCAGAATAAGGGAATCAGTTCTGATTCCCACTTCTGGAGCAGAATCAGTTCTGTGTTTTAAGCCAGTCGTGTGAAGGTGGAAGGGGAGCGGTTCAGACCGACAGAGTAAAAGTCAGTACACTGAAGACACAGCAGCGAGAGCTGGCCCTGACCAGAGTTGATAAGCTGAGTTTATAAGCCATGACTAGCAGGGACAAAAAGGAAGGCTGTGGGAAAGGCTGCATGTGGGTATAAGAGAAGTGAGGTCACAGGCTGTGAAGGGGTGGGTTGAGGTTCACAGGACTCTCAGAGCGGAAACGCGCTGCACTGCACGCACCTCGGCTCAGCAGGTGTGTGTCTTGGGTGGATTTCGCACTGATATGGAGGTAGACCAGAATGCTCCTTGCCAGATGGTGGCGAGGACTGTAGTGCACAGACAGGCCAAGATGGGGGCCTACACCCCATCAGGGGCTGTAGGGTTTGTAGCACCTTACCTGTGACACACAGCTCACTGCCTTCCACCACCACAAGGGAAGGCAGGCCCCCTCCTCACCCTGGAAATGCCACATACCTGAGGCTCATGCCAATGGCTTACAAGGATTGTAAGGGCTGGATTCATTGAAAAAAATCAGACTTGGGTGATAACTCATCTTCCCCTCTAGCTGTGCAGTGAGTATTCCTGGTTGTATTTTTCCTAAAAACATAGCTTGAACTTTCTAAAACTCAAATGCTTTTGACGGCAACTGTAACTGATTCTCCTTGGCCTGGGCTGCTCTGCTAAATCCTGTCTGACTCTTAGCTCCAGTCTTTGGGATGGAGATGATCTGGGAATGGAAACGTCCCTGCTGTGGCCAGGAAGACAGCCTGTGAATGTTCACATCACTCTTCAGGTCCCAGCTCCACATGCTGAGCAAAGGTTCCAACCCCAAGGTCTCTGGTGTGTGACCAGTGCTTACCATCTGTGTCCATCCTGGTCCTGGCCTTATTAAGTGTCTGTATCTCCAGAGAAAAAGGGGGCATTGCCCTGGTGGGACTCGTGTCCACACTAGCCAGTGTTACTAGAGTTGGGCAGACATCTCAGGAGAGACCTGCTCATCTTTGTTGTGGTTACTGTGGGCCCAGGTATCTAATTCCCTAAGACTGTATTCCCAAATGCAGGGCCCTGGGTGGCTCCCAGTGAGACCTGACCAACATCAGTCAGAATATTGAACATACCCAGTTCCTCTATGTCCTGTCTCCTCCCAGGGATGTCACCCTCACTCCATCCCCAGAAAACATTGCAGGGGGTGGCCCCAGGCTGAGGAGGAACATGTGTGCTCTTTTAGGAACCAGTGACCTTCAAGGACGTGGCTGTGGACTTCACCCAAGAAGAGTGGGGGCAGCTGGACCCTGTTCAGAGGACCCTGTACCGGGACGTGATGCTGGAGACCTATGGGCACCTGCTCTCTGTGGGTAAGGCGGGTGCTGCCCAAGTAAATGGAGCTATTCCCATTGCAGTACTGTCTGCTACTCCGTGTTAAAGCTCATGGGGGCCTCAGGAGGGCTGAGATGATCTTGAGCCCTGAGGTTCAAGGATGAAATTCCTCATGCTTATGAGGCATGAAGTGGGAGGAACCGTACTTATACTGCCCAAGGGAGAAGTCAGAGAGGAACAGGCAATGGAAGCTCACAAGCCCACGTTTTTCCTTTGCATGCAGGGAATCAGATCCCCAAGCCTGAGGTCATCTCCCTGTTGGAGCAAGGAGAAGAGCCATGGTCAGTGGAGCAAGCATATCCTCAAAGCACTTGTCCAGGTGAGAGCAGGCTCCAGGAGGGAGTGAGGAACTTTCCCCCCAGCCCTCCTTGTTTGAGAAATGGGCTGAGGCCAGGAGGAGTTACCCTCCTCAGGGACCTTCACAATTTCCTCTAAGAGCTTTATCCCTTGTATGACTCTTTTGCTGCTCTTGATCTAGAGCAAAGATGCCCATCCTATTAACAAGGTAACAGTTTTTGTATGCTACACTTTCGCTCCTCACTATCCACTCTCCTGATGCCTCTCATATTCTCTGCTGTCCCCTTCTCTAAGATGACTTCTTGTTCACTTACCTGCTTTTTAATTATTCCTTAATTCCTTTATTGCCAAATTTGTAGCCTGTAGCCACAGATTCTTTTAAAAAATAGGTTTTTTATATAGGTAATATATTCGCATGTTCAGAAAACTCAAAGTTACATAAAATGTGTAAGCTGAAAAATCTTTTTTATACTCCTTGCCCTTATCCACCTTATTCTTAACCACCCCCCACACACACAGAGTGGAGACGCACACACACACACAGCACACACATACACACAGTGCACACAGGTAACCATTTATCTTTTACTTTTAATTTTTGGGATATTTTCTTAGTGGTTGCCCTGGGGATTATAGTTAACATCTTAATTATAACAGTCTAGTTTGGATAAATACCAATTTAATTTTGATAGTATACAGAAACTTTGATTCTGTATAGCTCTGTTCTCCGTTTATGCTGTTATTGTCACAAATTACATCTAGACATTGTGTGTCCCTCAACATAGATTTATACTTATTGCTTTATTTAGTTGTCTTTTAAATCAGGAAAAAAAAGAGTTACAAACAAAAAAAATGCGTTTATACAGTCTTGTTATATTTACCTATGTAGTTATCTTTAATGGTATTCTGTATATCTAGTTACTGTCTAGTGTCCTTTCATTTCAACCTAACAACTCCCTTAAGCATTTCTTATAAGGCAGGTTTGCTAGCAGCAAACTCTCTCAGGTTTTGTTTATCTGGGAATGTCTTGATTTCTCCTTCATTTTTTTTTTTTAAGATTTTATTTTTTCCTTTTTCTCCCCAAAGCCCCCCAGTACATAGTTGTGTATTCTTTGTTGTGGGTCCTTCTAGTTGTGGTATGTGGGATGCTGCCTCAGCGTGGCTTGATGAGCAGTGCCATGTCCGCGCCCAGGATTCGAACCAACGAAACACTGGGCCACCTGCAGCAGAGCGCGCGAACTTAACCACTTGGCCACGGGGCCAGCCCCGATTTCTCCTTCATTTTTGAAGGATGGTTTTGCCAGATATAGAATTTGTGATTGACAGTTTTCTTCTTTCTGGCCTCTATGGTTTCTGATGAGAAACAAGCTGTTAGTCTTTTGGTGAAGTTCCCTTGCATGTGATGAGTTGCTTCTCTCTTGCTGCTTTCGGGATTCTCTCTTTGGCTTTGGCTTTTGACAGCTTAATTGTGATGTGTATGCATGTGGCTGTCTAGATTCCCAGGAATATGTCAGAACTTTTCAAACCCCCATGGACATTTCGCTCTTCAGCTTTTTCCTTTCATCTTTTTGGTTTGTGTGTTGTTCACCCCAACTGTTTTCCATCATCTCAGACAGCAGCAAATTTAAAACATTGCCTGTAAATGTTTGACAAATACCTGCTCCTTAGAGGCTTTTAGCACTGTGCAAGTGCCCAACAAGCCTTTTGAGTAGGATCTTGCAGGGAACCACTAAGCAGGTCCAGTAATGACTGTTCTTTGCGAATGAGGCTTTGAAAAAGCTCCAAGCTTTGTCAGCTCCCTCTAGCACCAGAAATATGGGCTGTTATTTTCCAAGGATTTTGCTGAGTTAGGGAGCCAGGGATAGAACTAGGGTAAGTTAAAATGCCACAAAGCTCACTGTTCTTACTTAAATTAAGCTGTTTTTTTAAAATAGACTCTCCCTAGGTTGCTGCAAGGCTTTGGTTAATTTATAGAATTCTGGAAAAATAGATTCTGACAGTTTTCACATCTTTTTGGTTTTATGGAGCAGTGAAATTTCAGAGGTCCTTGTTTTGCCATTTTCACTGACCTCTTGCTCCAGGTGATCACTTTCAGTAATTTCTGTTATATGTTTCCAGAGTTTCTTTATGCAACTACAAGGATTTAGGAATATGTAGTTACTTTTCACCTTTCCAAAAGTAGATTAGGGTACATACTGTTCTGGTTGTTCTGGTAAATCCTTGCTGGTTTTAACAGTGTACTCTTCTGAAATCCTGAAGGTGGACATCTTCCCATTCATTCTAATGAAGTGGGCTTTTGTGGATTCTAACCAGTTGCCCCCTATTCAGATGTGAAACCTTCCTCCAGAGGCTCATGAATTCCTGTAATTTTAACTCTCCCACCTCAGTGCTGACTATTCTAAGTCACCATCCTGAGCCCTGTGATTCTGCCACCTCCAACCTTACTCTTCCACCATCCTGCAAATCATCTCAACTGTCTCCTTGTTTTTGATAGAACCAAGAATCTTGTCTCTTCCTTCTAGATTATGTTTCCCCATCTTCCTGGTGTATATCCCTGGTACCAGGCTTCCATGAGTCCCCAAAGCTGAAAATTGAGAAGTTATCTTGATTTCCTGCTCTTTCCTCTCCAAGAAGTAGTCTTTCTTCTAATTCTTGAGATGTTCTTCCTTTGAAATGTCAGCTATATCATTCAGCTTTTACCAACCTCACTCTCAGGTTCCCTTGCTCATAAACTTCCAGCTTAAATTGATGAGTAAATTCTTGTTATTAGCTAACTCAAGTGTTATTTCTAGATTTATCTCCCTGAAATCTCCCATTATGAGATCTCTGTCAGTAAACCTGCCTTGATTAGAATTGCCTTTTTGGGGCCAGCCCAGTGTCGCAGCAATTAAGTTTGCACGTTCTGCTTTGGCGGCCTGGGGTTTGCCGGTTTGGATCCCGGGCATGGACCTACACACCGCATGTCAAGCACAATTGTGGCAAGCATCCCACATATAAAGAAGAGGACGATGGGCATGGATGTTAGCTCAGGGCCTGTCTTCCTCAGCAAAAAGAGGAAGATTGGCAGCAGATGTTAGCTCAGGGCTAATCTTTCAAAAAAGAATTGCCTTTTAAATAACTCTGACCAGATTTGAAGACCTTCCAGTTTTTTCTATTATTTTTCTCATTTTCTGACTAGTTCTGCAGTTTACTCAGCTGGCATCTATCATGTCCTGTTTACATATCAGTCACATTACGCATGCCTTTGCTCAGACTAGCAGTCTGTCTGCATTCAAGCCATGTTTGAAGGCTTACTTCATGTCGTTTCTTTTGTGTGAACCCTTCCTTGATTGCTTCCGTCAGTGCTGATCTCCTTTTCCCACCTTCCAGCCACTTAGCATCTACAGCCTCAGTGGTATATTGTGTATATTGTTCATAACTGTTTGGTATGTCCTCTCATCAGATAGATTCTAACTTCCAGCTGGGAGACTGTACTTTCTTGTCTCTGGTGCTGGACTATTCAGGCCACAAGTACTGAGTGAGTATAAAGTTGGACAAGAATTGTTCATTTGATCAGTGAGTTGGTCAGCTACCATTTTTTAAAGTTTCTACTGGAAGGATTCAAAAGCTATATGAAGATCATTCCCTAACTTCTAGGAGCTAATCTTGAAATTGGTAATAAATGCCAGTTCTTGAGCTGAATAGAGCCTTTGTTGTAAGGGACTTGGGTAGTAAAATGGGCAAATGGTGTATAGTGAAGAGAGAAAAACCTAGAGAAAGAGGACAAGGGTCTAGGTCTTGTTGAGTCCTGGGGCTTTAGACCCTGTAGTAGGCTGAATAATGACCCCCTTCCTCCCAAGTGTTCCCCATCCTAATCCCTGGAACTTGTGAATATGCTACTTTATATGACAAAAGGGACTTTTAAGATGTGAAGAAATTAAGGATCTTGAGATGGAGAGTTCACTTTTGGATTATCTAGGTGGGCCCATTGTAATCACAAGGTCCTTAAAAGAGTGAGGCAGAAGCGTCCGAGACACAGAGAGGAGATGTGATTGACAGAAGCAGAGATTGGAGTGATATGCTTTGAAGACAGAGGAAGGAGCAACAAGCCAAAGCATGCAGGCAGCTTCCAGAAGCAGGAAAAAGCGAGGATACTGATCTTCCCTAGAGCTTCCAGAGGGAAGCTACCTTGATTTTAGCTTGGTGAAAACTATTTGGACTTCTGACTTCCAGAGCTGTAAGATAATTTGTGTTATTTTAAGCCACTGCAGGTGTTGTGATTTGTTATAGCAGTAATAGAAAACTAATACAGACTTCTTCAGTTGTTGGAGGACTGCTCCTTCAGCAGGTAGCTTCCATATATTGAATTTGCCAGTCATTTCATGTATTCACAATCTCACTTAATCATCAGAAAAGTCCTCTAAGGATAGTGGCAGAGCCAATGTTTAAATACAGATTATCAGGCTATAATTCCTGTGTCTGTTTCATCACAATATGCTGTCTTTCAAGTCTGTCTCTTGTGTCATTGCTCTACAATTGATTCTCTAGTCATTAGAACAATTGTAACTTTAGAGGTATCCTAAAACCATGATAATTTTTTGCCCTTTGGGGTGATGAATTTTGTGTCATTGACTGAACTTTGTGGAATAGGAAGTAATGTGAATGCCTGTTATCCTAGAAAACATCCTGGCATGAAGGCTCTGTTGGTGATACTTTCCCTTAACCCACCTCCTCCTTTTCCTGGCAGGTTTCAAAATAGGGGAGCAAGAAGGATTTTATAACAGAAATGCATTAGGACAATTTAATAATTTAAACAGTGGTTGCTCATCTATCTTTTAAGCCATTGAATATTTCTTATTTTTCACCTTAATAGCACTCAGTGTGTCCTTTTGTCAGGGATCCCCAGACCAGCCTGAGCTTCAGTGATTCACTAGAGGAACTCACAGAGCTCGGGAGTCATTATGCTCAGGGGGTTTATTACAGGGAGAGGATACACAGCACCATCAGCAGAGGGAAGAGATGCATGGAGCTAAGTTTAGAGGAAGCAAAGAGCAGCTGTCAGTAGTGCTTTCCCAGAGGGCATGCAGAGGACATATTTAATTCCTTCAGCAGTGAGCTGTGATGGCATGTGTGAAGAGTCATCTACTGGGAAGCTTGTCGGAGCCTAGGAGTCCAGGGTGTTTATTGGAGTTGGTCCAGGCACTGACTGCAGGTACTCCAGAACCTAGAGGAAAACAGGTCGTCACCTAAATGACACTGTTTGCACAAACTCTGTAGAGAAATTGGTACAGTGTGCTTCAGGGCCTCAAGCATGCAGAACACTTACCAGCCAAACCATTCCAAGACCTCAGTTCCTAGGAGTTGGCCACAGGCCGATCAGCAAACAGGCCTTGTTGGGAATGTGCAAAGTTTGAGCATCTCAGGCTTCCTGCATGCCCTTATTCTGGTCCTCATTTTCCTGGGAAAAACACTCCTTCCTGGGTTTTACTAGTTTTCAGGACACACTTTGTACCCTGGTTAACTGTTTTTGTTCACATTTCACTGTTCTCTCTTCCCTGTGGTGACCTTTCTCTGGGTCACGAGTCACTTGAACACAAGTTCACACTTGTCTTTTCAGTAATATGGACAACAAATCACACCTTTTCCACACTATTCTTAGAAGTTCTTTCTCTATGCTCTCATGGTTTTTTTTCTGTTTATTTCAGAATGGATGAGAATTCTTGAAAGCAAAGTGTTGATCCCAACACAGAGCATTTTTGAAGAACAATCCCATAGCATGAAGTTGGAAAGGTACATATGGGATGATCCTTGGTTCTCTAGGTTAGAAGTGTTGGGATGTAGAGACCAATTAGAAATGTACCACATGAACCAGAGTACAGCCATGAGGCAAATGGTCTTCATGCAAAAGCAAGTATTGTCTCAGAGAGGCTCTGAGTTCTGTCAACTTGGGGCAGAGTGTAACCAGAGCTTTGTCCCATCTCAGAGAGTTTCTCAAATAGAACACTTCTATAAGCCTGATACAAATGCTGAAAGCTGGAGATGTAACTCAGCCATAATGTATGCAGATAAGATTACCTGTGAAAATAATGATTATGACAAAGCCTTCTACCAGTCAGTGCAACCTATCCACCCTGCAAGGGTGCAAACTGGGGATAATCTTTTCAAATGTACTGATGCTGTTCAGTCTTTCAATCATATACTACATTTTGGTGATCATAAGGGAAGTCATACAGGAGAAAAACTCTATGAATATAAGGAATGCCATCAAATCTTTAACCAAAGCCCACCATTTAATGAACATCCAAGACTTCATATTGGAGAAAACCAGTATGATTACAAAGAATTTGAGAATATCTTTTACTTCTCGTCCTTTATGGAACATCAAAAAGTTGGTACTATAGAGAAAGCTTATAAATACAATGAATGGGAGAAAGTCTTTGGGTATGACTCATTCCTTACTCAACATACAAGCACTTACACTGCAGAGAAACCCTATGAATATAATGAATGTGGGACATCTTTCATCTGGAGCTCTTACCTTATCCAACATAAGAAAACTCATACCGGAGAGAAACCCTATGAATGTGATAAATGTGGGAAAGTTTTTAGGAATCGTTCAGCCCTTACTAAACATGAACGGACTCACACTGGAATAAAACCCTACGAATGTAATAAATGTGGGAAAGCCTTCAGCTGGAATTCTCATCTTATTGTACATAAGAGAATTCATACAGGAGAGAAACCTTATGTATGTAATGAATGTGGGAAATCTTTCAACTGGAACTCTCATCTCATTGGACATCAGAGAACTCACACTGGAGAGAAACCTTTTGAATGTACTGAATGTGGAAAATCTTTCAGCTGGAGCTCCCATCTTATTGCCCATATGAGAATGCATACTGGAGAGAAGCCCTTTAAATGTGATGAATGTGAAAAGGCTTTTAGGGATTACTCAGCCCTGAGTAAACATGAAAGAACTCACTCTGGAGCAAAACCATATAAATGTACTGAATGTGGAAAATCTTTCAGCTGGAGTTCCCATCTTATTGCTCATCAGAGAACTCACACAGGAGAGAAACCCTATAACTGTCAGGAATGTGGCAAAGCATTCAGAGAACGCTCAGCTCTCACTAAACACGAAATAATTCATTCTGGAATTAAGCCTTATGAATGTAATAAATGTGGAAAATCTTGCAGTCAGATGGCTCACCTTGTTAGACATCAAAGGACTCATACTGGAGAAAAGCCCTATGAATGCAATAAATGTGGAAAATCCTTCAGCCAGAGCTGTCACCTTGTTGCTCATCGGAGAATTCACACTGGTGAGAAACCCTATAAATGTAATCAATGTGAAAGATCCTTTAACTGTAGCTCTCACCTTATTGCACACCGGAGAACTCATACGGGAGAGAAACCATATAGATGTAATGAATGTGGGAAAGCATTTAATGAGAGTTCTTCCCTTATTGTACATCTGAGAAATCATACTGGAGAAAAACCCTACAAATGTAATCATTGTGAGAAAGCTTTCTGTAAGAATTCTTCTCTTATTATTCATCAGAGAATGCATAGTGGAGAGAAACGCTTTATATGCAGCGACTGCGGAAAAGCCTTTAGTGGTCACTCAGCCCTACTTCAACACCAGAGAAATCACAGTGAAGAGAAACTCTGTGAATTGAATTGATGAGAGACTTTTCTTTTGTTGTACATTTGATAATACATTGAA
Organism: Equus przewalskii; assembly: GCF_037783145.1. Taxonomy (NCBI): domain Eukaryota; kingdom Metazoa; phylum Chordata; class Mammalia; order Perissodactyla; family Equidae; genus Equus; species Equus przewalskii. Next base: position 27,073,727 of record NC_091839.1, on the reverse strand, counting down.
GGAAATCTCTATCAGTATAATCAAGAGAAATTTATTAGTAAGAGTTTAGTAGGACTTCTCCCCTTATTATTGAATAGAAAATATCTTCTTAGAAGAAACCTGTGAATGAAAAGAATAGGGAAAAGCTTTCAGCAGTTATGTAGCCCTTATTTAACAACAAATTATTACAGTGAAGAAAACTTGAAACTCCCCTCATGGTCCACTGGGAATCCTACTTGAGTAACATGAACATGGGAAATGAGACATCTTTTAGTAAGAGATCTTGACAACTTGTGGATCAGAGGGTATAGTGAAGGGAAAAACCTTATGCTAGGAAAAGTGTTTCAACTGGAAATACACTTTTGCATCAAGCTGGAGTGTTGGATGGGAATCTTTATAATAACATTTTGTGCATAATTATGGAAATACAGATTTTGCTATTATAAGGGGAGGGTCTGAGTGCCCTTTAAGGAATAGAATATGGAATACTAAATCTGAATTTAAGAAAAAAGTAGTATTGAATGGGATATTTACTGTTGATCAAGATTAACCTTAGAAAAGATTAGTAAATGAGATTAGTAATGGTGGAAAGGTTATTGCCTAGAAGAATGAGACTGATGTTTTGAAACAAAAGGTGATACGTATTAACCCTGTGTGTCAGTGACCCTGGTTTACTCATTACTGCATTGTTGGACAATTAGTTTGTAATTTGTTTTAGGCAATCACCATAAGTTATAATTATGGACACTACATCAATATACATAACATGAAGGAATAAGGAGGAGACAGAATTGTATATACATATCTACTATACCATCTAGAAAAATGTATATGGATAAGGACTGGAAAGACCCATGGAGAAATTAACCCAGTTAATTTGATTTTTTTTTAAGTGTCACAAACCTAGCACTTAGCGTGTACTAGGCTTTGTTTTCAGTGCTTTTCAACTATTAACTTGTTCAATCCCCTTAATTCTATGAGCTAGATACTATTATTATCCCAGTTTTACAAATAGAGAAACTGAGGCAGAGATGTTGTGAAACCTACCTAAGGACACACAGCTAGAAAGGTTTGGAGCTGGGATTGTCTCCAGAGTTCATGTTTTTAACTACTACGTTATGCTGCCTCTCCAGTGATTTTTTTCCCTAATGTTTTTTTCTTTTATTCAGTGTTTCTATAGTAGATATTTGATAATAAAAATCGAGAAATTCCTAAACAACAAGAAATAAAGTTACCTGGCTTTCTGTCCTGAAGGATTTCTGGTAACATGAGAGCTAAGATCCCTTTGGAATATGAAGTCTGGACTGGACATTCAGAACCACTGCATTTTCTGGGACCTGAGTTTGCTAGAATTTCACCACCCACAACCCTGAGGATTACAGCATAGCAGGGGCTGGGGGACTCACTGGAGGTTTGGGCAAGTCTGAGGAATGCCCTTCATGGGTTTAGAATGCCTCTCAGGGGGCAGAGGGCAAGAGACACTACTGCACATGGGAGCACCTTTTCTCAAGGTCTCCCTTGAATTCAGTGTTTATATTTTCTTTATATTCTACAGATGAAAAGATTGCTTGATAGAAGGGAGGATTCAGAAGGGAATCTAGTCCATCACATAAGAGTGAGGAAGTCTCTCTGAGTGCTCACAGGGGGAAGGGAGCGAGAGGGGTAGGAGGACTTTGGACGCTTCTCTCCAGTTCACACGTATTTCCTGTATTTCCCTAAACAAGGGCTATAATTAGGGGCAACAATCCTTCCTGGATAGGCTTCAAGGGTATTGGTTAGAAATCTAGGTACAAAAGATTCATCAGGTTCTCGAGGGGTCCATAACTCCCCTAGTGGTTGAGAACCAGTGGCCTACTCATATCATGGGAAGGCTGTGTTCACCATGTGACTCCTGTGGCTGGAGCTCAAATAGGTATGTAGTATCTGATTCCCTACTTTTCAGGGCTTAATGCATAGTCATCACCCAATAAATGTTGCAGGAGTAAATTAGTTGAATGGATTTCTGATGTGATTTGTGCCAAAACCCTTGGAGAGAATAGAGTTAGCAGTATTAGCGCTGTAAGAGAAAGCGGCCTAATGTATCAAGTCATACTGCCAGTATACAGATACTGTATTTTAATACCCAAAGACACACATTGAGTGAATCCAGAGTCTCTGATTTAGGGACTCAGGGATTTCATAAATCATACACAATATTCCACAAGCATCCTGGTAAGTTATTCTATAACTATATATTACCAAGCCTAATATCTCTTAAGAACTGTTTCTAAAAGGGCCTGCTGTGGCGCAGTTCACATCACGAGTTGAGAAAATCCCAGACTTCTTCCTCTTGGAAGGATTCCCTGCCCCTTCATCCCCTATCATACACAGCCTTTATACACAATGTGCCCTTGATGTCCACAACTCCCAGGTCCCCTCTTAGCTTGCTATTCTACATTGACATGGCTCAGGTCATTGTCCTTTTTGACCTCACCTTCCACCCCTCTCCAACTCTGAAAGTTTCTGCTGGGCCCAGTTGGAACTCTCTTTTAGCCATAAGCTCCCTTTTCACGTCCTTGCTGTGACTGAAACTTGGGTCTCCCCTGTGCCTGGGGTCTCTTACTCTTCCAACGGGTGGCTGCTTTCTCTCCTACTCTTCTCATTTGCTGCCTCTTGATTGTTGCCGTTCCCTTCTCTAAAACAGCCCCGACTCTTGACTCTCGTGGTACCAGACTATCATTTCAGGCTCACCTTGCTGCAGTCATCTATCAACAGGTCATTCATCCACATATGAAAGATTTCAGCTCCTGCCTCATTGCATATAAAATCACCCCCATCATACTTCTTCCTGATTCCACTGTCCATGTAGTTGATCTTCCTGTGTCCTGACCTCACAGTTCTTTGACCTTTCTGCTCATGGTTTTGTCAACCACTCTGCCACAACCAGGCACTCCCATTGTCATCCCTAGGACCATTCCATTACCAGTGACTGGAACCTCCACCATCTGTTTTAAGCATCTCTTCCTAAGCTAGTTGGCTATTTAGTACCAAGATTCCAACAGTGCCTTGATTGAACCTTCCCTCATGCTCAGCGCCATCAGATGACTTTGCTTCCTATTTCCCTGAGAAAATAGAAGCAATCAGCAGAGGCCTTCCAAACACCTCTCCACCTCCATCCACCTTCCAGTGCCAGTGCCTTCCTGCTTTCCAGTGCCTGTATATGACCTAGCTGGGTTGGCACCAGAGTCTGTCCCCTCTCCACTACTCAAGGACATTGCTCCAGCAAGTTCCCCTATCTTGCATCAGCTGCTTTTCTCTGTTTACTGGATTATTCCCATCAACATGCAAACATGCTTAAAAAAAAAAAAAAGAAAGAAAACTCTTGATACCACATGCCCTTCTAGCTCCTTCATTTCTCTGCTTTGTTTTAGAAAGCAAAACTTCTCAAGAGTTGTCTGTTCTTGCTGTCTCCACTTCCTTTCCATTTTTACTTGAACCTGCTTCAAACCTACCTCCTGGCTACCAGATGACTTCCACATTGCTAAATCCAGTGGTCAACTGTTTTTGCTTCTTGTCAGCAGCATTTCATTTATTTTTGGTGAGGAAGGTTGGCCTTGAGCTAACATCTATGCCCATCTTCCTCTATTTTTTTGTATGTGGGACACTGCCACAGCATGGCTTGGTGAGTAGGTCTGCACCTGGAATCTGAATCTGAGAACCCAGACCCCTGAAGTAGAGCGTGATGAACTTCACTATTGCGACTGGGATGGCCCCAGAAGCATTTTAGATAACAGATCATTTCCTCCATGAAACATGTTCTTCACCTGGCTTTCAGGACTTGCCTCCTGCTTCTGGCCTTCCTTTCAGGCCTCCTTTGGTGTTTCCTCCCACCTGCATTACCTCTTACAGTCAGGCGGCCCATTTCCTATCTGCTCACACTCTCGATCTCATCCAGTCTCAAGCCTTTAAACATCACTGGTATGCTGATAACTTTCCTTTTAAGGCTAGTTTGATGAGTTTTGAAAAAAAGGTCTACATCCTTTTAACCAGCACTACAATCAAAATAGAATATTTTCACTTCTTCAAAAAGTTCCTTCATGTCTATTTGCAGTTAATTCCACCTACCTGTCTGCTTTGTCACTACGTATTAGAATTTTTTCGAGTTTTATACAGACTCATACAGATTCTCTTCCTCCACTATCTTTTGTATCCCAATTCTTAGCTTAACATAATGTTTTTTGAGGCTCATCTGTGTTGCAGCATGATCAGTAGATTACTCCTTTTTCCGCTGAGTAGTGCTCCATGATGTGGATGTGCTCTGTTAGTCATCCTGTTCACCTCTTGATGGACATTGTTTCCAGTTCTTGGCTGCTGTAAACATAGCTACCATGGACATTCTTCTACAAGGCTTGTTGTGTATACAAGTTTCCCGTTATCTTGGATAAAAACCTGGGGGTAGAAGAACTGGGTTGTATGGTAAGTGTAGTTTAACTTCCTAAGACTGTCTATGGGCCTTTTAATCTGACATTTTTAATCTTTTACATCCCAGGAAATTTCTGTTGTTTTTTAATATTTCATCCTTTCCATTTAAAAAAGTTTCTGTTTTTAGGCCACTGTTATTCAGATGTTAGCATGTCTGTCATTTGTATTTCTTAACTTTTATGTTTCTAATTCCTTTTCCTTTCTTATTTTTGTCTGATCATTTCCTCAGCTGCTCTTCCAGTTTGCTAACTTCTCAGCTGTCCATTTGTCTACTTATTTCCTCTATTGTGTCTTCATTTCAACAATTGTTTTACATACTGAATATTTCCACTTGGTTCTTTTATTCGTTATTCTCGTTTCCTATTGCTAATACCATGCCTTGTCTCTTTAAATGTATTTAATAGACTATTTAAAAATTTTGGCCCATCTGTTCTAATATATCTCCTTCTAATGGAATCTGTAATCCAATGTGTTGTTTTTTTCCTTCTGAAAGAGTTATGCTAAGAAAATTGCTTCTTACCTTGGCCAGAGACTGCATTTCCCTTGGGGTCATGGGCTGCTCCATCAGTTGTTATGCATACATGTGACAGGATCAGTTCCTGGTCCCTATAAACCCCATTAGTTCAGGGATGGGGGAATGGATCCTGGGATGGGGAGGTTGAAGCATCAGAAGGCCAGACAATGACTCTTCATCCCACAAGATAACTCCTTGGAATATTATTCATCAGCCCAGGGCTTTGAGGAGGCAGGGTGGAGAAACATATGCCTGAGATAAGAGGGTCTCCGCCTGTTTCCCTGCTACGTCTAAGCACAGGCTACTGCCCTGCTTGACTGCACTCCCCAGGAAGCCTGGGTTACTGCAGCTGTGGGGAGAGACTGTTGTTCCAAGACAAAGGCAAGGGAGAAGCAACAGCAAACTCCAGAAGTTCCTTTTCTATTTTATTCTTAGAGCTGAGCTGTGCTGCCTCCTGTCCCAGCCACCCAGCCCAGCACACTAGTTCAAATCAAGTATCAACCCAGGTCTTTCCAACAGTTTCTGGTATTCCCTGATGTGGGTTTATCTCAAGTACGACCTGTGGTTGAGCTGGCTTGTAGGAACCAGAGTTGGAATCTCAGTTGTGAATCTTGAGTGGATTGTCTCAACATGAAGTCTGTGGAAAGGTCTTGAGACCACATCTCTTATCCTGTCAACATCTCCACAGGGGCAGCACACAACACAGGCAGCTCCAAGGCCAACAGGCCCTATTTAAAATGGTGGACCTCCCATCCTTGGTTCCCTTACCCATACTACTCCTGTAGTTTACACATTCATAACACACATCAGCTTCAAGCACACTGTACAGTCAACTTACTATTTCCTTTTATTGCCTGTCTTACTCTGAACTAGACACAAGCTCCACGAGGGGAGGGTTTTCATTGTTTAGTGCAGTACCCAGGACCTGGAAGAGTGCCTGACACACAGCAGGTTCTCAACAACTATCTGTTGGATAAATGGCCAAAACAGCATTAGGGTTATTCCCAAAGCACCAAACTCAGACTCTAAACACCCTCCCATGTTATCATGACAATGGAAGAGTTCTAATAGACTCCAGGGAGGGCAACCCAGACCAAAGGGAAGATCTTGGGGGTGGATCTGTGCAGAGCATATAGACGGGACAATGGGTGAGATTGATCTGGGGTTTGGATGATTGGAAAGACAAGCCTCCATGCTTAAGAACTTCCTGGGTGCTGTGCTTGCTCCATTTTACTTACTGGAGGTTCCTGTCCAGTGAAAAAACTGGCTGGACTAGGAGGCCGTGAACTCATTCTTTTGGAGCTTGGAGTAAACTGGGTGGGGACTGCCAAATGGCCACTTAGTGCCTCAGTGGATCTTCCAGTGCCTCACCACTGCCAGGGGGTGTAAACACCCCAAATAGAGGGTAGAGAGATCTTCCACAATTGACATTTTATGTAAATGCAGGCAAGTCTTTTAAGGTCATGATATAAACAGCCCAGTTACTCACAATCATCCTAACTCTAGAGATCCTCATTTCCAGTACACTTATGGGACTAAGCTCATTCAGACATAAGTTGCGTATGTACTAGCTATTACAGAGCATAACCCACTTCACCATTAGAAACAGTGAAAGGGATATGGGGCTGGGGGAAGGGTAGTGATTGCCACGCTCTTTCAGAAATCAGCTCTGAGGACAGTGATGACGCATAGGTGATGCCACTGGGCACTGACTGCACTTCACGGCTGCAACTTGGGGAAAGTTACACATGCAGAACAGAAACAGGTGAATCTGAAGTGTGGATGACTACATTTGTGTCACCATGACAGGGAAAGAGTGCACTGGAAAACAGCGCATGTGCTTGTTCGTTCGTTTGTGCATTTAGCAAACCCTCCTGGAGGGGCTGATGTATGTGGAGCCCTGGGCTGGGCTCTGTGATGCCCTCAAGGAGCCACAGTCCCACAGGTGAGGTATTGGGTACATCACTGAGGACAGGGCAGATGTCGGGGCCAGAACAGGGCATGAACAGGTGTGGTAGGAACGCCAATGAAGGCAGCAGACAGACCGGGGATAAGGGAGGGCCTTCTGGGGAGATAAAACCACTCCTATTTCTGTCCATGGCCAGAAAATGGCAATGAAACCAACAGCCATTTCCTTTGCTCTGGGATTTTTCTTTGAGAGAGGAAAAGAAAACACACACGCCTTTCAGTTCAGAACAGGAGACTCAAGGTTTTGTTCAACAAAAAGTGAAAAGCACACATCTACATTTTGGACACTCTGCTATCAAAGCAGCAAAGGGTGGGTGGCCCTAAGCAGGAGAACAAAGAGAAAGTTGGGGAGACAGACTGGGAGCAAGAGACAGAAGAGGTAACGTGGGGCAGGGAGAGGGAGGTCATGCAGCAAGCTGTCCCTGGCTTGAGAACCCACGCAGCCAGCTTTGGTTCCAGCCTGTCACGGAGACTCCTCCTTCATCAGCCCCACAGTCAGCCCACATGATGCGGTCTTGCTTCCTCACAGCTCTCCCTCCCTCCTCCGGCTACTCTACAGGCCACTGCCTTCCCTCCACCCCATTCTATGTCAGCAGGAACCACTAGGAGGGTGGCTGCTCCTTCTCAGTATGGCATAGACAGGGTTCATCCTTTTGTTCATCCCTTCAACAAATGTTTACAGAATGCCTCCTATGTGCCAGGCATTGTGTGAGGCCCTGCGACACAGCAGTAACAAAATATCACCTTTGCTTTCATGCAGCCGAGTTTGGTGAGGGTAGTCAAACAAACAAACAAAACATATATATATATATATATATATATACATATATATATATTTAAAGTGATAAGTACTCTGAAGAGAAATGAAATAGAATATTAAGGAAAGAGATGGAGCCATGAGAATGGAAAAAAGGAAGTAAAATACACGAAGATGAGATTCCACAGAAAAACTGTTCCTTAAAGAGACAGGCATTAGCAGAACATGCAAAGTGCAGGTTAGCAGTGAGAATGCAAGACCAGGAGTGCTATCGTCAATAGAGAATGGGACATTGACTTAAGAGAGGAGCCTCGTGTCTCTGAGGCTGAAGGCGTGTGTGAAAGAGATGATGGTGGTGAAACAGAAAGAACTGAAAGCCTCTGAGGTGGCCCCACAAAAGGGGCTGGCCGCATCCTCAGAATGGGGGGCTCTGAAGAGAATGTCCAGACCTGAATGTCTGAAGACCCTGCCTCAGAAGCAACATTTGAAGAGATAATGGCTGGAAATTTCTCCAGAGGAAAGACATCAAATCAGCTATAGAAACAAATCAAAGAAACTCCTCCCCCCCGCGAGTAGATCATAGACAAGCTGCTAAAAACCAATGCGATCACCTTGAAAAGAGCCAAAGAAAAAAGACCCATGAACTTCAAAGAAACAGCTATATGAATGCTAACAATGGAAGCCAGTGGCAATGGATGATAGAGCTCGGGTGCTGAAAGAAAATAAATGCCTCAACATCACTAATCATTAGGGAGATACAAATCAAAACTACAATGAGATATCACCTCACACCTGTCAGAATGGCTATAATTAACAAGACAAAAAAACAACAGAATCATCCCACTTGCAACCACATGGATGGACCTTGAGGGTATTATGTTCAGCGAAATAAGCCAGACAAAGAAAGACAAGACAAAGACAAACACGGTATGATTTAACTCATATGTGGAAGATAAACACAAGGATAAGGAGAACAGATTAGTGGTTACCAGAGGGGAAGGGGGGGAGCAAAAGGGGTAAAGGGGCACATATATATGGTGATGCAAAAAACTAGAATATTAGGGGTGAGCAAGATGCAGTCTATACAGAAACTGATATATAATAATGTACACCTGAAATTTCACAATGTTATAAACCATTATGACCTCAATAATTTAAATAAATGAATGCCAACTTCATAATCTTTACCCATCAAAACTATCCTTCAAAAGTGAAGATGAAAGACATTCAGATGCATCAAAGTGACGGAATTTTTACCAGTGGACCAGCACTAAAATAAATACTTTAGGCAAAGGACAATCGTTCAAGACAGAAACATGAAAACTCAGGGGCATGAAGAGGAAAAACTGATGATCTTATAATATTTGCTGGGGCTGACGCTTCCCCTTCTTGTCACTTGGGTGTCAACTCCCAGGTTATATCCGAGACATTCCCTGACCTCCCAGCCAACACAGGCTTCTCACTTTCAGTCTCATCACCCTTTTTCCTTGTAGCAGATGTCACTATGTAACATCGCTTTGTTCATTTTTTCCTTCTTTATTGTCCACTCCTTCTCCCACCACCACACACTGGGCTGTGAGCTGCGGGGGGTTGGGACCTCACTGGTCCTGTTCATGCTGGGTCCCTAGTGCCCAGCACAGCACCTGTAGCACAGTGAGTGTTTGGAACATACCAGTGTGTGTGTGTGTGGCAGGGGTTGGGGGGAGGTATTTGACTGTGCTTCCCGGCAGCCTGACCTCATCAGGTGGGGAAACCATGGGTTTCTCCTGGGTCTCCTGACCATGGAGAAGACACTGTAGGGTTGACTGTGAGGTGGTGGCCACAGGGAGAAGTGCTTTGCAGTGGTAAGCAGATGGCCAAAGACCCCACTATGTGGGAAGACTAGTCAGGGTGCTCAACCATAGAATGGGGGGGGGGGGAGGGGGCAGGATCAAGGAGTCAGTTAATTCAGAGAAGCAACGAATGAGCCTTACCTTGTGGACAGATGAAAGAAGTAGAAGGGGAATGTGGGCAGAGTTTGAGTTACACAGGTCAGGGTTCATCCCAGCCTCCTCTGCAGATGACACTCTGTCTACCCTTGCAACGGGCCTGCCTTGTGGTGTCACAGAGACAAAATCCCTTTACAGATGGAGTAAGCAGAATTTAATGGGGAGCACCTGTGCTCAAGGTGGGTCCTCTTGGTGGGAAGAACTGGAGAGGAATCTAGAGAGGTATTTGTGCCCCGAGGGAGGATCCCTAGGTAGAGAATTGGGGTCCTGAATCACAGGAAACCTGCTCAGATTTTCCAGTGAGAAATCACCAAGTTTGGTCATGCTTCCCAAATTCCTGATCCTAAAAGTCACTAGGGGGCTTCTTAAAAATACAGACCGCTCTGGGCCAGTCCCGTGGCTGAGTGGTGAAGTTCACGAGCTCTGCTTCGGTGGCCCAGGGTTTCACCAGTTTGGATCCTGGGCGTGGACCTAGCACCACTCATCAGGCCATGCTGAGGTGGCATCCCATATAGCACAACGAGAGGCACTCAACTAGAATATACAACAATGTACTGGGGGGGCTTTTGGGAGAAGAAGAAGAAAAAAAAGATTGGCAACAGATGTTAGCCCAGGTGCCCAGCTTAAAAAAAAAAACACAGACCCCTGGCCCCAACCCAGATCCACTAGACCCAGAAATCTATATTTTCAACAAATGCTCTGGAGCTTCTTGTCATCCTGGGAGCAGACGTCCTGTGGGGTCTGACACAGTTTACACCACAAAGGAAAGAAGCCAGCTGGGCCGGGGCCCAAGCAAGGCTGCCAGGGCTCAAACCAAGCCCCATGCCATGATGATACAAGGAGAAGAAGGTGGTAGTGGAGGCTTCATGTGGTCTCGAGAGGCACTCCCAAGATCCTCCTCCAGGGGCTTTGGATGTGAGAGGTGACAGTGTTGAACTTTACCTCTCAGCTCCTGGAAAACAGCAACAGTTAAATCTGTCCAACCTTTTGTGCTCTGGGAAATGGCTTACTGCAAAGGACCACTCTTCCCAACAGGACAGGTAAGACTCTCGATGACCCCCTTTTTTACGTAGGATAAGGCCAGATACAGACTGTCCACATTCCGTTGTCTCATAAATGATTTCCTAAACTGTTTGTCCACACTGATCAATCAGAACAGAAGGCTGTTGACTTCATTAAACTTTAGTTAAGCTTCTTCCCTCCCCCAAAACCCCTGACCTCTGACTCGCTCCTTAGGTTAAACAAGTATTAAAGGCCCCTTTCAAGAGATCTCCTGCCCCTCTGCCCCGCTCCACACCTGGTTCTTTCCAGCCTTATTTACTCCCCTCTGTGACCTGTGAGATGCCTGCAGATCCTACTGTCAGAGTGTTCTTCTATTGCAACAGTCCCTCTCCTTACTGCAAAAGTCTTTCCTTACGTAAGACTGACTTTTGTGGTTTTTTGGTAGATGTTGGCCCCAGGTCCTGGTTCTGGGTCTGGTCAGAACACAGTAGGACCCTGACTTCTCATAAGGTCTGCGGAACTGCCCGCAACCATGCACGAAGGCCGTGTTTCTGTATTGGGATGATACTTTCGGGGCACTGGGAACCACCCAGCAGCTTTAACCAGGAAGGACAGAAAATGCTTTTTTAAAAACAAACAAAGCGTAAAAAGGTCCCTCTGGCTGCTGCGTGACTAACGGCGGCAGCCGTCTGAGCAGAAGCGCAGAGGCTGCGGAGAGAAGTGAGCACACACATCAACCCACAGATTCCGAGCCCCGCGAACTGCAGGCCGGGTTAACAGAATGGGAGCCAAGTCCCGGCGAAGTACTGCGGCCACAAGAAATCGAAGAGCGGCAGAAGGTGGTGGTCATGGCGGAGGCTCGGCTCGGACTCACATTCCCGCCAAGAACAAGGAAAACGCCTAACCTCGAGAGAAAAGGTTAAGGCACCTCGAGAAGCACCCAGCGGGTAGGGCATGCGGCGCCGTCCCCTCCCCCGGGGCCTCGCAGCCCGACCTGACCTGCCCCGCTGCGCGCGCGCTCTCCCGCCCGCCGGCCCGGTCCCGCCTCCCCTGCAAGCCCCGCTCCGGCCCCTCGCCGCTCGGGCACCGTCCAGCCTTTCCTGCCGCAGGGGCGTCTCTCCCGCCGGTCGCGCCGCGCTGCACTTTCCTGCCCTCGCGGCGCTGCGGCGAGGCGCACTCAGAGCCCACCAGCCTGGGTTTGGGCCGGCGCCGCGGGACTCGGGAGGCCTCGCTCCCGACCCCGCCCTGCTCGGAAGGGCCGCCAGGACGACCGGGGCTTGCGGCGCTGCCTGCGGCGCGGCGGCCGGTTTAGGGGTGTAGCGGACGGCTTGGAGATTTCGGTTACCGAGGAGACGCGGCTGGGCTGCGCGGCCTTCTGGGACTTGTAGTCCACCGGCCCGCGTCCTATTCGCGTCCGGAAGCGGGGCGGGCTGGGTGGGGTCTGGTGCTAGGACTGCAACTCCCAGAAGGCAGCTCGGCGTGCCCCCGACCAGTGGAAACGCGCCATGGGTGGCCCGAGCAGTGGGGAACACGTTGGAGACTGCGATGCCTTCTGGGCATTGTAGTTCATTAGCCCCGTCCTGGCGTCGTCCGGCAGCGGAGCACCAGGGAGGCTCGGACTACAACATCCAGAAGGCATCGCGGTGTGCCTCCGACCAATGGGCCCGTGGGCGGCCCGGGTTGGCAGGCCCGTTCCCTGCTCTTTCGCCGCTTCACTATTGTCCCCGGCACCGCTTGAGGTTCGTTACCGGAGGGGACTGTTCATCCCGCGGTGTCAATAAAGGCAGCTGGCTCCTGGGCAGCGGTTGTAACTCAGATCCGGGCCTTCCACCTGGCCATAAGGGCGTTGGACGTGGGTCGCTGCACCCGGGATAGCCCAGGCGGTGGTTTGCAAATATTTAAACAAGGCTGCTATATGCCAGCCGTAGACTGGATATATAACGGAGGAATACCATTTTACAAACTCACAAGAATTTCAACGTTGTAGGAAAAAACAAAATTAATCAAAACCTATCGCGGTATTTACAAACATTACCAAGCAACAAAAATGAAAATGTGAATGATTAAGAGACACAATCCTAGTTGTTCCTTCATGAGTAGAACCAGTAAGATGGAAATGTGAGTTTTCCGTAAATTAATCCATACACTTAAGAACCTCAAGACTCAATGGCTCTTTTCACTTTTTAAAAATAACAGCTTTTAAAAAGAAATGAGCCGTCAAGCCATGAAAAGACATGCAGGAACCTTATGAAACTGGCAAATAGCCATTGATGATTAAGTAGCTAGTAACTAAACTTCTTTTTTCATTTTGCAATTATTGATTATAGTTACGTTGCTCCCCCCCCCCCCCGCCCCCATTGTTAACTGTGGGGGCTTAGGCAATATGCTGATTCCCACTAGCTTCCTACAGATAACATCTGCCTGGCGCCTGGGTCACCTTGGTAATGGGTATTTGAGCTGTTTTTAGGAATTAAAACCCCTTGTCCACTTCAGGCGGGTTAAGACCACTAATCCATCAACTGGACCAGTGCAGATGTCCAATTAGGGATCTTTTGATGTCAAGAGGCTAAATCTCCTCCCTCAGATCATGCTAACGCCGTCATTTTGTGAACATGGGTCCTGTGAAGAGGCATGAAGTCTGACTGTGCTTGCGCAGATTGTCAATTACCTCACCTCTCCTCACCTCCAATCATCTATCCCCACATTTCAGACCACCTTGCCCCTATCCCATAAATATCCCTGAGTCCCTGAAGCGGATTTGAGACTCATTCTCCCCTTTCCCCTCTTGGGTGCCTTGTGATTAAATCCTCTCTCTGTTGGAATCTTGTCATCTTGGTGTTTAGCTTTCTGGGCAACAGGCAAAAACGAACCTGGTTCTTTAACAGTTATATACATATTGCTAAGTGAAAGCAGATCAGCTGAAAAGGCTACACACTGTATGAGTCCAACTATATGACATTTTGGAAAAGGCAAAACTTTTTATAGTAGGGACTATAAAAGTCCATGGTTGCCAGGGGCTGAGGGGAGGGAGGGATGACTAGATGGAGCATACAGGATTTTTAGAGCGGTGCAACTGTGCTATATGATACTATAAAGTTGGATACATGTCGTGATAACATTTGTCAAAACCCATAGAATCTATAACACCCATAATCAACCCTAATATAAACTATGGCCTTTGAGTATGACGTGTCAATGTAGATGCATCGACTCTAACAGGTATACCTCTCTGGTGTGGAATGTTGATAATGGAGGAGACTGTGGGCAGACGGAAGGTATATGGGAACTCTTTGCTGTGAACCAAAAGCTGCTCCAAAAAAATAGTCTACATAAAAAACAACACCTTTGTTGAGATATTCACACACCATAACATTAACCTTTTTAAAGTGATTTTTCATATATTGACAAAGTAGTGCATTGATCACCACTAAGTCCAGAACATTTCATCATTCCAAAAAGAAACCCCATTAGCAGTTTCTCTACTCCCTATTCCTTCCTCCCTCCAGCCCTTGGCAACCAGTAATGTAAATTCTGTCTCTATGGATTTGCCTATTTTGGACATTTCATATAAATGGAATGCTATAATATGTGGCCTTTTGCTTCTGGCTTCTTTCATTTAGCATAATGTTTTCATGGTTCATCAGTGTTGTAGCCTGTGTCATTACTTCGCCCCTTTTTATGCATGAATAATATTCCATCATATGGATAGACCACCTTTCATTTATCCATTCGTCAGCTGATGGACATTTGAGTTCCTTCCACTTTTTGGTTATCATAAATAATGTTATGAACACTCTTCTGTGTTCTTTTAGGTGATGGTCAGTCAGGTGTGGCCACAAGAGTGGACACAGAGAGGCCTAGGAAGACAAAGTTTGTTTGAGACAGAGTCACTGCACACCAGAGGCTCCACAAAGGAGGAGTGCCAAGGGCGTGGGCTCATCCGAGCAGGTGGGAGGACCCCCGGGTGAGTGCTTTTATTGGGGATCAGGGTGGAGTACACAGGAGTAGGCGTGAGGGGATATCACTGGTGCATTTGAATGTCACTAGGTCATGTTTGGGGGACGGCAAAAGGGAAGCCCCTTGTGTCGGGGACAGACTTATCACTCAGGTCACCTGGGTGGGGTGCTCACAGCCTGTTTGTGGGGATGTTGAGGCAGCAGGAAAATATGAAGTTTCAAAATTTATAATACAACTGACCCTGTAGTGACTCAACATCATTAACAATACTAATTGGGATGGATGATGTTTACCACCTGGATTGCGACCGAGATGGCTTGACTTAGCCACTCAAGGCAAACTTTGATAAAGGTGACAATGAGGAAGAGTCCTTTGAGTGTATGAAGAGGGTTTGGAACCCAGTTCGCAAGCAGGCACCCCGCTTTGTTGGGGAAAGCCAAGAGAACAGGTCAGGCACCTCTGGATTTAAGGGAATCTGGTGGAAGGTTTTGGTTATGCTATGAAAGATTTTTACCTCTTGACCTAGTCATCGTAGTCTGGCCTGTAGCTGTCCAGAAGTATTAATGTATGTACAGCAAGAAGTGCCCTGAATGGCATAGATGCCTCCTTTCCTGGCTAGTAAATAGTCAAAACCACTCTGTTATCCATGACCATTTGGGCTTAGAGACCCGTGGGCATGTTGCATAAGGGAGAACATTTTGTAACCACTGTTTCACTCGGGAAATGTTTGGGGGAGTCAGCAAGGAAAAATATACGAGGTGCTGTGCCCATGAGTTGGGCTCAAAGATGCTGTTATTCAGAGCATAATACACCCATGGGGATGTTTTCCTAAAGAGGGTGAAGGCCCCAGTGTAGGGAACTGGTCATGTGTAGTTGGCTCCTGGGCACAAACAATAAGCATGAAGGGGTGACTTGATTATAATGGGCAGTCGTCCCGGCTGAGTACCGTCAGGAATGAAAGCACTCGGTGTATTTAAGCGAATGGAGGCTTTGGGAGTTTTCATTGGAAGCCATGATAGAAGTTGGCAGAGCACAGTATCAGCAGAGAGGATGTGGAGGTGGGATCCCAGGTCTAGAGGCACTTGGTGGCAGGCCCAGCAGTTGTGAAGCGCTGGGGCCATGGCCGAAACTTCGGCAGCCTGTACATATATGTTGGAGGTCTTGGTCTGTCGCCAGGATGGCATGGCGGTGGTTGTAATACAGGTGAGAGGAAGACAGAAAGTGGAGGTGTTTTTGGGAGTGGTGTGTGTGAGTATCTGTTCCTGGGCACCAGCCTCAGGAGTGCTAGGATGTGTGGGTGGCCCTACTGTGGCTGGTGATGCAGGGGAATAAATCATGGGAAATCTTTAGAAAGGCACATAAGAATGGCAAATCTGGGGGTTAAAGGCTAGACATGGCACAGAAGACTTTTGTTTTGAGGAGGGACTCCCTGCTGGGTGGCATTTAAGATGCAATGCTTTGCATCCCACAGAGGGTTAATGTGCCCTATGGCTGCTCTGCACTCACGGGGTTATGAGCTCCCAATTTCACAGGCAGTTTCCAGCCGAGCAGGACCCAGGGGTAAACAATAAACAATCTAAGGGCAATAGTACTCATACATGGTCATACATGAATAAAATGTCCAAACTCATTGGGATCAGCCAGGGGTGGCAGAGGAATTAACACTGAGCACCGAGGAGGGGTAGTTCTTTAAAAGGTAAGCGTCCAAACCCGAGTCCACATGTGGAGAAGAGGCAGTTGTCTGAGGCAAAGTCACCTCCATCAGTGATGTCTTGGTCTGGGACAATGTCCTTTGAGGTGAAGTCATCTCTAACGGTAAGGTGGTGCGACGTCTTTTGATGTGAAATTGCCTCTGTCAGCAGAGTAATGGCTTGGGTGATGTCATCTGAGGAGATGTCACTTCTATTGATGAGTTCTTGGGCTGAGTCACTGTATTCTGAATCCAAATCACCTCCACTGGTGAGATATTGGGCTGCATTGATGTCTTCTGAAGTGAAGACAACTCTATCAGCGAGCTCCTGGACTGGCGTGATGTCTCCTGAGGCAAAGTCACCTCTATTGGCAACACAGTAGGCTGGGACAAAGTAGTAAGAGGTGAAGTTATCTTTATGAGCAACGTTTTTGGCTGGGGCAATGTCCCCTGAGGTGGAGTCACCTCCAAAGATGAGGTTTTGGGATTTGAGGATGTCTTCTGAGGTGAAGTCACCTTCACTGCAGCAAGGTCTTTGGCTGTGGCAATGTATTTGAGGTGACATTCCCTCTATCTATAAGTTCTAGCCCTACCCTAATCTCCTTAGACTGCTTTTTAGGTGAATTCACAGCCATTGGCAAAGTCTTGGATGGGGGCGATGTCTTCTGAGGCAAAGTCATCTCCATCACGGAGGTCTTGGGCTGAGGCATTGCCATCTCAAGAGAAGGCCGACATTATCATTCTGGGTCAACTGGTCACCTGGGCAAGATGCTCACAGCCTGTTTGTGGGCATATTGAAGCAGCAGGAAAATATGAAGTTTTAAAATTTACAATGTAAACATTTGTGTACACATTTTTGTGTGAACATATGTTTTCTTTTTTTTTTCTTCTGCTTTTTCTCCCCAAATCTCCCCAGTACATAGTTGTATATTGTAGTTGTGGGTCCTTCTAGTTGTGGCATGTGGGATACCACCTCAGCATGGCCTGATGAGCGGTATCATGTCTGCGCCTAGGATCCGAACCGGCGAAACTCTGGGCCACCAAAGCAGAGCACACGAACTTAACCACTTGGCCACAGGGCGGGCCCCTAAACATATGTTTTCGATTCTCTTGGATATACACCCAGCAGTGGAATTGCTGGGTCATATGGTAACTCTGTTTAACTTTTGGAGGAACTGCCAAACCATTTACCAAAGTCACTTCACCACTTTACATTCCCGTTAGCAATGTATCAGCATTCCAACTTCTCCATATCCTTGCCAACATGTGCTATTATCTGTCTTTTGATTATAGCCATCCTAGTGGATGTGAAGTGGTATCTCATTATGGTTTTGATTAACCTTTCCCTGATGGTAAATGATGTTGAGCATCTTTCATGTGCTTATTGGCCAACTTTATATCTTTAAAGATGTATTCAAATCCCTTTCCCATTTTCTGAATTGTTTGTACAACGCAAATACAATACAAGACCCTTACGTGTAAGGGTATAAGACCTTCACTTTTTTCTTGAGGTATAACTTGCATAAAGTAGGGTGTATCAGTCTCGTGAATTTTTTATGCATCCATCACCCAGATCAATATATAGCACATTTCTATCACCCAGAAGGCTCACTTTTGCCCCCTCCTAGTCAAAACCCTGCCGGCAGCCAATTTTCTGACTCTTATCATCATAAGGTCGTTTTGCTGTTCTAGAACTTCAAATACATGAAGTCATACAGCATATATCCTTCTGTATCTAGCCTCTTTTGCTAAACATTATATCTTTGTGATTCATCTGTGTTGTTGTGTGTAGCAGTAGTAGTTTTTTTATTATTGCTGCATAATATTCCATTGTTTGAATGGAACACAATTTCTTTTCCATTCTACTGTTGGTATATTTGGGAGTTGCTGCTAGTTTAGGGTTATTTTGCCTTGTGCTAATGTAAACATTCTTGCACATGTCTTTCGGGGGTCATATGCACTCATTTCTATTCATTATATTCCCAGGAGGGGAATTTCTGGGTCATGGGTCTATGAACATTACCTTTAAACAGTTTTCTGATGTGGTTTTTACCAATGTATACTTCCACAGTAATGTCACAGGATTCCAGTTGCTCTGTGTTCTTGTCAACACTTGGTACTGTCAGTCCTTTCATTTTTTTGCCTTTCTGGTGGAGGTGTAGTGTTTTCTATTTATGGGTTTGGTTTTAATTAAAAATAAATTCCCTTGTATTTGTCATAATCAAATTCCATATTCATTTTAGAAAAACTGAAAAATACAGATAACCAAATAAATAAAGGAACCCTCGTAATCCTACCATTGAGAATTACTAAAGCTACGGCAAGGCATTTTCTCTATTTATTATACATATGTAGTATGTCCACAGAGATGACATATTTAGTAACATTTTTTATCCAAATTAGATAAGAAGTACTTTGTAACTTAATATTACAACATTAATATATATCTTCATGTCAAATATTTAGCTACAAAAATTTATCATTGTAAAAGTTAAGTGAAATTCTATTTTATAGATTTACAACAATTTATGCAAACCTTGTTTTTCACATTTTATTTTCTTTCCAGATTTTTGTCATTATAACAGTTTTTGTTTGTTTGTTTTTGAGGAAGATTAGCCCTGAGATAACTGCTGCCAATCCTCCTCTTTTTTCTGAGGAAGACTGGCCCTGAGCTAACATCTGTGCCCATCTTCCTCTGCTTTATATGTGGGACGCCTATGACAGCATGGCTTGCCAAGCAGTGCCATGTCCGCACCTGGGATCCGAACCAGTGAACCCCAGGCCGCCAAAGCAGAACGTGCGAACTTAACCGCTGCTCCACAGGGCCAGCCCATATTATAACAGTTTTTGAATGGCCACACCTTTAAATAAATCTTTGTGCACATCTTTAACTATTTCCTTAGAAAAAATTCCTGAAAGTGAAATTGTCAGTGTTCACATATCTTTAAGGCTTTGAATAGAGATCGCTCCCCTAAAGGTTGTGAAAATCTCGCATTTGTAAAGTTGTAAAATCATGCCAGTTTTCCTTCCTTAACAAACCCAAAGAGAGAACATTGTTCTATTTATAAGGTTTTTAATTGCAGGTTCAATTTTCTTTACTAGAACTGGGACTATTCAGATGCTGTCTATCTTCTTGTGTCAGTTCCGTGAGTTGTGTTCTTCATGAAATCTGTCTCATCTAAATTGCCAAATGCATTTTTGGAGCCAGCCCGCCTGTGTTAGACCTTAGTCAGGGTACTTAAATCATCTTTGACCTTTGCTCATCTCTAAAAAGGAAAAAAAGATATTATTTACCTCTTAGTTTGTAAGTTATATGAATTAATGCTTTAAAAACATATAGAGTCTGCCATAGAGTAGACGCTCAATAAATTTTGTTGACTCTATCATTATCCTCCTCCTCTTCCACATTAAGGTCTTTCCAGTTCTTTCAAGCTCATGTAAATGCTTTGCCATCTCATTCCTCAGTGTCCTAGTCTCCTTGGATCACTCCTGTCTGAGAAATTTTTCAGCACTGTTTGGCATAATGTTTAGCATTTGATTATATACAGTTCTCTGTTAATTTTTTATTTGTACAACCAATGTCTCACACACAAGACTCAAAATTTCCAGTGGTTGATTGTCTCTCATGTTCTTTTTCCATCAGAGTAAAGGTCAAAATTAGGAACACAATACCTGCTCAGAAATGACTTTGCTTGAATCGGTCAGAACCCGATCACTACCATCACCAGCCTGCACACACCTCTCTGTCCCTCAGCCTGCACCCAAACAAAGGACTCTCCTCATGGCCATTTGGTGGGATGTTTTTACCACTTCATGAGGGGATTACATTCAAGCATGTGGCCATAGAATTCTCTCAGGAGGAGTAGCAACGCCTGGTCTCTGCTCCAAAAGATTTGTTAGGGATGTGATGTCGGAGAATGGAGGAATCTGTTCATTGGGGCTGGGACAAACTCTCTCCAGAATTCAGAATCTGTCTTAGCCCCCTGCATTATGGATCTCTTGGGAACATTTTCATTTCCTGACTGATTACCAGCATTCTGTTCTCAAATTTGGTTTGTGGATTTTGAAACAACCATCTTGACAACGCCGTGTGACCTTCACCTTCCCGTCTTCAGATGGTATTTATACCTCACTCTAGAGTAACAATGTCTCTTTAGCCTGAGTATGACGTAAATTTCATGGCCAACACAGTAAGCATTCCAAATTGGAGGCCCCACCCCTGTACTTTTGAACCAGTAGCAGTTGGAAGCAGGACCCAAGGATCTGCACATTTAAAATGTTTCCTAACCATTTTGAAAGAGGTAGACAGGGACAGTATCTGGAGGAATATTTTTCTAGTTCCTTTTATAATGTCCTTTCTCAGATCAGCACAAGACTGATTTGAAAGTGAAGAAAGCCACAGCATAGCCATGCCCCTTGTTCTGTTTTCATAAACAGGATTCTCACTTCCTGATTTGGATGTGATCTTTGTGGAGCAAGGGGAATAGCCCTTGTGGTAAGCAGAGTTCTCAGAGTCCTGGTCCCTGATATACACATTACCTACTCTCAGTTATTCACACAAAAACTAACCCAGGTACTGCTATAAGAGATTCTCAGATATGATTAAAGTACCAGATCAGTATGCTTTAAAATAGGGAGATAATCCTGGTCAGCATGACCTAGTCACCTGAGCCCTTTAAAGACTCAGAGAGTTTTCTCCAGCTGATGGAGAAGGATTTGATGTGCCATTGCTGGTTGAAGAGGAAGGGGCCACAAGGCAAGCAACGAAGGCAGCCTCTAGGAGGTGAGAGCAACCCTGGCTGACAGCCAGCAAGGAGGGGGGACCTCAGTCCTACAACCACAAGGAGCCGAATTCTGCTGGCAGCAAGAGTGAGCTTGGAAGAGGATTCTTCCCCAGAGCTTGCCAGCATGCCCCACGGATTCCAACAGAACTTGCCTACCTCATAATTGTATGAGCCAGTTTCTTGAAGTCAATTTTTTCCTGTGTATCTATATCAATGTCTTTGTCTATATCTAGATATAGCTATCCTCTTGGTTCTGTTTCTCTGGAGAATCCTGACTAATGCATATCCCTACCCTGAGAATCCCGTATCACTGATAGCCTAGAATTTATCTTATGTTTTATAATTTTGTATTCCCCATAGTACTTATCACCTTATAGTTTAATATAATTAACTTACTCATCGTTATTGTTTGTTGTCTATCTCCCTACCCGAGTGTGAGGCACTGAAAGTGGAGTTCCTGGTGTGTTCTTTCCCTGCGATGTCACGTAAGCCAGGAAAGCCTGCTGGCTCGCAGCAAATGTTCAATAAATAGAAGCAGTGAACACACTTCACATCACAGCTCCCCAGCTGATTTGCCCCATGATGGAAGCTCTTTCTAAATCTCCAATCTACCTCTAGCTTCAAATTTGTTATTATTCACGTTTGAAGAAATAAAAAAGAGCCTATTTTGGACGGACAGATCTCTCACTATACCCCAAGTCCCTCAGAGCCGTGTGCTCAGCTTCCTTCTCCCTGATTAGATTTCAGTCCCTTGGCTCACCTGCCCTGAGCTCTTCTTTTCCTGTTTGTGTCACAGGTAAGTTCTCCCCAGCTATTTCTGCCACTCCTGTTGGATAACTTTGTTATTCACTTTTACTAACTTTCAATAATTAGACATTTCACAGCTATTTTCCAGAGGTCATCTCCGGTCGCCTTGCAGACACTGTCCCTGCACCCACAGGTGAAGTCACTCCCCAGCAGGGAGGTGAGATCGTGGAACCAAACCTTTATCTCAGGCTGAGATGCCCACTCTCCACGCCTGCACGACCGCCGCCTCTCAACTCGTGGTCCTGACAGCAAACACCCATCAGGTAACCAGCTCTTCTTTCAGATTAAATTAAGATTCTTAGATGGGAAAAATATAAATCATAAACTCCAGGAAGACGTATTATGTGGAAAAACAATTCTGCTTGCTAGGGCTGGAACACAAATGCGGGTAGATAGGAGAAGGAGAAATGTTTTCTGAGGCGTCACCACACTTACCTGCCTGACGTCTTGACTCCACTTGTGTCACAGCTCTGTCTGAAATACCTTCCCCTACTCCCCGATAAAGTACTGAGCCCACACCCTTCCCTTAACAGAATCCCTCCTCGCCCGTGAGGAAGGCAATCGGATGTATTTGTCATCCTCTCTGTAGCCCTCTCGGTGTTGAAGTGGCAATTGCTGGCATATGCTTTCGATTTTTCTGGACTCTGGGAGCAGGTCATATTAATTGAGACTGTGATATTATGCCTCCAGAATCTTCTGCAATCAGTGAGAGAGGTTAAAACTCCCCTTACCGCCTCCCACTCCCCCTGTATAGAGAAGTGAAAGACTCAGTTTAGAGAAACGTGCTGCAAGATTGTGGTGGGTTTTAGTGGGCAGGATTCGACAGACCCATTGTCAGTCTTGAGATGTAAAACTTACACTGATACGAAATAGTTTTAAAGTGCTTGAAAATCCTAATTCTCTTATTATTATTTTTTAAAAGATTTTTTCTTTTTTCTCCCCAAAGCCCCCCACTACATAGTTGTACATTTTAGTTGTGGGTCCTTCTAGTTGTGGCATGTGGGATGCCACCTCAGCGTGGCCTGATGAGCCGTGCCATGTTCATGCCCAGGATCCGAACTGGGGAAACCCTGGGCCACTGAAGCAGAGCGTGCGAACTTAACCACTCGGCCACGGGGCTGGCCCCTAATTCTCTTATTAATGTGGCTCTCTGGTCTAAGGTCCATCAGTTCATAATTTGATTTTATGGGAGATCATTCACCCACCTGTCCAGCAACTAATCCGGAGACCAGACATGCTGCTTGTGGGCATTTTTATTCCCCAGTCTCTGAGATTTACTTTACTTAATTGAGACCCTAAATGTTTCTCCATAAAACCACTGTGCTAAATTCCTTCTCCAGTGAGTCCAGTTCTTACAAGGCAGGCGTGAACGACATCTGGACCAGGATTGGTTTCTGAGGCTCCTGTGCTGTCCCCACACTTCACACAAACTTAGCTCTCACAAAGAGTCCATTGACCGTCCCTTTTGCCCTCTGCCTTCATTTAGAGAGTTTGGTTTCAGCTGATTTCTGGTGCTCACTCTTTCTTCTTTCTCTTATTTTGCTCCATTAGTTAAATGTTGCTATGTGTAATAATTTTATTTTTCAAAGGATTTTCTATTAGTCCTTTAATTTTATTGGGTGTTAGAAAAATGATAATTTTCACATTTGAGTATAAAGTTAAAGAGAACATCCTAGTCTGATTCATTATTCCATTCTGCCCACACGCACACCTATAGCACAAGGAATAAGCATGATTATCCATTGCTGTGGGTTATACTGATACCGACCCTGATATCAGTTTCCCCACACTAAACCCAGCATATATGGGGTTAAAACCAAAACACTCATTCCCTGCTTACTCTCTGGCTTCCTGGCTCCAGAATCCACTATACTCCATGGAGACAGACACCATCAAGGACAACCACCTGGATTATCTCTTCCCCACAAAGAGATACAGACTGGTGGGAAAGCTGCTGACCAGCAAGGTCACAGGCTTCCTCCTCTCTGCAGGTGTCTCAAGGCCAAAGACAGGCTGGTGGGAAAGCTCCGACCAGCAAGGCCATATGCTCCCCTCCCCTACCTAAAACCCCAAATAAAAACCCTTCCTTTTAGCTTTTTGGGGAGTTTGGGATTTCAGCGTTAACTGCCCTCTCTTCTTGCTCAGCTTTGGGCAAAAATAAAATTCCTACTTTCTTCCACCACACCCGGTGTCAGAGATTGGCTTGCTGCACAATGGGTGAGCGAACTCACTTCAGGTTTGGTAACAATAGCATCTGTAGTTCCATCTTGAGGAAATGTGAACTTGGATTCTCTTGCCACCAAAACTCCACTTCTGCATGCTTTGCAAAGGATGAACAGGAAGTTCTTAAGTTTTTACTTGGTGGAGCTTCTGTGTTGCATGAATGTCTTATTCTCTTCTCCCAGGTACACCAGCTTGTCTAGCACCTGCCATTCTAGCTCTCATGCTGCCTAGGGGCAGGTGACACTACAGCTCTCAGTTGCTCAGGAGAAGCTAATATGTGGGCTAAACAGAACACTAGATGTCGTAGTTCAGAAATCCAAGCAGTGAGTCAATAAGTTTTCTTTAGACTTTAGGTGGTAGAAAGGTGTAGGAAAATGGAGAAAATCAGTGTGGACCTCTTCCATGCAAATGTTGGAGGTTGAAGCAAAGGAGAGGAAGGCACATTCTAAGGAGGAAGTGAGTGTCTATGTTGGAAATTTGAGTCTATTACACTTTAAGAAGAAGAGGGAGAAGACATTGAAAGGAAGACATATGTGGGCTCAGATTTTTCAGGGGTGGTTTGATGAAGGATGCAGTTGGGATCCCAGAGGGAAGGAGAATGTGACATCAGAATGGCCTCGGTTGGGGCTGCCCCCGTGGCCGAGTGGTTAAGTTCGCGCGCTCTGCTGCAGGTGGCCCAGTGTTTCGTTGGTTTGAATCCTGGGCGCAGACATGGCACTGCTCATCAAACCACGCTGAGGCAGCGTCCCACATGCCACAACTAGAAGGACCCACAACGAAGAATATACAACTATGTACCGGGGGGCTTTGGGGAGAAAAAGGAAAAAAGTAAAATCTTAAAAAAAAAAAAGAATGGCCTCCGTTATTTACCATACCTGAATACATAACTCTACCACCTCCACTTTCAAAAAGCTAAATCAACAAACATCAATTAATGACTGTCAATATATGGACCATAAATATGGCTGAATGTTTTGTATAGATGTATTTCATCCATTAAGAAAAATGCTAGGCTGTTCCCACCCTCCTCATAAAGTTGATACTAATATTGTTACACGATAAATACATAGCATAGTCTTGATCACACAGGCCCCCTTACTCCAAGTAACTGTCTCAGAATCCTTGTACAGTCCCACTACATAAATAGAAAGTAGGCAGTGGTTTACAAGAGAAATGGGCTTGAGAGAGTGCCGATGGGTAGTATAAATAATTCTACTAGATATATCTTGGTGAAATGGGGGGGGGGTATGATTTTGTCCCCTCAGTAATAAGTAAATGCTGGGTCAGATTTGGAGCTTGGTGATATAAAGCATATTGGCATCCACTGTAGAAAGACAGGCATAAAGGAGAGAGAGTTTGAAAACAAATAAAGAGGCTGCCTGGGGTTTTTTTAAGTAAAGTTTTGTCACAGTGATGATCAATCAGTTACGGGGCAGGAAGGCATCTGATTTCAGATGTTCCCACATGGGCCAGATCTGCCTGCCAGAGAAAAAAAAGACTGCTGCTGAGGCAATTTTCTGTGATTGATGGAAAGTGTATTATTTACTTATAGGAAGAAGAAAAAGTTACCCACTATGAGCCTAAAATCTTGCTAGTGAACTAACCCTCCTGAAGCAAAAGACATTGTCCCACTCAGGAAATGCTCCTCTATTCCTGTACGTCTTTCCTTTGGTTGCAGATAACAGAAAAATAATTCTTTATAATTTTAGCAAAGTAAAATTTAATAGTAGGATACTAAAATGCTTGCAGAAGTCACGAGAAGGATGACAGGCGGAGGTTTGGAAATGGGCAAACCCTAAGGCACATGAGGGACCTGGCTGCAGGAAGAGAGAAGGACGACTCTGCAAGTTATCTCTCTTCTCGAATTCAAATTCCTGAGAGCGAGAGTCCAAGGGAACCCATGTAAGTCCTGTTCTCTACCCTCGCTTAGGAGAGGGAGTGACATTTGTAATGATAGCTCTGCGGGATATGTCTAGTAGATGTAGACCCTGCATACCTCGGAAAACAACCAATGTGACAACAGTGCTGGAGAGAACAGAGCCCAAGAGAGAAAGAAAAATTATAATACCAGTTTCCCTGGTAGGTGTCAAGGATGGAGTTACTCCCCACTTGGCAGAAATGCAGGTGAAAAGGAAAAGAATCCTCTGAGGGGATGAGAGTGGTGTCAACTTAAAAAGCAAATTTGCCTGTTATTTTATCTCAAAATGAGTTTATTCCAGAATAGCCAAAAGAATTGTAATCCAGGATGTACATGCTGTGGTGAACCACAGGCAAATAAAGAAAACAAAGGAGGGGAGAGGGAGGGGCTGTGCTAAAGGAAAGCCCGTTGGGGAAAAGTGACAGTTCAGGGCGGCTATGGCTGCTCATTGGCTGGGCTGTGGCGTTTCTCACTGGCTGAGCTGTGGCGCTTCCCATCAGCTGAGCTGCGGCGTTTCTCATGGGCTGGGCTGTTGCTGGCGGGGCGGGAACAAAACTCTTCCTTCAGTGGTAAAGTAGCTGTCCTTCCTGTGGAGACGAAGCCAGGTCTCTTCCAGTTTGGGGTAACTGACATGTGCGATTCCACCTGAGCTCTCCCCACACGCCTTCCAGACTCTGGTTTGGCTAAGCTTCCTTTTTTTTTTTTTTTTTTTTTTTTTTTTTTAAAGATTTTATTTTTTCCTTTTTCTCCCCAAAGCCCCCCGGTACATAGTTGTGTATTCTTTGTTGTGGGTTCTTCTAGTTGTGGCATGTGGGACGCTGCCTCAGCGTGGTCTGATGAGCAGTGCCATGTCCGCGCCCAGGATTCGAACCAACGAAACACTGGGCCGCCTGCAGCAGAGCGCGCGAACTTAACCACTCGGCCACGGGGCCAGCCCCTGGCTAAGCTTCCTTTATTGATTTCCAGAGCGGTGACCCGGGCAGGTATACAGAGCAGAACCACCAGAAGAGATGAGGGTAGCCCTGAGGGCGTTCTTCCCAGGTGTGCACCTCTGGTTGTCCAGGAAAATGCTGAGGCACCTCAGGGAGTACAACATCAGTTTCCTGACGATGTCAGGGTAGTCCAGGCGCCTCAGACTGTGCATGGAATGGGCTCTCTGCCTGGGAGGGCTTCAGTCTCGTTGGCCGGTTAAATCCTGTTTAGATTTTGAAGGCTTTGTCAAGTATGCCTTCCTTGGTTCTAAATGGTCGTTGTCTCCTGGCTGTCTTCATTAGATCGTGGATTCTTTCTGGATTGTGAATATTTGCATGTGTGAGTTTCATTGGACCACGATATTTATACCATGGAGAAGAACACAACGTCTCATAGAGTAACAAATACGTGTCACAGCTGTGTGTGTGTGAGCGTGTGTGTGCACATGTGTGTGCATGTTACCTAGATTCTATCCTTCCGATTCAGCCAAGATTGGAAGCTGTAGGGCTGGTAAAAGTGTAGAGATTGCTCCTCTTCCAGTTTCCTCCTCAGACTACTCCCTAAGCCTATTGCTTCTCTGAGTGTTTCCAGTTTAGACCCGCATCCTCTGACTCTCCGTTGAATCAGACAGTCCTAGGAAGCAGATTCAGAAAACCCACACAGTGCCAATTTTGAAATGTTCAGTGTGAGAATCCACTCTCAGCAGATTTCTGAATATCTGTTTGACCCTTCAGAGTTGGAAGCTCTCCCTCTTGCTTGTACTATGATACTTCTGATGTTACACGAGAATTGTGCTGGGGAAAACATTCTAAGTGAAATTTCCTGTCATCACAGAGAATCGTCTCCACAAATGTAGAAAAAAAGAATACAGTTTTATTATTGAATAAGCACTAAACCAGTTTAATGCAACATCACCAGCAATCCACTAATGAGATTGGAAAAACAGAAAGAAATTTCATCAGTTTATGTAGAGAAACAGATACAATCCATTAGTTCTCAAGATAAATGATAACTTGTCCACATAAAAGAGTATTTGACAGCACTATTTGTTAGACATCTTTCAGAGTTCATCCTGCTAATTGGAGTGGCCATCTGTGTTAGTTAGTTGCGTTTATCTGAAGGAAAAATAAAACTTCCCTGACAAGCAGTAGTTATAGCTTGGCTCTGGGTGCCTAGGCTCACTCCTGTGGGGACAGGGCGGAAGAGGGGGCGCCAGCTTCCTCGAGGTTTACATTTCAAGAAGATAGCACTGGGACCTTAAGAAAAACATTCTTGGGTTGTGACATTAGCAAGATGCTTATTCAGCTTTTTAAAAAGATTTGCACACATATCAAAAGGACAGAGGAAGGATTTACAAATACCACAAGTTTTCTTAGGAAATGCTCTAAGAAAATGGAAGCAGGAAAAGCTCTCTTTCTCTTTGGGCAACAGGGAAAATTTAATCTTATTTTTATTTACCCTTATAACTGCCAGACTTAGCAAATAAAAATACAGAATGGCTAGTTCAATTTGAATTTCAGATAAGCAACAAATAATTGTTTTTAGTATAAGTATGTCCCAAACATCACTAAAAAATACTAAAAAAAATCATTTGTTATTGATCTGAAATTTAAATTGAACTGGTCATCCTGTATTTTCTGTGGCAACTGTGTTATACTGTTTCATTAATATATTGGTGTCCTTCTTGTCTTTTCTCCTTGATGCTCATTTTTAATAAAGAAGTAAGAGTCTAGAACTTCCCTAAAATACCCCAAACACAAAATTGTTTGACAAAATTTCCAATGTGGAAAGTGTTAAGATTAACACTAAGTGCATAGCTGAATTCTTATCTTAATTTGGTGATATGTATAACTAATTAATATTTATTTATAGATTCTATATCTATAAATTAAGTAAAATCCCTCTCAATGTTACATTTTGTGAGATTATTAGTTTTTTTGGTCACTAAAATGTTCTAGATACATAAAAACTGACTGGAGGTATTACGATGTATTCTTGTAGCACAGAATTGTGTAAACAACACAGAAACTGAATCAGTAAGATATTATGGTCAGTTCAGAAAAAAACTGGAGTGCCACACACTTACAGTGAGATGAGCTCTCAAGGAGAAATTGCACTGGATGCTTATTTAAAATGACAAGGAAGACTTCATTCAAGATTGTTGCAGGAGAGGAAAGAGAGTGAACTTAACTGTGAATCCAACAGGGGCAGCTGGGAATTTGTCAAGATAAGGGAGAGGATGGAAAATTACTAAGAGGAGCTTGGTCAGGTGTGAAGGATGGGGGATTCTTGCTGTAACTGGGCTTGGCAGGCCAAGGACAACGAGGCCTAATCTAGAAGAGGAACCTGACTAAAGTTTGGTCAGGGAGAGGGTCCTTGTCAGAGGGATGCTGAAATGAATTTAGAAAGGGATGCACAACTGGTCAGTATCCACAGAGTGATAATCAAATGAATGCGTTCCGCCAGACACAATTTGCATTTCTATGGACAGGCAGTATTTACATTATTCTCAATGTTCAAATTAATTTTTATCTCCATGGAGGTATAGAAGAGCCTAGTGACAGACAAACAAAAGCCAAGATCATCTGAGTGGGTGAGCCAGTCAGACACCCCCTCAATTTCAAAGCCTTTCACGGTTTTTCTCACACCTGCTTTGGCTCCAGAACAGACTTGATTCAAGAAGCAGGTGCCCTCCAGTCATGGTTCAGCAAATAACAGCAACAGCTTATTGGAGCTTCCCAGATGTTTAAACAGGTCTATTTAAACAGCAAAATATTCTTCTTTAGTCTTACAACAACTGAACATATACAGGCATTCATTAGAATTATCCCCAAGTGTGACATTGGAGTAGGGATCTAGAAGGAGAAGTAAGGACAGTTTTAGCAGCATGAGGAAGATGAATGCCAGGCCTCGGGGGCTGAAAGAGCTGGCAGGTAAGGAATTTGGAAGAAAGCAAGTCTAGGAAGGATGGAGTAGATGATTAAGTCTGCCACAAAAATGTTGGTTCAAAGGGAGGACTCCAGTTAAAGAAACTTTTTGGAAGGAGGCAGAATGCAATTTGTGAAAGCAGCAACAGGGACAAAAGATCCTGTTTCTAGCACAAGGAGTAAGGTACAGGCTCCATCAAAATAACTAGGTTCCTGGGCAGAACAGGATTGTAGCAAGGCTAGGAGGACTGGTTGTAGGTACGCAAGCCCTTCCGGTTCCCTGTGTGGAGGCCAGATTGGTCTCAGGTTCCGGAGATGGGTGAGCTCGCAGGGGGGTGGGTGGGGGGAGTTGTGGCCCAGTTGGAGGGACTGGAGGGGAGGAAATTGCATAATTTATCTTAGAACAAGGCAATTACTATGCAGGGAACTGTTCCTCAGGAGTAGGGGCAGTACTTTCAAGGATGAAATGGGAGAAGTCATACGTCAGGAGAAAGATTCTTAAAATAATTTCCTTATCAGTCACACAAGGGGGACAGACCATATCAGTTTCCAAAGCTTCCTAGATCTCAGAAGAGTCTAGAGAAATTATTTAAAAACACAAATACCCAGATATATACAATGGAATACTACTCAGCCATAAAAAGGACAAAATTGTCCTATTTGCAAGAACATCGATGGACCTTGAGGGTATTTCTTAAGTGAAATAAGCCAGATAGAGAAAGATAAACACCATATGATTTCACTCATATGTAAGAAGATAAGCAAACACATGGACACATAGAACAGATACGTGGTCCCAGAGGGAAAGGGGGCTGGGAGTGGACACAAAGGGTGAAGGGGCGCACCTATTTGGTGACTGACAAATAATAATGTACAACTGAAATTTCACAATGTTGTAAAATATCATAACCTCAATAAAAAAATTGATAAACATAAAAAAAAACACAAAAACAACACAGATACCCAGGACTCAACCCAGAGATACTGAACCGCTAGGTCTTTTAGGTTGGGGCCTGTGAATTTGTATCTTATGGACGTTCTTCAAAGGCTTTGGATGCTGTGGTAGGCAGAATTTTAAGATGGCCCTCAAGATTTCCCCCCTCTGGGTACATGCCCTATATAATTCCGCTCCTCTTTTGTATGTGGGACCTGCTGAATAGGATGGATTTTACTCCTGCGATTATGTTATATGAAAAGACAAAGTGATGTAATTAAAGTCCCCAAACAGTCACCCTGAGTTAATTAAAAGGGAGATCATCCTGGGTGGGCCTAACCTAATCAGGCTGGCCTTTAAAAATTACTGGGCCTATGGAGGGGGCCTCACAGATGGAAACTGAGGACAGCCTCTAGTAGCTGAGAGCAATCCCCAGCTGACAGCCGGAAAGAAAACAGGGACCTCAGTGCTATAGAATTCTGCAATTTTGCAGTTAGAATTCTGCAAATCACCTGAATGAGCTGGAAGAGAACTCCAAGCTTCCGATGAAACCACAGTCTCTGCCAAGACCTTGATTTCAGCACAGAATCAATACCCCGAGCAGGGAAATCGGTCAGGCCATGTGCATAGGCTTCTGACCTGCAGAAAATGTGAGATAATAAATGGGTGTATTTATTTACTGCTGTTTGTGGTGGTCAGCCACGCAGAAATAGAAAACTAACACAGATTCACAGCAGGGTTGGGAAACCACTAGAAGATTCTCAACAGTCTATTTTCTGAAATGAGCTACCTAATATATCAAAAATTCTATATTAATCACTTTAACTCCAATGTAACTGTTTACTAAAACCTATTTCTAACTCAAACAAGATTATAAAATGAGGGAATAGGGTTAAAAGATACTCTCTCTACACACATCTGTTAGCATCATTATCCCAAAGTGGAATTCTGATGGGTTGGTACCATTCATCCAGCGGGGCTGGGTGCATGGAATGTAAGAACAAAGTCATGATCCCAGTCTAGGAAGAGCCAAGCATTCACAGACCTAGGAAAATGGTGGGTCAGTCACGAGTGACCATTGGGAAGCTGATAGCCCAAAACTAACTCCAAAGAGAACAGTGCCCGTGGGGAGCTTTGCAGTCCAAAGTCAAGTCTGAAGGCAGCAGTGCCCAAAGGAGATTGACAATCCAAAACCAAGTCCAAAGAGACACAGCAGATGAACTCATCTGGTGGGTTTAATCGGAAGCGTTGTGAGATTGCAGGTTTTAGAGAGAGTGGCAGCCAACTTCTTACATGGATCATCCCCAGGCATAGCAACTTGGGAGGAAGACCAAAATGGGGATTGGGGTGTTGTAAGAATAAAGCAAGAAACTGGCTATAGTCCACTGCATGGGTATTTCTGGAGGATCCCAGCCTTGTCATGTGCCAGACATTCAGAAAGGAGAGCTGCCCTTTGGGATACAGTGCATGTGGAAACAATACCTAATCCTAGGGGCTTTCTAAGCATCTAAAGAGCTTCTGGTCTGTTATCCTACTATAACTGGTAGAGGTGACTCGAAACCTGCCTGTGTATTGAGAGAACTGCTGGATGGACAAAGGACAGGTACAAGGGACAACTGACTTCTATGCCATCTACTTTTCAATCCCATTTCCTCATTTTGAGATGACTCAATTAATCTCCTTTAAAGAAACTTCTGGAGACAGCCACTCGGGTCTAGCTTTCTGAACAGCACCCCAGAGACTGGAGGTGTACTGAATTGCTTTTCTGAAAATATTGACACTCTCTAGTATTACAGCAGGAACTAACATTCCAGGCCAACTCTGCTTTTGAGTTTTGCATGGATTACATTCTTCAGCCATTGCTATAACCCTGTGTGGTAGGTGCTATTTCTTCCTCCTGTTTTACATATGAGGAAACTGAAGCTCAGAGGGATTCAGTAACTTGATCAAGCTCAACCATCTAGGAAGCCAGAGACTAGGCTGAGCCTCCAGGCATTTTGACTCAGGAGTCCTGCTGCCTTCTCTGTTTGCTTCTTAGGATGTGTCACGTAGAATTAGAACTGATTTCTTTCTGCCTCCTCACTAATCTGTACACTCCCTGAGGGCAGGGACCTGATCTTATTTGTATCTGTACCCACAAATTTAGTCTCACTCTTGGCACGCCCCTCTCGTCCTGTGCCTCTCTCCATTGGCTGACTTGGTTCCGGGAAGGAATCCCATGTGGTGACATGAGCTGACCTCACACTGGTGGCTCCAAGTCAGAACCCACACATTCTGAAGCAGGCAGAGCTTCTTAGTTCCACAGATAAACATAGGGCAGATGCTGGACTACAGCTAAATATATCCTTTCACCCATATGATAAAAGACTAACAATTTTTGAGTGATGGACAGGGTTCAAAGTTCTTTCATCTTTTTAGTTTTGTTTTTAACAGAATGCCCATTTCATTTATGCTTGCCTTATGCAGGTAAGTTGAAACCAGTTGGATAAACAACAGGCTCAATGCATAGCTTCAATCTTTGTTTTTTCTCATTTCAGGGGAAGTAAAAAGGGGTAAATTACATTTCACTGCTACAAGTTTTCTTTTTAAGGCTATAAACAGTCACAAACACGCACAAGTGTCACCAAACAGCCCACATGGTCCTCTAAGGAAACTCAATTATCTCCGATTCAAGGGGCTTCCTCAAGACCCAGAGGTAAGTCATTGTATTACTCATGCAGTGAAATGAGAACTGTAGCCTGGGGTCCTCTTACACACTACAGGAATGTGTCTTTTCTGGTGTGTTTGTTAGTAGCATGATCCATAAAATAATATAATTAGATAGACATTGCTTGGAAATTAAATACTATGTTCTTCCCTCTCTGTAGGCTGTGCTTTCTCTTTAGGAAGATCTCTTCTCTTTCATTTCACTCCAATCAGCACACACAAAAAGTTTGACCCCATCCAGATCACACGAATGTGTCTGTGTGACTTTAACTGTAATTTGGCGAACACGTTTTGGCAGCAGAGCATACATCCAGACACAGATGCTTTCCAAGTATAAAACATTCTTTACAATCATTTGTCTTCCATGCTTTGCATTTTGAGTCTTACAGGGAACTCTGTTTATCTCAAAACACAGGAACTGACCCTGACAATCTATTAAGTCAGGCAGCACCTCTTTGTGGAGATATGTTGTGTTTATAAACAATCTCAATTCTGTACAAGAGAAATGCTGTCTGCGTGATATGATAGCATCTAAGTTGTGCTGGAGGAGAAGATACGCTGTTGGGCCCTTCCTGGCACAGGCTCTCTGACCCGATGAGAACACAGCCCCCTTCGGCTCTGCTCTGTCTCTCCCGGTCCTCAACCTGGGAGGAGGTCTCCCAACTTGCATGACTGCAAAGCAGACCAGAAAACAAATGTGCTATGTTCTTGACAGTCCATATTCGTGAAAGGAGACACTGGATGCAAACAGAATACCACATAATTTCACAAATTAAGCCACAAATTTCTGCTAGGCATTGGACTAAATTTATTAACAACATCTACCATCTTAGCTATTTGGAAACTATGTGTTAGGCCCTTCTCTAATCCCTTCTCTAATCCCTTCTCTAATACCCATTTATTTCCTTATTTTCCTAAATCTATCTTAAACCTGTCTCTTCTCTCTGATCCCCTTCAATGACCTTCTAGCTCTGACACCCGCTATGTCCACGCAACTCCTGAGGCATAGTGGTACGTTGAGGGAAATGGGAGGGTGAGTGGGATCCACAAGAATTCCCAAGGCTGTTGTGGTGTGTGGCTCCAGAAGGCACCCCATGGCAGTCAAGACCTATACAGCCCCTGTGTGAAAATTAGAAAAAGGTGCCTCCCCTGGGTGGCTGGGTTAGTAATGATGCCACTTGGGGCAGACTGAAAAATAGCACAGATGTCAAAGCATCAGGAAATACAGAAAATTGAAAAAACATGACCAATACATCCATCCATCCCAAACACATTATCAGTCTTCCTAAAGCTCAGCTATGGCTATTTCACCTGTCCGTTCACCCCACTGCCACCAAAGCTCAGAGGCTGAATTCCGGCCAAGGCATCAGAAGGCCTGCCTCTGGTCCTTGCTTTGACAGTAGCTTGTTTTGTGAGCATTCACCAGCAGTTCGCTGAGACATCTGCCACACCTGAGCTTTGGGTCCCAAGTGTACGTTCTGATATGGAGATAGAGGACAAAATTATTTGTCTGGCCAGGTCACTGGAAGACTCCAATTTTCCCCTGTCACCCTTAGCTCTTGGTTATATGGAAAGATGCCTAACTCATAATAAGGGAAAATACACATTGAAAACACACCATAATTCCAGTTTTCAGCCACCATGTTGAAAGTGGGCAAAACGTTTCATAACAAACTCTACGGGCAAAGGAGTAGGGAAATATAATCTCATATCTTGTTTGTAGTCTAGGAATGAGTGAGCTTCTATAGAGGGCAATTGGCAATTCTTATAAAAAGAATGCACTTGCTTTTTAACCCAGAGTACTGAAATATACTCGGGATTTGTTTTAATCACATGTGGTAAGACACACAGACATGGAAATGACTGTCACGAAGAAAGATGTTAATACTCACAGATTCCCAGAGATGAGAGGCATGGCACACCATGCAGGGCCACGTGGGGAAGGACCAGAGTTGCCAGAAGGCAGGAGGAGGAGAGGGGAGAGCATGGCACAGAGCCTTTTTGGTGTTTTCATGGGAAGGAATGGGCGAGGTGGGATAGGCACCTGGAGTAAGCTTAATGTTGGAGAGTTTGAATAATTTTGGCAGGTTCTGGGCTATAGAAGTAGTTCCTAGCTGTTGGGTAGGTGGCCCTGGGGTGAGTTAAGGCAGAAGGGAGACTGGCTTCGTGTGTGAGTTTGATAAAGGAGGTGGTTGGGGGTGGGCTCTGGATTGGTTGACTTGTATATCAAAGGCCTGCTCACTGGGGAGTCTCTCTAGGAAATAGTCCTGGGAGGGGGAGTCTCTGCAGGATCAAGGCCCCATATGCCAAAGCATCAAGAATACAGAAAATATAGTCAATATACCCAGCAATTCTATTTCTAGAAAATTTTATTAAAAATATGCTTTTCCATTTCCCTAGTCCACGTAATTTCCCATTACACTTGGTGACTTTCTCATCTATTTTTCTCACTCCACAAATACCCCTAACATATCTACCCCAGCCTTGTTCTCAGGGGATGACCTTGTTTCCTCCATCAGTGATAAAATACAAGCAGTTAAAAGAGAGTGTCTGCACCCCCCATCTGCCTGCAACTGCACCCTCCTTCTCTGTCTTTCCCACTGTCCAGGCCAAGGATGACCCCTCACCTGTGCACTAGCCTCCATCCTCTGAGGCCAGATGATCAAGGACACTCCTGGCAATTCTCTCTCCCTTTCCCATAGTATCACAATTTAAAATGTCATCCCCATTCTCATACTAACATGCCTTCAATTTTCCCATCTTAAAGGCGAACCCATCTCTTGATCCCTCGGCCCCCTCACAGCCCCCATTTCTCTTCCCTGCTCTACAGCAAAGCTCCTCAAAAGAGTTTCCAAAACTCCAATTCCTTTCCTCCCATTCTCTCTTGAACCTGCTCCAGTCGAGCTGGCATCCCCGCCACGGTGCTAGTCCTGCCCCCGTCTAGGTCTCCCGTGACCATCCCATTACCAAATCCAAAGGCCAATTTTCAGTACTCGTTGTAGTGAAATCATCTGTAAGCCATGTTCTTCCCCCCTCCCAAATATTTCACCACGAAAATCTGAAAACAGACAGAAAAGTTGAAACTGTAGAGTGAACATGTATACCCCACACCTGATGTCTACGATTAAGCACCTTACACTGCTAGCGTTTTCACGTCCAGGTTCATTTTCTCATGTCCAGCTGACTTTCCTTTGAGATGTGAACCTCAGGGCCCTTTTCTGCTCCTCATCCTGTACCAGTGAAGGGACGGAAAGTGGGGGATGGCCAAGTGTGGGACGAGGAGTAGTCACCTCAATTTGTCAGACTTTACAAGTGGCTGAGCAATGTACGTACTTTGCCAATTGCTCTTTTGTTCCATTTGTACAAACAACTCTCTGGTTATTATTTTTTTTAAGTTTCAGATGATGGGAAGAGTGATACACCTGAGCCTCCAAAGAACAACCATGGTTTTATAGCGCACTCGATAGCCCCAAATACGGACACCCGGAATGCAGGTTCGTGGACTTGCCTCCTAACTTGCCCGGAAATCTCCTTGTGTTGCAGCGCCACACACCTGAGACAGCAGGGCAACACCTGAGTCGTAAAACTAAGGCCAGTCTCCTTTCAGCGACACATGTGGCAGGTGCTGCTATACTGACTCAGGGATCCCATATCTCTACAGAGTAAAAGACGGGGCTTTGGCAAGGACAGGAGGCAGATGAACAAAACGGAGTCAGGGATCATGTGGGAATTCAAATTGTATTTGTTCGCACAGGCTGTGCAATCTAGCACCCGTATTTTTTTCAAATTAAGAATGCTATTTTGGGGGTTGGCCCCACGGCCGAGTGGTTAAGTTCATGCGCTCCGCTTCCGCGGCCCAGGGTTTCACTGGTTCGGATCCTGGGTACGGACATGGCACTGCTTATCAGGACACGCTGAGGCGGCGTCCCACATAGCACAGCCAGAGGCACTCACAACTAGAATATACAACTGTGTACTGGGGGCTTTGGGGAGAAGAAGAAAAAAAAAGATTGGCAACAGATGTTAGCTCAGGTGCCAATCCTGAAAAAAAAGAATGCTATTTTTTTATGGTATTTCTGATTTTGTCTCCCATTCCCCTTTGGAATAACAATATGACGAACGCTATATTAAGTGATACACAGCTAAAACGAAGTTTTATGAGAACTTCTTTTCTTTCTGTTTTTAGCACTGATTCCGCGTAGACCTGCTCTTGTCCAGGTCATTGTGATCGCCGGGGTTGCCCTCAGCATCGCCCTGATCTGTGGGGTCGTTGTCTTCTATGTGGTGTAGTAAGTATATGCTAAGTAACATCTACTGTCCTGAAGTGAGGCATCGCCAATCAACTAGGTAACTGTTTCCTGATGACAATGATTATGATGATGAGAATTCTTATAATCACTAAATTATTATAGTCACTGTAAATTTCTAGACTAGTGTTTTTCAGAATGTGGACTGAACTCATGTTGGGTCATGATATAAATGGAAAAAAAAAAAACAATACAATACAATTTAGAACAGAAAATATTAGGAAGCATTACATGTATTAAAGTAAATGCTGATTTTTAAACTTTTCAGACAGACAGACAGACACACAGTTGTAAGGTAAAATGTATTTCTTACCCGGATCATGGTCAAAAATGTTTGGAGAGCCACGTCTGAGATGCTGGCATCCTCCCAAAATGTGGTGTTCCAAAGCGAACTTGATACTTTAGACGGAATCCTAACAGTGCAAAGCAGAAAAGAGTGCCCACTCTCTTTTTCACTAGAGACTTGTTGTTCTCAAAGCAGTCCGGGGTAGTTCTCAAAGCAGTCCGGGGCGACAGGAGCGCTGGGGAGGTGCTTCATCTTGTTTGTGCACGTGAGGCTTGTGGTCAAGCTCCTTCCAGGTGTGATCATTTTGAAATTAGTGTTAGACACAAATGAGCTGCACTGCGGCATCACACTACCCCGACCAGAACCCACACACTGCTTCCTCCTCCAGGACTCATCCCGGGGTCCCGGCGTTTCCCATCAGAGCCAGCTCAAGGACATACTGAATTATCGGCTTTATTAGAATCAAGTGTGAACACAAGGAATATATGGCCATATGTAGGAAATTTTTTAAGGTAGCCCTTTTAGGACCATCTCGGAGTATGTCAGATGGAGGCAAAATGAGATTAGTGGTAAAACTGAAGAAATTTTGCTAATGAGAGAGTGTAACCTGCATGTTGGGTTCTGGGCTATCTAATGTGGACATCTCCTTTGACTCAATTTATGTAACTGCAATTTCAGTTTATTTCATTAATGTAGACAAAGATGTTAACAGACATAAAGTTTCCTAAGATAACTCACTAAAACGCACCCTCCTGGACTGTCAGTGCCCAGTCGAGTGGCTGAGCTAACGTCAACTCTCGCAGGTTTTACATTTGTGTGACCTCAAGGGTGCACCGGGCTATTCTAGAGCCTAAGGCAAAAGGAAAAACACATGCCCCAAAGAGCATGTTTTTATGTAATTTTTCACGGTTAATTTTTTCCAGAAGTAGATTTTGAAAATACTATTGGTGAGTTTGCTTTCATTTAAACCAGGAAAGTAAAATAAATCCTGTTTCTCGTATAGACAAAATATTTAAACTTTACATCATGTTGTGAGTTTTGATACACCACTTTTCAATTTTTTAGGATATTCTCAACTTCTTTACTGTTTTGGAAAAGAATAACCATTTAAAAATACATAAAGATGGGCCGGCCTGGTGGCGCAGCAGTTAAGTTCGCACGTTCCGCTTCGGCGGCCCAGGGTTCGTTGGCTCGGGATCCCGGTTGTGGACATGGCACCGCTTGGCATGCTGTGGTAGGTGTCCCACATATAAAGTAGAGGAAGATGGGCACAGATGTTAGCTCAGGGCTAGTCTTCCTCAGCAAAAAGAGGAGGATTGGCAGCAGATGTTAGCTCAGGGCTAATCTTCCTCAAGAAAAAAAAAGTCCTAAAAATACATAAAAAGACGTGTATAGAGACACATTTTTCTCTTGACTCAGGCTCCCATATGATTCATCACAGCCCTGTTGGATCCTGCCTTTATTTAAAATTTTGATATTTGGTTATCATGGATTTTTTCCATTCGTTTCAATTTTTTTAAATATTTAGTTAAAATATTTATCATCATTACTGAGTTTTTTGGCACCCCCTTAAGTTTTGCACCTGAGGTAAGCACCTCACTCTCCTCACCCAAATCCTGGTCCTGTCTGAACTTCTTGATTATCTTTAGCAATGCTGACGGTCAGAGCAGTTCTTCCTGCTGTGCAGTGTGCATTTGGAATGCTCCTCCTACACCCTTTCCTCCATCACAGCACCTTAGAACACAAATAAGCTAATCCTAAAATTATTTTTTATTACATGAATCAAACAGAATTAGGAAGGTAAGTATGTTAGGAAAAAGTAAACCACTTTATTATCTGTTTCCACATCAAATAGAAATTGCCGTTTGATGATGCACTTCCAGAGTTGCCTCAGGTGCAAAGTTAAAGGGGTGCCCAAAACTCAGTAATCAAGATAAATAATATTTTAATGCCTTTTTTTTTTTTTTTTTGGTGAGGAAGATTAGTGTTGAGCTAACATCCATTGCCAATCTTCCTCTTTTTTTTGCTTGGGGAAGATTAGCCCTAAGCTAATCCGTGCCAGTCCTCCTCTATTTTGTATGTGGGACGCCTCCACAGCATGGCTGATAAGTGGAGTAGGTCCATGCCAGGGATCCCAACACAGGCCACCAAAGGGGAATGTGCAGAACCTTAACCACTCGGCCATGGAGCCAGCCTCAATTAATGCCATATTTTTAAAAAATCTAAATTAATGTCCCCCAAGTCCACAATGAACAAAATGTCAACATTCTAAGTACAGGATCAGTAACAGTGCTGGGCCAAGCCATACTGGAGACTGAGCAAAAGGAAAAATCAGTAGTGGCTATACTCTCTTTATTTAAAATGTCAATATTTTGTTCATCATGGATTTCTTGGCCTTTTTCTTTTGTAAGATATTGCATTAGATATTATTTATCTTGACTATGGAGTTTTGCACCCAATGTGAGCGCCTCAGTTACCTCCCCCTGGTCCTGGCTCTGATCCGTGCTCGGCATTATCAGTTACTCCTTTTCTGCCCATCACACAAATTTGAGATCTATGATCACTTGGTTTAGCTGTCTACTTCTGCCTCCCTCCCCCACCTACCGCTATGTACTTGTGACTCCTTTTCAGTCAAAAAGTCACACGATTAAGACATGATGATTTTTCGTGAAAATCGTGCCCCTAAATCTATCTATATTATTCTCCAGTCGACTTGTACAGGCTGAGGAAAGACAACAACTTGCGTTGCTTTATAAAAATGTCAGGATACCATTATTAGGAGAGGAAGAGGAAGTCTCCGAGGATGAGGGCCAGGACGAGTCCACTTACCTACTTCCAGAGAATGAGAAGGAGCTGGAAAAGTTCATTCATTCAGGTAGAGGATCGTCGACCAGTTGATCTTGTCAAACCCAAAGTCACAGCTGGGCTGGCAATGATGGTTTGGTTTTCAAAAGCAAAGCTAAGTGGGAGTTAATGGAGTTTGAGGTAAGAAAGATGAATATTTACAGCCACACGTCAGAAATGAACCGTTCTCATCAAATTATACAGAGGAGCAAAGAGCTCTGTGGTTCCTTTTGCAGGGCAATTCCAAAGGATTGAAAACAGAGTTCAGAAAACTAAACTTTTTGGGCTGGCCTGGTGGCACAGCGGTTAAGTGCTCATGTTCTGCTTTGGCGGCCTGGGGTTCGCCGGTTCAGATCCCAGGTGTGGACATGGCATTGCTTGGCACACCATGCTGTGGTAGGCGTCCCACATATAAAGTAGAGGAAGGTGGGCATGGATGTTAGCTCAGTCTTCCTCAGCAAAAAGAGGAGGATTGGCAGCAGTTAGCTCAGAGCTAATCTTCCTCAGAAAAAAGAAAACTAAACTTTTCCTGGAGAAAACACTTCCCTTAAACATACTTTTTAATGTGGTGTTATTCCTGAGTTCAGAACACAGGCAGCCAGGTGTCCCTCCTGCACAGTCTGCCTCAATCTGCTGTGGAAATGGGAGCCGGGCCTACAAAACAGAGGTCACTACCCTCAGGTCCAAGACCGCTGTATGAGAGAGGCCCACCCAGCCTGCAAATCCTTTTGGGGAGGGGGCAAATCCTAATTGTGTAGAAACCCTGAGATTCTTGGACATTAAAAAAATTCTACAGCAAAACTATGAAGAGAGGGCAGTGTCTGGTTTAGCGGGACGAACCGTGCCTGCAGAGTTGCCTCTCCGACAGCCCCAGACATGCGGGCAGGAAGAGGCTGAAAGGCTGAGACGAGAAGAGATCACCGATGCTTATGAGGCAGATGGCCCTTGTCCCACCCTTAGAAAATATGTTTTCAGTGTCTTTTCATTACATCAAATTATAACTTTTCTGCACTCTTTTTCTTGGGGGGGGGCAGGGCATTTATAAAGCTTAAATACAGAAAGTGGGAAAATAATTTTAAAATTCAATTTTCACCATCCTTATCAGGCAAATAATGTTCATTCTATCTTGAAAATTCACCTGTTTGTAACTTTATTTTTCCACACATTTTCCCTCACCTCTTTTGCCTCCATTTCTGTTCCTCCTTTGTTAGTATCTCCGTAACATTACGTCTACATTTTAGTTATTAGATCGAAAAGAAGACAACAACTCGAAAAGAAGAGCTTGAAGAAGGAGCACAATTTTGTCGAGCAAATGAAAATAGAGCATGCTGTGTCTGCTGCAGAGATGGGGACTGAGGGTGCCCACCAGCCGGGCGCGGGGTCAGCTGGCCAGTGAGGCAAGGACTGCGGGGCCACCGGCCCAGGGCGACCGTGCGCGCCACCTACTCCGTCTGCAGAGGCCTCCCTGAGCGTGAGAAAGAAACTAGAAGTGCATGACAGAAAAGAAATGCATGTGCTAGAGCAATTCCTGCTTCTTAGCTCTCGTAGTTCATGAATAATTATTATCATTTAATCGGAAAAGAGAAAAATCCAACTTCCTAAGTGTGAAAAAGAAATTGTCTGGATTTTCTTTTCTTGCTCCTAATCAGAAACTCAAGCACTCTCTCTGGGCAGTCTCCCTGACGGTCCTGGGAAACCGCTTTCATTAAACAAAACTTTCTCAGTGATACTATCTGTTGACTGAAATAAAGAATCTAAGCATGGGTTAATTAAAGGAATTTATTTGATAATCAAAGTGAGGAATTTGAATCCTAGAAACAGTCCAAGAGAGTGTTGAGGACCTGCTCTGAGGTCTACAGGTCTGATGCAGTTGACATACTTTTTAACAAAGCGGTGACGTGCAGGAAAGGGCTTACACATCTAGCAGTCAGTCATCCACTTCAAGGAGAGCAAGAGCTGTTTGTTTACACATCAAACCAAGCTTGTAATGTCGGCGTTGGTGTGGAGGGAGGCAAGGAGCAAGGTCGTCACTCTTTCCTTCAACCTCTAAGAAATGCAGCTGGGAAATGTGAGAAGGATGTTCTCTCCTTTCTGACTCATCCTGCTGGCATCTGGAGTCGTGAGATGAGGGGCTGCAAGGTCATTAGACCCAGGCGTGTGAGGTCTGCACGGCTGCTTCACAGCACAGCATGGATTTTACTGAACTGACTTTAAGCCTATGCAGCTTGCTTTTAGATTTGCCTGTTAGACCAGGGAGAGGGGTCCCAGTTTCGTTCATGTGTTGATCAATTCCAGTAGCTGTCTCCATTTTACGCATGAGGAGACTGAGAATATCAAAATAAATATGACGCCAGATTAAGATACAGTCTTCCTGTTTTTAAGAGCTGGGACCTGGGGAGTGAAATAAGTCTGCCAGGAAGGAGCTATAAAACATAGCCAGACATGTCGAGTGCCATAAGCTGGGAGCTGCCAAAAGCTGTGGGAACACAAAAGAGGCAAAATTTAGTCTAAATGGTGCGGTTGCTTTGGAAAATGGTCTGATGGTTCCTCAAAAAGTTAAACATAGAGTCACTACATGACCCAGCAATTCCACTTCTAGGTATATATCCAAGAGAATTGAGAACACATGCACACAGAAAACTTGCACACAAGTGTTCCGAGCAGCACTATTCATAAGAGCAAAAAGGTGGAAACAACACAAATGTCCATCAACTGGTGAATGGATAAACTGTGGTCCATCCACATGATGGAATATTACTCAGCAATGAAAAAGATAGAAGTACTGACACATGCTTTCACATGGATGACCCTTGAAAACATCATCATAAGTGGAAGAAGTTAGACACAAAAGGCCACACACTGTATGATTCCATTTATATGAATTTCCCAGAAAAGGCAAATCCACAGAGACAGAAAGTAGATTAGTGGCTCCAGGAGCTGGGGGAGGGGAGCAAAGGGAAGGCCTGCTGAT
Organism: Equus przewalskii; assembly: GCF_037783145.1. Classification (NCBI taxonomy): domain Eukaryota; kingdom Metazoa; phylum Chordata; class Mammalia; order Perissodactyla; family Equidae; genus Equus; species Equus przewalskii. Next base: position 27,029,732 of record NC_091839.1, on the reverse strand, counting down.
GGGTATGGGCTTTCTTTTGGGCTGATGAAAATGTTAAAAAATTAGATTAGACAGTGGTGATGGTTGTACAACCTTGTGGATGTGCTAAAAAACATGGGATCATACACTGTAAAAGAGTGAATTCTGTGGCGTGTGAATCAAATTCTCAATCAAGCTGTTAAAAAAAAAGATTTAGTCTAATTCGATGGTGAGCTGAAGCCAGACCCAGGTCTCTTGACTCTTCTTTTCAGTTTCTATCTTTCCTAAATGAAGAAAATTGCAAGAGAGAATGTGACCAAGGAATAATGGGACTATTTATTAGAAACTGGGACAGACCAAAGACTCTTTCAGCCAGTGGTGGGCACCTGTCTAGTAGTGCTGCCAGGAAGGAGTTACATGTGGGATGGGCGGCCCAGCTGACAGCAGGGCAAAGGAACGGTGGCAAAATGCACTGGCTCACAGCTCCCAGAGCCTGGATGGGCCCCCGGTGTTCCTCACTGCAGCCTCATACCCTTAGGCAAGAGACACACGCAGCCCTCTGAGATAAAATCCTAACTCAGGACACACCAACATGCAAGACTCCTGTTTTAGTCTGCTCGGGCTGCCGTGAAGACTACTGTTGACTGGGTGGCTTAAACAGCAAACGTTTATTTCTCATGGTTCTGGAGGCTAGAAGTCCGAGATCAGGGTGCTGGCCTGGTTAGGTTCTGGTGCAGGCCCTGTTCCTGGTCTCCTCACATGGCAGAGGGAGAGGGAGAGAAGAAGCAAGCTGGCTCCTGTCTCTTCTTTTAAGGGCACTAATCCCATTCACAAGGGCTCCACCCTCACGACCTGATTATCTCCCAAAGGCCCCACCTCCAAACACCACCACACGTGGAATTAGGCTTCAACCAGTGAGTTTGGAGGGTGACAGATACAAACACTCATTCCATAGAAACTGCTTTTAAAAACACTTTGCTTTTCAGCAAATATTTGTTGAGTAGCTACCACATGCCAGCAGCTTGTTCATATGACAGACAACATGGCAAAGCAAGTTTGAATATTTCTCAACAAGTCTTATGACTTCTGGATTACCTGTAGTGGGTATAATGTGTCTGAAGGAGGAGATGCCAACTCTAAGAAAACCTCTGCCAGGGCCACCTGGTTATGCCCCACAGTTCAAAACCTTCCCGGGAGCTGGGTGATACCGGAGGAAGCAGGGGCTCAGTCCTTTCCACCGTTGATAATTCTCGGAATGATTATATCCCAGGGCTCCAAATCAGGCGAGGGCCCAGAAAGTGGCGAGGCCAGGCTCCAGCACGCCCCTGGCCTCTGGAATCCATGCGGGTCTGCGACCAGGCCCTGCAGCCAGTGTAGCCAGCATGGGACGTGCTCCAGAGTCGGTTTTGCTGGCAATGCACTACACACTGTACATGGATGCCAGCATGGAGAGGCTGGACAGCTTTTAATCACTTATCAAGTACACGAGGAAGGGAAGAGCATGAATCTTCTGGGGCGGGTGTCTCTTAGCAAAAGTGCCTGTCCTGGTGGTGCAGCGGTTAAGTGCTCACGTTTGGTGGCCCGGGTTCTTTGGCCCGGATCCCGGTGTGGACATGGCACCGCGTGGCAAGCCATGCTGTGGTAGGCGTCCCATGTATAAAGTAGAGGAAGATGGGCCTGGATGTTAGCTCAGGGCCAGCCTTCCTCAGCAAAAAGAGGAGGACTGGCAGTAGTTGGCTCAGCGCTAATCTTCCCCCCACAACCAAAAAAAAAAAAAAAAAGCGCCTGTGGAGGCAGAATCCGAAGGCGGCCCCAAGATTCCCGCCGCGCAGAGTACACAAGCTGTGTAATTCCCTCCCCTCCACTGTGGGCCTGCAAATATGACGGGGTGACTCGTGTGATGAGGCAAAGGGGAGAGGATAGTTACTCCCTTAATTGCTACTAACATATATAAGACTGCGTCTCAGCAAACTGGAGCGCCACCTCTCCCGGGCTTTAGGGACTGGCTCCATGCAGGGAAAAACCTTCGCTAATGAACCCCGTGTGAAGGCTTAAGGCCGCCTCAGATCTTTCCTGGGTGTGCATCTTCCCTGGCTTCTGTGTGTGTGTGTGTTCCCCATTTCTGCAGCATACATGGCTGCATTTAAACGTCTTAATTTCTCTAATAGTCTCACCCCTGTTTTATTTCCCTGCCATAATCTTTTTGTCCTCAGGGACCTGCAGGAGTGCAGTCTCCGTGCCCGTCTCCCAAGATTTGGAATCGGCCAGTGCCCTTACAGGCCTCCAATCCGGATTGCAAACTCTCACTGCTGTTCCCATCAGCGCAGAGGCAGGCCGTGCGGACACGCGGCCCGGGCTCAGCCTTCAGACAAGGCAGAACATGCAGTCATGTTCCTTCTCTGCGGTAGACCTGAGAGTGGGGCAGCTTCCTCCCCACTGTGCTGTGACTCCCAGGAAGGAGGGCATAGGGCGAGGGCCAGCAAAAATGCTCCCAAATTTCTTATCATTTCAATGGTGGGTTTTTTTCGGCCAAGGTGTTTGCTTGGTTTCTGCAGATCCTTCACTGGTTTCTACAGTGCTCACAAAGCTGCCCTGATCAGCATGTTGTTCACCCCGTGTTTTTAGGGGAAACATGGACCTGCAGTTTCCTAGGTTGCCGTTTACTGATGTCACTCTGATTTAATGTTAAACTTTCATAATCTTTCTTATCATTGGCCATCGCTGGCCTTCGGGAATTCTTGTCATTGATACAAAGGTTTTGCACTTATTTTTTTTAAGGAAGATTAGCCCTGAGCTAACTACTGCCAATCCTCCCTCTTTTTGCTGAGGAAGACTGGCCCTGAGCTAACATCCAAGCCCATCTTCCTCTACCCTATACGTGGGACCCCTACCGCAGCATGGCTTGCCAAGCGGCGCCATGTCCACACCCGGGATCCCAACCGGGGAACCCCGGGCCACCGAGAAGCAGAACGTGAGCACTTAACCGCTGCACCACCCCGCCGGCCCCTTGCACTCTTTTGAGATGATATCTATCTCTTTAATTTGTAGGTGAAGGAGACCTGGCATGAAATGTGGTTGTTCTTGCACGCGAGGCATCCACAAGACTGGCTGGACTTTTCTGCAAACAGAATGTTCTGCCTGGTGAACTCACAAGGCCCCAGGGAAAACATTGCTTGCAAACAAGAATGTTTTATCAGCTCCTCAAAAGGAGCAAGCCTGGGACCTTGGGAGTTTGAAACGTTATGAAGGAACCTGTTAAAATGAACAGATGTGTAGGGGAAAGGTCATTATTGTGGGACGCTTGCGCAGGTTTAGGTCACTGACTCACTGCTTTGGCAAAAGGCCGGCTTTGTTTAGGGGCTATAAGAATAAAGAGCCCGGCTAGCTCGGGGATAGAGGAGAAGACTACTACACAGCAACCACTGTTCGTATATTCATTTCGTCAGCAACAGGACAGGTTTTGATGAGGGGACTTCAAGCATTTCTGGTAACATTCTAAACTTTTATGATAGGGTTCTAAACATTTTTGATGAGGTGGGAAAGGAATTTTAACACCAGATCTTCCTGAATGAGGGATCCCCTCACTTCCGATAAGAGTCCAACTTTCAAGCCCCAGTCGTGTCCTGGTCCTTGGGTTCTGTGGGAAGGAGGATCTTTAGTTCCAAGGTCGTTTCAAGTCACAATTTCTCCTTTTGTGCGAGCCCTGGCTATGTGAGTTTGCACATTTTCTGAAAGGCAGTTCTTAATCACTGTGTTAATAAGAGATGGGTCAGTTGAACTGGTCCTGGAGGGCCCGAGATTACATCTGCAGTTGGAATCCTGGAAAACTGGCAGAAGCTGGTGAAGGGTTAAGAATTCTTATCAAGGTCAGCTCTCCCAGATCTCTCTCTGTAGTGCCCATTTGAGAGAAGGTAAAAATTTCTTGTCCCTTCCTTTCCAAATTTAGCTTAGCAGGAGAAAATACTTGTGTGAACTGATTTCTTCAGTATAGCGACTCTGGTAAATTTTGGTATGAGTACTCTTGTTTTCTATAGATGCCTTTCCTCCCAGTCATGGTTCTCTTTTGTCTCTGTCTTTTGTGTCATTTGTCATAGGAGGAGAAGCATAAGGCAGATGAGGTTGTCTTTTTATCTTGTTCTATGTCTTTGGCTTTGTGACCAGTGAGAATACTCTCTGGTCTTCACCAGCCAGAAGATGCCAAGTGTTGGCTTGCATCTGGCAGCCACCCTAACAGGCTGGAGATCTGAGAGAGGAAGTGACAAGCAGCATTCTGTGTCACGGTGGCAGCTCTCAGGGGACTTTGTCTTAAGGTGTCCCGATCCAGAAGGGGCTTTTGTCATCTCAACCTTTGTTGTCTCATTAGTGCTGGAAAAGTCTCATTCCAGTAGCTCCTGCCTAGTGTCACAGATTAGCAGATCTGTGACTAGAGGCATCTCAGGTTCTCGTGGCAAACCAGAGACACCATGTTCACTAAGACCATTCTTACTGCCTGTGACAATGAATGTCTTTGCTTTCTTAAGCTAACTCTGGGAGTGAACTTTCTGGATCTTGAGAGGGCTGCAACTTTTGCACCCATCATTAAGCCATATAAAAGCGTATTGGGGGGCTGGCCAGGTGGCACAGCAGTTAAGTTCGCATGTTCTGCTTCAGTGGCCTGGGGTTCGCCAGTTCAGATCCCGGGTAAGGACATGGCACCTCTTGGCAAGCCATGCTGTGGCAGGCGTCCCACATATAAAGTAGAGGAAGATGGGCACAGATGTTAGCTCAGGGCCAGTCTTTCTCAGCAAAAGAAGAGGAGGAATGGCGCCGATGTTAGCTCAGGGCTAATCTTCCTCAAAAAAGGAGAAAGCATATTGGTTTGATTGATATTGAGATAAATAGATCATTGAAGAGTCTACTTGTCAATGGCCAGATGACGAATCCTTTGAATTTAAAAAACTCCTATATTTCAGAATTTTTAGAGAGTTCTCCTCCTAAACAACTGTCTTATTTGTACCTATGGAAAGAGCAAATTGAAAAGAGGACATGAAGCAGTATGGTGGCTGACCTTAGGGACTCCCTTGAGAAGAGGAAATTACCAAGCCCTTTTTACCTCCACTTCCAGAAGATCCTACCAAATCTAGAGAAGAGTTAAAAAGATCAGTGGTCATTCAAACTCCATTCGCAGGACCTTGACTGGCAGCTCGCATGTGTTCTTCCCACTCAAGATTACACTGTCATTAACAGACAAGTCAGACAGACCCTTGGGGAAAAGCCCCTCACGAAGGAAACAGATGAGCAGAATTTCTCCCAGGCCCTCCTACAAGTGATCAGGAGATGGATCAGCTAAAGGTCAATGTGCAGGGGCTGACAGAAGCAATAATAGGGGCTTTTCCCCTTATGGTGAATTGGTCCAAAGTTGAATTGTGCTCTTAGAAAAAAGGAAAGCATTTGAAGGCCTTTGTTGAATGCTTTATACAGACATTACAAAAACATAATGTATTAAGTCCTGAAGTCTCAGAATGTACAATTCTTTTGATTTCCATCTTAGTTGGAAATCTTTCTAAAATAAGGAAGCAAGTTGAAGATAGTGTAGTTGGATAGGTGGGTCAGTCCCTTGATATCACTCAAGCTGCAATACAGTTCTTGGAGGAATTAAAAACAACTATCTTTGCCTTACAAATCTTTACAACAGCAGAAATGCAGCTCTAGAAGCAGTTCAAAATCCACTGATCCTCACCAATCCCCAAACCCTGCCCTCTTCATTTCAAAATGCCTGCAGATGCTGTAAGAGATCAGGACACTGGAAACAGAACTGTCTTGCATTTAAGAAAAGGAACAATTTAAATAGTAATTACCCTAGACAGCTGATAATATGGAAATATAGCCCAAAACTCCTAGGAGAAAACTTGGATACTTTCTCTGTGCCTTTGAGATGTAAACTTTCTACCCTCTCTTCTCTAGGACCTGAGAGTAAACTTTGGGGAAATGATTCTCATCAGATGCGAAAAAAAAGGAGCCTTTTGGAAATTGGGCAAATGAAAATATCTTAAGTGTCTTCTTCACAAATATTAGTTAAAAAAAAAAAAAGCTTTAGCAACCTAAGTAATCTTAACTTATTCCATATGCCAGAAACACAATTTGGATGCCGCCGTTCTTTATAAGCTAGTGAGTTTTGTATTATTGTACCTGACTCATGGCTAAAAGTTTAGAACAAACGCTATGAGGTCTCTGCATCAGTATGGTCATGTGTGTCTATATACGTATATTGTAAATGTGTGATATTTTTCTACCTCTGGATGGTATTCCCAAAATTAATTTATAAAAGAGTTCTATTATTCTTTTAAAATAAGTATCATATAAAAGAAGTGTTTCTAGACTCTTAGATATATAGAAATTAACCCAATGTTTTTCAAGTTCACATGATCTGAGATAATCTTTGGTAAATAAAAAGTAGTTTACATTTGTTGAGTTAATTAAAATGGTATGCCTTCAGAGTTATCACATTAAATATAATGTAGACATGCAACTTTTATTCTACCTGGGTTTACTAGTCAAGTAAATTCATGTTATCTCTATTATAAAATTTCTCAGCAAGAAAAACAGCTTGGGATTATGGCTGACTTTGTCTAATGTCTCATGAAATTTTTGTGAGTAATCTAAACATAATTGTTAAGAATAAGTGAATTCAATAAATGGAAGTAGAATGAAAGGGGATTTTTTTTGATGTTGTTTTGTTTGAGGAAGATTAGCCCTGAGCCAACATCTGGGCCCATCTTCCTCTATTTTACATGTGGGATACCTACCACACCACAACTTGATAAGCAGTGCATAGGTCCATGACTGGGATCTGAACCAGCAAATCCCAGGCTGCCAAAGTGGAGTGTGCAAACTTAACCACTACACCACCAGGCCAGTGGTTTAAAATTAAAAAAAAAAAAAATTTAATGAAAATTCTTCAGTGAACTTTTCAGCAATAATTATGTTTTATGGTATGTCTACTTAAAACTAGTTACCCAAATGTCTTTGGTAACTTATACCCTAGAGTTAGGCTAATCTAGATGATGGAAATCCATTAAATATTTAGATCATTTCCATATAAGATAAAATACTGAAAACATCAGTCACTGAATATGAGTTTGTCTACTTTTGGCATCTTTTTACAGAGAAACTAAAGATATTTGGGTCTGTTAGTAAACATACCCTGTGCCACATTGAAAGATTACACTATAAAAAAGTGTTGCTTCTAGACGTTATGAAACGTATTCATAAATTTGCCAATCTAAAGAATGCTGGTGTAACAGACAGTTCACAACTGATTACTTATTAATTTTCACTAGAAATTAAGGTTTCTAGGAGTTAAGAATTCTAACTAGGGGCCAGCCCCATGGCCAAGTGGTTAAGTTCACACGCTCTGCTTCGGCAGCCTAGGGTTTTGCCGGTTCGGATTCTGGGCGCAGACATGGCACCGCTCATCAGGCCATGCTGGGGTGGCATTCCACATGCCACAATTAGAAGGACCCACAACTAAAAATATACAACTATGTACTGGGGGGCTTTGGGGAGAAAAAGGAAAAATAAAATCTTTTAAAAAAAAAAAAAGCTAGTAACAAACCAAAAAGTTAGTGATAGCTTTCTTACATTCGTTTCTATTTGTATGACTTCCACTGATGGGAACACTGCTCAAATCATCCAAATAAACAATGAGTCAGTAGTTCTCCCTGGTTGTGTGCCAAATAATAATTTTAAAAAATGGCATCAATTTGGAGCACGCATCTAAGTCAGAAATTTCCAACTTTAGTGATTTATAGAATTAGGATCCCTTGCACAGACAAGTCTCAGAATACAATTCCCAATGTGTATGAGACGCATGAGGCCTGTGTCCTCCTAATCCCAAAAGAATTATCTTGTAAGGGCAAATACACATATGAGAACAAAGGAGTTGCTCATGATGTCTTCAGAAACAAAGGCTTACTTTAGCTGGGTTACATATTTGGATTTCTATTAGTTTCTTCTGGGTAGCATTTGGCTCATTGCCCTGGAAAGTTGATGAATTCAAATTTGGAATAACCAAGGATCTGATCAAAAGGCTGAAAAAATTGGTTCTTTTTCTGTGAGAGAGGGACACAAGCAGTCAGGTAGATTGGTTGATGCCAATTGTCCAGGAAGGTGTGAGTGGAATGCCATTGGCTGCAATCTTCTATGGCCTCCTATGAAGAAACCAGAATTGCCCATGGTTTTTTTGTGTGTGTGTGTGGAGAGGAAGATTTGCCCTGAGCTAACCTCTATGCCAGTCTTCCTCTATATTGTATATGGGACACCACCACAACATGACCTGATGAGCAGTGTGTAGGTCTGCTCCTGGGATCCAGATCTGCTAACCCTGGGTCACCAAAGTGGAGTGCACAAACTTAACCACTACACTACTGGGCTGGCCCCTGCTCAGATATTTTTATCATGGAGCCCTGGTGATGGATGATATTCAGTAAAACTGATGGCCACAGCCACTGTTTGGGAAAATCCAATAATTGCATTAGAATGTGTATATTCTGACCCAACACAATAAGAGGGAAGAAACCAGTAAAAGGGTCATTATGAAAAGAAGAATGATTTCAAGCAAGCAGGTAAAAAACAAAACAATTAGATAGGGGCCTTGCTTGAATGTCTTGGGCAGACCCCATCCACTATCCATTGTCATTTGCTTGTCTGCAGCTCCTGGGTCAGCCGAATGCTTCCAAAGTTCACGTACTTCTGAAGGACCTCTGAGAATCCTGCTTGAGGTCCCCTATCGGTGTCGCCTTCAAATCATGAGGAACTCTGAATTTCTTCTCCGTTGTGAAAGGGACTTTCCCCCTTCTACTGGGCCGCAGTGTCATCGTGGCATTCCAAACACACCTGATACTCGAAATGTTTGCTTCCAGGTTGTGCCAACGCGTGGCAGCAGAGCAGAAGCATATTTTGTTTCCAGGTGTGTCACATACAAATTATTTGTAACAACAAATACAAATGAAAAATACATTTAATTCTACCATTTGAAAACAGAGAAACAGATTTCCTTCTCCTCCCTAGTCTGAGAGTGTTTATCTTTGAAACCTAGAAGACTACACAGGCCTCTTGTCAGCATGGCCTTTTTTTCCCTGCAGCTTTACGACTCAGGAAAGTCTTTTGAAAGAACCTGGGAACCATCTCTTAAAAATGCAAACATACTGAGAGCCATTTCTTGAAATGCAAATATAGCAAATAAAGATAGCTCTGCCATCTCCCAGGCCCTGTGTGAGGGTAAGAGCCTAACTCTGCTCACCTTGCTCCAATTTAGACACTGAGTGACAGTGCTGTCAAGTTCTTTCTTAAGCACTAGTTATTGTTTATCTTGAACACATGTATGTAATGTGTAGTAACTGCTTAGATACATACAGGGGGAGATATTTTCTGTCCTCAAAATTTAGTAGCAGATTGCCTGTGATGCACATCAAATTTTAGCTTGTTTATTTAATAATGTGGTTTTTTTGTCTCAAATATTTATCTTACTGGAGAGGATCTGGGCTGGGATCTTCTGGGTGTTTTCACCTCAGCAGTCACAATCACACACCTGTATGGAGGAACAAACCTCAATTCTCATCTCCTGAATACCTAGGCTTATGAGGGAAGCATGAGCAGTTACACAGTATCAGATTCAATAAGCCAACTCTAGAATGTGTCAAATTCTAATGTACAAATGCCTTACAACTTCAACAAATAAATCAAAAGAATAAAAATGGTAACTAAAACCTGTAAGTTAAGAGATCTATGAGACATACCTACTGAAAGCCATAAGGGTACACTTAGAATTCTGCATGCAATTAATTTGATTTAAGAAGCAAACATATTTTTCAGCTGAGAAAATTGCCCATTGATAGCATAATTACCGTATTTTAAAATATTTTGCATAACAGTTATTGGGGTTATTAACTAGACTTTCCATTTCAAAAACGCATTTTTTTTTTTGAGGAAGACTAGCCCTGAGCTAACTACTGCCAATCCTCCTCTTTTTGCTGAGGAAGACTGGCCCTGAGCTAAGGTCTATGCCCATCTTCCTCCACTTTATATGTGGGACGCCTACCACAGCATGGCTTTTGCCAAGCAGTGCCATGTCCGCACCAGGGATCCGAACCGGTGAACCCCGGGACACCAAGAAGCGGAACTTGCCAACTTAATTGCTGCGCCACCCAGCCGGCCACTCAAAAATATATTCTAAAGAGGTTATGATTTAAATGCCATGATGTCTGGAATTATGAGTAAACCAATGTACACAAGGACTGATGAAACAAGAATGGTAATGATATGGTAAATGATGGGAAATTTGGGAAGGGTTCCTATGGTTTCATAACACAATATTTTCTATTTCTGTATATAAATATGTCATCATGTCTGTAATTTTATATGCTGAGAGAGATTAATTTAAAAAGGCAGGAAGGAAGTTTTGCTTACACCCCCTTTCTTATCATTACACATTATTTGTTTGCAGCTACTATATGACAGAATAAAATATAATGGTGTGCTACCGGTAACTATTCCAACTCCATGTGCAATGACATCACGTGGGCAGTTTTAAACTGGCCAAGGTGGGAGCATTTATACCAGGGAAATTAGAAAACACTACAAATCATGGCTTGATATATGCTACTGTTGAATATCTAGATTTAAGAAAGCGATCAAAAATGTATTCATAAAGCAAATTAAATTTAAAAGTATATACTTTTATGTGGCCACTGCATTGTGTACAGCACAAAAAACATTCAGGAAATAGTCTCAAATTCAAAAACAACCACTCCTTACAGCAAAGAAGTCACATCGCTAAAGAAGGAATGAAAGATGGTTAAACTTCGTTGTTTCACTTACTCCTCCTTTGTGAGAGAAAAGGGGAATAGCCAAAATTCATTTTAAAAAACAACCAATATATATATGAACAGACATTTTACCAAAGAAAAGATACAAGTGACAAATGAAAAAACGTTCAACATTAGGAAACGCCAGGAAACGCAACTAAAACCACAGTGTGATATGGTTACACACTGATTAAAAGGCTCACAATTTTTCAAACCAACCATACCCACCATTGGCAAGGAAATGGAAGAACTGGAAGTCTCATTCACTGCTGACAGGACGACAAAAGGGGATGACCACGTGAGTCACAGTTTGGCATTTCTTAAAAAGGTATCTGGGCCCGGCCCAGTGGTGCAATGGTTAAGTGCCCATGTTCTGCTTCAGCAGCCCAGGGTTCACCAGTTTGGATCTCAGGTGCGGACATGGCACTTCTTGGCATGCCATGCTGTGGTAGGCATCCCACACATAAAGTAGAGGAAGATGGGCACGGATGTCAGCTCAGGGCCAGCCTTCCTCAGCAAAAAGAGGAGGATTGGCAGCAGTTAACTCAGGGCTAACCTTCCTCAAAAAAAAGGGTATCTACTCACCTACCCTGTGACTCAGGCATTGCACTCCAAGAAATTAACACAAGATCAATGAAACATGTACACAAAGAACTGGTTTCACACATCTCAGTGGTTTTATTTCCAACAGTCAAAAACTGGAAACAATTCAAATATGCAAACGGAAGAATAAATAAACAGTGGTACATCCACAGAACATCATACTTCCCACGATATAAAAAGAAGGAACTACTCATACTCATATAAGCATCATTGATGAATCTCAAAATGAAGAAGTCACACGAGGCTACTCAGGGAAAAAAAAAAAGAGTAACCCTTTATGAGGAGAATCATATAGAATTCTGGAAAAGACAAACTAATTGTAAAACAAAATAAATCAATGGTTACCTGGAAGGCAGACAGAAGAGAGAGACAGACATTAGTAAAGGGCCCGAGGTAAATAAGAGCTGGAGACCTTCATCATCATGATTAAATGGCTTTATGGGTTTACATGAATGTCAAAACTTATCAAATAGTACAGGTTAAATATAAGCAGCTTATTGCAAATCATTTATATCTTATTAGAGAACTAAAAATACAGTTCAACATGAAAATCTGGATTTCCTACAATTTTGGAAAGCCAGTCTGATAAACCTCTATTGACCCCACCATATCCTTCCTCACACCATGGGAGGGATGCCTTGCCACAGTGCTGGCAAATACTGGAGACCCGTGAGGTCATTTCCACCAGATTCAACAGGAATGCAGGCTGGGGCACAAAGGCCACAGAGCTGGCCTCTCTCGTCTCAATTTCCTCCACAGCAATAGCCTTAAGGTGAATAGCCCAGAGAGGCTACAGGAATCCACAAAGTATTTACATGTTTTCCTCTCACCATGACCTCAGCTACACAAGATACTCACTTCTCCAGGCCATGAGAATTTGAGCCCGCTCATCCTTCACAGCCATAATGACTGGAACCTTCTAGGTGCCCCTTTAAAAGTGGCAAATCCCAACCAGTTTGGAGCAGTCTCTTCCCCTCCATACAAATCCAGTGTTTCTGTAATAAGTATGATTCCCCTGCCCACACAATCCTATAACCTGTGATGCCACTCTGGGGAATTCATGACATCAGAGCACATGGCTCTGCTGCAGGACCTGGGAACAGACTGCCCTCAGCAGCACTGAGCACAATGCAACATCCCCTGTGAACAGAACAATTTCATGTTGCTCTCACAAGCACCAAAGGTTATCTCAGCTGACCCTCCACAGACTGACCTCTGAACCACAAAATACCACGGCATCCAGGCTACGATTAGGTCCACAAATCCCTGCACTCTTTTCTTGGAGGTCTTGGGCAGCAAGGCAAACTCGGGCAAAACTGGAGAGGAAAGCACATTCTGCCATCATACTGTCCCTCTGAGACACAGAAAGATTGGGATCCCAATCAAAGCTGTTCAATCCCTCACGTTAGCAGAACACAACTATTTTCAAACCACCACATACACTAACTAGAACCCCCAGATGAATGGTGGCTTAAACAATAAGGCCTTCATTTTCACACAAAGCAGAGCAATGGGAGGCAGGCTGCTCCTGGGCTGGAAACTTGAAGGGCAGGAAATTCCATCAGAGTCACATGGGATCAACAATATCCCTGGAAAAGGCAGTCTATGTTTTTAAGTCACCAGCAGAGTCCTCTGGGCCAAAAACTGGTCAGGTCAGTCACGTAACTCATCAGTGAAAGTAATTACAGAAAGGAATAAAGATTCAGCTTTCTTGCAAATGCCTCCTGCAAACGTAAGAACAGAGTTTGCTTCCCTGGACACACTGGGGAGGGTCAAGGATGCACACCATGAGCACCCGAAAAGTGATAGAGCTTAGATGGCTTTTGCTATAGAACTGGCAGTGACATAAACCTGGTAAGGACCCTTGGCAAATTAAAGGTGCAAGGCAGCTCCCACATAACAGGAATTTCCGTGATTTATCAGGATCACAAAGTTTAATAAGACATAGACAGCACCCTCATAAGGGATCTTCCCAGTGTCATTATACTTAAGAAGAAACGACACATTTCCTGCACCTTATCATTTTCCTGATGTGAACTTTGTGGTATCCAATGAGATTAGACTGAAGGGTTTCTCACATTCATTGTACTCCTAAGCCTTCCCCTAGTGTGAACCCTCCAGTGTGTATGCAATGAGGCTAGAGTTTCAGCTAAAGGATTTTCCACATGCACCATATCCATAAGGCCGTTATTCACTGTGAGCATTATGATGTTTTATGAGACGGGTGTTTTACGTAAAGGATTTTCAACATTTGCTACGTTATAAGGACTTTCTGCAGTGTGAATGCTCCTTGTGTTTAATGACACTGGAGTTTTTGGCAAAGCATCTTCCACATTCACTGCACTTATATGGCCTTTCTCCAGAGTGAACTCTCTCATGTTGAAGGAGTGAAGAACTTTGGCCAAATGCTTTCCCACATTGGCTGCATTCATAAGGCCTTTCTCCAGTGTGAATTCGCCTGTGTACAATGAAGTTGGAGTTGTCTGCAAAGGACTTCCCACATTCACTGCACACGTAAGGCCTTTCTCCAGTGTGAACTCTCTTATGTTTAATAAGTCTGGAGTTTTCAACAAAGGATTTCCCACATTCAATACACTCATAAGGCTTTGATCCAGTGTGAAGTCTCTGATGTTGACAGAGGGCAGAGCTTTGGCTAAAAGTTTTCCCACACTCACTGCACTCATAAGGCCTTTCTCCAGTGTGAATTCTTTGATGTTTTTGGAACGTTGAGTTTTGGCTAAATGATTTCCCACATTCATTACATTTATACGGCCTTTCTCTGGTGTGAACTATCTGGTGCATAGTGAGATTGGACTTTTGGCTAAACGATTTCCTACATTCCCCACACTCATATGGCCTTTCTCCACTGTGAACTCTCCAGTGTTGAATGAGCTCAGACTTTCGCCTAAAGGATTTCCCACATTCCCCACACTTATAAGGTCTTTCCGTACTGTGAACACTCCAATGCTGAATGAGGGTTGTCTTTTGCCCAAAGGATTTCCCACACTCCCCACACTCATAAGGCCTTTCTCCAGTGTGAACTCTCTGATGTCGAAGAAGTGAAGAACTTTGGCAAAATGCTTTGTCACATTCACTGCACTCATAAGGCCTTTCTCCAGTGTGAACTCTCCTGTGTTTGATGAGTCTGGAGTTTTCAGCAAAAGATTTTCCACATTCAATGCACTCATAAGGTCTTGATCCAGTGTGAACCCTCTGATGTTGATGGAGTGCAAAGAATCGGGTAAAAGATTTCCCACATTCACTGCAATCATAAGGCCTTTCTCCAGTATGAATTCTCCAATGTTGAAGAAGCGTAGAGCTTTGGACAAAGGATTTCCCACATTCCGTACATTCATATGGTCTTTCTCTGGTGTGAACTCTATGGTGAACAATAAGGTTGGATTTCCGGCTAAAGGATTTCCCACATTCTTCACAATCATAAGGTCTTTCTCCAGTGTGAACTCTCCAATGTGTAATGAGGTTGGAGCTTCGGGTAAATGATTTCCCACACTCTGTACACTCATAAGGCCTATCTCTGATGTTACTTTTCTGGTGTTCAACAAGGTGAGACTTTTTAAGTAATATTCCACATTCTTCAGAGTCAAAAATTCTTTCTCCAGTATACACTCTCTGATGTTGACTGAGGCTATAGCTTCTGCTAAAAAATTTCCCACATTCATTCCACATAAAACATCTTTCCCTAGTGAGGAATCTCTGATGCTGAACAAGTGTGTGTTTGCAGCTGAAGGTGTTCGTGCATTCTCCCCAGTTATTAGTTTTTCCCCTCGGAAAGGCCACTCTGCTCTCGGTTTCACTGTTTGACCTCTCCCTGATGGCAGTAGTCTGTTGCTGAAGAAATTCAGAGCTAGCCAAGAAGTTCTTCCCAACTACCCTGAAGATAAATGGCTTCCCTGACACATTGCATTTGCAGTTCTTCACAAATGAGGCTCTGTTGACACGCCTTCTGAAGGGTTTCTCCCCAGTGCACTGCTTCTCATGCTGACAAACGTTTGTGCTGACATACAACTGTACCCCACATGCCCCACACCTGTGCAGTTTCTGCTTCTCATGTGTTTCCTGGTGCTCAACCAAGTGTAAAATGTCTCTCAATATCAGGCCACACATTTCACAGGGGTGCACCTTCTTGGGAGGCAGATCTGCTTTGGGAGTCCTGACCTGTGACACTCTTTGTACAGAAACACTCTGCTCAAAAGGATCCTCCTTGTTCTCTGCTTCATGACAACAACCTGAGAGAGAGAAAAATTGGTAAAGACCATGTTGACCTTGATGGGAGGGGGGCAGCCCATACATAACTATTTGTCTGAAAAACCCAGGAACCAGCCTATGGGATTGTTTATAAGAACAGGGAGTTGGGTTCAGGTTGAACACAGTGCTCTTTAGCAGTACTGGGCTATAAAGAACACAGGATGGGGGAGGCTACGTGAGGCAAAGGACACAACCATGTGGTGTGTCACAAAGAGAGGTAGGGTGTACACCTCATTTCTCTGCAAACAACTGTCAGCAGGACCTTGTCTACTAGTGGTGTGAGGGCAATGTAGATAGGTATCTCCAAGCCCAAGAAAATAAAACTGCAGCGGAGCAGCTGTTGGTCAGGGACTTTTAAGAATGAGCACACATCTCATAATACAAAATACAGGCCAATGCTGGAGACCACTGCAGATGAGCAGCAAGAAAAATGGGTGAGATAGGGACTCCAGAGATATGAGGATGAGCCACAGGACAGATGAAGAGTAGAAATGACACAGTGAAGAACTGACAAGCAACAATGTCAAAAATGAAGCAGAAATAGAATGTGGCCACTGGCATTAGCACCAAAATACCAGCCAACCAGAACAGGTTTCTGGTATCATTTGAGCACGGGACTGACACCATGCCCTCCCCCAGCATGTTACTGTTCAGGGTCAGGTTCCCTCTGGGCCCATTTTGCTGACTCGGGATTCATATCCAACCTATGGACAACCAAGGACTCTCCACTCAACTCCCAAGCCGAGCAAAAATATGGGACTGGGAGGACACAAATACCAAGGAAAGAAAATAACATCTGAGCAGCCAGTGCCAACCCAAAACAACTTGGCACGTCACAGCCCAGAAAAAAAGAAACTAAATATGCTACAGAGAACTCGGGATGGGGGTCTTGCAACAACAGCCCATGGTTCATATCAGGGAATTATTACCTGCAGCAGGCAGTGTTGGAAATGTCATTTATAGGAAGGAAGTAGACCTAGAGCATAGATGCCATGGATCTGGACAGTGCCACCCAGCCAGGAAGAGGGTAAGTGAGTTGGGATACATTAGGCTGAATGCAAGACTCCTGACCCTGGATCCTTCCATGGGAGGCTAAAGGGAAGCAGGTATGGGGCCTGCTCAAGGAGAGGAGAGGGCAGTGAACACACCTCAGTCCTACCAACCACAGCACTTACCCAGGGAACAGGGGAAGGAAGCAGTGCTCATGGTCCTGAGTGAAGAGGACAGAGCTATCTCTGGGTAAAAAGAAAGGGTAGAGACTACCTCAGGGCATGGCGAAAGGTGTGAGGGACTTACCCAGAGAGGTTATAAGTGCTAAGTTCTCCAGCATCACATCACGGTACAGGCGTCTCTGAGCCTCATCAAGGAGACCCCATTCTTTCAAGGAAAAATATATGGCCACATCTTCAAAGGTCACACCGCCCTGCTAAGATGATGACAGATAAAACCACAAAGAGTCCAATTCTGAAGACCCACAATCCATCTCCCTACACGTCTACTCTATGACCATTCATTTCTCAAGCCTTCCAACTCAAGAGGGTAAATCAGGCCCGGGTACCACTGGTGTCATTCTCTCCTCATGGTCCCACTGTTGACTCAGTCCAACCACCAGCAACAAGAGGCAGGTAGACAAATACATATCTAAGCTGTGGCCTAGCATTCGGGGATCCAGCCCCTCCAGACAAGAAATTCCCCTGGTATGGTCACTGTCTTGTAATTACCAATGCAGGGCCCTGGAATCCTCAGACGTGCCCCTCTCCAAGTACACATCATTCTTTAGACTGCACATCCCTCTATCTCTGTATCCCACAGACACATGACCATGGTCACCACCACCCCACTGCCCCACACCATGGGTATCTCCCTACCCTCCCCATTTGTTACTAGTACTGTATACCAATCACTTCCTCCTACCCACCCTTGGGTTATGGTGGTGGCCGATCACAGGACACCTGAGACTGGACACATGAGACCAACAGCAGTTTATGAATCACATAAATTCACGCCTCTGAGAACAGGACACCACTCACCACAAAGGCCCACATGGGAGCTGCACTCCAGAGAAGAGTGAACAAACAGGGGCTGCGGGATGCAAGCTTCATAGAATCGAGAGGGTGGGATGCCCCCTGGTTCCCACAGGAGTATGTGATTGGCTTGTCTGAATAACTTTACAGGCTGG
The DNA here is from genome assembly GCF_037783145.1 of Equus przewalskii. Classification (NCBI taxonomy): domain Eukaryota; kingdom Metazoa; phylum Chordata; class Mammalia; order Perissodactyla; family Equidae; genus Equus; species Equus przewalskii. The sequence goes on along the minus strand of NC_091839.1, from coordinate 27,011,882 downwards.
TAGGGAACTGACAACTGCTACAAAGGGATAAGCAGGAACTGCTCCAGGTTCCCTTGGTCAAAAGGGCCATGAGGCTGGGAGACATTATGCACAGGAGCAGTGTGGGGAGGGAACTTACATTCAGGCCACTTCAGGATGTCAGAGTTTTGCCAAATGTGAAAGAAGCGCATCATACTGGGTTTGGGACTTATACCACAACTTGGCAGACAGCATCCACAGTACACTTAGCAAATTCAAACAGGACCCAATAGGACCAGACGTCTCATGGTTCCCAACAGCAGTGTCACCTCAAATCATGCTATGAAGGCCTCACTGAGTGGCTCTGTTCCTTGCTTCAGACTTAGACACACAGAACCAGGTGTAGATCTCAGATACCCAGAGTCCACTGCTACTTCTGTGATGCACTTGCTGTCACCTTAGCACATACAAATTTCTGTCCCCCTGACCTTCATTCAAAGCCCAGCTCCATTAATCCCCCATCCCAGGGCAAGTGAGTCTCACAGATGGCCAAATTTACCCCTGACCTTATCTACCAGGCTGAATGAAACACCCCAGACCCCACCAAAGTCCTCGCAAAATCTTGGTGAGTCCAGAGTGGTAAATATGTAACAGCTCTGGATTGCGTGTGATCTTACATGAATTGCCTCTGCATTAATCTAATGTCCACTTTTCTCCTAGAAGCCTCAGCCACCTTATCAAACTATCCAGTCTGATACCACAAACTGTCACTGCCACTGATCTCCCTTACCTATCTTGATGAAGCTCAACACCATCAGCCAAGTACCCAAACAAGAGTCACAGCCCTTATTCGGTTTTACCTCTAGGAATATGCACATTCTAGTACCAGCTCCTGGGTTAACTTTCCAAACATCTTTACACTGGCTGTCAGTAATGGGAATATGTCTACATAAAGCCTGAAATGGACTTGGGACCCTGGGTGTGGGATTTCTCCAGGGTCCCTAAACTCAAGAACTGGAAAAATAACATTAAGAGTCTTAGAAAACCACAAATCAGAGAACATCGCGGTGGAGGTTCCGGCCAGTGAGGCACTGGGACACCCTCCACGTCCCTGTGTGGGTTCCATAGGAACTACCGCAGTCACGGGAAGCTGTGAGAAGGACCAGGCCTGGGAGGAACGGGAGCCGCAGGGGGGTGATGGGCTCAGGCCTCCCTGTACCCTTCCCTGGTCCTGGGGCCAGGTGACCTCAGGCTGCCTTGTGTTCTCTGGGCCTCAGTGTCACCCCTTACCAGCTGTGGGACCCTGAACAAAGATTCCACCTCCCAGTGCCCCACTGTCCTCAACACCTCCCTCCACGCTGTCCTTCCTGTGAACAGGCTTTGGGAAAGTGCTGAAACCCTGACGGGGACCGTGTCCCTCTCTGTGCACAGCCCTCCCGGCTCCGGGGCCCTCGGACTGAAGGAGCAGCCCCTCCCCTGCCGGTCCAGGCGGGACCCGTCCTCACACTGTTCCCTGCGGACACAACGGCGCCGCCGCCCCCTCCGCCCGGGACCCTCGCCCGCAGCCCGGTCCCCGCCCGCAGCCACAGGCCCCACGAGCGCCTCCCCGGCCCGGCCCCGGGGCCTGGGCTGCAGGCCCGGGAGCAGCGCCCGCCCGAGGGCTGGAGCTCGGGCTGCGCTGCGGGCGGGGCGGCCCGGAGCCGAGCGCTCACCTGAGCCGGCTCCCTCCGCGCGGCCGCCGCCATCGGCCTCGGGGGCGGCGCGGGGCCGGGAGCGGCGGGAGACGAGGCGCCGGGCGCGGCGCTCCCTGGCCCGGGCCTGGCGCGGGGCCCCGGGCGGCGTCGCCGAGCCTCAGAGCCGCCTGGGCCGCGGGGACGGCGCCTCCGCCCGCGCCTCCTCGTCGTCCCCTCAGCCCCGACCCGGCGCTCCGAAGCCGGAACAGAACAACCACCAGCCGCAGGTACAGCCCCTGAAGAGGTCCCCGGAAGACCACTCGCCACCCTGGTGTCCAACCGGAAACTCCTTTTGTCCTGAGCCTTCATTGGCTCTGGGAGCCGTCTGTCGTCGTAGAGCATTCAGGGAAATGTAGTTCCAACAAGCCAAGGCGGAGATAAGGTTCCAGGAGGAGAGGCCTTGGTCCACTGTGAGTGGCCATGGGCAGTGATGCTTCTCTTTCCAGGGCTCCCCTCTTCTTAAAGGGGCCGTATGCGGACTTCTGGGGACTGCTTTCTGCAACTGATCAGCCAGGCATTCAGGCCGTGAATTAGGATGACAAATGTTTCCCAAGAGGCCATTGGCAGCAGTGCAAGTTGGCCCAAATCTGATGTGCCATTTTCTGCCCGAATACTGTTCCCTCAGAGGCACACAAACTTGGGGACTCCACAAAAGTCGTCATGCTTTCAGAGCCCAAATCTGTTGATAAACCACCCCATATACTGAACAGAACCCCCAAGAAAAAGAGGACTGAAAGAGTAAGGCCTTTCTTATCGTACAACCCAAATCAAAGTGTGGCAGGCAGTTCTCGGGTTGGTGACTTGGGAGCTGGAAAAACTCATCACAAGTATCATGTGAACCTAACATGTCCCTGAAAAGGTAGTCCTTCTGGCAAGGTGACAATAGAATTCGTTAGGTATCCTCTAGGTCAGAACTGGGGGAGGTCCATGCCCCAACTACTCAGAGGGAAGGGAATGCGGACCCCCTAAGGCTCAGGCTACTCCTAATTTGTTCTCCCACCTGAGAGAACAGAGGTCGGCTTCCCTGAGCACACTGCGGTGGCGACTGGTGCACGCTGTGTGGACCTGCCAGGTGGCAGGGGTGAAATGGCTTTAACAACGGAGACTGGTAATGAGGGAAATCTGGGAAGGGCCTTGGGCAGGGCAGAAACTGAAACACAGCCACGCATGCTTCTCACATAAATTAGACTTACGGGGACTCTCCCGTGGATGTTGGGATGTGTGAGAGTCAAATAAGTCTGATGACTAGTCCAGAGGCTTTGCTCCACTTTTGTTATATTGAAGAAAGTAATTGCACATTCCTTGCACAACTAAGGCCTTTCTCCAGTGTGAAGTCTCCAGTGATCATGGAGGGTAGGGCTGCAGCTAAAAGATTTCCCATATTCTCTACACTCATAAGACCCTTCTCCAGTGTGGACACCCCGATCCTGAAAAAGTGTATGTTTGCAGCTGATGGCTTTCTGGCATGCTCCTTGTTGTAATACCATTTTAACCAACCTCATATTCAGTGGTTTTGTTTGACCTCTCCCCACTATGAGTGGCCTGCTTATGGTGATAGCCTGGGGTGGCTAGGAAGTCCTTCCCAGCCTCCGCACAGGTAAAGGGCTTCCTGGACAGATGAAATTTGCAGCTCTTCACAAATGAGGCCCTGTCCATGTAGTTTCTGAAGTTTTTCACCAATGTGCTGCTCCTGGTGGCATCGAAGGTTTGCACTGAAATAAAATTGTTTGGTACATGTCACTCTCTTGTAAACAGTTTCTGCCCACAATGTTTTCCTTAGTGCTCAGCCAAGTGTAAAATGTGTTTCAAGATGGGGCACACATCTCAGAGGGGTGGATGTATGGATGAAGGGACCTGCCTTGCGAGTCCTGACCTGAGCCTCTCCTGCAGAAACACCGTTCAGGAGGAAGCTCTTTGTTCTCTGCTCTGCACCAAACCTGAAAGCAAAGAAGTGACAGTGAAGTATATGTTGGTGATGTTGGGAGGAATGAGTCTACAATGACAAATTGAACTACATCCAGCTGAGTTACTCCATTGTATTGCATCCAGGAATGAGTCTATGGGATGCTTTTCAAGAAGTGGGAGTGGGGTCTTCTTGTGCATTAATGGGCCTATAAGGTCACAGAATGGTAGAGGCTTCACCAGGAAAAGGACACAAGGACAGGGTGTTGCACAGGGAGACAAGTCAGATCTATAACTCCTTCCTCCACCAAAGGCTTTCACAGGAACTTGTGTGCTGGATACACCTAAGGCTGTGCAGAGGCCTGTCAAAGCCCAGGAAAACCCAATTGCAACAGTAGCAGGAATTCAAGGTCAATCTAAGGATATGTTCACAGCCCGCTGAACAACATGTGAGGGCCAGTGGTGGAGAGCCCTGCAGAAGGAGTGGTGAGAGAAACGGGTCAGATGTGGAGTCCAGAGAGGTGCAGGTTACCCCTGGGCTGGAAGTCACACAGGAAATGACAAGTAGTAGAATTGACAAGTTGGCAAAGTGTCAATATGGGGAAGGAAAGGTAGAAATGGGGTGTGGCCACTGGCAGTGGCATCAAAACTCTGGTTGAACAGGACAGGCTCCTGGTATGATATGAACATGAGCCTGTTGTCATACCCTCCCCAGCTACCACTCATCAGGGCCAGGTGCCCTCTGAGCCTGCCCTGCCATGGCTGGTGTCATGTCTATCCTGTGAAGCACAGAGGACTCTTCCCCTGGGCTCTAGTTTGGCAGCTACATGGGACATGGAGGACACAAGTACTGATTGAAAGACCAAACAAGTGAGTGGGCAGCATTGGCCCAGACCAACTCAGCACATAACAGACCCCAGGAAAAAGGTCTACATGCTACAAAGAAAACCACGCAGGAAGTCTTCAAAAACAGCTCATGGTCCAGGAAAGTAGTGACCATGAGAATGTGGGTACTTCCTGGCACAAACCAGCAGGAGAAAATGTCAGCTAAAGGAAGGGAGAAACCTGGGGTACAGAGGCGCCATGCATCTGGACACAGTCACTGGCCAGGCAGAGGCAAGCAAACTAGGCTCCATTAAGCTCACTGTAAACTTCTCATCCAGAATCTTTACCTGTGGGGCTTCAGGGCAACAGAGATGGGGCTGCAGGGGAGGGGAGAGGCCAGTGCAAGCAACCCAGCCCTATCAACCCCAGCACCTTCCGAGGGAAATGGGGAAGGAAGCAGTGCCCGTGGTCCTAATGGGAGAAGGACGGAGCACCCCCTGAGGAAAGCACGACTCAGGGAGTGGGGATGCCTAGCCTAGACCAGGTCACTGGGGAGGGTGTGAGTGCCTTGCCCCGGGAGGATACAAGGACATAGGTGACAATTCTTCAGAATCACCTCGTGGTACAAGTGTCTTTGACCCTCATCAAGGAGCCCCAGAAATACACAAGCATATCCTCACTTGTCATAGCATCCTGTCATGATGAGGACAGAGAAGATGAGGATCAGCATCTCTGAGGACCCACGTCCATACTCACCTTCCTCCAGAGCTCAGCATCTCAGAGGAGATGCCAATCCTTGGTGCCACTGATGCCCACGCTCTCCTCGTGGTCCCATGAACACCCTGCTCAGCCCTCAGCAACAAGAGGCAGGAGGGCAGATAGACGCTGTCTAAGCAGTGGGCCTGGACTGCAGGCCCCAACCCCTCCCGCCAGGCAATAACCCTGGGGCCCCCAAGATCATGACTCCCAGACACAAGGCAACCCGGCTTCTCAGTTCCACCTCAGTCCCCAACAGGAAGGCCCTGAGGCCATCAGCTCACACTTCCTCTCGATGTGCACATCATTCTGTAGACCATCTCTCTCACATGTCCAGACACCAGAGTCACCCTCCAACAGCCACCACCACCTCCCCGCCCCACCCCATAGGCATCTCCCCAGACCCACTCATGGACCTGGCACATGGCATCCAGAGAGTGCTTGACAAATTCACACACGATCCAGCACAACCCCCCACCTCTTATGGATCCCAATGCCAGGGAAAGCCCTGAACGCTGCTTTGGAGGCCTCTCCACCTGGCCCTGATCCCTTCTTCAATATGTGCCACTCAGTACCACATGTGAGTTTGAGACCCCATGACCCTCTGCCACTTCTGTGCTAACTTGCTGTCCCCTCAGCAGCCACAACCTGCCACTTTCTACCAAAACTTCATTTAAATCCCAGCCCCACTGGCCCCCATGACAGGCGTAGTGACTCTCACAGATAATGACCCTTGTGCCTGACCTTATCCACCAGCAAGACTGAAACACCTCAGACCCCAACAAAGCTCACTACACAGTTCTGTTGATTCCATACAGAAGTGAATAAGCAACCCAGACTCAGTGTCATCTTGTCTCAATTGCTCCTACGACTCTGCATCCATCTCATGTCCACTCATCCTGTGGGAGCATTGGTCACCTGCCAGACCATCCTCCCCACCCACCTACCCTCTTCATGACCACTAATCTCCCTCATCTGTGCTTGTGCCCCCAACCCTCAACCATGTGCCCGAGGAAGAGACCCAGTCCTCACCACCACCCACTTCTTCTAGACCTGCTAATAGCATTACCACCATGACATAACTCCCCCCTCCTAAATGTGATCCAGAGTTCCACCGTGGCCCGCATAATAGCCACCACTTGTGGATGTCTCCAGCCTGAATCCCTCCACAGATTTCCAGACCTGTGTGTCCAGATCCCCACTTTATGACTTCACTCACAATTCTCTAAAACACTTCAGACTCTTCACAGGGCCAAAACAAAACTCATATTCACAGTCAAAATTAGTTTACCACCAGCTTCCCATCCCAGTTTATGCAACTTCCATCCCTTCAGCTGCTAGGACCAAAAACCCTTGGGTCATCCCTGACTCCTCCCTTTTTCTCCCTCACAGAAAATATCCAAGAATCCACTTGGTCCTTCTAAAAACATGGACGCAGAATCCAAACACATCTCCCTCCTGCACAGCTGCCACTCTGATCCATCAACACTCAGCTGGACTATTGCAATGGCCTCCTCCTGGGCTCCCTGCCACCTCCCACAGCCCCATACAGAATCCGCTCTCCACTATGCAGGGTGTAACTCAGACCCTGTTACTCTATCAAAGCCAGAACCTTCAACACACGTGAAGAAAAGAAAAGTGACTGTGAGAGTTTCAAAAACCCATTCTCAAAGTGGAACTTGGTTTACACTTAGACAAATTCGAGTGAAGTTTTGGATTCTAACAGACATGGGACACCATCAGAGGCACAAAAAAATCCTCACATCATATGTGTGCTTTTGAAAAATGCAATACGTGAACAACAGATAATTTTGAGGATCTTGAGTTAGGCCAGATTTCAAGTCAGTATTTGTGAAAACAATGAAAAGATTCAACATTTCAAAGTAATGGCATCCCATTCAGAGGCCATCTAGGTAAGCCACAGAGCACTTAGTACAGCTCGTGCCTGTGAAAACTACTAAACTATCAGATTAAATCTTCCAGGAAAACACACAGATTCTCAATTCACTATTGGAACATAGACTAATGTTGAAAGAAACAGCCCTCACTATGGGAAATAATGTTCCACTTGAGTTTATTAGAGATAAGAACTGTAACTTACATCAGCATGATTTATCGTTTGTATCATCCATGTTACCTAAATATACTGCATTGAAATGCTATTTACACAATTATGTGCTTCATATTTACTGACATTAACCCGTAATTTACATGAGTAAATATTAAAAATCAAACAAAATTAATTTTCAAATCAATTTTGTGTAAAGCAGACATCACAGAACTACATTTAGCCACACATTGTACATTTAGCCACAGATAAGATGACTTTTCAACAGCCCAGTATTATGTTCATAAGTTAATCATGATAAAAGACACACAATTATTTAAATATGGATAATAAGGAAGAAACAAAAATTCAGCTATTTGAAAGTTGCCATTATGTGCCAATGACTGTAAAATTTTTCGAAAAATTGTTTTCATTTCATAAAAAAAATTCCAAAATATACCTTTAGTACTTGAATCAGAAGTTTAATGGTGGGTTAATATAATGAGCAATAAAGTAAATTGATTTCAAATATAATTTTTTAAAAGAAGCCTGATCACATGACCCCCATGAAGAAACACTCAGTGACCCATCCTGCTTCCTGTGGAAAGTTTCTGTTGTTTGGTGAGTCCGTGACGAACTGGTGGAAGAAATGATCATGACTTCTTGTGCTTTCTTTCAAACGGGCGCGTACACACACACACACACACACACACACAAACAGACACTATTCTTAAACTCCCTTCAGTTCTTTGAAGTCTTCATAAACCTCCACAATTAGGATATTCCTAGGATTTTTCTCTCCATTTGAAAGGACCTTCACCCGATATGCTTAGAAAATGCAAATAAATCTTTTGTGTGTCAGCTTACAGTTCAGATCAGCAATGAGTTTTGTAAGGGTAAATACAAATCTGAAAAAGAAAAAAATATCCCTGAGGAAAAAGAGACAGCCACTCCACCCACCCAACACATTTCTTAGAGTATTTGCTTTAGAAAACCTGTAACTGTGAATTCTTCCTCTGCCCCTTGGAGATATATACAAATGCTTTTTAAAGCTAATTAAGCCTCATACCAATTTTACAACCCAGGAAACTTTTCCTTGAAGACCTTGGATATCTCTGAAATGTAATCACCGGAAAATCGCACGTCACGTCTCCCAGTCTCCATAGGACAGTAGGAGCCTAACTTCAGCAGGAGCCTGGGTCCAACTTACAAAATTCCATCCTGCCATAAAGACATGAGAAGTTTATTTTTCCTTAGGATAAAAACAATTGGCAAACACCAAGGTCCACTCTAATTACGAGGTGAATTTAAGATGGACTGTGTGTGACAAATGGTGCTGTCAAGTCGTCTTACCTGAGGTCTTGTTAGTGTTAATCTTAAGAACATGTGATCCTGGGTTGTATCTGCCTCACTATGCACAAGGCTGAGAGTTCTTACTGACCTTGCGGTCTCTTTCGTGGGTTGCCCATGATGCGCATCACATCCTGGTTTCATGCTTATTCAACAAGATAACTGTTTTCTACTTGTGTGGGGCAAGTTTTGTTGGTCATCAGAGATTTTGTTTATAATTACATTTCCCCCCAGTTTCTACATCAGAACTCCAAATCACTGAAAATTCTTGACATGGCATTATCATGAAATTCTCAAATTTCAGTAGTGAACACCACTACTGTTTCAGAAAGTCATCTTGTAGTAATCATTATTACTTTTACATTTATTATGGAGGTAAAATAGACAGACCATAACGTTGGCCATCTTAACCATTTTAGGTATAGAATTCCGTGGCATCAAGTACATTCACGTTGTTGTGCAACTCTCAGCACTATCCATCTCCAGAACTTTTACATCACCCCAAACTGAGCCTCCGAACTCGGGAGACAAACATCCCCATTCCCCTCTCCCCTCAGACCCTGGCAAATAGTCCTCTACTTTGCGTCTCTACGAGTTTGACTACTCTAGATCCCTCATACAAACAGAATCATACAATATTTGTCTTTTCTTGTCTAGCTTATTTTACTTAGGATAATAGCTTCAAAGTCCACCCATGTTGTAGCATGTGTCAGAATTTAATTCGTTTTTAACGCTTAATAATATCCGACTGTATGTATATTCCACATTTTGTTTATCCGTTCATCCATCCGTGGACATTGGGTTGTTTCACATTTGGCTGTTGTGAATAAGGCTCCTGTGAACACAGGGGTACAAATATCTGTTTGAGTCGCTGCTTTCCATTATTTTCGGTATAGTGGAATTGCCGGATCATATGGTAATTCTCAGTTCAATATTTTCAGGAACTGCCATACATTTGAGTGATTATTTATTCATGTCCATCTTTTGGCAGTCCACTAAGAATTATGAGGTCATAGTTGTTAGAATTTTTATTCAATAGTGAATCCGAGTCCTGTATATAAGCCCACAAATGTTGAGAAAAGCACGCCAATAAATGGTAGGATGTTCTGGAGGGAACTTATGGCCCAGAGACCATGCTTGGAGCATTTGTGTTCTTTGTCCAGCAGACAAAGCAAAACTCTGAGATGCTGGTATCACTGAAAAGGAACACAAAGGGGCTGAATGTTGGGAAGCCTAAAGACACCAAGACAGAGGTGTTCATCAGCCAGGGGTGTGGGTTCTCAAGCTGGGTCATCCAAAATGACAGAATACCCACTAAAGAGTGCAAGGAGACAAACATGCTCACCAGAATCAGGATGGTGTGTGTGGCTCTGGCCTCATGGGCGGGTCTGGGGGAAAGTCTGTTGCGGTGAATGTGTTGGACTTGCAGCTTGTGCCTGGGCAGGACAAGGAACATGGAGCCACTGGTCCAGACCATGAGACCCAAACACACACCATCAGTGGAGGTGTAAATGACTGCAGATACGCAGAATACCAGTCTCTCAGGAATGCGTAATGAATAGTATCTGTAAATGTTTTCCACACTCGTGTTTTTACTGTTCTTTGGGCCAAGTACATTCACAGTAATCACCATATTTAACAAGAGACATAGGATGCAGCAGATGGAACAGCAGAAGCCAATGAACATTGTGCATCTCTCTCTGTGCTCCAACCACCCAGAGAAACTGGGGCAAAGCTTAATGGCCTGGAAGCCACTGAGGAGGCAGGTGGTACTGAGGGAAACACCTCTGGCCACTCTGTGTAAATAGAAGACAAATTTACATCCAGCATCACTGAGAAAAGATTTCAATCCAAAAGCCACCGCTGTCTGAGGGATCCCCTTTAGAGAAAAGAACTAAGTTGTTAGCTAAGATCAGCTGGTTGAGAATCAGCTCTGTGGGTCTCAAGACGTGTGCATTGAGCAAAGTAACATTATAAAGACAAAGGAGTGAACAATTTGCAAGGATTCCAGCACCAGTCTGAGTGAGGAAGGTAAGACCCCAACTTAAGCTAATAGAAACCCATCCGTCCATGTAGAGATGATGCAGTTTGATTTTATTTATATCAGAGGAACCTGGAGACTGAAAGAGAAAATTTGGTTATTCTCATTACACCCAGGAAGTGTCCTTTCTCAGAAAAACCATTATTCCCAGTGAATCTGAACATGAAGGATGACTTCTGGTTTCTGGTTCTGCATATAAGGAGCTTGGAAGTAGCCACACCGACCTCACAGAAAGTAAAAGCTAACCAGACCAGAAAACCAACAACTCTTCCTGGACCCATAAGAGAGGGTAGGACACACAGCAAAACTCTGCCTCTGAGTTTGAGAGACATATGAGTGAACACACAGAGTCATGGACCAGGGGAGCAGAGAAACTGAAGAGCAGAAGCTGCCATGGGAACCAGTGCCAGGCTGGGAACCTGAACTGTAATTGGTGAATTGCTGGAGGCTCAGTGCCGACAACTCTGAGAGTTAGAGACTCCAGGGGCCCAGTCATAAGGGAGCCCCCAATACTGAGAGATTTACTCCAGGCGCTCGACCAGATTCACACAGTAAATACTGAAAAAAAATCCCGTCAGTTAGTTATCAATGTTGATTGCTAGCTCTAGGGCAACAACTAAAAAAGGTAAGGAAAGAAGTATAACTGAGAGGCTGGCCTGGTGGCACAGTGGTTAAGTGAGCACGTTCTGCTTTGGTGGCCCAGGGTTCGCCAGTTCGGATCCCAGGTGCAGACATGGCACCGATAAGCAAGCCATGCTGTGGCAGGTGTCCCACATATAAAGTAGAAGAAGATGGGCACACATGTTACCTCAGGGCCAGTCTTCCTCAGCAAAAAGAGGAGGATTGGCAGCAGTTAGCTCAGGGCTAATCTCCCCCCCCACCCCAAAAAGACGTATAGCTGGAATGCTAAGAAAGGAGAGAAAATGAGATAATAAAAAATGCTCAATTAAAACCACAAAAGGGAGAAAAAGCTTGGAAGACAATAGGAACAAAGAATAAGGGCAACAAATGAACACGAAGACCAGGCCTTTCAGAACCACAAATCTGTTTCTTGCAGCATCATTTGTAACAACAAGGACTGGAACCCACCCAGCTTCACTCAGTGCGGGATGGAAGGAATCCCGGCGCCTCCCCCGCTGGAACCCAGGCCTCTGTGGACACAGTGAGGACATTCTCTTCACTGTCGCCCTGATAGGACATACTGTGACGTGCAAAGAAACAAAAGAAAGGCTCAGGACATCCTGTGCCATTAGCTTTATTTTACTAAGAACCAGAGAGAAATATACCTTGATATGTTTTTGTGTGCATGTCTATATTTTTATATCTAAAAAATGGAAGGACAAATTTTAAAATCTCTAAAAATGGGTACCTGTGAGGAAGAGAGGAAACTGCTGAGGAGACAGGACGAAGCTCCACTGTTATGAATGTATCTTCATTTGGTTTAGAAGTTTACACGTATTTTTCTCACATATATAAATTGTCAAAAGTATTTTCAAATATAATTCATAAACCTAAAGAGAAAATCTAAAAAAATAACGAAAAGAATGTAATTGTTCCAAACTAGGGTTTAACCAAGCAAAGAGGACTTATTTCCACTGAATTTTAAGCAGAATTATGTGAGTATATGTTCTGCACTGATAATTGAACAAAATAAAAGTAAAATGTTTAAGTAATAAAATTGTGATTAGGTATAATGGGTAATTCATTTCCAAATTTTATACATGCACATATATAGTATATATATATGGTCTTTAAATACTGTCTTCACTGAAAGCAACTCCAGCTTCCTGACGAAACTGCTGGATCCACATCTAGAGCAGGCAGTGCGGGGGAGGAGCTCAGAAGCTTCCTGCACAAGAAAGCAGAGGGGCCACCAAAGACCACCAGGTTCATGGGAACAGAACAGAAAGGTTGGCATGAAGGAGTCCCACTGGCAAAGGGTGGGACGTTTATGGCACCAGGTAATATTTTTAATAATTAAAACAAATGAATATATGTAAACCTATATGTTTGATACTGCTAAAAACACAACAAAATAATCCTCACAGCTGGGGAATAGTAAAGAACCAAATCGCCACCATGAAAAATTAGAAATAAAGAGGAAGGATCAAGACCTTTCTTTTCTCTCAGAACTATTCCTCAGGAACTCTCTTCTCAGTAGATGGTTTCCACCCAACAGAGGCAAAGGGAGGACTGACCGGGGTCACCCTTACCCTGACCATACAGTCACTGAACCTCAGTGGCTGCCAAACTCCTTAAGAGCCAGTCAGTGGTGAATATCCTACTGGATGGATCTGGCTGATGATACAGGAACCTCCTGATTACATGGATCATAATGTCACAAAAATAGAGACAAGTGTATATTATATTTTCATGTGATGCAAAAAGAAGTAGACAGAAGTAGACATGAACACCTATGAATGAGTCTACTTGAATGTCAAATTAGGGAGAATAACTATCTGTTTATGGAATTATGGGTCAAAAATGTCATGTTAAAAGATACCTCAAAGAGGCAGTAGGCCACATCAGAATAACAAAAGTTCCATATGATTAATGCCCTCTTTCAGGAAACAAAATATTTCAAGATAAAAGAGGGAGGGTATCTGCAAAATATAAGAAAATCAAGGTACATAGAAATATGATACAAGGGTTAGAAAACTGGTTGGATGCAGATTCAAACAAAAATATTGTGAATATTTACTAAACATTCTGGTGAATTTGAATGATGACGATATCTGATGGTATTGAAGAATTAATATGTTTATGGAGGATAAGATCCAGTAATTAAGAAAAAGAAAAGTGTGTTTGTCTTTTAGAGAAATCAATGATGTATTTAGAGATGCAATTATATGGCTGCTAGGATTTGCTTGAACTTAAGTAATTCCTGGAGGAGAACTGGGTGCAATTTGACAGGAAATGAGTTGAGCCCTGGATTGGTCCTGGTGGAGCTGGGTGGTACATCCACATGGTCTATTATTTACCTCCCCATCCTTTGTGGATAGCTGGAAATTTCCATACTAGTGTTTAAAAATTATTATCTCAACATTTAACAAACATGGAGACCTTGTTCTCTATTTGCTGCAACATTTTCTTTCTCCTGGGTGCCACAATTGTTTACTGTGCGTCACTTGGCCTGCAATTTTCAGACAGTGTTATGGTGAATTGAAGTCTCTTTATATTACTATATTCTATCATTTTCAGAAGCCAGGTTGACAAATTTAAATGCCTTCCTTATTCAAATCAAAGGAAAGAGCCCAGCGACATGGGCAGAACTGTAAAATGCAGGATGCAAGGCCCAAGGAAATGGGTGGTTGTTCCCACTTCTAACTTTTTGTCAACATTTGTGTTACCATGCCATCAAATCTAGATTGTTTTAAAAAATATATCCTTAATTTTTAGATCATCCAGATAAAAAGTCAACAAGGAGATAGTGGAATTAAATGAAATACTAGACCAGATGAACTTAATAGATACATATATAGAGAGAGGACCCCATCCCAAAATGGCAGAGTATACATTCTTCTCAATTCACATGGAACATTCTCACGATAGACCATATATTGGCAAAGAAGGAAAATCTCAGTAAATTTAAAAAGATTGAAATAATATCTACTATCTTCTCTGACCATAATGCTATGAAACTAGACATCAATTACAAGAAAAAAGCTGGGAAAGGATTAAAAATGTGAAGACTAAGCAACCTGTTACTGAAAAACAAATGGGTAGTCGAAGAAATAAAAGGACAAATCAAAAAATATATGGAGACAAATGAGACTGAAAACACACCATACCAACTCATATGGGATGCAGTAAAAGCGGTCATAAGAGGGAAATTTATAGCAATACAGGCCCACCTTAACAAACAAGAAAAAGCTCCAATAAGCAATCTTAAACCACACCTAACAGAATTAGAAAATGAACAATAAATAAAGGTCAAACTCAGCAGAAAGAAGGACATAATAAAAATTAGAGCAGAAATAAATGAAATTGAAACAAAAAAGACTGTAGAAAGGATCAATGAAACAAGGAGCTGGTTCTTTGAGAAGATAAACAAAATAGACAAACCCTTAGCTAGACTCACTAAGAAAAAAAGAGAGAAGGCTCAAATAAATAAAATTAGAAATGAAAGAGGAGAAATTACAATGGATACCACAGAAATACAAAAGATTATAAGAGAATATTATGAAAAACTATATGCCAACAAACTGGACAATCTAGAAGAAATGGATGCATTCTTAGACTCTTACAACCTCCCAAAACTGAATGAAGAAGAAATAGAGAATGTGAATAGGCCAATCACATGAGATTGAAACAGTTATTAAAACCCTCCCCAAAAATAAAAGTTCAGGACCAGACAGCTTCTCAGGAGAATTCTACCAAACATTCAAAGAAGATTTATTACCTATTCTTCTCAAACTATTCCAAAAAATTGAGGAAGATGGGACTATTCCTAAGATATTCTACAAGGCCAACATCACCCTGATACCAAAGCCAGATAAGGACAACACAAAGAAGGAAAGTTACAGGCCAATATTGCTGATGAACATAGATGCAAAACTCCTCAACAAAATATTGGCAAACCAAATACAGCAATACCTTAAAAAGATCATACAGCATGATCAGGTGGGATTCGTACCAGGGACACATGGATGCTTCAACATGTGCAAATCAGTCAATGTGATATACCACATTAAGAAAATGAGAAACAAAAAACACATGATAATCTCCACAGATGCAGAGAAAGAATTTGACAAGATCCAACATCTGCTCATGATAAAAACTCTCAATAAAATGGGTATAGAAGGAAAGTACCTCAATATGATAAAGGTCATATATGACAAACCCACAGCCAACATCACACTCAATGGGGAAAAACTGAAAACCATCTCTCTGAGAAGAGGAACAAGACAACGGTGCCCACTCTCACCACTCTTATTCAATATACTACTAGAGGTTTTGGCCAGAGCAATTAGGCAAGAAAAAGAAACTAAAGGAATCCAAATAGGCACAGAGGAAGTGAAACCCTCACTGTTTGCAGATGACATGATTTTATATATATAGAAATCCTAAAGAATCCATCAGAAAACTATTAGAAATAATCAACAACTAGAGCAAAGTTGCAGTGTACAAAGTCAACTTACAAAAATCAGTAGCATTTCTATACTCTAATAACGAACTAACAGAACAAGAACTCAAGAATACAATCTCATTTACAAACGCAACAAAAAGAAAAATATATAGGAACAAATGTAACCAAGGAGGTGAAAGATCTATACAAAGAAAATTATAAGACATTACTGAAAGAAATTCATAATGACATAAAGAAATGGAAAGATATTCCATGCACATGGATCCAAAGAATAAACATAGTTAAAATCTCCGTACTACGCAAAGCAATCTACAGATTCAACACAATCACAATCAGAATCCCAATGACATTCTTCACAGAAATAGAACAAAGAATCTTAAAATTCATATGGAGCAACAAAAGACCCCAAATAGCCAAAGCAATCCTGAGAAACAAGAACAAAGCTGGTGGCATTGCCATCCATGACTTCAAAATACATTAAAAAGCTATAGTAATCAAAACAGCATGGTCCTGGTACAAAAACACACACAGATCAATGGGACAGAATTGAAAGCCCAGAAATAAAACCACACATTTATGGACAGTTAATCTTTGACAAAGGAGCCAAGAACATACAATGGAGAAAGGCAAGCATCTTCAATAAATGGTGCTGGGGGAGCTGGCCTGGTGGCACGTTCTGCTTTGGCGGCCTGGGGTTCGCCGGTTCGGATCCTGGGTGCGGACATGGCACCACTTGGCAAGCCATTCTGTGGTAGGCGTCCTACGTATAAAGTAGAAGAAGATAGGCTTGGATGTTAGCTCAGAGCCAGTCTTCCCCAGCAAAAAGAGGAGGACTGGCAGTAGTTAGCTCAGGGCTAATCTTTCTAAAACAAAAACAAAAACAAAATGCCAGAGGCAAAAAGTCCCCCATGGGCACTTTAAAAAAAAAAAAAGTCTACCCATGTGTAAGCGCCCTGGTTGAAAGTTCCCACTGAGCCCAGCCTTCCAGCCATCTATAAGAAGGCACAGCAACGTGAGTGAAGTCATCCCAGACACTCTAAACCAACCCACACAGCACCTGAGTATCGCCAAGTGATTGCCATTGATGCCACGGGGAAGAGCAGGCTCACCCAGCTGAGCCCTGTTTGATTTCCTGACCCCAAAATTATGAGAGCTAAGGCATTGTTTGATATTTTAAACCACTAATGTTTGGTGTCATGTTTTTTTTTTTTTTCCAGTTTTTTTTTTATTGAGTTATTGATAGGTTACAATCTTGTGAAATTTCAATTGTACATTAATGTTTGTCAGTCATGTTGTAGGTGCACCACTTCACCCTTTGTGCCCACCCCTCACCCCACCTTTCCCCTGGTATCCACTAAACTGTTCTTGGTCCATAGTTTTAAATTCCTCATATGAGTGGAGTCATACACAGATTATCTTTCTCTCGCTGGCTTATTTCACTTAACATAATTCTCTCAAGGTCCATCCATGTTATTGCAAATGGAATGATTTTGTTCTGTTTTGCAGCTGAGTAGTATTCCATTGTATATATGTACCACATCTTCTTTATCCATTCGTCTGTTGATGGGCACTTAGGTTGCTTCCACGTCTTGGCTATTGTAAACAGTGCTGCAATAAACATTGGGGTGCACAGGACTTTTGGGATTGCTGACTTCAGGCTCTTTGGATAAATACCCAGTAGTGGGATGGCTGGATCGTATGGTAGTTCTATTTTTAGTTTTTTGAGGAATCTCCATACTGTTTTCCATAGTGGCTGCACCAGTTTGCATTCCCACCAGCAGTGTAGGAGGGTTCCTTTTTCTCCGCAACCTCGCCAACATTTGTTGCTATTAGTTTTAGATATTTTTGTCACTCTAACGGGTGTAAGGTGATATCTTAGTGTAGTTTTGATTTGCATTTCCCTGATGATCAGCGATGATGAGCATCTTTTCATGTACCTATTGGCCATCAGTATGTCTTCTTTGGAGAAATGTCTGTTCATGTCTCCAGCCCATTTTTTGATTGGGTTGTTTGATGTTTTGTGATTGAGTTGCAAGAGTTCTTTATATATTAAGGATATTAAGCCTTTGTCAGATATATGACTTGCAAATATTTTTTCCCAGTTAGTGGGTTGTTTTTTTGTTTCAATCCTGTTTTCATTTGCCTTGAAAAAGCTCTTTAGTCTGATGAAGTCCCATTTGTTTATTCTTTGTATTGTTTACCTTCTCTGAGAAGGCATGGTGTCCGAAAAGATCCTTTTAATACTGATGTCAAAGAGTGGACTGCCTACGTTTTCTTCCAGAAGGCTTATGGTTTCAGGTCTCACCTTTAGGTCTTTAATCCATTTTGAGTTTATTTTGGTGAATGGTGAAAAAGAATGGTCAATTTTCATTCTTTTACATGTGGCTTTCCAGTTTTCCCAGCACCATTTGTTGAAAAGACTTTCTTTTCTCCATTGTAGGCCCTCAGCTCCTTTGTCAAAGATAAGCTGTCCATAGATGTGTGGTTTTATTTCTGGGCTTTCAATACTGTTCCATTGATCTGTGCACCTGTTTTTGTACCAGTACCATGCTGTTTTGATTACTGTAGCTTTGTAGTATGTTTTGAAGTCAGGGATTGTGATGCCTCCCGTTTTGTTCTTTTTTCTCAGGATTGCTTTAGAAATTCGGGGTCTTTTGTTGCCCCATATGAATTTTAGGATTCTTTGTTCTATTTCTGTAAAGAATGTCATTGGGATTCTGATTGGGATGGCGTTGAATCTGTAGATTGCTTTAGGTAGTATGGACATTTTAACTATGTTTATTCTTCCAATCCATGTACATGGAATGTCTTTCCATCTCCTTATGTTGTCATCCAATTCTCTCAGAAAGGCCTTGTAATTTTCATTACATAGTTCCTTCACTTCCTTAGTTAAATTTACCCCAAGGTATTTTATTCTTTTTGTTGCGATTGTGAATGGTATTGTATTCTTGAGCTCTTTTTCTGTTGGTTCATTACTGGAGTATTGAAATGCTACTGACTTATGTAAATTGATTTTATACCCTGCAACTTTGCTGTAGTTGTTGATTACTTCTAAGAGTTTTCCAATGGATTCTTGGGGTTTTCTATATATAAGATCATGTCGTCTGCAAACAGCGAGAGTTTCACTTCTTCCCTCCCTATTTGGATTCCTTTTATTCCTTTTTCTTCCCTGATTGCTCTGGCCAGGACCTCCAGTACTATGTTAAATAAGAGTGGTGATAGAGGGCATCCTTGTCTCGTTCCTGTTTTCAGGGGGATTGGGTTCAGTTTTTGCCCATTGAGAATGATGTTGGCTATGGGTTTGTCGTATATGGCCTTTATTATGTTGAGGTAGTTTCCTTCTATCCCCATTTTGTTCAGAGTTTTTATCATAAATGGCTGTTGGATCTTGTCAAATGCCTTCTCTGCATCTATTAAGATGATCATGTGGTTTTTATTTCTCAGTTTGTTGATGTGGTGTATCACGTTGATTGATTTGCGGATGTTGAACCATCCCTGTGTCCCTGGTATGAATCCCACCTGATCCTGATGTATGATTCTTTTGATGAATTGAATTCTGGTTGCCAAAATTTTGTTTAGAATTTTTGCATCTATGTTCATCAGTGATATTGGCCTGTAGTTCTCTTTTTTCATGGTGTCCTTGTCAGGTTTTGGTATCAGCATGATGTTGGCCTCATAGAATGTGTTAGGAAGCGTTCCATCTTCCCTAATTTTTTGGAATAGCTTGAAAAGGATAGGTATTAAATCCTCTCTGAAAGTTTGGTAGAATTCCCCAGGAACGCCATCTGGTCCTGGGGTTTTATTCTTTGGGATGTTTTTGATGGCTGTTTCAATCTCTTTGCTTGTGATTGGTCTGTTCAAATTGTCTGCCTCTTCTTGAGTGAGCTTTGGGAGATTGTAGGAGTCCAGGAATTTATCCATTTCCTCTAGGTTATCCATTCTGTTGGCATATAGTTTTTTGTAGTATTCTCTTATAATCTGTTGTATTTCTGCAGAGTCTGTTGTTATTTCTCCTCGTTCATTTCTGATTTTGTTTATTTGAGCTTTCTCCCTTTTTTTCTTTGTAAGTCTGGCTAGTGGTTTGTCAATTTTATTTATCTTCTCAAAAAACCAGCTCTTTGTCTCATTGATCCTTTCTACTGCCTTTTTCGTTTCAATAGTATTTATTTCTGCTCTGATTTTTATTATTTCCCTCCTTGTGCTGACTTTGGGCTTCATTTGTTCTTTTTTCTCTAGTTCAGTTAGGTGTGCTTTAAGGTTGCTTATTTGGGATTTTTCTTGTTTGTTAAGATGTGCCTGTATTGCGATGAATTTTCCTCTTAATACAGCTTTTGCTGTATCCGATATGAGTTGGTATGGCATGCTATCATTTTCATTTGTTTCCAGGTATTTTTTTATTTCTTCTTTAATTTCTTCAATGATCCATTGCTTGTTCAGTAGTGTGTTGTTTAGTCTCCACATCTTTGTGCCTTTCTCAGCTTTTTTCTTGTAATTAATTTCTAGCCTTATAGCACTATGATCTGAGAAGATGCTTATTATTTCAATTTTTTTAAACTTGTAGAGGCTTGTCTTGTTTCCCAACATATGGTCTATCCTAGAGAATGTTCCATGTGCACTTGAGAAGAATGTGTATTCAGCTCCTTCAGGGTGGAGTGATCTATATATGTCTATTAAGTCCAATTGTTTTAGTTTTTCATTCAGCTCCACTATTTCCTTGTTGATTTTCTGTCTGGATGATCTGTCCATTGATGTGAGTGGGGTGTTGAGGTCCCCTACTATTATTGTGTTGTTTTTAACATCTTCCTTTAGGTCTGTTAATAGTTGCTGTATGAATCTTGGTGCTCCTGTGTTGGGTGCATAGATATTTATAAGCGTTATTTCTTCTTCATGAAGTGTCCCTTTGATCATTATATATTGTCCCTCTGTGTCTCTCTTTACCTGTCTTATTTTGAAATCCACTTGGTCTGATATGAGAATTGCAACACCTGCCTTTTTTTCCTTGCTATTTGCTTGAAGTATTGTCCTCCACCCCTTCACCCTGAGTCTGTGTTTGTCCTTGGGGCTGAGGTGTGTTTCCTGGAGGCAACAAATTGTTGGATCTTGTTCTTTAATCCATTTTGCCACTCTGTGTCTTTTTATTGGAGAGTTCAATCCGTTCACATTGAGAGTGATTATTGATGCATGTGGACTTAATGCTGTCAATCTGTCGCTCATTATCTTGTTTTCCTGTGTTTCTTTTCCTATGTGCTTTAGACTACCCATTTAATACTGCAATTTCTTATGCTGAGTTTCTTAGATTTTTCCTTATCTATGATTTGTGACTCTGTTCTGTACTTTATTTTAGTGTCTACCTTGAAGTTTGTATTTAGAATCTCGTGTATAATATAGTCTATTCTCTGGTGGTCTCTTACTTACTCGACCAATACTGATTTAGACCCTTTGCTCTTCCCTCCTAAATAATTA
This sequence comes from Equus przewalskii, assembly GCF_037783145.1. Taxonomy (NCBI): domain Eukaryota; kingdom Metazoa; phylum Chordata; class Mammalia; order Perissodactyla; family Equidae; genus Equus; species Equus przewalskii. The sequence goes on along the minus strand of NC_091839.1, from coordinate 26,990,718 downwards.
TTTTCATTTTTTATTCCAACACGTGTTATTAATTTGTAGTTAGAGTGCTAAGGTTGTCCTTGTTTTGGTAGTTTCCTTACCTTACCCTAATGCTATAATTGAATATTTGCTATCCTGTTCTGGTTCTATCCATCGGTCTCCCTAGTCTGTGGATTGTGTCCCCTTTCTCCCTTTTTTCTTTTTTCAAGTATGAGAGCCTTCTTGAGGATTTCTTGTAATGGAGGGCTTTTAGTTACAAATTCCCTTAACTTTTGTTTGTCTGGAAAAGATTTAATTTCTCCCTCATATCTGGTTGAAATTCTTGCTGGATAGAGTATTCTTGGCTGAAAGTTTTTATCCTTTAAAGCTTTGAATATATCACTCCATTCTCTCCTAGCTTGTAGGGTTTCTGTAGAGAAATCCGCTGACAGTCTGATAGGGGCTCCTTTATAGGTTATTCTCTTTTTTTTCTTACTTCCCTGAGTATTCTCTCCTTATCATTCCTATGTGCCAACTTTACTATTATGTGCCTTGCGGTGGGTCTTTTTACATTGACAAATCTAGGAGATCTAAAACCCTCCTCTACACACATTTCTCCATTGATCCCTAGATTTGGGAAGTTCTCTTCAATAATTTCGTTAAGCACACTTTCTGCTCCATTTTCCTTTTCCATATTCTCTGGAATTCCTATGATCCTTATGTTCTTACTCCTCATTGAATCCATTATCTCTCGGAGATTTTCCTCATTTTTTTTTAATTCTTAGTTCTCTTTCTTCCTCTGTCTGGCGCCATTCAGCCTGTCTGTCCTCGATTATGCTGATTTGCTCCTCTAGGTTGTCTACACGGGCATTCAGGGAATCCGTATTCTGTTTTATCTGGTCCATTGTGTTTTTCATCTCAAGTAATTCTGTTTGATTCTTCTTTATGATTTCAATCTCTTTTGTGAAGTAACTCCAGAACTCGGCTTGTTTCTCTATCTTTCTCTCTACCTCATTGAGTTTTTTGATTATAGCTGCTCTGAATTCATTATCACTTAGTTTACCTAATTCCAAGTCCTCAGGACTTAATTCTGTGTTTTTATTGTTTTCCTTCTGGTCTGGGGCTTTTATAAATTGCTGGATGGTAGAGGAGCGGTTTTTTCTCAAGGTGGTAGAATTCAGTTGCAGTTACAGCCTGTCGCCACTAGATGGGGGTCGAGAGCGGCGTGTTAGCTCTCCGCCTTTGGGGCAAGATGGCTGCGCCCACTGGCTTTGTTAGGGGGGAGGGGCTGTTACTCACACGCGCCGGTCTGGGTTCAGATCAGTTCTGTTCTCTGGTCTCCCAAGGCCCTTGATTTATAGGGTCCCCGCGGACGGAAGCTTTCCCCCCGGTCAGCGGGTCTCCACTGAATCAGCGGCAGGAGTCCTGGATGATCCCCTGGTCGCGCGGCCCCTCCCCCGCTCCTTCCCGACCTGCGCCGCAGCGATCGCAGACACTAGGGGAGGGAGCCATGTTCTCTCCTACCGTTCCAGCGCCTCCAAAGGGGTAAGCAAGGTTATGATCTCTGCCTTCTTGGTATTGTAGGTCTCTAACGAGCTGGCATTATGTTTATTCTCTGAAATTCAGTTCTTCCAATCTTTTGTTGTATTTTGGAGGGGAGAGAATCCCGGGTCAGCTCACCCCGCCATTTTGCTCCGCCCACCCGCCCTGGTGTCATGTTTTTATGCAACAATAGACAACGGCAAAAGTAATGAATTCTTTCACTCGCCTAATTCCTAGCCTCCTCCAAGGACAAGTGGACGTCCCACCCTCTCTTTGTAAGTTCTTTCACAGACTCACTTTTCCCTCTGGGGACCTCTCATGGTCCAATGAGCTCAAGAAAATGAACTTACCGGACAGGTGAGGTTCTCTCCTTGAGAATTCAAGAGAAAAGAAAAATTCTAACTTGGAGAAATCAGGACATCTGAACTCTCCTGACTCTTTTCAGTGCCCCTCAGGCTTCCCTGAAGACACTCAGGGTCTCTGTCTCTCAGCCCCTGCGGAGACCAGCCCTGGGGGGCGACTCTCCTCCCATCCCCGCCCTGGCACGCCGAGCTTATCCTCACGATGCAAACTACTGGACAAGTCGACCAGCAGATCAGGCATTATGGTCACCTGGAGGTGAGAGTGAACCGTGCCCTGTGGCCCCTGACCCAGGACCTGTCTTTGGAGGATGTGCCCATGTTCGCTCAGGGAAGGCAGACATGGCCTTCACCTGGGAGGCAGGAGTGTGAGGGAAACCCTGCTTGGGTGTCAGGAGACCTGCATTCCAATTTGTGTGACCTTGGGAAAGTCCCTTCCCCTCTCCCACACAGAGGTAGTCCTCCCTGTGACTGTGTCCCATTTTGGACACTGAGAAGCTTAGGCTGTTGGTTCTGGTGACCATTTAAACAAGCTAAGAGTTTTCTCCCACTTCATTGAAGCACGACTTAAAAACAATAAAGTGCACCCATTTGAAGTATAGAATTCATTGAGTTTTGACAAATGTTTGCACTCGAGTAGCCACCACCGTAATCAAAACATAGAACCTTCCCGTCTCCCTCGACATTCCTCGTATCCCACTGTCAATGTCCCCCAGCCCCAGATGGCCACTGATTTCATTTCTGTCATTAGGTTTCTGTTACCTTTTCAAAAATGTTATACAAATGGAATATATACCCTGTGTTTGGCTTATTTTATTTAGCATGATGTTCTTGAAACTCCTTCATCCTGTGGCATTTAGCAATAGTTAACTCCTTATTGTTGCTGAGTAGTATCTCATTCTATGGACATAACACATTTTGTTTATCCATTTATTTCAGGAGGTCTGGTGTGTTTTCATATTCAACTAGTATAGAATAAAGCTGCCAGGCTTTTTCACATTTATTCAAGAAATGAATGAATGAATGATTAAACACCATGTGTTGGCCAGTTCCTAGTCATATATATCGAGGCACTAGACAACAACAGTGAGCTCTGTATACATCAGGACACAGAGCTAGTGATTGTTAATCCTGGACAGGAGTCCCCAACCTCTTGGTTCAGTGACAATTTTCACTGGCTCTGTGTTTACCAATAATGAGGATTTCCTGTGTTTTGCAGATGTTGCCTTGGGGTGACTCTGGCCAGTCCAAGTGGCATGAGCTGGGAAAGACTGATGGCTGATAAAGAATTCACTTTCAAGAGAGGGCACTGGCTTGATGGGCATTTTGGTGCCGCTGCACGGCTGGACTCTGGGGCAGTGTACTGGGCAGCGTGTCAGATGGCTCTCAGCTGAGAGCATGGGGGAGGCCAGGCCAACACCCTGAGATCCAGGGATGGGTACAGGCACGTTTCCTTTGATCCTACTGCACCCACAACGGAAATCTCACGACCCATCCAGAAGGAAAGACAGGAATGTGAGTGGGCAGGCTCAGGCCCAGGAAGGGGAGAAGCAATGTTAGCAGAAAATTTGCAGTCTCCACCACACAAATATTTTGTTAATTTTATCCTGAGTATTGTGTTTGGCTAAAAGGCAAATAACATTGTTTAAAAATTTCCCTTTTGGCCTTATGATTCTCATTTGTGGAAGTGTAATTTATTTTTTGAAATAGTTGAGAAGGATGGGTAATAAATCTTCTTTGAATGGTTGGTAGAATTCTCCAGAGAAGCTGTCTGGTCCTGGAGTTTTATTTTTTTGGGAAGTTTTTGATTACTGTTTCAATCTCTTTACTTGTGATCTGTCTATTCAGAGTCTCTATTTCTTCTTCTTTTTTTTTTAAAGAGTTTATTTTTCCTTTTTCTCCCCAAAGCCCCCTGGTACATAGTTGTGTATTTTTCCTTTTAGTTGTGGGTCCTTCTAGTTGTGGCATGTGGGATACTACTTCAGCATGGCTTGATGAGCGGTGCCATGTCTGTGCCCAGGATCCAAACCGGCGAAACCCTGGGCCACCAAAGTGGAGTGCGTGAACTTAACCACTCGGCCATGGGGCTGGCCCCTCTATCTCTTCTTGATTCAGTTTTGGGAGGTTGTAAGAGTCTAAGAATGCATCCATTTCTTCTAGATTGTCCAGTTTGTTGGAATATAGTTTTTCATAATATTCTCTTATAGTCTTTTGTATTTTTGTGGTATCCTTTGTAATTTCTCCTTTTTCAGTTCTAATTTTATTTATTTGAGCCTTCTCTCTTTTTTTCTTAGTAAGTCTTGGTAAGGGTTTTTCAGTTTTGTTCATTTTTTCAGTGAACCAGCTCTTTGTTTCATTGATCCTTTCTACAGTCTTTTTATGTTTCAATTTTATTTATTTCTGCTCTAATTTTTATTATTTCCCTCCTTCTGCTGAGTTTGGGCTTTGTTTGTTCTTCATTTTCTAATTCTTTAGGTGTAGTTTAAGATTGCTTATTGGAGCTTTTTCTTGTTTGTTAAGGTGGGCCTGTATTGCTATAAATTTCCCTCTTAGGACTGCTTTTGCTATATCCCATATGAGTTGGTATGGTGTGTTTTCATTCACATTTGTCTCCAAATATTTTCTGATTTTCCATTTATTTCTTCGATGATCCACTCGTTGTTCAGTAGCATGTTGTTTAGTCTCCACATTTTTGTTTCTTTCCCAGCATTTTTCTTGTAGTTTATTTCTAGTTTCATAGCATTATGGTCAGAAATGATACTAGATTTCAATCTTCTTAAATTTATTGAGGCTTGCCTTGTTTACCATTATATGGTCTATCCTTTGAATGTTCCATGCGCACTTGAGAAGAATATATATTCTGCTGTTTTTGGATGGAGTGTTCCAAATACATCTATTAAGTCCATCTGGTCTAGTTTTTTGTTTAATTCCACTATTTCCTTGCTGATTTTTGTCTGGATGATCTATCCATTGATGTAAGGGGGGTGTTGAGGTCCCCTACTATTATTGTGTTGTCATTAACATCTCCTTTTAGGTTTGTTAATAGTTGCTTTATGTACTTTGGTACTCCTGTGTTGGGTGCATATATAAGTGTTATGTCTTCTTGGTGGAGTGTCCCTTATATACTGCCCCTCTTAGTCTCTCTTTACCTGTTTTATCTTCAAGTCTACTCTGTGTAATATAAGTATGACAACACCTGCTTACTTTTCTTTGCCATTAGCATGGAGTACTGTCTTCCATCTTTTCACTCTAAGCCTGTGTTTGTCTTTGGATCTGAGATGTGTTTCCTTGAAGCAGTATACTGTTGGGTCTTGTTCTTTAATCCATCCTGCCACTCTGTGTCTTTTGATTGGAGAATTCAATCCATTTACATTTAGAGTGATTATTGATATATGAGGGCTTAATAGTGCCATCTTATCACTCATTGTCCGGTTCTTCTGCATTTCCTTTGTTTCTTGTCCCATGTATTTCAGACTACCAATTTGGTTAGGTAGTTTTCCATGATGGTTTTCTTCATTTTCTCCTTGTTTATCATATATTTCTCTGTTCTAATTATTTTTTTAGTGATTACCATTAGGTTTGTATAAAAAAATCTTGTAAATGAGATAGTCCATTTTCTGATAGCCTCTTATTTCCTTAGACTGTGCCAATTCCATCCCTTTCCTCTTCCCCTTCTAAGTTATTTTTGTCATATCTTATTCAATCTCGCGCTGTGAGTTTGTGGTTAAAATAATGAGATTATTTTTATTTTGGCGTTTTCCTTCTCTTTATCCTTAATGTTAAAGTTAAATGTTTAATAACCTGATCTGATAGAGAGCTTTCATTTCCTGATTATTGCCTACCTATTCATCTCCTTGCTGAGGACTTTGGAGCCCCTTTCCTATTTTTTTCCCCCAGGTAAGGGGGCCTTCTTGAGGATTTCTTGTAAGTCAGGTCTTGCGATGATGAACTCCCTTAGCTTTTGTTCATCTTGGAAAGTTTCTATGTCTCTGTCACATCTGAAGGATATTTTTGCTGGATAGAGTACTCTTGGCTGATAAAGTCTTTGCCTTTCAGAATTTGGAATATATTATTCCACTCTCTCCTAGCCTAGTAAGGGTTCTGCTCAGAAATCAGTTGAAAGCCTGATAGGTGTTCCTTTGTAAGTTATTTTCTTCTGCCTTGCTGCCGTTAGTGTTGACTTTTGCCAGCATTACAACTATATGCCTTGCAGTAGGTCTTTTTACATTGATGTAATGAGAACATCTATTGCTTTCGTTCACTTGTATTTCCAGCTCTTTCCTCAGGTTTGGGAAGTTCTCCATTATTATTTCTTTGCACAAGCTTTCTGCCCCATTCTCCTTCTCTTCACCCTCTTGAATATCTATAATCCCTATGTTGCATTTCCTAATTGAGTCAGATATTTCTCTGAGAGTTTCTTCATTTCGTTTTGGTCTTAGTTCTCTCTTCTCCATCTGAAGCATTTCTATATTTCTGTCCTCTAAGTTGCTAACTCGGTCCTCCATAATGTCAGCTCTGTTGTTTAGAGAATCCAGATTTTCCTTAATCTCATCCATTGTGCTTTTCATCTCCAACAATTCTGATTGGTTCTCCTTTATAGTTTCAATCTCTTTGTGAAGAAGTTCCTGAATTCATTGATTTGTCTTTCTGTGCTTTCTTGTAACTTGTTGAGTATTTTTATGATAGCTACTTTGAATTCTTTGTCATTTAAGTTATGAATTTCTGTGTCTGCAGGGTTGTTTTCTGGGTAATTATCAGTTTCCTCCTGGTGTGGAGAATTAATATACATTTTTCATACTGCTTGATGGCATGGATTGTTGCCTCCGTATAGTGTTATTATCTGGTCACAGTTTCCACCTGCCACCACTGGGTGGGGATCAAGCACTGTGTATTCTGGGCCCAGCATGATCCATGGCTCCCCAGCTCCAGCCGCTGATTCCTTTACTCTCTGTGTGATGCTCTGACAGATGACAGACCTAGAGAGTCTGGTGGGGGATGGGTGCTTCTTTCACCTGAGCTTCCCCCAACCATTCCTTTTCTCTCTGTGCAGAGCTCTGGCTGTTCACAGGGCTGGAGTGCCTGGCTGGGGAAGGGGTGCTTTCTCTCACCACACCTCCCCCAGTTGCCGCCTCTCTCTCTGCACAGCACTCTGGGTGATAACAAAGATGGAGTGCTGAATGGGGAAGAGGTGCTTTCTTTCATGTGCGTGCATCCCCCAGCTGCTACTTTTCTCTCTGTGCAGTGCTCTGGGCAATAATGGAGCTGGAGTACTGGGCAGGGGAAGGGGCACTTTCTTAAATCTGTGCACCTCGTGCAGCTGCTGCTTTTCTCTCTGTGTGGTGCTCTGGGTGATCACATGGCTAAAGTGCTGGGTGGCACCTCACCTGAATGCCTCCCCCAGCCACCACCACTCTCTCTGTGCAGAGCTCCCACTGATCTGCCTGGCAGAGGGAGAGGCGCTCCCTTTCTCCTGTGCAATCCCAGGGTCTTCTCCCTGGGCCTTCACCAACTGCTCTCCTGGGATGCTAGTTTGATGGAGACACACCCACAACTCAGTCTCCTCTATCTGTGGGGCTTTCCCGCAGGCTGTGAGGGAACTCAGAGAGCAATGGTGTTCTTGTGGAGGGCCACCCCTCCCCCCATTCCTCTCAGAGCCATCCACTGTCCCAAGGTTGCTGGCTGCCATTGGGAAGAAAAAAGTCCCCCTGACTAGCTTCCACTTCCTCTGGAGGGTCCAGCCCCACCCCTTCAGATGTATGGTTGCGTGGTTCTCTCAGATGTCTTTTGTGCTGTGTGAATGTCCTCTGTCAGTGTATGAATGTCCTTTTGGTTGTATTTTAGAGGAGAGAGTTCAAGAGGAGAGCTCACTCTGCCATGATGCTGATGTCACTCCACTTGGAAGTGTAATTTATTTTTTGATACTTATTTTGTATGTGGCAAACTTGATTAACTGTCATAAATACTGCAGATACTCATGATGTTAGTTTTTGAAAGATTTCTATGTACATAACCACACAATTTGAGAGAAATTACAGTATATAAATGGTATTCCAATTATTTTAATTCTTTTTCGTCTGTGTTATAGCCCTAGCTAGAATGTCTGGTACAATATTTGATTTAAGCACAGATAATTACAGCCTTGTTTGTTTGCTAATTTAAAAGCCAAAATTTCTATTTTCTTACTAAAATTCAGGTTTATTGTAGGGTTTTCATTGATTAATGTCAACTAGTTAAAGGTGTATATTTCTATGCATGGCCTGGTGTTTTTTTCCTAACGTGAATTGACTTGTATTTTACTGTATCTGCATTTATTAAGACAGTGACACGATGTTTATAATCCATTAATATGTTGAATGCTATCAATGCATTTCCCAATAATAAACCATTCTAGAACTCCTAGGACACTTTCACCTTCTATTACATTCCATAAGCATAGCTGAATTTAACTAACAAGTTTTACAACCATTTATTCTAGTACCATAAATTGAGATGGGGAACAGGAATCTCTGAAAGATTTGAGTAAGTTTGGATACATCCTTTCATTGAATGATTCATGGAACTCTCTTCCTGTAAGTCTCTCAGGACGTAGGATTTTACTCTTGCAGATTATTTAAAAATAGAAAGTATCAAACAGATTTGATATTTGTTAGTTTGATCAAGAAAAACATGTCTGGGGTTTATGACTTTATTTACATTAAAATTTTTATTTCATTTTTTAATCTAAGCTTCAAATTAAAATTGACAACATTTTAAGATAGTAGAGTGTACATGGTATGTTGGTGATTTTATACATGTGTATATCATGAAAGGATTCCTCTGACAAGGTAATTAACACATCCATCACCTATTTATCATTTGTGTGTGTGATAACGTTTCAGTTCTATTCCCTTAGCAAATTTCCATTACGCAATATAGTGTTATCAACTATACTCACTGCATCTTACATTGGATCCTCCAACCTTGGTCCTGTTATAGCTGAAAGTTTGTGTCCTTTCACCCACTTCCCCTATTTCCCCCATCTCCCAGCCCCAGGAACCACTCTTCTACTGTTTCTATGAGTACGACTTTGACTTTAAAAAAAAAAAAAAAAAAAAAGAATCACCATGTAAGTGATACCATGCAGTATTTGGCTTTCTCTGTGTGGGTTACTTCACTTATCACAATGTCCTCAAGATCCATCTATGTTGTAACAAATGGCAAGATTTCCTTCTTTCTCATGGCTGCATAATACTGCATTGTACACATATATACCAAATCTTTATTCATCATCCATTGATGCACACTTAGGTACTTTCCATATCTCAGATATTGCGAATAATGCTGTAATGAGCATGGGAGTGCAGACACTGCTTTGATGTCCTGTGTTCATTTCCTTTGGAATTATACCCATAATTGGAATTGCTGAGTAGTATGGAATTCTATTTTTAATTGTTTGAGGAACCTCCCTTCTCTTTTCCGTGGGCTGCACCAATTTACATTCTCACAAACAGTGCACAGGGATTCCCTTTTCTCCACAGCCTTGCTAACACTTGCTATCTCTTGTCTTTTTGCCACCCCCCATGACCCCCCTGCACCCGCCCGGCTCGCCCGTCCCCCTATCACCTCCAGAGGCAACCTCGGGTCCCACGTGGCCTGGGTCTCAAATCAGTGGCGCGCCGCAGAGGGAAGGCCTGTCCAGGGTCCTGGGGGTGTGGGAGCTGCTGCCCCAGTGGGAAGGCAGGAGTCCTCCCTGAGTCGGGGTGCCTGGAGAAGTGGCCCACAGCGCGGGGAACGCCTGGCAGGGGACCCCGCTGGGAGACCGCCAGGCAGTGAGGATGGAGGGAAGGAGGCCAATGGCGAGATGGACAGCAGTCCAAGGGGACCGCTCACAAGGTCCCAGGTGGGGTTGGAGGAGCCACTGGAACCGCATGTGTCAGCTCTGACCCCTCGTCGCTAAGGCGAGGCCACTCGGGTCTCCGAGACCCCCGACGTTCGGGGAGGACCCTCCCCGCTGACCTGCGTGTGAGGCCTCTGCAGCCTCCCGCCTTCCCGCAGCTGCTGCCCGGCCTGGGGGACTGTCCCGCACACGCCAAGGCTGGTTTCCCGCCAAAGCCCACAGACCCGAGTGGAATCTTCCACTCCTTCTCTGAGCACATCCTGCTTCCACGGTAGGAGCACTTACACTTGGGAAATTGGCAAACACTACGAACCAGGGCTAGATTTACTGTATTACTGAATGCCGGGATTCAAGTGATGGACATTAAGGTCATAATGCAGATGAAACTTAACCATGTAGGGTGTTTCTGGCCATGACATTATGTGTGACACAAAGTCTGAGGAAAAACAATGAGGAGACCTTCTTCCAGTATTTAGAAATGCTGACTCCATACAGAAAAATGTCACTCATGACATTTAACAGAGTAAAACTCCTTCATTTGTGTTTGTTGTTTCAGTGTCTTACTTGAAAATCAAAAGGGAAATAGCCATAACTCCTATGAAAGAAAATAGGCAAATCGGATGAACATAAATTGTACAAAAAATAAACAATTGGCAAATAAAGACACGAAAAATGCTCAAAATCATGAATCCTTTGGGCAATGCAATTAAGACACTGAGATAGCACCACACAATGGCTGAAATTAAAGGACCACATCAAGTATCAATCGGCAGGGACTTGGAGGAAATGGAACTTTCACACACTGTGGGAGGGAGAGCAAAAGGAAGAAATCATGTTAGATCATGGTCTGACAGTTTCTTCAAGAGTTAAACATCCATCTAACCACCGACTCAGACACTGTCCTCTACGTTACTGACAAAAGGTAAAAAAAAAAAACAACAACAACAAACCATAAAAAACTTACACAAATGTCTGTAACACCTTTATTTTCATTAGTCAAAATCTAGAAATAACCAAAAAGCCCGCTGAATGGATAAACAGGGGTATATGAAAATATAAGAATATTACTCAGCAAAAGAAAAGATGAGCTACTCATATAGTATCATTGGTGAATCTCTAATTATGAAACAAACGAAATCAGAAAAAACAATAGAATAAACAGTTTATGATTCTAATCATAAATTCAAGGAAATGCAAAGGTATCTACTGTAAGGAAAGTAAGTGAATGGGTAGCTGGAGAGGTGGGAAGGTCGAGGAGAGATTATGATAGGATGTGAGGTAAATATACCGAGACAAAAAAAGTCATCCTCAGGACTATGATGACGGTTTCAGAGGTTCACACCTATGTCAAAACTTAGCAAACTGTACACTTTAAATATAAGCAGTCCATGTAAGTTACACAATAATCTTAAAAATTGGCTCAAGAGAAATCCCTATGTCCCACACTTTTTGGAAAGTAAGTTTACAACCCTACATCGTGGTGGTCTAGCAGTTAAGAGTCAGAGCTCTCACTGCTGGGCTGGGTTCGTACCACGTCAGGGAACCCCACCAGTCTGTCGGTTGTCATACTTTGGTGGCTGTATGTTGCTGTGATGCAGAAAGCTATGCCACCAGTATTTCACATACCAGCAGGGTCACCCAAGGTGGTACAGGGTTCAGCGGAGCTTCCAGATAGACTAGAAAGAAGGACCTGGTCACCCACTTCCAAAAAAATTGGCCACAAAAACCCGATGAATAGCAGAGAAGTCCTGTTTGATATACTGCAGAAAAGTGAGAGGATGGGTAAAAACACTGGGCCGGATTCTGATCTGCTATACACAGGGTTTCTAGGAGTCAAAATTAACTCAACTGCACTAGCAACACAATAGTGACTCCACCCACTCTTTCCTTGTACCCTCTGGGGGTCAGTCTTCCTTCAGTGGCAGCAAATGTGGGCAACAATTAAGGATACTGCCACCCAAGTCAACAGGAACACTGCCTGGGTCACAAGAGCCACATCACTCAGCCTCAGATCCCCTTTTTCTCTTTTTCTTGCCTATGCAGTAATGGCCTTCAAGTGAACATCACTGAGAGGCTACAGAAATCCACAAAGCTTTTCAATTATTTTTATTAAATTCTCAGGCAGTGACTTCAGCTACACAAGATAAACTTGCCTAGAGATCCTGAGATTTGTGTACAAACTGATGCTGCACAGTCACTGTCACAGAACCACTTCTGGATGCACTTTCAGAAGAGGCATATTCCATCTAGCTGGCTGCAGTTTCCTCCACTCCTTGCTAAGCCAGTGTTTCTCTACCAATTACGGTTCCCCTGGACCCAATGGTCTTACAACCAATGACCCTCACCCAATGAACTGTGGACACCAGGCCAAATGGCCCTTCGTAGATCTGGGGAAGATATCCCCTCCACAGTGCTGACGTCCCCTGTGAGACCTCCTATGAGGAAGCAAAAAAAATCACGTTGCCCTCAGATGCACTTGAGGTTCTCACACCAATCCTCTCATCAGGGTCATCACTGAGACTCCTGAATCACAGCATTCAGGCCTCAAATGAGGACCAGAAAGCCCTGCAGTCTTTCCTAGGAGGCTGTGGGAGCAACGGAAATTTACTCAAAAGTGGCACGTTATTTTCTGCCATCATACGGTCTCTCCTCAAAGTTTGAGACCCCTTAAAACTTGTTCACCCCTTCATGCTTGTAGAGTCTGAATTTGTTTATGAAATACCCCACAGAGTAAACAGAACACCTAAGATTGAAGAGGATGTAAACTAAAAGGCTTCAATATTGTACAAGACAAAGCAATGTGCAGCAGGCAGCTGGAGTTTGTGACTTGGAAGCTGAAACAATTCATCCCAAGTATCACATGCAACTACACGTCCTGAAAAAGTCAGTCATTCTCTGCAAGTTGCCGGCCCAACTCATGGTATTCTTTGGGCCAACAGTGACCCAGGTCCATGAGCAAGGTAGTCAAGGCAGAGGGAAAGCTGACCCCTGAGGGCTCAGGTGACTCCTAACTTGCTCTAATACATGGGAGAACAGAGGTCAGCTTCCCTGAGCACACTGGGGTGGTGACTGACGCACACTGTGTGGACCTGCCGGGAGGTACAGGTGAAATGCTGTGGCCACAGAAACTAGGAGTGACATAAATCTAGAAAGAGCCTTGGATAAGTTAGAAAGGGCAACATATTTACATAAGCTTCCCACATAACCGAAATTTATGGGAAGTCTCCCCACTGTGCCTGTTTAGATGTATGAGAATAAATTTGAACAGATGGCTCCTCACCGAGTTTCCACTGGTGTCATTCCGCTGAAAAAGAAACTGCACATTCCCTGCCCATCTAAGGCATTTGTCTATGGTGAACTCTCCGATGTTGAGAGAGGGTAAATTTTTGCATGAAATACTTCCCACATTCAGTGCACTCATAAGGTCTTTCTCCAGTGTGAACTCTCTGATGATAACGGAGGTTGGAGCTACAGGTAAAAGATTTCCCACATTCACTGCACTCATAAGGCCTTTCTCCTCTGTGAACTCTCTGATGATAACGGAGAGCTGAACTAGAAGTAAAAGATTTCTCACACTCACTGCATTCATAAGGCCTTTCTCCTGTGTGAACTCTTAGATGATAAGAAAGGTTGGCACTACTCATAAAAGATTTCCCACATTCACTGCATACATAAGGCCTTTCTCCTGTATGAACTCTCTGGTGGTAACGGAGTTTGGAGCTAAAGATAAAAGATTTCCCACATTCACTGCACTTATAAGGCCTTTCTCCTGAGTGAACTCTCTGATGATAACCAAGCCCAGAGGAAGAGGTAAAAGATTTCCCACATTCACTGCACTCATAAGACCTTTCTCTATTATGAATTTTCTGGTGCATTGAGAAGGAAGATCTTTGGCTAAAGGACTTCCCACATTCATTGCACTCATAAGGCCTTTCTCCCGTGTGAGTTCTCTGGTGGTTACTAAATTGTGATCTATCCTGAAAGGATTTCCCACATTCACTGCACTCAAAAGGTCTTTCTCCAGTGTGAACTCTGCGATGATAACGGAGGCCTGAGCTAAAGGCAAAAGATTTCCCACATTCACTGCACTCATAAGGCCTTTCTCCTGTGTGAACTCTCTGATGACAACGAAGAGCAGAGCTAATGGTAAAAGATTTCCCACATTCATTGCACTCATAAGGCCTTCCTCCAGTGTGCGCTCTCTGGTGTTTATTGAATTGTGATCTATCCTGAAAGGATTTCCCACATTCACTGCACTCAAAATTTCTTTCTCCAGTATGAACTCTACAATGATAATGGAGGCCCGAACTAAAGGCAAAAGACTTCCCACATTCACTGCACACATAAGGCCTTTCTCCAGTGTGAACTCTCTGATGCGAACGGAGGGCAGAGCTAATGGTAAAAGATTTCCCACATTCACTGCACACATAAGGCCTTTCTCCTGTGTGAACTCTCTGATGATACTGGAGGGTGGAGCTAAAGGTAAAAGATTTTCCACATTCACTGCACACATAAGGCTTTTCTCCTGTGTGAATTCTCTGGTGTTGAATGAGTGTCCACCTATTTTTAAAATATTTCCCACATTCATTACACTCGTGAGGCCTTTCTCCAGTATGAACTCTTTGATGATAACGGAGAACAGACCTGGAGATAAAAGATTTTCCACAATCACTGCACTCATAAGGCCTTTCGCCTGTGTGAGATCTCTGATGATAACTGAGGGCAGAGCTGGAGGTAAAAGATTTCACACAGTCGCTACATTTATAAGGCCTCTCTCCAACTTCAACTCTCCGGTGTTGAATGAACACAGAGCTATGGCTAACAGATTTTGCACAATCACTGCACACATAGCTGTTTTCTCCACTGTGCCCTCTCTGCAAATGAAGGAGGACAGACTGGTCACTTAAGGATTTCCCACATTTGCTGCACTTGCACGGCGTTGTCTCAGTATGAGTTCTTTGATGTTGACTGAGGGCTGAACTTTGCATAAAAGATCTGCCACATTCTCCACACACATGAAACGTTCCTCCAGGGTGGACTCTCTGGTGCACAACAAACGAGGATTTGTACCTGAATGCTTTCCCACATTCATGGCAGACAAAACACTGTCTTCCAGTGTAGACACCCTGGTCCTGAACAAGTGTGCATTTGGGGCTGAAGGCTTTCTTGCATTCTCTCCAGGTGTAATGACTGTTTCTGCCTGGTAAAGTGGCCCTGCATTGGGTGATTTTCTTTGGCTTTTCCCCAGTATGAGTGGTCTGTTGCTGCTGATGTCCCAAGCTGGCCAGGAAGTCCTTCCCAACCTCCCCCCAGGGAAAGGGCTTCCCTGACACGTGGAGTTTGCAGCTCTTCACAAACGAGGCCATGTCTACACTGCTCCTGAAGGGTTTCTCTCCCATGTGCCGCTGCTGGTGCTGTTGAAACTTTGCACTAAAATAAAATTGTTTTGCACAAGCCCCACACCTCAACAGTTTCAGGTTGTGTTGTGTTCCCTGCTTCTCAGCCAAGTAGAAAATGTCTCTCAAGACCAGACCACACATCTCGCAGGGGTGAGTCTTCTGGGAAGATGGAGCTGCTGTGGGAGTCCTGGCAGGTGGAACTTCTACAGAAACACTTTGTTCAAAGGGAGCCTCCAGATCCTCTGCTCCACAGCAACAACCTGAAGGCAAAGAAACCCTGGTGAAGTACATGTTGACCACAGGGAGGGGCAACCCCAGCACAAATGAGCATGTGTCTCATCTCACAGTGAATCTCTGAGATGCTTTTTCAGACAAGTGAGTTGGAATCCAGCTGGAGGGGCAGTTGGCTGCTGTGCATTACTGGGCCCCTAAGGTCACAGATTGGTAGAGACCTCACCAGGGGAAGGATACAAATACAGGGTGTGACACAAGGAAGAGAAGTAGCGTCTACACCTTGTTCTCTGCCCACAGCTTCCTGCAGGACCTTTTCTGCTGCTGATGTGAGGCTCAATAGCCGGTGCAGCCAAGCCCATGAAAATCTAATCACATCAGATTAGCTGCTGCTCAAGGTCAACTTAAGGATATGTTCACACTTCACAGTCCAACACATGAGGGCCACTGGTGGAGAGAACTGCAGGAGTGGTAAGAAAAATGAGTCATATGAGGAATCCAGAGAGGTGGAGAGTATCCCTGGGCTGGAAGTCACACAGGAAATGACATGTAGTAAAATTGACAACTTGCCAAAGTGTCAATATGGAGAAGGCAAGGTAGAAATGGAGTGTGGCCACAGGGAATGAAACCAAACTTGGATGAACAAGGGAGGCACGTGCTATGATGTGAACACGGGCCTGAAGCACATTGTCCCCAGGTGCCACTCAGCAGACCCAGGCCCCCTGAGCCCAGCCTGCCGTGGCCAGAGTCATGTCCATCCTGCAACCCACAAAGAAATCCTCCTCCTAAGCCTTAGCTGGGCAACTATATGGGACACAGAGGATACAAGTCCTAAGGGAAGGACAGGAGATGTGAATGGCCTGCACTGTCTCAGAGCAACTCAGCCCACAACAGACCACAGAAAAGAGATCCAGGTGAGTGATCTCAGTGGGCTGGAGGAGGAAATCAGCCTTTGCCACCAACAAGAAACACTTAGACAGCTATCTATGATCAAAATTGGCCCTTGGAGGGCTCAACAGCCCATTGAAGATACCACAGAAACACAGTGGAACATAAAAAGGAGAATAACCACATAAAAGGATCACTGCGGACATACACTTAGTGAAGACACCTAGAAATGATCAGGAAATAAGAACAAGGGCAGGGACTGTGTGCATCAGCCAAAAGGTAGATGCCATCATGGTCCTTAATGGCCTGCTCTGCAGAGGACCCCAGCAGCCTCTGCTGCAGAGAATCTCCACAGCCCCCATTACAGTTGCTGAACCCATAGTGTACACAACAGAGGAGGCCAAGTGTTTACAAGCATGGACCCCAGCTGCCTGCTCTGCAGAGGATACTGGCAGCTTTCATACTAAAGTAACCAATAGCTATTGCCCCAACACACCTGCCAGAGGGTAATATGCTGAGTTGCCCCCCTAAAAAAGAAGGAAGTATTGTTCCATTCCAAGACCAGGACTGCCACCCGTCTCAATGCTGCACGCATCCCAGACACTGGAGCCACAACTGTTCAGGGTTGCCCATAATCCATAACCTGACTGCATGGGTGTCACCCAAGCGCCTGTACCTCAGGCACCAGAGCCATGGTTGCTGTGGGCTAGCCAGCTACTCAGACCCTAGAGACACTGTCTCTGTTTACCCATGTTCTGGTCACAGGGGCCATCACTGCTCAGTGTGTGGCTGCATCTTACACAGTGAAGTCAATGCCACTGCAGGCTATTCAGCATCTAGGACCCTAGAACTGCTATTGCTCTGCATGTATATGCACCCTAAGACCCAGATCCACCACCTGGACCACAGGTGCCTGCACAACAGACACCAATGCCACCACCACCATGAAGCTGGATTTGGCATGAGGAGGGAACCTCTCAGTCAAAATATTTCCCAAGAGAGAAAGAGATCAGGAGGTCCCCAGAAGCATTCTCCACTGCTGTGGACACCCACAGCCCGAGCTGTTGAGGACACTTGCAATCTTCACTGATGCTGACCTCAGGTGACAAAGCTGTACAGACACTAAGCTGCTGGGCCTTCTTGTAGGAAGAACCACCACACCCCACCATGATGGCACACTCACACCCACACACAGGTGAAGAGCTTCCCCACCAAAACTTTTCAGTAAAGTGTGGAAGAAGTAACTACTCCACATATTGTATAGACACCAACATAAGGGTACAAAAATCCAGAAACCATGACACCTCCAAAGGAATACAATAAGCTATCAGTCACACCAAAGAATTGTACATCTATGAGCCATCAAACAAAGAATTCAAAATAATTGTTTTAAAGAAGCTCCATGAGCTATAAGAAAACAGAGATAGACAATTCAGCATGGAAACAAAACACGATTTTCAACAGAAAGATAGAAGATATAAAAAAGAACCAAACAGAAATGATGGTGCTGAAGACTATAATGAATGAGAAAATGCAACAGAGAGCATCAATATCCAACTTGACCAATCAAAAGAATTAATCTGAAAGTGAAGGTAGGTCTTTTGAAATTACCCACTCAGAGAAGGAAAAACACCAAGGAACTAAAGAGTGAAGAAAGCCTACATGAATTATAGGACATCATGAAACAAAACAACATTTGCATTATGGGAGCCTGAGAAGGAGAAGAGAGGGGGAAGAGGCAGAAAGCTTACTGAAAGAAATAATGGATGAAAACTTCTCAAATCTGGGGAGAGAAGTGCACATCCAGGTACAGAATGCTCATAAGTCCCCAAACAAATTCAATCCAAACAGGACTTCACTGAGGCATATAATAAAATCAAGAAGTCATGACAAAGAGAATGCTGAAAACTGCAGGAGAAAAGAAACTCATCTTATACAAGGGAACCCTCATGAGGATATGAGTGGTTTTCTTTGCTGAAACACTGTATATCAGGAGAGAGTATGATAACGTTCTAAATGCTGAAAGACAAAAACTGCAAACCAATACTTTACCAGCAAAGCTGCCCTTCAGAAATGCAGGAGAGAAAAAGACTTTCCCAGACCAATAGAAGCTAGGAGTTGGTTCATCACCACTTGACATACCCTGCAAGAAATGCTAAAAGGAGTTCTTCCAGCTGAACTGAAAGTACACTAATTAGTAACACAAAAATATAAAACACACTGGTAAAGGTAAGTATATAGTCAGGTTCAGAATACTCTAAAATTGTAATAGTGTATTAAACACTCAACACTAGTACAAAGGTTAGAACATAAAAAGTATGAAAAATAAGTATACCTACAATAATTTGTTAATGGTTACACAATAGAAAAGTTGTAAATGGTGACATGAAAAACATAAAATGTATACGGTGGGAGTAAAAGAGTGGAGTTTTTTATTTTTTGTTTTGTTTTTGGTGAGAAAAATTTGCCCTGAGCTAACATCCACTGCCAATCTTCCTTCTTTTTAGCTTGAAGAAGAGTAGCCCTGAGCTAACATCTGTACCAATCTTCCTCCATTTTTGCATATGGGATGCCTCCACAACATGGCTGACAGAGTGCAGTAGGTCCATACAGGATCTGAACCTGCAAAACCGGGCCACCAAAGCAGAATGCGTGGAACTTTAACCACTCTGGCACGAGGCCAGCCCCAAGAGTAGAGTAGAGTTTCTGTATGTGATCAAAGTTAACTTGTTACAAGCTTAAAACAGAATGCTGTAAATATAAAATGTTTTATATAAGCCTCACGGTAACCACAAAGCAAAAACCTATAGTAGATACACAAAAGAGAAAGAGAAAGGAATGAAAGAGATAAATGAGATAAAACAGACTTTATGTCAAAAGCTATCATGAGAGACAAAGAAGGTCAGTATAAAATTACAAAGGAGTCAATTAATCTGGAAAATGTAACAACTGTATGTATATATGGACTACACATCAGAGCATCTAAATTAAGTATTAAGCAAATACAAACAGATCTGAAGGCAGAAAAGACAGTAATGGAACATTAAGAGGGAACTTCAGTGTCCCCCTTTCAACAATGTGTGGATATCCAGATGGAAAATTAACAAGGATATATTTGAATGGAATGACACTTTAGTCCAAATGGATCTAAGAGACATACAAGGAACATTCCATCCTACTATAGCAGACTACATTTCTTCTCAAGTCTACAAAGAATATTCTCTAGGACAGATCACGTGTTATGTCAAAGAAGTCTTAACAAACGTCAGAACACTGAAATCATATCAAGTACCATTTCCTAACACAATGGATAAAACTAGAAATCAGTAAGAGAATGAAAGCTGAAAAATTCACAAATATGTGGACATTGCACATCACACCCCTGACCAATCAATTGGTCAATGAAAAAATCAAAAGGAAAACCAAAAAATATCTTGAGACAAATGAAAATGAAAACAAAACATATAGAATGGGCAAAAGCAGTTCTAAGAGAAAAATTTACAGTGATAAATACCGACATTAAGAAAAAAGAAAGATCACAAATAAACATAAAAAACCTAAGTTCACACTTCAAGGAACTAGAAAAAGAACAAACTAAGGCCAAAGTTAGCTGAACGAAGAACAAAACAAAGATCAGAGGAGCAATAAATAAAAAAGATACTATAAAAACAATAAAAAGATCCATAATACTAAGAGCTAGTTTTTTTAAAAGATAAATAAAACTGACGAACCTGTAGCCAGACTAACTTATAACAGAGAGAAGACTCAAATAAATCAACTTAGAAATAAAGCAGGAGGAATTATAACTGACAGCACGGAAACACAAATGATCATAAGACAACTATGAACTATTACACACCAACATATTAGATAACCTAGAAGAGCTAAATTCCTAGTAACATACAACCTACCCACACTGAATCATGAAGAAATAGAAAACCTGAATAGGTGGATAACAAACAAGGAAATTAAATCAGTAATCAAAAGTCTCCCAACAGGGGCCAGCCTGGTGGCGCAGCGGTTAAGTGTGCACATTATGCTTTGGCAGCCCAGGGTTCACCAGTTCGGATCCCGGGTGCGGACATGGCACCGCTTGGCAAGTCATGCTGTGGTAGGCGTCCCACATATAAGACAGAGGAAGATGGGCACAGATGTTAGTTCAGGGTAAGTCTTCCTCAGCAAAAAGGGGGAGATGGGCAGCAGTTAGCTCAGGACTAATCTTCCTAAAAAAAAAAAGTCTCCCAACAAAGAAAAGGCCACAAACAGATAGACTCACTGATGAATTCTATCAACATCTTAAGAAGGCTTAACGTCAATTTTTCTCAAACTCTTCCAAAACTTTGAAGATGAAGGAACATTTCTAAAGTCATTTTAGGAGGCCAGCATCAACCTGATACCAAAGCCAGACAAGGACACTAGAAGAAAAGAAAATTATAGATCAATGTCCCTGATGAACAAATATGTAAAAAAAAAACCAAAAAACAAAATACTAGGAAACTCAATTTAACAGCACATGAAAAGAATCATAAACTGTGACCGAGTGGGATTTATCCTTGGGGTGCAAGGATGTTCATCATAAGGCAATCAATAAATGTGGTATACCACATGAACAAAATGAGACAAAACATCATATAGTCATCTCAATAGATGCAGAAAAGCATTTGACAAAATTCAGAATCCTTTCACGATAAAAATCTCTCAAAAGATTAGGCATAGAAGGAATGTACTTCAATATCAGAAAGGCCACATATGATAAGCCCACAGCTACCAGCATAATCAACAATGAAAAGGTAAAAGCTCTTCCCCTAAGATTAGGAACAAGACAAGGATACTCACCTTCACCAGTGCTATTTAAAATAGTACTAGAAGTCCTAGCTAGTGCAATAAGGCAAGGAAAACTAATAAAAGGTATCCAAACAAAAATAAAAACAAAGAAGTAACACTGTGTTTGCAGATGACGTGATCCTATATAAAGAACACCATAAAACCTCCACTAAGAAACTGTCAGAATGGGTGATGTCAGCAATGTGGTGTTCCCTTTGTCTCTCCTCCTATGAACTACAACTAAATGGACATTCACTGATCAGCAGAGGATACCTAGACAGCACATCAGGATGCCTGAGAGACCCACACAGTTATACATCTGATAAGTGGATAGACTACCAGTGGGGAGCTGGTGGAGATCTGTGAGCACTCTCCAGGGCCCTGGTGGCCCTGTATATGTTTATGATTGCTCTCCTGGCTGGAGCACCCACAGCACCGCTGTGACCGCGAGGGTGGGAGCATGCCCTGGCACAACTGCAGGAACAGGTGACAGCAGCCCTGAACCCCTGGGTGATCACTTTCCCATCTGGTGGGAAAGCCAACAGTGCTACCACAGTCACCAGGGAGTGGTGCCGGCTTGCACAGGGATCACAGGGAGCTCAGAATACACAGCTCCTGCCCCACTCCCCAGTGGTGACAGGTGGAGCCTGTGACCAGAGACTATCACTATGTGAAGGCACAAACCCACCCCATCAAATACTATGCAGGAAAATATGAATACTCCAGACCAGAAGAAAAAACACAAACACCCAGAAATAAATCTGGAAGGTACAGAAATCTACAATCTAAATGACAGAGAATTCAAATAGCTATCATAAAAAAACTGCAGTTACAAAAGAACTCAGAAACACAGTTTAATGAAATCAGGAACAAAATTAATGATCAGAGAAAATTCTTCACAAAAGAGATTGAAACTAAAAAGAAAAACCAATCAGAAATTTGAGACATAAAAATCACAATGAATGAGATAAAGAAAAATCTAGAATCCTTAAATAACAGCTGATATTATGGAGGACAGAATTAGCAATCTACAGGATAGGAACATAGACATGCTTCAGATGGAGGAGACAGAACAAACACTAAAGAAATAAAGAAATTCTCCAAGAAATATTGAACTCAATTTGAAATGCAACATAAGGATTATAGGTATTACAGAGGGAGAAGAAAAGGAGAAAGAAGAAGAGCTTATTCAAAGAATGAATAGCTTTGAACTTCCCAAACTTGGGGAAGGAGCTGGAATTACAAGTAAAAGAAGCTAACAGAACTCCTATTTACATCAACGTAAAAAGACCTTCTCCAAGGCATATACTAGTAAAACTGGGAAAAGTCAACAACAAAGAAATAACATTAAGAGCAGCAAGGCAGAAGCAAATAACGTACAAAGGAACTGCTGTCAGCCTGTCAGCGAATTTCTCAGCATAAACCTTAGAGGCAAGGAGAGAGTGGAATGATATATTCAAAATTCTGAAAGACAAAAACTTTCAGCCAAGAGTACTCCAACCAGTGAAAAAATCCTTCAGATACAGTGGAGAAGTAAAAACTTTACCAGATAAACAAAGGCTGAGGGAATACATCACAACAAGACCCCATCTATACAAGATATGATCAAGAAGGCCTTCATAACTGAAAAAAGAAGGAAAGAGGTTTACAAAGCCTTGAGCAAGGAGATAAACAGGCATACAGAATACAGCAGCACCAAAGTACATAAAGTAACTATTAATTGACCTAACAGGATATATTGACAGGAACACAATAATAGTAGGTAACCATAACACCCTACTTTCATCAATGGATTTATCCAGACAGAAAGTCAATAAGAAAACAGTAGAACTAAACAAAACTCTAGACTAGATGGACTTAGCAGGCATATAGAGAATACTCCACCCAAAATCAGCAGAATACACATTCTTCTCAAGTGCACATGGAACATTCTCAAAGATATACCATATGTTGGGAACCAAGGCAAGCCTCAACAAATATAAGACTGAAACCATATCAAGGATCTTCTCTGACCATAATGCTATGAAACT
Source organism: Equus przewalskii (assembly GCF_037783145.1). Classification (NCBI taxonomy): domain Eukaryota; kingdom Metazoa; phylum Chordata; class Mammalia; order Perissodactyla; family Equidae; genus Equus; species Equus przewalskii. The sequence goes on along the minus strand of NC_091839.1, from coordinate 26,967,611 downwards.
AGAAATCAACAACAAGAAAAAAGCTGGGAAAGTGACAAACATGTGGAGACTAAGCAACATTCTACTGAACAACCAGTGGATCATTAAAGAGATTACAGGAGAAATAAAAAATTATCTTGAGACAAATGAAAATATGCCACCCTAACTTACATGGGATGCACCAAAAACGGTCCTAAGAAGAAAATTGACAGCCATACAGACCCATCTTAAGAAACAAGAAAAATCTCAAATAAGTAATCTTAAACTACACCTAATAGAAGTAGAAAAAGAACAACAAACAAAGCCCAAAGTCAGCAGAGGGAGGGAAATAAATAGAGCAGAAATAAATGAAATTGAAACCAAAAACAGTACAAAGGATCAACAAAACAAGGAGCTGGTTCTTTAAGAAGATAAACAAAATCAACAAACCCTTAGCCACATCACTAAGAAAAAGAGAAGGCTCAAATAAAGAAAATTAGCAATGAAAGAGGAGAAATTACAAGGATACCACAGAAATACAAAGGATTATAAGAGAATGCTATGAAAAACCATATGCCAATAAATTGGACAACCTAAAAGAAAGCGATAAATTCTTAGATTCACACAACCTTCCAAAACTGAACCAAGAAGAGAGAATCTAAATAGACCAATAATCACAAGTAAACAGATTGAAACAGTAATCAAAACCTACCCAAAAAATAAAAGTACAGGACCAGATGGCTTCTCTGGAGAATTCTACCAAACATTCAAGGAATATTTAGTACCTATCCTTCTCAAACTATTGCAAAAAACTGAAGAAAACAGAACACTTCCTAATACATTTTACAAAGCCAACATCACCCCGATCCCAAAGCCAGACAAGGATGACACAAAAACAGGAAAATTACAGGCCAACATCGCTGATGAAAATAGATGCAAAAATCCTCCTCAAAATATTGGCAAACCGAATACAGCAATACGTCAAAGGGATCATACACCATGATCATGTGGTATTTATACCAGGGACACAGGGACGGTTCAACATCCACAAATCAATGTGATACACCACATTAACAAAATGAGGAATAAAAACCACATGATCATCTTTTTTTTAAAATTTTTATTCAGTAAATGATAGGTTACAATCTTGTGAAATTTCAGCTGTACATTATTGTTTGTCAGTCGTGTTGTAAGTGCACCCCTTCACCCTTTGTGCCCACCCCCCACCCCTCCTTTCCCCTGGTAGCCACTGATCTGTTTTGTTTGTCTACATTTTTAAATTCCTCATATGAGTGTAGTCATACAGAGATTGTCCTTCTCTATCTGACTTACTTCACTTAACAAAATTCCCTCAAGGTCCATCAATGTTGTTGCAAATGGGACGATTTTGTTCTTTTTTACAGCTGAGTAGTATTCCATTGTATATATACATACCACATCTTCTTTATCATGTGTTCATGGGCACGTAGGTTGCTTCCACGTCTTGGCTATTGTAAATAATGCTGCAATGAATATTGGGGTGCATGGGACTTTTGGAACTGCTGACTTCAAGCTCTTTGGATAGATACCCAGTAGTGGGATGGCTGGGTCATATGGTAGTTCTATTTTTAATTTTTTGAGGAATCTCCATACTATTTTCCATAGTGGCTGCAACAGTTTGCATTCCCACCAGCAGTGTATGAGGAAAACCACATGATCATCTTAATAGACACTGAGAAAGCATTTGACAAGATCCAACATCCATTTATGATAAAAACTCTCAATAAAATGGGTATAGAAGGAAAGTACCTCAATATAATAGAGGCCATATAGGATAAACCTATAGCCAACATCATACTCAACAGGAAAAACTGAAAGCCATCCCTCAGAGAACTGGAACAAGAAAAGGGTGCCCTTCTTGCTACTCTTACTCAACACAGTACTGGGGTTTTGGCCAGAACAATTAGGCAAGAAATAGAAATAAAAGGAATCCAAATTGGCAAGGAAGAAGTGAAACTCTCACTGTTTGCAAACAACATGATTTTATACATAGAAAACCCTAAAGAATTCTTTGGAAAACTCTTAGGAATAATCAACAACTACAGCAAAGTTGTAGAGTACAAAATCAACTTACAAAAATCAGTTGCATTTCTATACTCTAATAATGAAGTAACACAAAAACAACTCGAGAATACAATCTTGTTTACAAGTGGAACAAATGGAATAAAATATCTAGGAATAATTTTAACTAAGGAGGTGAAAAACCTATACAATGAAAACTATAAGACATTACTGAAAGATATCAAGGACAACATAAAGAAACGGGAAGATATTCCATGCACCTGGATCTGAAGAATAAACATAGTTAAAATGTCAATATTACCTAAAGCAATCTACAGATTCAATGCAATCCCAATCAGAATCTCAATGACATTCTTCACAGAAATAGAACAAAGAGTCCTAAAATTCATATGAGGCAACAAAAGACCTTGAATAGCCAAAGCAATACTGAGAAGAAAGAACAAGGCTGGAGTCATCACAATCCCTGACTTCAAAATATACTACAAAGCTAGAGTAATCAAAACAGCATGGTACGAAAAACTATATGCCAACAGAATGGATAACCTAGAGGAAATGGATAAATTTTTGGACTCCTACAATCTCCCAAAGCTCACTCAAGAAGAGGCAGACAATTTGAACAGACCAATCACAAGGAAAGAGATTGAAACAGCAATCAAAAACATCCCAAAGAATAAAACCCCAGGACCAGATGGCGTTCCTGGGGAATTCTACCAAACTTTCAGAGAGGATTTAATACCTATCCTTTTCAAGCTATTCCAAAAAATTAGGGAAGATGGAACACTTCCTAACACATTCTATGAGGCCAACATCACGCTGATACCAAAACCTGACAAGGACACCATGAAAAAAGAGAACTACAGGCCAATATCACTGATGAACATAGATGCAAAAATTCTAAACAAAATTTTGGCAACCAGAATTCAACAATTCATCAAAAGGATCATACATCATGATCAGGTGGGATTCATACCAGGGACACAGGGATGGTTCAACATCCACAAATCAATCAACGTGATACACCACATCAACAAACTGAGGAATAAAAACCACATGATCATCTCAATAGATGCAGAGAAAGCATTTGACAAGATCCAACAGCCATTTATGATAAAAACTCTTAACAAAATGGGGATAGAAGGAAACTACCTCAACATAATAAAGGCCATATATGACAAACCCATAGCCAACATCATACTCAATGGGCAAAAACTGAACGCCATCTCCCTGAGAACAGGAACGAGACAAGGATGCCCTCTATCACCACTCTTATTTAACATAGTACTGGAGGTCCTGGCCAGAGCAATCAGGCAAGAAAAAGGAATAAAAGGAATCCAAATAGGGAGGGAAGAAGTGAAACTCTCGCTGTTTGCAGACGACATGATCTTATATATAGAAAACCCCAAGAATCCATTGGAAAACTCTTAGAAGTAATCAACAATTACAGCAAAGTTGCAGGGTATAAAATCAACTTGCATAAATCAGTAGCATTTCAATACTCCAGTAATGAACCAACAGAAAAAGAACTCAAGAACACAATACCATTCACAATCACAACAAAAAGAATAAAATACCTTGGGGTAAATTTAACTAAGGAAGTGAAGGAACTATATAATGAAAATTACAAGGCCTTTCTGAGAGAACTGGATGACAACATAAGGAAATGGAAAGACATTCCATGTACATGGATTGGAAGAATAAACATAGTTAAAATGTCCATTCTACCTAAAGCAATCTACAGATTCAGCGCCATCCCATCAGAATCCCAATGACATTCTTTACAGAATTAGAACAAAGAATCCTAAAATTCATATGGGGCAACAAAAGACCCCGAATTGCTAAAGCAATCCTGAGAAAAAAGAACAAAACGGGAGGCATCACAATCCCTGACTTCAAAACATACTACAAAGCTACAGTAATCAAAACAGCATGGTACTGGTACAAAAACAGGTGCACAGATCAATGGAACAGAATTGAAAGCCCAGAAATAAAACCACACATCTATGGACAGCTTATCTTTGACAAAGGAGCTGAGGGCATACAATGGAGAAAAGAAAGTCTTTTCAACAAATGGTGCTGGGAAAACTGGAAGGCCACATGTAAAAGAATGAAAATTGACCATTCTTTTTCACCATTCACCAAAATAAACTCAAAATGGATCAAAGACCTAAAGCTGAGACCTGAAACCATAAGCCTTCTGGAAGAAAACGTAGGCAGTCCACTCTTTGACATCAGTATTAAAAGGATCTTTTTGGACACCATGCCTTCTCAGAGAAGGGAAACAATACAAAGAATAAACAAATGGGACTTCATCAGACTAAAGAGCTTCTTCAAGGCAAATGAAAACAGGGTTGAAACAAAAAAGCAACCCACTAACTGGGAAAAAATATTTGCAAGTCATATATCTGACAAAGGCTTAATATCCATAATATATAAAGAACTCTTGCAACTCAACAACAAATCAAACAACCCAATCAAAAAATGGGCTGGAGACATGAACAGACATTTCTCCAAAGAAGACATACTGATGGCCAATAGGTACATGAAAAGATGCTCATCATCGCTGATCATCAGGGGAAATGCAAATCAAAACTACACTAAGATATCACCTTACACCCGTTAGAATGACAAAAATATCTAAAACTAATAGCAACAAATGTTGGAGAGGTTGCGGAGAAAAAGGAACCCTCATACACTGCTGGTGGGAATGCAAACTGGTGCAGCCACTATAGAAAACAGTATGGAGATTCCTCAAAAAATTAAAAATAGAACTACCATATGATCCAGCCATCCCACTACTGGGTATTTATCCAAAGAGCTTGAAGTCAGCAATCCCAAAAGTCCTATGCACTCCAATGTTCATTGCAGCATTATTTACAATAGCCAAGACATGGAAGCCACCTAAGTGCCCAGCAACAGACGAATGGATAAAGAAGATGTGGTACATATATACAATGGAATACTACTCAGCTGCAAAACAGAACAAAATCATTCCATTTGCAATAACATGGATGGACCTTGAGGGAATTATGTTAAGTGAAATAAGCCAGCGAGAGAAGGATAATCTGTGTATGACTGCACTCATGTGAGGAATTTAAAATTATGGACTAAGAACAGTTTAGTGGATACCAGGGGAAAGGTGGGGTGGGGAGTGGGCACAAAGGGTGAAGTGGTGCACCTACAACATGACTGACAAACATTAATGTACAACTGAAATTTCACAAGATTGTGACCTATCATTAACTCAAAAAACAAAAAAAAAAAAGATAAAATGAGGTCATTCGGGTGGGCCCTAATCCTACATAACTGGTGTCCCAACAAGAAGAGGAGATTAGGACGCAGACACACAGAGGGAGGACCATGTGAGGACACAGGGAGAAGATGGCCATCTACAAGCCAAGGAGAGAGGCCTGAGAAGAAACCAAACTTGCTGACACCTTGATCTTGGACTTCTAGCTTGCAGAACTATGAGAAAATAAATTTCTGTTGTTTGAAAAAAAAAAAACGAAAGTAGACGATTATCTTACGCCATACACAAAAATTAACTCAAAATGGATTAAAGACTTGAAAGTAAGACATGAAACCATAAAACTCCTTGAAGAAAATATAGGCAGTACACTCTCTGACATCAGTCTTAGAAGGATCTTTTCGAATACCATGTCCACTCAGGCAAGGGAAACAAAAGGAAAATAAACAAATGGGACTTCTTCAGACTAAAGAGCTTCTGCAAGGGAAAGGAAACCAGGAACAAAACAAAAGACAACCCCAACTGGGAAAAAATATTTATAAATCATATATCTGACAAGGGGTTAATCTCCAAAATATATAAAGAACTCATACAACTCAACAAGAAAAAACAAACAACCCGATCCAAAAATGGGCAGAGGCTAGGAAAAGACAATTTTCCAAAGAAGATATACAGATAGCCAACTGACACATGAAAAAATGTTCAACATCATAATCATCAGGGATATGCAAATCAAAACTACAATGAGATATCACCTTACAACTGTTAGAATGGCTATAATCACCAAGACAAAAAACAACAAATGCTGGAGAGGATGTGGAGAAAAGGGAACCCTCAAACACTGCTGATAGGAATGCAAACTGGTGCAGCCACTATGGAAAATAGCACAAAGATTTCTCAAAATATTAAAAATAGGATTACCATAGGATCCAGCTATCCTACTACTGGGTATTTATCCAAAGAACTTGAAGTAAACAATTCAAAGAGACTTATGCACCCCTATGTTCATTGCAGCATTATTCACAATAGCCAAGACGTTGAGGCAACCAAAGTGCCCACTGACTAATCAATGGATTAAAAAAAGATGTGGTGTATATATATACAGGTATATACATACAGTAATGCAATACTATTCAGCCACAAAAAAGGACAAAATTGTCCCATTTGCAACAACATGGATGGAACTTGAGGGTATTATGTTAAGAGAAATAAGCCAGACAGAGAAAGACAAACATCATATGACTTCACTCACATGTGCAAGATAAACAAATACATGGACAGAGAACAGATTAGTGTTTATCAGAGGGGAAGGGGGTTTGGGTTTAGTATAAGGGACAAAGGGGCACATATATATGGTGACTGACAAATAATAATGTACAACTGAAATTTCACAATGTTATAAACTATGAAGACCTCAATAAAAAAAACTGTCAGAACGAATAAATGAACTAGAAAATTTGCAGAACATAAAGTCAATACACAAAAATCAGTAGTGTCTACACACGAACAATAAAATACTTCACTAAGAAATTAAGAAATCAGGGACTGGCCTCATGGCCTAGTGGTTAAGTTTGGCACACTGCTTCAGCGGCCCAGGTTTGGTTTCTGGGCATGGACCTACACCACTCATTGGCGGCCATGCTATGGTGGTGACCCACATACAAAATGCAGGAAGATTGGCACAGATGTTAGCTCAGGGTGAATCTTCCTCAGCAAAAAAAAAGGAAATTAACAAATCCCATTTACAACAGCATTAAAAACAATAAAGTACCTAGGAATGAATTTAACCAAGCAGAGAAAAGATGTCTACACTGAAAACTATAAGATACCAATGAAAGAAACTGAAGACATAAATAAATGGAAAGACATTGCACATTCTGGATTGGAAGAACTACCATTGATAAAATACCTCTATTACCCAAACAACCTATAGATTCAATGCAATCTCTACCAAAATTCTAATGGTATTTTTTACCTAAAATATAAAAAGAATCCTAAAAGTTAAACAACAAATGACCTCAAATAGCCAAAGTAATCTTCATGAAGAAGATCAAAGTTAGAGGCATCACACTTCATGATTTCAAACCGTATTATAAAACAACAACAGTAATCAAAACAGTATGGCACTGAAAAAACAGACACACAGACCTATGAAATGTAACTCAGAAATCAACCCGCATTTATCCGTCTTAATAAGGCATTTTTACTTTACTGAGAGCAGATGTTAAGCATTCTTTTTTTAAAGATTGGCACCTGAGCTAAAAACTGTTGCCAATCTTCTTCTTTCTTTTTTTTCTTCTTTTTGCTTTTTCTCCCCAAATCCCCCCAGGTACATAGTTGTATATTTTAGTTGTGGGTCCTTCTAGTTGTGGCATGTGGGACGCCGCCTCAATGTGGCCTGATGAGTGGTGCCGAGAGGGTGCCTGATGAGAGGGATCCGAACCGGTGAAACCCTGGGCCGCAGCAGTGGAGCACAAGAACCTAACCTCTCTGCCACGGGGTCGGCCCCCAAGCATTCTTAACAAGGGTGCCAAGAATACACAATGGGGAAAGGACTGTCTCTTCAATAAACGGTGTTGGGAAAACAGGATATGCACAGGAAAAAAATGAAACTGGGACTCTATCTTACACGACTCAAAAAAATTAACTAGAACTGGATTAAAGACTTAAAAATAAAACTCTGGAAAAAAACAGAAAAAGCTCCTTGATATTGATTTTGGCAACGATTTTTTTGGATGTGATACCAAAAGCACTGGCAACAAATGCAAAAATAAATAAGTCGGGCTACATCAAATGAAAAACCTTCTGCATAGCAAAAGAAGCAATCAACAAAATGAAAAGGGAGAAAATATTCACAAATGTTGCATCTCATAAAGGATCAATATCTAAAATATATAAAGTACTCACACAACTCAGCAACAGAACGATCCAGTTAAAAATGGGCAAAGGACATGAACAGACGTTCTATGAAAGAAGATCTACAAACGGCCAACAGGTATACGAAAAAATGCTCCTCTTCACTAACCATCAGGAAAATACAAATCAAAAGCACAGAGAGATATCACCTCACACCTGATAAAATGACTACCATCAGAAAGAGCAGAGATAACAAGTCTGGGGGAGGGTGCAGATGTAAGGGAACTCTGGTTCACTGCGGTTGGCATGTAAAAAATAAATAAATGAAAATCATAGAAACAGTAGAATGCCAGGAGCTGGGGCATGGGGGAAACAGGGTGACGTTCGTCAAAAGGTACAAACGTGCAGTTATGAGTAAGTTTTGAGAATGTAACATACAGCATGGTGACTGTAGTTCATACTCTACTGTACACCTGAAATGTACCGAGAATAGATGTAAAGCATTCATAACAACAACAAAATAATAACAAGGTAACTTTACGAGGTGATTGATGTTTAGTTAACTTCATTGTGGCAATTATTTCACAATGCATATATATATATCAAATCATCACGTTATCCATTTTACTGTACAGTTGACGTCCATATCCATGGGTTCCACATCCGTGGATTCAATGAACCATGGATGAAAAATATTTGAAAAAAGAAAATTCCAGAAAAGTTTCAAAAAGCAAACCTTAAATTTGCCAGGCACTGAGAACGATAGTGAATACATGTGAATGAAGACAAGTGTAGTCAACTACTTACATTGCATTTACATTGTATTAGGTATTATGACTAATCTAGAGATGATTTAAAGTATACAGAAAGATGTACGTAGGTTATATGCAAAGAGTATGCCATTTTATATAATGCACTTGAGAGTTCCTGGATTTTAGTATCCACGGGGGAGGTTCTGGAACCAACACCCTGTGAACAGCAAGGGATGAATGTACATAATTTTATATCTCGACAAGACTGAAAAAAAAAAATCTAACCACTACAGACCAGATCTAAACACTACAAACCATGCAAGAGGACACTGAAAAGCATCCCATGGTTCAGGTAAGTAGTGACTGTGACAATGCCTACATGCCTGGCACAAGCAGCCATGAGGAAATGAAACGGAAAAGAAGGACAAAGCCTGGGATACAGAAGTGATATGGATCTGGACACAATGACCCAGAGAGGGCCGCTCGGTGGAATCCGTGAAGCTCAAGGCAATACCCCCAGCCTGGATGCCTTTCCTAAGAGGGCTCCGTACAGCAGGTACTGGGGCTGCAGGGGAGAGAACACGGCGGTACACACACCCAGCCCTAGCAACACGGCACCACCCAGAAAGCTGGGGGAGCAAGTGGTGTCCACGGTCCATGAGAAAAACGACTGAGAAGGGCTGTGGGGAGGGAATACAGCCTAGTCCAGCTCACTGGCGAGGCCGTGAGAGTCTTACCCAGAGAGGATACGAGCGCAAAGTTCTCCAGCATCACATCCAGGTACAGGCGTCTCTGAGCCTCATCCAGGAGCCTCCATTCCCCCCAGGAGAAGTACACAGCAACATCGTGAAAGGTCACACTGTCCTGTAATGACGGGGACAGATAAAACCATCAACACTCTCTCTGAGATCCCACAATCCATCTCACCACACACTCATCCTCCCCCAGAGCGCCCCACCTCAGAGGAATTCCAGGCCAGGTGTCACTATCTTCAGGGTCCCTTTATTCATTGTGTTCAGCCCTCAGAAACATCAGGCAGGGGGGCACAGAGACCTCATCCAAGCTCTGGTCCTGGCATGTAGGGTCTCATCCACCCTGTCAGTCAATTCCCCTGGAGACTCTAGACTTGGACTCCAAGACGCAGCCAAACGTGGGCTCGTGCTTCACCCTTCAGTCTCCAATACCAGGGCCCGAGGGCCATCGGCTCACGCTTCCTGTCAATGTGCATGTCATTCCGTAGATTGTACCTCTCACGTCTTCAGTGCCCACAGTTGCACTCCCAGCTCTGCATTTAAGGAAATCCCCAAGTGCTGCTCTGAAGGCCTCCTCTATACCTTTGATCCTTCTCAACATCAGGCCCTCAGGAGCACCAGCTCTGCGCCCTCGGACCAGGACTCCGCTCCCTGCGCCTCCCCGGCCTCCTCACCCCTTCCCGTCCGTTCTCTCCGAGCAGCGCCTGGAGAACTTTTTAAACCCCAACACGCACCGCGTCCCTCTCTGGTCACAGCCCTCCCGGCTCCGGGACCCTCGGACTGAAGGAGCAGCCCCTCCCCTGCCGGTCCAGGGGGGACCCCTCCTCACACTGTTCCCTGCGGACACAACGCCGACCCGGGGCCCCGCCGCACCCTCCGCCCGGCCCCCTCACCCGCAGCCCGGCCCCCGCCCGCAGCCACAGGCCCCACGAGCGCCTCCCCGGCCCGGCCCCGGGGTTTGGGCTGCAGGCCCGGGAGCAGCGCCCGCCCGAGGGCTGGAGCTCGGGCTGCGCTGCGGGCGGGGCGGCCCGGAGCCGAGCGCTCACCTGAGCCGGCTCCCTCCGCGCGGCCGCCGCCATCGGCCTCGGGGGCGGAGCGGGGCCAGGAGCGACGGGAGACGAGGCGCCGGGCGCGAGGCCCCGGGCGGCGTCGCCGAGCCTCAGAGCCGCCAGCACCGCGCGGACAGCGCCTCCGCCCGCGCCTCTACGCGCGTTTCCCCAGTCCCGGCCCGGGACTCCGAGGCTGGAAGAACAACCAGCTGCCGAAGGTACAGCCCCTGAAGAGAACCCCGGAAGTCCCCTCTCCACCCTTCTGCCCAAACGGAAACGCCTTTTGTCCTGAGCCTTCATTGGCTCTGGGAGCCGTCTGTCGTCGTAGAGCATTCAGGGAAATGTAGTTCCAACAATCCAAGGCAGAGAGGGTTCCCCAAGCGACTCCCCTGTGAGCAGCATTGGGCAAGGCCCCTTCTCTTTCCAGGGCTCCCCTCTTCTTAAAGGGGCCGTATGCGGACTTCTGGGGACTGCTTTCTGCAACTGATCAGCCAGGCATTCAGGCCGTGAATTAGGATGACAAATGTTTCCCAAGAGGCCATTGGCAGCAGTGCAAGTTGGCCCAAATCTGATGTGCCATTTTCTGCCCGAATACTGTTCCCTCAGAGGCACACAAACTTGGGGACTCCACAAAAGTCGTCATGCTTTCAGAGCCCAAATCTGTTGATAAACCACCCCATATACTGAACAGAACCCCCAAGAAAAAGAGGACTGAAAGAGTAAGGCCTTTCTTATCGTACAACCCAAATCAAAGTGTGGCAGGCAGTTCTCGGGTTGGTGACTTGGGAGCTGGAAAAACTCATCACAAGTATCATGTGAACCTAACATGTCCCTGAAAAGGTAGTCCTTCTGGCAAGGTGACAATAGAATTCGTTAGGTATCCTCTAGGTCAGAACTGGGGGAGGTCCATGCCCCAACTACTCAGAGGGAAGGGAATGCGGACCCCCTAAGGCTCAGGCTACTCCTAATTTGTTCTCCCACCTGAGAGAACAGAGGTCGGCTTCCCTGAGCACACTGCGGTGGCGACTGGTGCACGCTGTGTGGACCTGCCAGGTGGCAGGGGTGAAATGGCTTTAACAACGGAGACTGGTAATGAGGGAAATCTGGGAAGGGCCTTGGGCAGGGCAGAAACTGAAACACAGCCACGCATGCTTCTCACATAAATTAGACTTACGGGGACTCTCCCGTGGATGTTGGGATGTGTGAGAGTCAAATAAGTCTGATGACTAGTCCAGAGGCTTTGCTCCACTTTTGTTATATTGAAGAAAGTAATTGCACATTCCTTGCCCCATGAGGATACTAGGATATGGGTGACAAGTTCTTCAGAATCACCTCGTGGTACAAGCGTCTTTGACCCTCATCAAGGTACCCCACTCCTCCCAGAAATACACAAGCATGTCCTCACATGTCACAGCACCCTGACATGATCGGGACAGATGAGATGAGGATCAGCATCTCTGAGGACCCACGTCCATACTCACCTTTCTCCAGAGCTCAGCATCTCAGAAGAGATGCCAGTCCTTGGTGCCACTGATGCCCACGCTCTCCTAGTGGTCCCATGAACACCCTGCTCAGCCCTCAGCAACAAGAGGCAGGAGGGCAGATAGACGCTGTCTAAGCAGTGGGCCTGGACTGCAGGCCCCAACCCCTCCCGCCAGGCAATAACCCTGGGGCCCCAAGATCATGACTCCCAGACACAAGGCAACCTGACTTCTCAGTTCCACCTCAGTCCCCAACAGGAAGGCCCTGAGGCCATCAGCTCACACTTCCTCTCGATGTGCACATCATTCTGTAGACCATCTCTCTCACATGTCCAGACACCAGAGTCACCCTCCAACAGCCACCACCACCTCCCCGCCCCACCCCATAGGCATCTTCCTGGACCCACCCATGGACCTGGCACATGGCATCCAGAGAGTGCTTGACAAATTCACACACGATCCAGCACAACCCCAGACCTCTCATGGATCCCAATGCCAGGGAAAGCCCTGAACGCTGCTTTGGAGGCCTCTCCACCTGGCCCTGATCCCTTCTTCAATATGTGCCACTCAGTACCACATGTGAGTTTGAGACCCCATGACCCTCTGCCACTTCTGTGCTAACTTGCTGTCCCCTCAGCAGCCACAACCTGCCACTTTCTACCAAAACTTCATTTAAATCCCAGCCCCACTGGTCCCCATGACAGGCGTAGTGACTCTCACAGATAATGACCCTTGTGCCTGACCTTATCCACCAGCAAGACTGAAACACCTCAGACCCCAACAAAGCTCACTACACAGTTCTGTTGATTCCATACAGAAGTGAATAAGCAACCCAGACTCAGTGTCATCTTGTCTCAATTGCTCCTACGACTCTGCATCCATCTCATGTCCACTCATCCTGTGGGAGCATTGGTCACCTGCCAGACCATCCTCCCCACCCACCTACCCTCTTCATGACCACTAATCTCCCTCATCTGTGCTTGTGCCCCCAACCCTCAACCATGTGCCCGAGCAAGGGAAGCAGTCCTTACCACCACCCGCTTCTTCTGGACGTCCTAATAGCATTACCACTGTGACATAAATTCCTCTCCTAAATGTGATCCACAGCTCCAACCTGGCCCATACAATAATTACCACTTGTGGATGTCTCCATCCTGAACCCCTCCCAAGATTTCCAGACCTGTGTGTCTAGCTGCCCACTTCATGACTTCACTCACAGTTCTCTAAAATATCTCAGGCTCTTCAAGAGGCCGAAACAAAACTCCCCATATTCCCAGTGAACACTTCTCATCTCAGTTGATGGAGCTTCCGTCTCTTCAGCTACTAGGATCAAAAACCCTTGGGTCATCCCTGACTCCTGCCTTTGTCTCCCTCACCGAAAACATCCAAGAATCCACTTGGCCCTTCTAAAAACGTGGACGCAGAATCCAAATATTTCTGCCTCCTGCACGGCTACCACTCTGATCCGTCAACACTCAGCTGGACTACTGCAACGGCCTCCTCCTGAGCTCCCTGCCTCCTCCCTCAGCTCCATACAGAATCCGCTCTCCACTATGCAGGGTGTGACTCAGACCCTGTTACTCTATCAAAGCCAGAACCTTCAACACACGTGAAGAAAAGAAAAGAGACTGTGAGAGTTTCAAAAACCCATTCTCAAAGTGGAACTTGGTTTACACTTAGATAAATTCGAGTGACGTTTTCGATTCTAACAGACATGGGACACCGTCAGAGGCACAAAAAAATCCTCACAACATATGTGCACTTTAGAAAAATGCAATAAGTGAACAACAGATAATTTTGAGGATCTAGTTAGGCCCGATTTCAAAGTCAGTATCTGTGAAAACAATGAAAAGATTCAACATTTCAAAGTAATGGCATCCCATTCAGAGGCCATCTAGGTAAGCCGTGGGGCAGTTAGTACATCTTGTAGCCTGTGAAAACTACTAAACCATCAAATTAAATCTTCAAGGAAAACTTGCAGATTCTCAATTTACTATTGGAATATAGATTAATGTTGAAAGAAACAGCCCTCACTATGGGAAATAATGTTGCTCTTGAGTTTATTAGAGATAAGAAATGTAACTTATGTCAGCATGATTTATCATTCACAACGTCCATGTTACCTAAATATACTGCATTGAAATGCTATTTAGACAATTATGCGTTTCATATTTACTGACATTAACCCGTAATTTACATGATTAAATATTAAAAGTAAAACAAAACTAATTTTCAAATCAATTTTGCACAAAGCAGACGTCACAGAACCACATTTAGCCACACATTGTACATTTAGTGACAGATAAGATGACTTTTCAACAACCCAGTATTATGTTCATAAGTTCATCATGATAAAAGACACACAATTATTTAAATATGGATAATAAAGAAGAAAAAAAATTCAGCCATTTGAAAGTTGCCATTATGTACCAAGACTGTCAAATTTTTCTAAAAATTGTTTTCATTTCATAAAACAATTCCAAAATATACCTTTAGTACTTGAATCAGAAGTTTAATGGTGGGTTAATATAATGAGCAATAAAGTAAATTGATTTCAAATGAATTTTTTAAAAGAAAGCTGACCACATCACCCTCGTGAAGAAACACTCAGTGGCCCATCCTGCCTCCTCTGGAAAGTTTCTGTTGTTTGGTGAGTCCGTGATGAACTGGTGGAAGAAATGATCATGACTTCCTGTGTTTTCTTTCAAACAGGTGCGTATACACACACACACACACACACACACACACACACACTATTCTTAAACTCCCTTCAGTTCTTTGAAGTCTTCATAAACCTCCACAATTAGGATATTCCTAGGATTTTTCTCTCCATTTGAAAGGACCTTCACCCGATATGCTTAGAAAATGCAAATAAATCTTTTGGGTGTCAGCTTACAGTTCAGATCAGCAATGAGTTTTGTAAGGGTAAATACAAATCTGAAAAAGAAAAAAATATCCCTGAGGAAAAAGGGACAGCCACTCCACCCACCCAACACATTTCTTAGAGTATTTGCTTTAGAAAACCTGTAACTGTGAATTCTTCCTCTGCCCCTTGGAGATATATACAAATGCTTTTTAAAGCTAATTAAGCCTCATACCAATTTTACAACCCAGGAAACTTTTCCTTGAAGACCTTGGATATCTCTGAAATGTAATCACCGGAAAATCGCACGTCACGTCTCCCAGTCTCCATAGGACAGTAGGAGCCTAACTTCAGCAGGAGCCTGGGTCCAACTTACAAAATTCCGTCCTGCCATAAAGACATGAGAAGTTTATTTTTCCTTAGGATAAAGGCAATTGGCAAACACCAAGGTCCACTCTAATTACGAGGTGAATTTAAGATGGACTGTGTGTGACAAATGGTGCTGTCAAGTCGTCTTACCTGAGGTCTTGTTAGTGTTAATCTTAAGAACATGTGATCCTGGGTTGTATCTGCCTCACTATGCACAAGGCTGAGAGTTCTTACTGACCTTGCGGTCTCTTTCGTGGGTTGCCCATGATGCGCATCACATCCTGGTTTCATGCTTATTCAACAAGATAACTGTTTTCTACTTGTGTGGGGCAAGTTTTGTTGGTCATCAGAGATTTTGTTTATAATTACATTTCCCCAACAGTTTCTACATCAGAACTCCAAATCACTGAAAATTCTTGACATGGCATTATCATGAAATTCTCAAATTTCAGTAGTGAACACCACTACCGTTTCAGAAAGTCATCTTGTAGTAATCATTATTACTTTTACATTTATTATGGAGGTAAAATAGACAGACCATAACGTTGGCCATCTTAACCATTTTAGGTATAGAATTCCGAGGCATCAAGTACATTCACGTTGTTGTGCAGCGCTCAGCACTATCTATCTCCAGAACTTTTACATCACCCCAAACTGAGCCTCCAAATTCGGGAGACAAACATCCCCATTTCCCTCTCCCCTCAGTCCCTGGCAAATAGTCCTCTACTTTGTGTCTCTACGAGTTTGACTACTCTAGATCCCTCATACAAACAGAATCATACAATATTTTTCTTTTCTTGTCTAGCTTATTTTACTTAGGATAATAGCTTCAAAGTCCACCCATGTTGTAGCATGTGTCAGAATTTAATTCATTTTTAACGCTTAATAATATCCGACTGTACGTATATTCCACATTTTGTTTATCCATTCATCCATCCGTGGACATTGGGTTGTTTCACATTTGGCTGTTGTGAATAAGGCTCCTGTGAACACAGGGGTACAAATATCTGTTTGAGTCGCTGCTTTCCATTATTTTCGGTATAGTGGAATTGCCGGATCATATGGTAATTCTCAGTTCAATATTTTCAGGAACTGCCATACATTTGAGTGATTATTTATACCATGTCCATCTTTTGGCAGTCCACTAAGAATTATGAGGTCATAGTTGTTAGAATTTTTATTCAATAGTGAATCCGAGTCCTTGTATATAAGCCCACAAATGTTGAGAAAAGCACGCCAATAAATGGTAGGATGTTCTGGAGGGAACTTATGGCCCAGAGACCATGCTTGGAGCATTTGTGTTCTTTGTCCAGCAGACATAGCAAAACTCTGACATGTGGGTATCACTGAAAAGGAACACAAAGGGGCTGAATGTTGGGAAGCCTAAAGACACCAAGACAGAGGTGTTCATCAGCCAGGGGTGTGGGTTCTCAAGCTGGGTCATCCAAAATGACAGAATACCCACTAAAGAGTGCAAGGAGACAAACATGCTCACCAGGGTCAGGATGGTGCGTGTGGCTCTGGCCTCATGGGCGGGTCTGGGGGAAAGTCTGTTGCGGTGAATGTGTTGGACTCGCTGCTTGTGCCTGGGCAGGACAAGGTCCATGGAGCCACTGGTCCAGACCATGAGACCCAAACACACACCATCAGTGGAGGCGTAAATGACTGCAGATACGCAGAATACCAGTCTCTCAGGAATGCGTGATGAACAGTATCTGTAAATGTTTTCCACACTCATGTTTTTGCTGTTTTTTGGACCAGTTACATTCATAGTAACCACCATATTTAACAAGAGATGTAGGATCCAGCAGATGGAACAGCAGAAGCCAATGAACACTGTGGATCTCACTCTGTGCTCCAACCACCCAGAGAAACTGGGGCAAAGCTTAATGGCCTGGAAGCCACTGAGGAGGAAGGTGGTACTGAGGGAAACACCTCTGGCCACTCTGTGTAAATAGAAGACAAATTTACATCCAGCATCACTGAGAAAAGATTTCAATCCAAAAGCCACCGCTGTCTGAGGGATCCCCTTTAGAGAAAAGAACTAAGTTGTTAGCTAAGATCAGCTGGTTGAGAATCAGCTCTGTGGGTCTCAAGACGTGTGCATTGAGCAAAGTAACATTATAAAGACAAAGGAGTGAACAATTTGCAAGGATTCCAGCACCAGTCTGAGTGAGGAAGGTAAGACCCCAACTTAAGCTAATAGAAACCCATCCGTCCATGTAGAGATGATGCAGTTTGATTTTATTTATATCAGAGGAACCTGGAGACTGAAAGAGAAAATTTGGTTATTCTCATTACACCCAGGAAGTGTCCTTTCTCAGAAAAACCATTATTCCCAGTGAATCTGAACATGAAGGATGACTTCTGGTTTCTGGTTCTGCATATAAGGAGCTTGGAAGTAGCCACACCGACCTCACAGAAAGTAAAAAGCTAGACAGACCAGAAAACCAACAACTCTTCTTGGACCCATAAGAGAGGGTAGGACACACAGCAAAACTCTGCCTCTGAGTTTGAGAGACATATGAGTGAACACACAGAGTCATGGACCAGGGGAGCAGAGAAACTGAAGAGCAGAAGCTGCCATGGGAACCAGTGCCAGGCTGGGAACCTGAACTGTAATTGGTGAATTGCTGGAGGCTCAGTGCCGACAACTCTGAGAGTTAGAGACTCCAGGGGCCCAGTCATAAGGGAGCCCCCAATACTGAGAGATTTACTCCAGGCGCTCGACCAGATTCACACAGTAAATACTGAAAAAAAAATCCCGTCAGTTAGTTATCAATGTTGATTGCTAGCTCTAGGGCAACAACTAAAAAAGGTAAGGAAAGAAGTATAACTGAGAGGCTGGCCTGGTGGCACAGTGGTTAAGTGAGCACGTTCTGCTTTGGTGGCCCAGGGTTCGCCAGTTCGGATCCCAGGTGCAGACATGGCACCGATAAGCAAGCCATGCTGTGGCAGGTGTCCCACATATAAAGTAGAAGAAGATGGGCACACATGTTACCTCAGGGCCAGTCTTCCTCAGCAAAAAGAGGAGGATTGGCAGCAGTTAGCTCAGGGCTAATCTTCCCCCCCACCCCAAAAAGACGTATAGCTGGAATGCTAAGAAAGGAGAGAAAATGAGATAATAAAAAATGCTCAATTAAAACCACAAAAGGGAGAAAAAGCTTGGAAGACAATAATAGGAACAAAGAATAAGGGCAACAAATGAACACGAAGACCAGGCCTTTCAGAACCACAAATCTGTTTCTTGCAGCATCATTTGTAACAACAAGGACTGGAACCCACCCAGCTTCACTCAGTGCGGGATGGAAGGAATCCCGGCGCCTCCCCCGCTGGAACCCAGGCCTCTGTGGACACAGTGAGGACATTCTCTTCACTGTCGCCCTGATAGGACATACTGTGACGTGCAAAGAAACAAAAGAAAGGCTCAGGACATCCTGTGCCATTAGCTTTATTTTACTAAGAACCAGAGAGAAATATACCTTGATATGTTTTTGTGTGCATGTCTATATTTTTATATCTAAAAAATGGAAGGATAAATTTTAAAATCTCTAAAAATGGGTACCTGTGAGGAAGAGAGGAAACTGCTGAGGAGACAGGACGAAGCTCCACTGTTATGAATGTATCTTCATTTGGTTTAGAAGTTTACACGTATTTTTCTCACATATATAAATTGTCAAAAGTATTTTCAAATATAATTCATAAACCTAAAGAGAAAATCTAAAAAAATAACGAAAAGAATGTAATTGTTCCAAACTAGGGTTTAACCAAGCAAAGAGGACTTATTTCCACTGAATTTTAAGCAGAATTATGTGAGTATATGTTCTGCACTGATAATTGAACAAAATAAAAGTAAAATGTTTAAGTAATAAAATTGTGATTAGGTATAATGGGTAATTCATTTCCAAATTTTATACATGCACATATATAGTATATATATATGGTCTTTAAATACTGTCTTCACTGAAAGCAACTCCAGCTTCCTGACGAAACTGCTGGATCCACATCTAGAGCAGGCAGTGCGGGGGAGGAGCTCAGAAGCTTCCTGCACAAGAAAGCAGAGGGGCCACCAAAGACCACCAGGTTCATGGGAACAGAACAGAAAGGTTGGCATGAAGGAGTCCCACTGGCAAAGGGTGGGACGTTTATGGCACCAGGTAATATTTTTAATAATTAAAACAAATGAATATATGTAAACCTATATGTTTGATACTGCTAAAAACACAACAAAATAATCCTCACAGCTGGGGAATAGTAAAGAACCAAATCGCCACCATGAAAAATTAGAAATAAAGAGGAAGGATCAAGACCTTTCTTTTCTCTCAGAACTATTCCTCAGGAACTCTCTTCTCAGTAGATGGTTTCCACCCAACAGAGGCAAAGGGAGGACTGACCGGGGTCACCCTTACCCTGACCATACAGTCACTGAACCTCAGTGGCTGCCAAACTCCTTAAGAGCCAGTCAGTGGTGAATATCCTACTGGATGGATCTGGCTGATGATACAGGAACCTCCTGATTACATGGATCATAATGTCACAAAAATAGAGACAAGTGTATATTATATTTTCATGTGATGCAAAAAGAAGTAGACAGAAGTAGACATGAACACCTATGAATGAGTCTACTTGAATGTCAAATTAGGGAGAATAACTATCTGTTTATGGAATTATGGGTCAAAAATGTCATGTTAAAAGATACCTCAAAGAGGCAGTAGGCCACATCAGAATAACAAAAGTTCCATATGATTAATGCCCTCTTTCAGGAAACAAAATATTTCAAGATAAAAGAGGGAGGGTATCTGCAAAATATAAGAAAATCAAGGTACATAGAAATATGATACAAGGGTTAGAAAACTGGTTGGATGCAGATTCAAACAAAAATATTGTGAATATTTACTAAACATTCTGGTGAATTTGAATGATGACGATATCTGATGGTATTGAAGAATTAATATGTTTATGGAGGATAAGATCCAGTAATTAAGAAAAAGAAAAGTGTGTTTGTCTTTTAGAGAAATCAATGATGTATTTAGAGATGCAATTATATGGCTGCTAGGATTTGCTTGAACTTAAGTAATTCCTGGAGGAGAACTGGGTGCAATTTGACAGGAAATGAGTTGAGCCCTGGATTGGTCCTGGTGGAGCTGGGTGGTACATCCACATGGTCTATTATTTACCTCCCCATCCTTTGTGGATAGCTGGAAATTTCCATACTAGTGTTTAAAAATTATTATCTCAACATTTAACAAACATGGAGACCTTGTTCTCTATTTGCTGCAACATTTTCTTTCTCCTGGGTGCCACAATTGTTTACTGTGCGTCACTTGGCCTGCAATTTTCAGACAGTGTTATGGTGAATTGAAGTCTCTTTATATTACTATATTCTATCATTTTCAGAAGCCAGGTTGACAAATTTAAATGCCTTCATTATTCAGAGAGTCAAATCAAAGGAAAGAGGCCAGCCACGCAGGCAGAACTGGAAAATGCAGGATGCAAGGCCCAAGGAAATGGGTGGTTGTTCCCACTTCTAACTTTTTGTCAATATTTGTGTTACCACGCCATCAAATCTAGATTGTTTTTAAAAATACATCTTTGGGGCCAGCCCAGTGGCCTAGTGGTTAAGTTCGCAGTCTCTGCTTCAGCGACCCAGGGTTTCGCCGGTTCAGATCCTATGCGCAGACATGGCACCATTCATCAGGCCATGCTGAGGTGGCTTCCCACATGACACAACTACAAGGACCCACAAATACAAACACACAACTATGTACCAGGGGACTTTGGGAGAAAAAGGAAAAATAAAAATCTTAAAAAAAATTTTTTTAATTAAAAAATATATATATCCTTAATTGTTACAAATAACAAATTTCCAACTGAAACCCAAAGCAGACAAAAATCCATCCGCTCTAGCTGAGACTTATTGATTCCCAGTTCCAGACTCCAGTAACGGATAAAGCTGTGGTTTCTTAAAGGAGCACTACCTCTGGTACAGTTTTTACTTTTTCCAAAGCTAAAGAGTACCCTTACAAGTATTAGAGTGGTTATCATTGGCAGCACATGAAAATGTTCACAAATAAGACCACAATGTTGAAATCCACCATTTTTTAAATCCAATATCCAATATCTCTAGAAGGGACAGTTAAGAAGCAAAAGTACAACCACGTTGAATTCTGTGCCAGTCACACACTCACCTTTTAACCTGTAGAGATGACTCCGTTGAATAATTGCTAAATCAATTCCTAATTAATAAATGGAATAAAATGAATTATTAGCAATTATAAGAGCTTAGGAAATGCACAAATGCTAGGTAAAATGAATAAATTACATATTTTTCTGTGTAGAGATAGTGTTATATTTGAAAATATGATGAAAAAAGTGCTGTGAGAAAATGTGTGCAAATATAAAGAACAACCACAGAATTAAATAAATATGGAAAAAAGTATTTCAAGAAAATGAAGGACATAAAATAAGATCTAAAGCAGTTCAGAGAGGGGCTGGTCCCATGGAGTAATGGTTAAGTTTGGCACATTCTGATTGGGCAGCCCAGGATCATGGGTTCGGATCCCAGCCACAGACCTACACCACTTGTCAGCCATGCTGTGGTGGCAACCCACCTACACAATAGAGGAAGATTGGCACAGATCTTAGCTCTGGGCTAATTTTCCTGAAGCAAAAGAAGAGGAAGATTGGCAACAGCTCAGGGCGAATCTTCCTCACTGAAAAAAAAAAAGAAGTGCAAGAGAAACAATTATCTTTCTTGGAGTGCTTTGATATTTTAAATAATTTGATCAACTAAATGTAAGTGTGCATAAACCATGTAATTTATAACTAAATGAAACATTGCCAAGTACCCTGTAATAATAATAACAAGAGGAAAAAGAAGAAAGGAAAGGAAATTGAAGGTAATGGAATAGCTCTGACAAATACTTTTTAAAATTACAAACACAGCTTGTTTACA
This sequence comes from Equus przewalskii, assembly GCF_037783145.1. NCBI lineage: Eukaryota > Metazoa > Chordata > Mammalia > Perissodactyla > Equidae > Equus > Equus przewalskii. The sequence goes on along the minus strand of NC_091839.1, from coordinate 26,945,271 downwards.
GTAAACCAAAGATATAAAACAGAGAGTCGAAAAAATAATTTTAAGTATTTGATAGGTAGGTAGATAGGAAAATAGATACAGAAATAGGAAAGTCATTAGATCTGTTAATTTTTTAAAAAACAGAGAGCTAAGACTTAAGGTATAGAAAATATTAGGAACTTAGTGTATACCTAAAAATGAGAGAAAAATTAGTTACAAAAAGGTTATGAAGTAAATGGTATAAAAATATTTGGAGGGCCAGCCCCATGGCACAGTGGTTAAGTGCAAACGTTCCGCTTCAGTGGCCCGGGGTTCACTGTTTGGTTCAGATCCCGGGTGTGGACATGGCACCACTTGGCAAAAGCCATGCTGTGGTAGGTGTCCCACATATAAAGTAGAGGAAGATGGACATGGATGTTAGTTCAGAGCCAATCTTCCTCAGCAAAAAGAGGATTGGCAGTAGTTAGCTCAGGGCTAATCTTCCTCAAAAAAAAAAAAAAATTGGACACTTATTTGGAAAAACAGCAAATTTCTAGCACATCCCATTGAGATAAATAAACATATTTGTGTACTGGCATATGGACACACAAATTAAAATACTGTAGATTAATCATATAGGAATGTGTGTACTTTTTTAAAACATGAGTTGAGGACAATATGTATTAAGCAATAGGAAAAAAGAGGGGGCCATACAATAATCTACGAATATTAGAATACTAGTGAACTGACACAAAATGAAAGACACAAAAATATAAAGATGAAACAGAATATTAGAAAAAATTTTATATAACAAAAGATAAAAGGGAAGCTGTCGATAAGAGTTTAAGTGCTCAAGCTAAAAAATTAGAGAAAAGGTCATATGTGTTCTAAGCAGAGAAATTATATAAAGAAGCCTTTCTCAGGATAAAAAATACTATCAAATATAAAACGTGTTTCTCTCAAAATGATCAGGCACATGAGAAATAAATTGTAAATGAGACATAATTTTTCAATTAAAAATACATTTCTTTGCCAAATGTTTTAAGTTAAGGTCACAGCTTCACTTTGTATAAGGAGTCTTCTTCTCAGAGTTTTGCATGATCACATCTAAACAAAATTCAATGAATTAATTATGGTTTGTCATTGGCATTGTTTAACTCAGAAAGAGAATAGAATCCTTCCGCGTTACATGATATTATTTAGTAAAATATAAATTTTTCTGTCACATTCAATTGGACAGAAAATTTTATAATCACCTAAAATTTAGATGTTTTTCAAAGAATTCAAATTAGGATTATCAAAACAAGAACTGTCTTTACTTTTGGAATACTATTTTACTTGCTTACTTTAGTAATTAACAAGTTATTAAATGACAATAAGTGATTTACCTGGCATTAAAATTTGGGAAATAGTAGAATCTAGATGAAGTGTGGGTTAGTTAAAAGAAACAGGTGCTAAAAAAATCAACTGTTTCTGGAACGATACACAGTAATCAGTAACAAGTTAACCTCGGTGTGAGTTATAGAAGATGGAGAGAAAAGTGGATGAGAAAAGAACACGCATTTCACGTATATGCACAAAAATCTGTTCAAATTTTTCATAGAAATAAGGTATAAGATTTGTAACAACAAACTGAAAGCGTAGTAGAAATTGATAAATCCAAATAAGAGACGCGGGAGAATGCCCCATAAAATACTAATGGAGTCCTAAACATAAATGTGAATTATACACAGGCCAGACAATTCAGTAAGAAAGAGAACCACAGGGGGTCCCGCCGTGTGGCCAAGCGGTTAAGCGCGCACGTTCGCTTCCGTGGCCTCGGGTTCGCCTGTCAGGATCTCAGGTGCGGACATGGCACCACTTGGCAAGCCGTGCTGTGGCAGGCGTCCCACATATAAAGTAGAGGAAGATGGGCACGGATGTCAGCTCAGGGTCAGTCTTCCTCAGTAGCAAAAAAAAAAAAAAAGAAAAAGAAAAAAGAAAGAAAAGAAAAGAAAAAACGAAAGAGAACAACAGAATTTTGGTAAATATTTTCAAACAAGAAACTATCCGAATCCTGGACCAGCTGTGGTTGAGGACCCCGGTGCCCTTTAAGAACGGCGCTCATTTAGGGAAAACCAAAGGCCTTTCTCCTTCCCTCCTCAAAGCGTCCTGCGGAGGCCCAGTTCGGGACCACCGGGCACATCCTGCTGCCCCCGCGGTGACAGGCGCGCGCCCGCCCCGCAGCTCTTCCCGTTTGGAGCAGGCGGAGCTTTCGCCGCTGGAAGACGGAGCCGGCTGACAGCTTCGGACACGCGGCGGATCTGGGGCAGATGCAGAGGGTCGCAGGCTGTCACCGCACTTCTAATCTGGTTACAGGGCTGAGTCGCGGGAAGACGTTCACACGTTTGTAATCCCCGATCATTCCTGCTCCCTAAGCCTGGCAGTCTCTGTCACTTTAAACAAAAATGAGATTTCTATTTCACTGCATGGGAGACACAGTTCACCTTCCTCACACCCATCCCAGAAGTGTTCTCAGAGATGAAATTACTGGTGCCAGAAAGCGCGTGCTGCTCCGCAGAACCCAGAGTCAAGGAGATGGAGGTGACCGGTTTTGCACTGATCACAGAAAGTTCTCACAGACACAACATCACAGCCAAGCAAGCAGGACACGCCAGCACAGATGTCGGGAAAGTCCTCTGTCGCAGGTGCCATCAGACACCAGGTGTGTAAGCAAGAAGCCGAGGGCTGAGCACACTGGCAGCATCTTGTGACCAGGAGCAGGGGCTGAGAGGGAGGGGTCTGCGCTCAGGGAGAGGATTCCAGATGGGTGCTCACAGACAAGGTGCAGGGAGACGTCAGGCCCCCTGGGACAGGAGGTGAGAGTGACTCTGTGTCTCAGGAACCCTCAGAAAATGTCACTCCTCCATGTATTTTTATGTGTTCAGTTTCAAGGAAGGGGGTGGGGAGAGAAGTCATGTCCACACTGTATTTCTTAGGAGGTTTCTAGAGGAACATTCTGCTTTCCTGGGAATCCTGCTCTCTGTCTAAAAAGACGGCCCACTTATCAAATACTGTTGCTTGCCGGGACAGTAGCCACCATGGTCAGGGCCTGAGCACAAGTGCAAAGGGGGCATCTTATCCCTGAGATGAGGCTGGGAAACAATGAGGTCACCTCCCTGCTGGGGACTCATTACCCTTTCCCCTGGAAGTGCAGGGACAGTGTCTGCATGGGGAGTGGGAATTTTCCCAGAAAAACAACTGTGACATGCGCAAATTACTAAAAGCTATTAGAAATGATTTGTCACGATTAAGCAATTAGAGAGACAGAGAGAGACTGACAACCGGGCAGGGAAAACACCTCTCAGGGGCCTGGACAAGACCAGGTGACAGTGACAGACAGGGACACTGAGGTCTGGGAAGGAAGAGAAGGAAGCTGAGAACAAGGCTGCCCGTTGTTTCTAGCCAACCTGAGGGGTTTTGCCTCTAAAATATGATTATTTTTCAATTCTGATAACTTTGTACTGTGGCAGCCTGGAAGGGAGAAGCAAAGAATCAGTTAGGACAAAATGGCTGAGGGTTAGAAATGACTTTGGAGAAAGTGCAGACACCTTTCCTCACAGCTTCAGTAGGCACCGGTCAAGCATCACTGTCTGTCACACATTGTTCTTGGTATCTGAAAGGGACCAGGGAAAATGAATTGCAAAGATCTGCCTCTACTGAGCCAATATTATAGTCAAGAAAGATGGACAATAACAAATAATAAATAAAATCTTTGATGTGTTACATGATGGTAAGTGTCATGGAAGAAAAAAAAGAGCTGGGTTAGTGGATGAGCAGGACCGAGGGGATGATGCACCATCTCCTGGGAGTAATGGGTGCCCTCATGCACAAGTGACTGTTTCAGTCAGTGCTTGAGAAAAGATGGAGGAGTAAGCCAGGCAGATGTCTTGTGTATATCACCCCAACCCAGGAAGCAGCAGTGTCATGTCCCAGGCAAAGCCAAGGGCCAGTGCACATGGAACCAGGTGTGAGACAGAGTGTAAGGAGGAGGTCGAGAAAAACACGGGAGAAAGACCTGTAAGGGTGTCTAGGTTTCTAGAAGAATTTTGAACAATTCTAAGTAAAATGGGAGTCATCACACGGTTTGACCAGAATACAGACAATATGTGACTCATCTACTGAAAGCTTCATGCTGACTGGTGAGTGAAGAATACGCTGCCAAGAAGAAGAGGAAGAGGGATAACCGTCAGACAACCGATGAGCAAACCCACAGAAGACAAGATGGTGGCTCTGTCCAGGCTGGTTGCAGAGACACTGATGGAAAGTGGCCCCACTGGGGATACACTGTAGGGACAGAGCCAGCAGGACGTCTGTAGGACTGGATGTGGGGAGTGAGAGCAAGAATGAATCAAGGATGGTCCCTGGTTTGTGGGCTCAGCAACTGGAAGGGTGAAGTTGGCCTCAACTGAGGGTGGGAAGGCTGTGGCCAGGGCAGCTCACATTCCTGTGAAAATCACACAAGCAAGTGAAAAATACTCCTCAGGTTGAATGCACATTTTACTCCTTATTAAACCATAGTAGGTAGATGTATAGTGTCCTATTTAACTGTCATATCGTACTATGAACATCTTACCTTCAATTGAAAGTGTCGTGAATGAGTTATTCTATTCATTTTTAAATGGTGAGACATGGTGTTAAGCTTCCGTCTGCAGCCTCACCTCTTACCACCCTCTCCATGCACAGAAACCTTCAGCCTCCTGTCTCTGCTCGCCTTCCCTGAATAGTCTCTGTGTCTGCACTTGTGTGCATTTTCATATCGGCTCATCCCTTCCCACTAACGCTTCGTGAACAAATGACACCCTTGTGAAGTTCCGTGGCTGCAGCTGTGGAGAGAACAGACACAGAGCCTCTGCTCCCATGGACCTCACATGCTGGAGAAAGGCAAGTGTGATGAAATAGGGCCTGCCCTCGACTCTTCCCTGAGGACCTCTCACCTCTCCTCCAGGTTACCGCTGAGAACCCTTCTCTATCACCCACGGCTTCACTAACCCTTGCTCTGCCCTCGTTGTTCCCATAACATTCACATCTCCCTCACTTATTGCGGCACCATGTTACGATTGCTTGTCTTCCTACCCAACTGGTCCCTGGGCCGTGCATCACAGCGTCCCCGTGGCCACAGAGCTCCCAGGAGGTGTTTGTGGTATGTGAAGGAAGACAGCAAATTCTTTGCTGTTCCTCCCACTGAAAAGTGAGTCTATTTCATCTCAGCCTGAAAGTGGATGACTTGCTTGACCAAAAGAATTGGTGGATGGATTTTTTCTTAATTTCTGAGAACCAGACAGAGAGTATTCAGTTTCTGTGTGGGTCTCTTGAAACACCCTGGGCTGCCGTGTAAGAAGTCTACCCATGTGTAAGCGCCCTGGTTGAAAGTTCCCACTGAGCCCAGCCTTCCAGCCATCTATAAGAAGGCACAGCAACGTGAGTGAAGTCATCCCAGACACTCTAAACCAACCCACACAGCACCCGAGTATCGCCAAGTGATTGCCATTGATGCCACGGGGAAGAGCAGGCTCACCCAGCTGAGCCCTGTTTGATTTCCTGACCCCAAAATTATGAGAGCTAAGGCATTGTTTGATATTTTAAACCACTAATGTTTGGTGTCATGTTTTTTTGCAACAATAGACAACGGCAAAAGTAATGAATTCTTTCACTCGCCTAATTCCTAGCCTCCTCCAAGGACAAGTGGACGTCCCACCCTCTCTTTGTAAGTTCTTTCACAGACTCACTTTTCCCTCTGGGGACCTCTCATGGTCCAATGAGCTCAAGAAAATGAACTTACCGGACAGGTGAGGTTCTCTCCTTGAGAATTCAAGAGAAAAGAAAAATTCTAACTTGGAGAAATCAGGACATCTGAACTCTCCTGACTCTTTTCAGTGCCCCTCAGGCTTCCCTGAAGACACTCAGGGTCTCTGTCTCTCAGCCCCTGCGGAGACCAGCCCTGGGGGGCGACTCTCCTCCCATCCCCGCCCTGGCACGCCGAGCTTATCCTCACGATGCAAACTACTGGACAAGTCGACCAGCAGATCAGGCATTATGGTCACCTGGAGGTGAGAGTGAACCGTGCCCTGTGGCCCCTGACCCAGGACCTGTCTTTGGAGGATGTGCCCATGTTCGCTCAGGGAAGGCAGACACGGCCTTCACCTGGGAGGCAGGAGTGTGAGGGAAACCCTGCTTGGGTGTCAGGAGACCTGCATTCCAATTTGTGTGACCTTGGGAAAGTCCCTTCCCCTCTCCCACACAGAGGTAGTCCTCCCTGTGACTGTGTCCCATTTTGGACACTGAGAAGCTTAGGCTGTTGGTTCTGGTGACCATTTAAACAAGCTAAGAGTTTTCTCCCACTTCATTGAAGCACGACTTAAAAACAATAAAGTGCACCCATTTGAAGTATAGAATTCATTGAGTTTTGACAAATGTTTGCACTCGAGTAGCCACCACCGTAATCAAAACATAGAACCTTCCCGTCTCCCTCGACATTCCTCGTATCCCACTGTCAATGTCCCCCAGCCCCAGATGGCCACTGATTTCATTTCTGTCATTAGGTTTCTGTTACCTTTTCAAAAATGTTATACAAATGTTATACAAATACCCTGTGTTTGGCTTGTTTTACTTAGCATGATGCTCCTGAGATGCCTCCCTTCTGTGGCATTTAGAAATAGCTAACTCTGGCGCCGGCCCTGTGGCCGAGTGATTAAGTTCCCGTGCTCCGCTGCGGGCGGCCTGGGGTTTCACCAGTTCGAATGCTGGGCGTGGACATGACACCACTCATCAAGCCACGCTGAGGTGGCATCCCACATCCCACATGCCACAACTAGAAGGACCCACAACTAAAAAAATACACAATGATGTACCAGGGGGTTTTGGGGCGAAAAAGGAAAAATAAAATCTTAAAAAAAAAAAAGCAATAGCTAACTCCTTATTGTTGCTGAGTAGTATCTTATTCTATGCACATAACACATTTTGTTTATATATTTACCTATTTCAGGAGATCTGGTGTGTGTCCAGATTTGTCTAGTATAGAGCAAAGCTGTCAGGCAGCGATCACATTAATTCACATGTATTCAAGAAATGAATGAATGATTAAACACTATGTGTTGGCCAGTTCCTAGTCACATATATCGAGACCCCAGATGACAAGAGTGAGCTCTGTGCACATCAGGACGCAGAGCTAGTGATTACTAATCCTGGACAGGAGTCCCCAAACCCTTGGTTCAGTGACATTTTCACTGGCTCTGTGTTTACCAATAATGAGGATTTCCTGTGTTTTGCAGATGTTGCCTTGAGGTGACTCTGGCCAGTCCAAGTGGCCTGAGCTGGGAAAGACTGATGGCTGATAAGAATACACTTTCAAGAGAGGGCATGGGCAGGGGCCGGCCCCGCTGGCGCAGCAGTTAACTTCACACGTTCCGATTCTTGGCAGCACGGGGTTTGCCAGTTCGGATCCCGGGTGTGGACATGGCACCACTTGGCAAGAGCCATGCTGTAGTAGGTGTCCCACGTATAAGGTGGAGGAAGATGGGCATGGATGTTGGCTCAGGGCCAGTCTTCTTCAGCAGGGAGAGGAGGATTGGCAGTAGTTGGCTCAGGGCTAATCTTCCTCAAATAAATAAATAAATGAATAATAAAACCCATTCTACCGTTTAAAAAAAAACGAGAAGAGAGAGGGCACTGGCTTGATGGGCATTTTGGTGCCGAGGCACTGCGATACTCTGAGCCAGTGTGCTGGGCAGCGTGTCAGATGGCTCTCAGCTGAGAGCGTGGAGGAGGCCAGGCCAACACCCTGAGATCCAGCGATGGGTACAGGCACGTTCCCTTTTGTTTTCTTTTTTAAGATTTTACTTTTCCTTGTTCTTCCCAAAGCCCCCCAGTACACAGTTGTATATTTTTAGTTGTGGGTCCTTCTACTTGTGGCATGTGGAATGCCGCCTCAGCATGGCTTGATGAGCGGTGCCATGTCTGCGCCCACGATCCGAACAGGTGAAACCCTGGGCGGCGGAAGCGGAGCGAGTGAACTTAACCACTCCGCCACGGGGCGGCCCCAGGCACGTTCCCTTTGATCCTATTTCACCCACTATGGAAATCTCACGACCCAGCTAGAAGGAAAAAGGAAACGTGAGTGGGCAGGCTCAGGCCCAGGAAGGGGAGAAGCAATGTTAGTAGAAAATTTGCAGTCCCCACCACACAAACATTTTTTAAATTTTATCCTGAGTATCAGTAACTGGTTTTGGTTACAAGGAAAATAATGTTTTTTAAAAATTTATTTTTGGTCTTATGATTCTTATTTGTGGAAGTGTAACTTATTTTTTGATACTTATTTCGTATATGACAAACGATGAGCTGTCATAAATATTGCAGATATTCATGACGTTAGTTTTTGAAAAATTTTTGTGTAGATAATCACACAATTTGAGAGAAATTACAGTGTGTAAATGGTATTCCAATTATTTTAATTCTTTTTCGCCTGTGTCATAGCCCCAGCTAGAATGTCTGGTGTGATATATAATTTAAGCACTAATAATGACAGCCTTGTTTGGTTGCTAAGTTAAAAGCCAAAATTTCTGATATTTTCTTACTAAAATTTAAGTTTATTGTAGTGTTTTCATTGATAAATCTCAACTAGTTAAAGGTCTATATTTCTATGCATGGTCTGATGTTTTTTCTAATTTGAATCGATTTGTATTTTACTCTTTCTGCATTTCTAAGACAGTCACATGATGTTTACAATCCATTAATATGTTGAATGCTATTAATGTCTTTCCAATAATAAACCATTCTTGAATTCCTGAGATGCTTTCATCTTCTTTACATTCTGTAAGCATAGCTGAATTTAATCAACGAGTTTTTTACTACAATGTTATCCTAGCACCATAAAATGAGCTGGGGAAGAGGAATCTCTGAAAGATTTTTAATAAGTTTGGATACACCTTTCATTGAATGATTCATGGAACTCTCTGTCTGTAAGTCTGTCAGGGTGTAGGATTTTTCTCTTGGAGATTATTTAAAAATAGAAAGTATCAAATAGATATGATATTTGTTAGTTTGATCAAGAAAGGCAAGACTTGGGTTGAACTTTTTTATGATTTTATTTTATTTTCAGTACAATTTTTATTTCCTTTTTTAATCTCAGCTTTAAACTGAAATTGATATGAAACTGTAAGATCGTAGAGTGTACATGGTATGTTGGTGATTTGATACATGTGTACATCATGAAAAGATTCCTCCGACAAGGTAATTAACACATCCATCACATTTATCTTTTGTGCATGTGATAATGTTTAAGTTCTATTCCCTTAGCAAATTTCCATTACACAATATAGTGTTATCAACTATACTCACTGCATCTTACATTGATCCTCCAACCTTGCTCCTGTTATAGCTGGAAGTTTGTGTCCTTTCACCCACTTCCCCTATTTCCCCCACTCCCGGGCCCCCCAAACCACTTTTCCACTCTCCGTTTCTATGAGTATGACTTGGACTTTTTTCTTTTATTTTAAAGAATCTCCATGTAAGTGATACCATGCAGTATTTGTCTATCTCTGTGTGGCTTATTTCAGTTGTCACAATGTCCTCAAGATCCACTGATGTCACAAATGGCAAGACTTCCTTCTTTCTCATGGCTGCATAATACTGCATTGTATATATATATACACCAAATCTTCTTTATTCATCATCCCTGATGGACACTTAGGTTGTTTCCATATTTTGGGTAATGTGAATAATTCTGCAATGAACATGGAAGTGCAGCTATCGCTTCAATATCCTGTGTTCATTTCCTTTGGAATTATACTCATAATTGGAATTTCTGGGTAGCATGGAATTCTATTTTTAATTGTTTGAGGAACCTCCCTTCTCTTTTCCGTGAGCAGCACCAATTTACATTCCCACAAACAGTGCACAGGGATTCCCTTTTCTCCACATCCTTGCTAACACTTTTTATCTCTTGTCTTTTTGATAGCAGCCATTCTAACAGTTGTGAGGTGATATTTCATTGTGGTTTTGATTTGCATATCCTGATATTTAGTGATGTGAGCACCTTTTGATGTGCCTGTTGGCCATTTGTATATTTTCTTTGGAAAAATGTCTACTCACCTTGTTTACTATTTGTGAGTCTGATCTACTTTTTTGTTTAGTGGTTACCATGAGGTTTGTATTCAAAATCTCCTAGATGAGATAATCCATTTTCTGATGACCTCTTATTCCCTTAGACTAAACCAATTCACTCCCTTTTCTCTTCCCTTCCTAAGTTGTTTTTGTCACATCTTATTCCATCTTGTGTTGCGTGTTTGTGGTTAAAATGACAAGATTATCTTTGTTTTTGGTGTTTTCCTTCCCCTTATCTCTAATGTTTTACTTGAGTATTTGCTAACCTGTTCTGCTGGATAGCTCCAATTCTCTGATTTTGTCTACCTATTTATCTCCTTACTTAGGGCTTTGTAACTCTTTTCTTCCTCTTTTTTTCCAGGTATGAGGGCCTTCAAGAGGATTTCTTGTAGGGTGGGGACTTGTGGTGATGAACTCCCTTAGCTTTTGTTTATCTGGCAAAGTTTTTATTTCTCCATCATATCTGAAGGATATTTTCACAGATAGAGTATTTTTGGCTGAGCCACACGCAAAAGAATGAAAGTAGACCACTATCTTATGCCATACACAAAAATTAACTCAAAATGGATTAAAGACTTGAAGGTAAGACCTGAAACCATAAAACTGCTGGAAGAAAATATAGGTAGTACCCTCTTTGACATAGATCTTAAAAGGATATTCTTAAATACCATGTCTTCTTGGACAAGGGAAATAAAAGAAAAAATAAAAAGTAGGACTTAGACTAAAGAGCTTCTAGAAGACAAAGGAAACTAGGATCAAAAGAAAAACACAACCACCAATTGGGAAAAAATATTTGCAAATCATATATCTGACAAGGGGTTAATCTCCAAAATATATAAAGAACTCACACAACTGAACAACAACAAAACAAACAACCCAATAAAAAAATGGGCAGAGGATATGAAGAGATATTTCTCCAAAGAAGATACACAGATGGCCAACAGGCACATGAAAAGATGTTCAACATCACTAATCATCAGGGAAATGCAAATCAAAACTACACTAAGATATTACCTTACACTTGTTAAAATGGCTATAATCACTGAGACAAAAAATAACAGTTGTTGGAGAGGGTGTAGAGAAAAGGGAACCCTCACACACTGCTGGTGGGAATGCAAATTAGTGCAGCCATTACGGAGATTTCTCAAAAAACTAAAAATAGAAATACCATATGATCCAGCTATCCCACTACTGGGTATCTACCCAAAGAACTTGAAATCAACAATTCAAAGAGAATTATGCACCCCTATGTTCATTGCAGCATTATTCACAATAGCCAAGATGTTGAACCAACCCAAGTGCCCACTGACTGATGATTGGATAAAGAAGATGTGGTGTATATATATACAATGGAATACTACTCGGCCATAAAAAAGACAAAATCATCCCATTTGCAACAACATGGATGGACCTGGTACAGGGGTGAAGGGGAGCACTTATATGGTGACAGACAAGTAATAATGTACAACTGAAATTTCACAATGTTGTAAACTATTATGAACTCAATGAAAAAAATGTCTATTCAGTTCCTCTCCCCAGGTTTGTTTGCTTTGTTTTGTTTTGAGGAAGATTAGCCCTGAGCTAACATCCATGCCCATTTTCCTCTACTTTCTATGTGGGACACCTACCATAGCATGGCTTGCTAAGCAGTGCCATGTCTGCACCCGGGATCGGACAAGGTGAACCCTGGGCCGCCGAAGCGGAACATGCGCACTTAACCGCTGCATCCGTGGGTAGGCCCTCTCTCCCCAGTTTTTAATTAGTTTTGTTTTCTATTGACTTATATGAGTTCTTTTTATATTTTGGATATTAGCCTCTTATCAGGTATATCATTTGCAAATATTTTCTCCCATTTCCTAGGATACCTTTTCATTTTGTTGCTGGTTTCATTTGCTGTGCAGAAGTTTTTTAGTTTGATGTAGTCCCACTTGTTTATTTTTGCTTTTCTTGCCTTTATTTTGGTGTCAAATCTAAAAACACCGTCGCTAAGACCAATGACAAGAAGCTTACCCTCTGTGTTTTCTTCTAGGAGTTTTTTGGTTTCAGGTCTTACATTTTGAGTTCAATTTTGTGTACAATGTAAGATAGGTGTCCAGTTTTCCCAATACCATTTATTGAAGAGACTATCCTTTCCCCATTGTGTATTCTTGGCTTTTTTGTCCTAAATAAATTGACCATATACACATGGGTTTATCTCTGGGCTCTGTTTTCTGTTCCATTGATCTATGTGTCTGTTTCTAAACCAATGATGACATTTTAAAGCTTGTTTAGGGGCCGGCCCGGTGGCGCAGCAGTTAAATTCGCATGTTCCGCTGCGGTGGCCTGGGGTTCGCCAGTTTGTATCCTGGGCGCGGACATGGCACCGCTCAGCAAGCCATGCTGTGGCTGGCGTCCCACATATAAAGTAGAGGAAGATGGACACAGATGTTAGCTCAGGGCCAGTCTTCCTCAGCAAAAAGAGGAGGATTGGCAGCAGATGTTAGCTCAGGGCTAATCTTCTTCTTCTTCAAAAAAAAGTTTAATTCCATACTCTCATATTATTCTTAGAGTATGATTTCATATTTATAAACTTGCATGCACTCTGTGAATAGTTATTGGGCTTAAGTTCATGTAATAGACAGTGAGGAGGCCCTACCCTTCCCATACCTCCATTCACAGATCCTACACCATGAGGTCAAGTGTGGGTTTTGTTAAACCGAATGACTTGAATGCTTTCCAATTAGGTAGATAGATCACCAACTAACTCTTGCCACCTGTAGTCCTAAGGTCATTTCTGATCCAATCACACTTGAAAAATTTTAGGAGGAAACACCAATATAAAATTACACCTTTACTTGATGACAGCTAATGGACAATGTCAAGCAATGAAGCCACAGTAGACAAAGCAGTTTCCTTACCCACACGGACAACACAGGGTCACTCCCATCAGAATCTTCATAAAGAAGTGAGCACTCTCTGACTTCCTCTAACTTTGTCTTTCTTGATTACTGCATTTCTTTCCATGTCTGTCCTTGTATTCATTAACTGTTGCTCCTGTAAGAAATCACTGCAAATTAGAGGCTTAAAACACTGCAAAGGAATCATTCCACAGTTTCCCTAAACAACCTATAGCAGGATCTTGGTTTTTGACTCACTGTGAAAATCTCTTTGAATTGGTCTTTGAATTAGTGTTTTTGCCATTCAAAGGGATTATTGACATAGTTGGAGTAATATCTACTATGTTTGTTACAAGTTTCTACTTTGTTTCAATTTTTGTCTTCCACTCTTTTTCTGCTTTATGTGGTTTTGAGTATTTTATATGATTAGACTTTTTCTCTTTCTTAGCATATCAGTTAAACATCTTTTCTTACTTTTTTTTAAGTGGTGCCCTAGAGCTCTCAATCAACATTGACAACTAGTCCAAGTCCACATCAAATAACACTATACGACTTCCCAGGTAGTGTGAGTACCTTATACTAACAAAATAACCCCACTCCTCCCTCCAGTCCCCTGTATGATTGAGGTCATTCATTCTATTTATATAAAAGTGGGATAAGCATATATCTATGCACACATACACATAAGATAGGCATAGGTAATACATTGTTGGTATTACTGTTTTGAAGAAATGGTTCTCTGTTGATCAATTAAGAATAAGAAAAATAATACCTTTTATTTTTCCTTCGCTTACTCCTTCTTCGACACTCTTCTTTCTCTATATAGATCCGAGTATCTGACCAAGATCATTCTCCTTGTCTCTGAAGAAATGCTGTTAACATTTCTTGCAAGGCAGGCACTATGGTCTGAACGTTTGTGTCCCCGCAAATTCATGTTGAAATCCTAACCCCTGAAGATGATAGTGTTGGAGCCGGGCCTTTGGGAGGTGCTCAGGGCACCAGGTTGGGGCCCGCGTGAACGGGACCAGTGCCCTTAGGAAGAGCCTCAGAGACCCCCAGCTCCTCCCCGCACGTGAGGACGCAGCAAGAAGGGCTGACTCCGCACCGGGAAGAGGGTCCTCTCCGCAGAACTCGCCCAGGCTGGCGCCTTGACCCGGGCTGCCCAGCCTCCAGCGCTGGGGGAAACCAACGCTGACTCTCACACGCCACCCCGCCTGGGGCATTTCGGCACAGTCCCCCGAACGGACCGAGCTGGCAGGTTTACGGGCCACCAAGCCCTCACTTTTTGCTTGGCTGACGGAGGCTCCGTCTCCCTGCACCGATGGAGGGTAATTTTGTGGGCACGCAGCTCTCGGAAGGTCAGTTTGCTCTCAACACTGTCCGGGCTTCGTTCCTCTCCTCGCTCGCGGCGTCTGAGGAGACGGCGGCGGTCGCTCTCGGTCCCCTAGAGGGGAGGGGTTTCCCCTCGGGCTTCTTTCACGAAGGTCCCCTGACTTCGATCTCCCGTCGTTTGCAAACGACATGCTACCCGGGGGTCTCGGCATCTTCCCTGCTGAGCGGTCTCTGGCCGTCTGCGTCTGGGGCTCACCGGCTAACGGCCGTCTCTCCCTCGACGTCAGACCTCGGACGCCGAGTCGCCGACTAGAGCGCCGACGTCCCCGCGCCGCCAGGGGGCGCCCGAGCGGCGGGACCGGCGGCTCCGCGCGTCCCGGGCCGCTGTGCGGAGGGCGGGGCGCTGCCGGGCGGGCGGGAGCGGGGTCGGCGCCGGGCCGCGGCCTCAGGGGCCTCCCGGGCAGCAGCGCAGGGAGCCGTGGGCGGGCGTCCCCTCGGGTCCCACGCGGCCCGGGTCTCGAAGCGGTGGCGCCGCGGAGGAAAGGCCTGCCCAGGGTCCCGGGGGCGCGGGGGCCGCCGCCCCAGCGGGAAGGCGGGAGTCCTCCCGGAGTCGGGGCGCCGGGAGAAGCGACCCACAGCGCGGGGAACGCCCGGCAGGGGACCCCGCTGGGAGACCACCCGGCAGTGAGGACGGAGGGAAGGGGGCCAATGGCGAGACGGACAGCGGTCCGAGGGGACCCGCTCACAAGGTCCCGGGTGGGGTCGGAGGCGCCACCGGAACCGCACGTGTCAGCTCTGAGCCCTCGTCGCTAAGGCGAGGCCACTCGGGTCTCCGAGACCCCTGGCGTTCGGGGAGAACCCTCGCCGCTGACCCGCGTGTGAGGCCTCTGCAGCCTCCCGCCTTCCCGCAGCCCCGCAGCTGCTGCCCGGCCTGGGGGAGTGTCCCGCACACGCCAAGGCCGGTTTCCCGCCAAACCCCAGGACCCGAGTGGAATCTTCCACTCCTTCTCTGAGCACATCCCGCTTCCACGTGGGAGCACTGACACTTGGGGAATTGGCAAACACTAGGAACCGGGGCTAGATTTACTGTACTACTGAATGCTGGGACTCAAGTGATGGACATTAAGGTCATAATGCAGACGAAACTTAACTATGTACGGTGTTTCTGACCATGACATTATGTGTGACACAAATCTTTGTGACAAACAATGAGGAAAATCCTAGTATTTAGAAATGATGACTCCATAAAGGTTGCTGATGCCATTTGAGAAAAATTCCAACGTGTGTTTCAGTCTTATTTGAAAATCAAAAGGGAAATAGCTATCACTCATATGAAAACTACGCAAATGCCGTGAACAGAACTTGTACAAGAGGTATACAGTTGGCCAAGACATGAAAAATGCTCAAAATCAAGAATCTTTCAGGAAAGGCAATTAAAACGACACAGATACTACTACACGTGTTAAAAGGCTGACATCAAAGAAGGACTGTATCAAGTATTGGGGGGAAGTGCAATTTTCACACACTGCGGGTGCGACAGCAAAAGGGAGCAATCCATGGTAGATTGCGGTCTGGCAGGTTCTTCAAGAGTTAAACACTCTTCTACCCTGTGACAGACATTGCCCTCTACTGTTATTGACAAAAGATAAAGGAAACATACACTGTAAAAGGAACTGACACAACTGTTTCTAACAGCTTTATTTTCAATAGTTAAAATACAAAAATAACCTGAAAGCCCATAAACACATGAATGCATAAACAGTGCTATATCCAAAGATAATATTACTCAGCAAAAAAGATGAATTAGTCATATATCATCATTGGTAAATCTCTATGAAATATAAAAAAAAAGAAGAAAAAAGACCAAACGTTTTATAATTCCAATCGTAGGATTTCAAGAAAAAGCAAAGGTATCTACTGCAAGCAAAGTAAGTGAATGGGTAGCTGGAGAGGTGGGAAGGCCAAGGAGAGATTATGATAGGATGTGAGGTAAATATACCGAGACACATAAGGTCATTCTCAGGACTATGATGATGGTCTCAGAGGCTCATAAATATGTCAAAACTTAGCAAATTGTACACTTTAAATACAAGCAGTTTAGTTCATGTAAATTATACCTTAATAAAGCTTTAAAAATTGGCTCAATATAAAAAAAGATCTGTATGTCCCATTGTTTTTGGAAAATGTTTGGCAACCCTGTATTGACTCCATCATCTGTCTCCTCACGCCCTCTAGGGGTCAGTCTTCCCTCAGTGACAACAAACATGGAGAACACTGAAGGATATTTCCACCCCAGTTAACAGGAATGCTGCCTGGATCACAAGAGCCACATCCCTGGGCTATGGATCCCCATTCTTTCCTGCCTATGCAGTAATGGCCTTGAGGTGAATAGCACTGGGAGGCTACAGAAATCCACAAAACCTTTCAATTATTTTTATTACATTCTTGGGTAATGATTTCAGCTAAACAAGATAAACATGCCTGGAGGTCCCGAGATTTGTGTAAAACTGATCCAACACAGTCAGTGTCACTGAACAGTTTCTGCATGCACTTTCATAAGAGGCACATTCCATCTAGCTGGCTGCAGTCTCCTCCATTCCCTGTTAAGCCAGTGTTTCTCCATCAATTATGGTTTCCCCTGGACACAACGGTCTTACAACCAGTGACCGTCGCCCAATGAACTGTGGACATCAGGGCACATGGCTCTTTGTAGATGGGAAGATATCCCCTCCACAGGGCTGACGTCCCCTGTGAGACCTCCTGTGAGGAAGGGAAAAAGTTCATGCTGCCCTCACATGCACTTGAGGTTCTCACACCAACCCTCTCTTCAGGGTCATCACTGAGCCTCCTGAATCCCGCTTCCAGGCCTCAAATGAGGAGCAGAAAGCCTTGCAGTATTTCCTGGGAGGCTGTGGGCAGCAAAGGAAATTTGGTCAAAACTGGCAAGTCATTTCCTGCCATTATACTGTCTCTCCTCAGGCACACAAAGTTTGAGACTCTTAAAAAGTTTTCCCTTCATGCTTGTAGAGCCCAAATCTGTTTATAAACTACCCCACACAGTGAGAGAACATCCAAGATTAAAGACGACTTAAACAGGTGGGGCAGGCAGTTCTCCAGTTCATGACTGGGAAGCTGGAATCTCATAACAAGTATCATGTGAGACCAACATGTCCTGAGAAATATCATCTTTGTGAAAAGCTGCCAGCTGAACTCATATGATAGCCCAACTCAATAGTGACACAGGTCCATGCCCAACATAGCCAAGTAGGAGGGAAGCTGACCCCCGTAAGGGTTCACATTATTCCTAATTTGCTCTAATTCCTGAGAGAACAGAGATCAGCTTCGCTGAGCACACAGGGGTGGTGACTGATGCACACTGTGTGGACCTGCCAGGTGGTAGAGGTGAAATGGCTTTGACGCAGAAATCGGCAGTGACATATGTGGCAAGAACCCTAGACGGATTGGAAATGCAACATACCACACATGGGGAATCTCCCCACTGTGCATGTTCAGACACATGAGATTCAGTTCAGACAAATGGCTCCTCAGTTTCCTCTGATGTCCTTACATCAAACCAGGGAATTGCACATCCCCTGTATATCTTGGTCTTTCTCTAGTTTGAATACTCTTATGTAGAGTGAGGGTAGATTTTCCCATAAGAATTTCCCACATTCACTGTGCTCGTAAAGCCATTCTCTATTAGGAGTTCTCCACTGGGAGGGAATGTTTTTGGCTAAAGGACTTTCCACAATCACTGTACTCATGAGACCTGTCTCCTGTGTGAACTGTGATGACAATGGGTGCTGGAATCAAAAGTAAAAGATTTCCCATGTTAGCTGCATTTCTAAAGTCTTTCTCTGTTATGAACTCTCTGGTGCGTTGAGAGATGAGGTTTTTGGCTAAAGGATTTCCCACATTCATTACACTCATAAGGCCTTTCTCCAGTGTGAACTCTCTGGTGTTTAATGAACTGTGATCTAACCTTAAAGGATTTCCCACATTCCCTGCACTCATGAGGCCTTTCTCCAGTATGAGATCTCAGATGATAACGGAGGCTGGAGCTAGCAGTATAAGATTTCCCACATTCCCTGCACTCATAAGGCCTTTCTCCAGTGTGAACTCTTTGATGATAACAGAGGATGGAGCCATAGGTAAAAGATTTCCCACATTCACTGCACACATAAGGCTTTTCTCCCGTGTGAACTCTCTCGTGTATGATGAGCTTCCACCTATTCTTAAAAGATTTCCCACATTCATTACACTTGTAAGGCCTTTCTCCAGTGTGAACTATCTGATGATAACGGAGTTGGGAGCTAAAGATAAAACATTTCCCACATTCACTGCACTCATAAGGCCTTTCTCTACCATGAATCCTCTGATGATAACGGAGGCCAGAACTCATGGTAAAAGATTTCCCGCATTCACTGCACTCATAAGGCCTTTCCCCTGTGTGAGTACTCTGATGATAACGAAGGCTGGACCTAGAAGTAAAAGATTTCCCACATTCCTTGCATTCATAAGGCCTTTCTCCTGTGTGAGATCTCTGATGATAACTGAGGGCAGAGCTACAAGTAAAAGATTTCACACAGACACTACACTTGTAAGGCTTTTCTCCCGTATGAACTCTCTGGTGTAAAATGAGGTTATTTCTTCGATTAAAGAATTTCCCACAATCAGTACACCCATAAGGCCTTCCTCCAATGTGAGCTGTCTGATGTTGACTGAATTGGCTTCTATCCTTAAAGGATTTCCTACATTTACTGGACCCACAAGGCCTATTTCCTGTGTGAGAAATCTGATGATAAATGAGTGCAGAGCTGGAGGTAAAAGATTTCCCACAGTCACTACATTTATAAGACATTTCCCCAGAATGTACTCTCCCATGTTGAATGAACACTGAGCTACGGTTAAAAGATTTCTCACATTCACTGCACACATAGCTGTTCTCTCCACTTTGACTTCTCTGAGTATGAGTAAGGATGGATTGGTGGCTTAAGGATTTCCCACATTTGCTGCACTTGCACAGTCTTGTCCCAGTATGATTTCTTCGATGTTGAACAAGGGTTGAGCTTCGCCTAAAAGATTTGCCACATTCTCCACACACATGAAGCCTTTCCCCAGTGTGGACTCTCTGGTGCATAACAAACGAGGATTTGTACCTGAATGTTTTCCCACATTCATGGCACTCAAAACACTGTCTTCCAGCATGGACACCCTGGTCCTGAACAAGTGTGCGAATGGGAGTGAAGGCTTTCTTGCATTCTCCCCAGGTGTAATGACTGTTTCTGCCTGGTAAAGTGGCCCTGCATTGGGTGATTTTCTTGGGCTTCTCCCTGGTATGAGTGGTCTGTTGCTGCTGTTGTTCGAAGCTGGCCAGGAAGTCCTTCCCCACCTCTTCCCAGGAAAAGGGATTCCCTGACACATGGAATCTGCAGCTCTTCACAAACGAGGCCCTGTCCACTCTGCTTCTGAAGGGTTTCTCTCCCACATGCTGCTCCTGGTGCTGTTGACCCACTCTGCTTCTGAAGGGTTTCTCTCCCAAGTGCTGCTCCTGGTGCTGTTGAAACTTGGCACTGAAATAAAATCCTTTTGTGCAAGCCCCACACTTTAACAGTTTCAGGCTGTGTTGTGTTCTCTGCTGCTCAGCAAAGAGGAAAATGTCTCTCAAGACTGGACCACACATCTCACAGGGGTGGGTCCTCTGGGAAGATAGAGCTGCCGTGGGAGTCGTGGCCTGTGAGACTGCTACAGAAATGCTTTGTTGAAAAAGAGGCTCCACATCTTCTGCTCCACAGCAGCAACCTAAACACAGAGAAACTCTCGTAAAGCACATGTTGACTACAGGGAGGGGCAATCTCATCGCAAATGTTTTTCTGCCTCATCTAGGAATGAGTCTATGGGATGCTCTTCAAGACAAGAAAGTTGGAATACAGTTGAAGTGACTGCTTGTACTACTGGGACCCTAAGGTCAAAGAATGGTGAACATCTCACCAGGGAAAGGATATAAAAACAGTGTGTGAAACAAGGAAAAGTGGCAGGGGCTACAAGACAGAAATAGACAGTAAAACAATAGGGGCTGGCCTGGTGGCACAGTGGTTAAGTGTGCATGTTCCGCTTTGGCAGCCCAGGGCTTGCAGGTTCGGATCCCAGGTGCAGACATGGCAGTGCTTGGCAAGCCATGCTGTGGTAGGCGTCCCACATATAAAGTAGAGGAAGATGGACAAGGATGTTAGCTCAGGGCCAGTCTTCCTCAGCAAAACAGAGGAGGATTGGCAGATGTTAGCTCAGGGCTAATCTTCAAAAAACAACAACCAAGAAAACAAGACAGTCAAACAATAGGGACTTCAATATTCCCCTTTCAACACTGGGTAGGTCATCCAGACAGAAAATTAATAAGGAAACTTTGGACTTGAATTATACTTTATCTCAAATGGACCTAAAAGACACATACAGAACATTCTATCCAAAGGCAACAAAATACACATTTTGCAAGTGTATACGGAACATTCCATATCACATGTCACGTTATAGGTCATAAAAGTAGTCTTAACAAATTGAAGAACATTGAAATAACATCAGGATCTTTTTCAATCACAACAGTATGAAAGTAGAAATCAGTAACAGGAGGAAAGCCAGAAAATTCAAAACATGTGGAAATTAAACAACACAATCCTGAAAAACCAATGGGTGAAAGAAGAAACCAAAAAATGTCTTAAGACAAAGAAAATAGAAACACACATACCAAAAGTTATGGGACGCAGCAAAAGCAGTACTAAGAGGGAAATTTAGAGTAATAAATGCCTACATTAGATAAAAGATCTCAAATAAGTAACTTTATAGCTCAAGGAACTAGATGAAGAACAAATTCAGCCCAAAATAGCAGAAGAAAAGAAATAACAAAAAACAGACCTGAAATAAATGAAATACAGACTAAAAACAGAAAAGACAAATGACAAACATCTCATTTTTAAAAAGACGAACAGGGGCCAGCCCAGTGGCACAGCAGTTAAGTGCGCACATTCCGCTTCGGCAGCCTGGGGTTCACCGGTTCGGATCCCGGGTGAGGACATGGCACTGCGTGGCACGCCATGCTGTGGTAGGCATCCCACATATAAAGTAGAGGAAGATGGGCACAGATGTTAGCTCAGGGCCAGTCTTCCTCAGCAAAAAGAGGAGGCTTGGCAGCAGTTAGCTCAGGCCTAATCTTCCTCAAAAAAAAAAAAAAAGATGAACAAAGTTTTAAAACTTTTAGGTACACTAAACAAAAAAGACCCAAATAAATACATCTGGAATGAAAGAGGAACATTACAACTTATACCATGGGAACACATAAAATCATAAAAGACCAGTATCAACAATCAAATGCCAACAAATTGGATAGCCTAGAAGAAATGGATAAATTCCTAGAAACATACAATTTACCAAGACCAAATCATGAAAAATTGAAAATCTGAATAGATGTATAACTAGTAAGTAGGTTGAATCAGTAATCAAAGATCTGCCAGTGATGAAAAGCCCAGGAGCAGATACTGTCTCTGGTGAGTTCTAGCAAACATTTCAAGAAGTAACATCAATTCGCCACAAACTCTTCCAGAAATTGAAGAGGATGAACCACTTCCAAACTCATTTTATGAGGCCAGCAATATCCTACTACCAAAGTCACACAGGGACACTACAAGAAAAGAATATTAGACCCCAATATTTATGATGAACATACATGCAGACATTCTCACGAAAAAGCATTTCAAAAGATTCAGCATAGTTTCATGATAAAAACTCTCTCAATAAGCAGACCATATGGAAGAGAGAATTAGTGAGCTTGAAGATAGAAATCAAGAAATGATTCAGGTGGAGGCAGAGAGAAAACTAAGATGAAAAAAATGAAGAAATTCTATAAGAAATATTCTACTGAATTAGAAAAAGTAACAAGGATTATAGGTATCCCAGAATAAGAAAAGAGAGAGAAAGGAGCAGAGATCTTATTATAAGAAATAACAGGGGCCGGCCTGACGCTCGTGGGTTTGGATCCCTGGTGTGGACTTACACACTGCTCATCAAGCCATGCAGTAGTGGCATCCGACATGTAACAGAGGAAGATTGGCACAGATGTTAGCTCAGAGCCAATCCTCCTCACGAAAAAAAAAGAAAAAGAAAAAGAAATAATAGCTGAGAACTTCCCCATCCGGGGGAAGGGACTGGATATTCAACTACATGAAGCTAATCGGACTCCTAGTTATCTTACTGCAAAAAGACCTTCTCCAAGGCAAATAATGTTAAAACTGTCAAAAGACAATGACAAAGAAAGAATATTAAGGGCAGCCATAGAGAAAAAACTGACTTACAAAGGAACCTGCATCAGGCTTTCAATGGATTTCTAAGCAGAAATCCTACAAGCTAGAAGAGAGCAGAATGATGTATTCAAAATGTTGAAAGACAAAATCTATCATACAAGAATACTCTATCCAGCAAAATTATCCTTCAGATATGACAGAGAAGTAAAACCTTTCCCAGACAAACAAAAGCTGAGGGAGTTCATCACCACTAGACCTGCCTTACCAGAAATGTTGAAAGGAGCCCTCCTACCTGAAACAAAAAGGCAAAGGTTCATGAAGCTTTGAACAAGCGACAAATAAACAAAATCAGAAAGTTACAACTCTATATCAGAATAGGTTAGTAAACAATTATAACATGAAGGCTAAAGGGAAAGAAAGCATGAAAAATAACCATAAACACTTCAATTTGGTCACAAACTCAAAACAGAAAAGAGTAATTTGTGATGAGAAAAACATAGAAGAGGAAGAGGAAAAGGATGGAACATGCATAGGCTAATTGAGATAAAATGATATTGGCAGAAAAAGGACCATCTCATCTATGATCTCTTTTATACAAATCTCATGGAAACCACTAAACAAAAAAATCAGAACAGAATCACAAAGTATAAATACAGAGAAAACTGAGAAAAGTATCACAGAAAACCACCAAATGAAAATGGGAGTCAAAATACAAGGAAAGGGCTGGCCCTGTGGCTGAGTGGTTAAGTTCGCACGCTCCGCTCCGGCGGCCCAGGGTTCAGATCCTGGGCGTGGACATGGCACCGCTCATCAGGCCATGTTGAGGCAGTGTCCCATGTGCCACAACTAGAAGGACCACAGCTAAAAAATATACAACTAAATGCTGGGGGGATTTGGGGAGAAGAAGCAGAAAAAAAAAGAAAAACAAGGAAAAAGAACCAATGGAAATATACAACAACCAGAAAATAAAAGATAAAATGGCCGTATTTAAGCCCTCATGTCAATAATCACTGTAAATGTAAATGGATTCAGTTCACCAATCAAAAGACCCAGTGTCTAAATGGATTAAAAACCAAGACCCAATAATATGCTGCCTCCAGGAGACACACCTCAGCTCTAAAAATGAACGCATGGTGAGTGTGAAGGGATGGAAGATGATACATACGTCAAGCTAATGGCAACCAAAAGAAAATAGCTGTAGCCACTTTTCTCAGACAAAGCAGACTTCAAGAAAAAAAAAGATAAGAGGCAAACATGGATATTATATAATAATAAAAGGGACATTCCAACAAGAAGACATAAGACTTACTAAGGTATATGCACCTAACAAAGGAGCACCAAAATACGTAAAGCAACTATTAACAGACCTAAAAGGGAGAAATTGACAGCAACACAATCATAGTGGGGGACTTTAGCATCCCACTTACATCACTGGATAGATGATCCAGACAAAAAAATCAACAATGAAACATTGGCCTTAAATGAAAGACGAGATTAGAGGGACTTAATAGATATATACGACACTCCAGCCAAAAGCATCAAAATACACATTCTTCTCAAGTACACATGGAACATTCTCAAAGACAGACCACACTGGGAAAGAGAGCAAGCCTCAATAAATTTAAGAAGCCTAAAATCATGGGGCTGGCCCCGTGGCAGAGTGGTTAAGTTCGCGCGCTCCGCTGCAGGCAGCACAGTGTTTCGTTGGTTCGAATCCTGGGAGTGGACATGGCACTGCTCATCAAACCACACTGAGGCAGCGTGCCACATGCCACAGCTAGAAGGACCCACAACTAAGAATATACAACTATGTACCGGGGGCTTTGGGGAGAAAAAGGAAAAAAATAAAATCTTTAAAAAAAAAAAAGAAGAAGCCTAAAATCATATCAAGCATCTTTTCTGAGCACAATATTAGGAAACTAGAAATCAACTACCAGATAAAAGCTGGAAAACTCACAAATATGTGAAGACTAAACAACATGCTACTGAACAACTATTCAATCAATAAGAAATCAAAGGAGAAATCAAAAAATACCTGGAGACAAATGAAAATAAAAACACAACACACCAAAACTTGTGGGATGGACACAGGTTCCGGTGACTTCAGCAACATTGTGGCGTGATCTCCCCCGCGACTCTCTCCCCTCCAAAGTACAACCAAAAAGAGCAACTGCTTTCCAACCAAAAAAACAGTCCTAATAAAAGAAATCATCAGAGACCCACAGCAGCCAAACGACGGAGGGCGGAGAGGCTGCAGCCCGCCTTGGAGGAACTGGAACAGGGTAGGAGAGAACTTCGCTCCCGCCCCTAGAGACTGGGATCACTGCCGCGGGTGCAGGAAGGAGCGGGGGAGGGGCCGCGTGTGGGGGGATCCTCCAGGACTCCCACCACCCGTGCAGCAAAACCTCTAACAGGGGACAGCTTTCGCGTGGGGAAGCCCCAGCAAGCCAGGTCCCTGGGAGACCAGAAAGCGAGAGCTAATCCAAAAAGGGTCGAAGTGAGTGAAAGTGCCCCTCCTCCCCCAGGCCATGCTGGGCGCTGCCATCTTGGCTGAAGACGCAGGGCTCAGAAAACAAGCCTCTCAAACCCCATCTAGTGGCAACAGGCTGTAATTGCAGCCGAATAATAGCATCATGTGTAAAAACCACTCCTCTACCATCCAGCAATTAATAAAAGCTCCATTCCAAATAGAAAACACTAAAAATACAGAAGTAGCTCCTGAGGGCTTGGAAATGGGTAAACTAAGTGAAGAGGAGTTCAAAATAGCTATCCTCAAAATATTCAAGGAGGTAAAGGGAAATATAAACAAGTCCACAAGTTCTGGAGTTACTTCACAAAAGAGATTGAAATTATAAAGAAGAATCAATTAGAAATACTAGAGATGAAAAATACAATGGATCAGATAAAACAGAATATGGATTCCCTGAATGCCTGTGTAGACACCATAGAGGGGAAAATTAGCATAATCAAAGATAGACACGCTGAATGGCTCCAGACAGAGGAAGAAAGAGAACTAAGAATTAAAAAATCTGAAGAAAATCTCAGAGAAATAGCTGACTCAGTGAGAGAATGCAACTTAAGAATCATTGGAATTCCTGAGGGCATGGAAAAGGAAAATGGAGCAGAAAGTGTGCTCAACGAAATAATAGAAGAGAAATCCCTAAATCCAGGGATTGAGAGAGAAATGTGTGTGGAGGAAGTTTTCAGATCTCCTAGATTTGTCAATGTAAAAAGACCTACTGCAAGGTACATAGTAGTAAAAATGGCAAAAATGAAGGACCAAGAAATAATACTCAGGGCAGCAAGGCAGAAGAAAATAACCTACAAAGGAACCCCCATCAGACTTTCAGCGGATTTCTCTACAGAAACCTTACAAGCTAGGAGAGATTGGAGTGACGTATTCAAAACTTTGAAGGATAAAAATCGTCAGCCAAGAATACTCTATCCAGCAAACATATCCTTCAGATATGAGGGAGAAATTAAATCTTTTCCAGACAAACAAAAGCTGAGGGACTTTGTAGTCACACGACCTCCACTACATGAAATCCTCAAGAAGGCTCTCATACCTGAAAAAAGGAAAAAAGGGAGTAAGTGGTCACAAAATACAGAGTAGGGAGACAGATAGAAATTGAACAGGATAGCAAATATTCAACTATAGCATTAGGATAAAGGGAAGGAAATCACGAAAGCAAAGACAATCTTATCACTCTAACCACAAACTCACAACACAAGTTGGAATAAGAGACGAAAATAATAATTTAGGAGGGGAGGAGGAAAGGGCCTAAAACAGTCTAGGCTAAGGAAGTAAGAGACAACCAAAAAATGGACTATGTTATACATGAGATTCTGAATACAAACTTCAGGGTAGCCACTAAACTAAAAAACAGAACAGAGACATAAAACATAAATAAGGAAAAGTCTAAGACACCCAGCATAAGAAACTGCAGAAGTCAATGGGTAGGCTAAAATACAGAGGACGAGAAAGAAAGGAAACAGGAAAACCAGAAAACGAGCAACAGAATGACAGCATTAAGCCCTCATGCATCAATACTCACCCTCAATTAAATGGATTGAACTCTTCAACAAAAAGACACAGAGTGGCAAAAAGGATTAAAGAACAAGATCCAACAATTTGTTGCCTCCAGGAAACACACCTCACCTCCAAGGACAAACACAGGCTCAGAGTGAAGGAGTGGAAGACAATACTCCAAACTAATAGCAAATAAAAGAAAGCAGGTGTTGCAATGCTTATATCACACAAAACAGACTTCAAGATAAGGCAGGTAAAGAGAGACACAGTGAGTCAATATATAATGATCAAAGGGACACTTCAACAAGAAGAAATAACACTTATAAATATCTATGCACCCAACACAGGAGCACCAAAGTTCATAAAACAACTATTCACAAACCTAAAAGAAGCTATCAAAAATAACACAATAATAGTAGGGTACCTCAACACCCCACACACATCAATGGACAGATCATCCAGACAGAAAATCAACAAAGAAACAGTGGAGCTAAACGAAAAGCTAAAACAGTTGGACTTAATGGACATACACAGAACACTTCATCCAAAAACAGCAGAATACACATTCTTCTCAAGCGCGCATGGAACATTCTCAAGGATAGACCATATGTTGGGAAACAAGGCAAGCCTCTATAAATTTAAAAAAATTGAAATAATAACAACTATCTTTTCCGATCACAATGCTGTAAAGCTAGAAATTAATTACAAGAAAAAAGCTGAGAAAGGCACAAGGATGTGGAGACTAATCAATACGCTATTGAACAAGCAATGGATCACTGAAGAAATTAAGGAAGAAATCAAAAAATACCTGGAGGCAAGTGAAAATGATAACATGCCATACCAACTCATAAGGGATGCAGCAAAAGCTGTACTAACAGGAAAATTCATCGCAATTCAGGCACATCTTAACAAACAAGAAAAATCCCAAATCAGCAATCTTAAACTACACCTAACTGAATTAGAGAAAGAAGAACAAAGCCCAAAGTCAGCAGAAGGAGAGAAAGAAAACAAATCAGAGCAGAAATAAATGCTACTGAAACAAAAAAGGCAGGAGAAAGGATCAACGAAACAAAGAGCTGGTTCTTTGAGAAGATAAAGAAAATTGACAAACCCCTAGCCAGACTTACAAAGAAAAAAAGAGAGAAAGCTCAAATAAACAAAATCAGAAATGAAAGATGAGAAATAACAACAGACTCTGCAGAAATACAACGGATTATAAGAGAATACTATGAAAAACTATATGCCAGCAAAATGGAT
The DNA here is from genome assembly GCF_037783145.1 of Equus przewalskii. Classification (NCBI taxonomy): domain Eukaryota; kingdom Metazoa; phylum Chordata; class Mammalia; order Perissodactyla; family Equidae; genus Equus; species Equus przewalskii. Next base: position 26,917,387 of record NC_091839.1, on the reverse strand, counting down.
AACCTAGAGGAAATGGATAAATTTTTGGACTCCTACAATCTCCCAAAGCTCACTCAAGAAGAAGCAGACAATTTGAACAGACCAATCACAAGCAAAGAGATTGAAACAGCCATCAAAAGCATCCCAAAGAATAAAACCCCAGGACCAGATGGCGTTCCTGGGGAATTCTACCAAACTTTCAGAGAGGATTTAATACCTATCCTTTTCAAGCTATTCCAAAAGATTAGGGAAGATGGAACACTTCCTAACACATTCTCTGAGGCCAACATCACACTGATACCAAAGCCTGACAAGGACAGCACGAAAAAGGAGAACTACAGGCCAATATCGCTGATGAACATAGATGCAAAAATTCTCAACAAAATTTTGGTAACCCGAATACAGCAATTCATCAAAAGGATCATACATCATGATCAAGTGGGATTCATACCAGGGACACAGGGATGGTTCAACAACCGCAAATCAATCAACATGATACACCACATCAACAAACTGAGGAATAAAAACCACATGACCATCTCAATAGATGCAGAGAAAGCGTTTGACAAGATCCAACAGCCATTTATGATAAAAACTCTGAACAAAATGGGGATAGAAGGGAACTACCTCAACATAATAAAGGCCACATATGACAAACCCACACCCAACATCATTCTCAATGGGCAAAAACTGAGCGCCATCCCCCTGAGAACAGGAACGAGACAAGGATGGCCTCTATCACCACTCTTATTTAACATAGTACTGGAGGTCCTGGCCAGAGCAATTAGGCAAGAAAAAGGAATAAAAGGAATCCAAATCGGGGGGAAGAAGTGAAACTCTCGCTGTTTGCAGACAACATGATCTTATATATAGAAAACCCCAAAGAATCCATTGGAAAACTTTTAGAAGTAATCAACAACTACAGCAAAGTTGCAAGGTATAAAATCAATTTACATAAATCAGTAGCATTTCTATACAGTAACAGAAAAAGAACTCAAGAACACAATACCATTCACAATTGCAACAAAAAGAATAAAATACCTCAGGGCGAATTTAACTAAAGAAGTGAAAGACCTATACAATGAAAATTACAAGGCTTTTCTGAAAGACATGGATGAAGATATAGAGATGGAAAGACATTCCATGTACATGGATTAGAAGAATAAACTTGGTTAAAATGTCCATTCTACCTAAAGCAATCTACAGATTCAACGCCATCCCAATCAGAATCCCAATGACATTCTTTACAGAAATAGAACAAAGAATCCTAAAATTCATATGGGGCAACAAAAGACCCCGAATTGCTAAATCAATCCTGAGAAAAAAAGAACACAGCTGGAGGCATCACAATCCCTGACTTCAAAACATTCTACAAACCTACAGTAATCAAAACAGCACGGTACTGGTACAAAGACAGGTGCACAGATCAATGGAACAGAATTGAAAGCCCAGAAATAAAACCACACATCTATGGACAGCTTATCTTTGACAAAGGAGCTGAGGGCCTACAATGGAGAAAAGAAAGTCTTTTCAACAAACGGTGCTGGGAAAACTGGAGGGCCACATGTAAAAGAATGAAAATTGACCATTCTTTTTCACCATTCACCAAAATAAACTCAAAATGGATCAAAGACCTAAAGCTGAGACCTAAAAGCATAAAGCTTCTAGAAGAAAATGTAGGCAGTACACTCTTTGACATCAGTATTAAAGGGTCTTTTCAGACACCATGTCTTCTCAGTCAAGGGAAACAATAGAAGGAATAAACAAATGGGACTTCATCAGACTAAAGAGCTTCTTCAAGGCAAGGGAAAACAGGATTGAAACAAAAAAACAACGCACTAACTGGGAAAAAATATTTGCAAGTAATACGTCTGACAAAGGCTTAATATCCATAATACATAACGAACTCACACAACTCAACAACAAAAAAATTAAAACCCCTGATCAAAAAATGGGCAGGAGACATGAACTGAGATTTCTCCAAAGAAGATATACAGATGGCCAATAGGCACATGAAAAGATGTTCATCATCGCTGATCATCAGGGAAATGCAAATCAAAACTACACTAAGATATCACCTTACACCCATTAGAATGACAAAAATAACTAAAACAAATAGTAACAAATGTTGGAGAGGTTGTGGCGAAAAAGGAACCCTCATACACTGCTGGTGGGAATGCAAACTGGTGCAGCCACTATGGAAAACAGTATGGAGATTTCTCAAAAAATTAAAAATAGAACTACAATACGATCCAGCTATTCCACTACTGGGTATCTATGCAGAGAGCTTGAAGTCAGCAATTCCAAAAGTCCTGTGCACCCCAATGTTTATTGCAGCATTATTTACAATCGCCAAGATGTGGAAGCAACCTAAGTGCCCATCAAGAGATGATTGGATAAAGAAGATGTGGTGTATATATACAATGGAACACTACTCAGCCGTAAAAAAGCACAAAATCGCCCCATTTGCAACAACATGGATGGACCTTGAGGAAATTATGCTAAGTGAAATAAGCCAGACAGAAAAGGACAATCTCTGTATGACTCCACTCATATGAGGAATTTAAACCTGTGGACAAAGAGAACAGATTAGTGACTACCAAGGGAAAGCGGGGGTGAGGGGTGGGCACAAAGGGTGAAGGGTTGCACCTACAACACGACTGACATACAATAATATACAACTGAAATTTCACAAGATTGTAACCTATCATTAACTCAATAAAAAATTAAAAAAAAAAAAAACTTACGGGATGCAGCAAAAGTGGTATTAAGATGGAAGTTTACAGCAATACAGGCCCACCTCAAGAAACAAGAAAAATCCCAAATAAACAATCTAACACTATACTTAAAAGAACTAGAAAAATAACAAAGTCCAAAGTCAGTAGAATGAAGGGAATAATAAAAACCAGAGCATCAATAAATGAAATAGAGAGTGAAAGAAAGTAACAGAAAGGATCAATAAAATTAAGAGCTCGTTCTTTGAAAAGATAAACAACACTGACAAACCCTTACCTAGACTTAGTAAGAAAAACAGACAGCTCAAATAAACAAATCAGAAATGAGAGGGGCTGGCCAGGTGGCGCAGTGGTTAACTTTGCATGTTCCGCTTCGGCAGCCCGGGGTTCGCCGGTTCAGATCCCTGGTGCATACCTATGCACTGCTTGTCAAGCCATGCCGTGGCAGGCATCCCACATAAAATAGAGGAAGATGGGCACGGATGTTAGCTCAGGGCCAGTCTTCCTCAGCAAAAAGAGGAGGCTTGGTGGCAGATGTTAGCTCAGAGCTAATCTTCCTCAAAAAAGAAAGAAAGAAAAGAAAATTGAAAAAAAAAAAAAAGAAACAAGAGGCAGAGCTGGCCCCATGACCAAGTGGTTAGGTTCATGTGCTCCGCTTCAGTGGCCCAGGGTTTGCTGGTTCAGGTGTGGACCTAGCACTGCTCATCAAGCCATGCTGAGGCAGCATCCCACATAGAAGAACTAGCAGGATCTACAACTAGGGTATACAACTACGTACTGAGAGGCTTTGGGGAGAAAAAAAAAGAGAGGAAGATTAGCAACAGGTGTTAGGTCTGAGTCAATCATTCTTAAAAAAAAAAAAAAAAGAGGGGGAAATTACAGGTACCACAGAAATACAAAGTATTACAAGAGAGTACTAGGAAAAGCTATATGCCAACAAATTGGATAACCTACAAGAACTGGACAAATTCTTAGCATGATACAACCTCCCAAAACTAAATCAAGAATAGAGAATCTGAATGGACCAATAAAGAGAATGGAAGAGTAATCAAAAACCTCCCCTAAAACAAAAACCCAGGACCAGGTGGCTTCTCTGGGTGAATTCTACCACACATTCAAAGAAGATATAATACCTATCCTTCTCAAACTCTTCCAAAAATTGAAGAGGATGGAACACTTTCTAACTCATTTTACAAGGCCAACATTACCGTGACATGAAACCAGACAAGGACAACACAAAAAAGGAAAATTACAGGCCAATATTGCTGATTAACATAGATGTGAAGATCCTCAATAAACTATCAGCAAATCGAATACAACAATACATTAAAAGGATCATACATGGGGCAGGCCCGGTGGCCGAGTGGTTAAGTTTGCGTGCTCCACTTCGGCGGCCCAGGGTTTCGCCGGTTCGGATCCTGGGTGCAGACATGGCACTGCTCATTAGGCCATGCTCAGGCGGCGTCCCACATGCCACAACTAGAAGGACCCATAATTAAAACATACAACTATGTACTGGGAGGATTTGGGGAAAAAAGGCAGGGGGGGAAAAAAAGGAAGATTGGCAACAGTTGTTAGTTCAGATCCCAATCTAAAAAAAAAAAAAAAACAAAGGATCATATGCTATAATCAAGTGGGATTTATTCTAGAGATGCAGGGATGGTTCAATATCCGCAATCAATCAATGTGACACACCGCATTAACAAAATGAAGAAGAAAAATCAAATACTCATCTCACCAGACAAAGAGAAAGCATTTGACAAGATCCAATATCCATTTATGACAAAAACAACTCTCAATAAAATGGGTATAAAAGGTAAGTATCTCAACATAATAAAGGTCATTTATGACAAACCGACAGCCAACATCACAATTGACAGTGAAAAACTGGAAGCTATTCCCCTGAGAACAGGAACAGGAGAAGGATGCACACTCTCGTCATTCTTATTCAACATAGTATCAGAAGTCCTAGCCAGAACAATTAGGCAAGAAAAAGAAATAAAAGGCATCCAAATTGGAAAGGAAGAAGAAAACTGTCCCTACTTGTGGATAACATAATTCTACATATAGAAAACCCTAAAGAATCCACCAGAAAACTATTAGAAATAAATAATGAATACACCTCCTCAGCAAAAAGAGGATTGGTGGCAGATGTTAGCTCAGGGCTAATCTTCCTCGAAAAATAAACAATGAAAACCATTTCTCCTCAGGCAAGGGAAACAAAAGAAAAAATAAACAAATGGGACTACTTCAAACTAAAAAGCTACTGTAAGGCAGAGGAAATCAGGAACAAAATGAAAAGACAACCCACTAACTGGGAGAAAATATTTGCAAATCATATATCCGACAAGGAGTTAATGTCCAAAATATATAAAGAACTCAACAACAAAAAAATCAAACCACTAGATCAAAAAACGGGCAGAGGACCTGAACAGAAATTTTTCCTAAGAAAATATACAGATGGCCAAGAGGCACATGAAAAAATGCTCAACATCACCAATTATTAGGGAGAAGTAAATCAAAACTACGAGATATGACTTCACACCTGAAAGAATGACTATTATTAAAAAGATAAGAAATAACAAGTGTTGGAGAGGATGTGGAGAAAAGGGAACACGCAAACACTGCTGGTGGGAATGCAAACTGGTGCAGCCACTATGGAAAACAGTATGGAGATTCCTCAAAAAATTAAAAAGAGAAATACCACATGACCCAGCTCTTCCACTTTTGGATATTTATCCAAAGAAATGAAAACACTAATTCTAAAAGACACATGCACCCCTATGTTCATCGCAGCATTATTCATAAAAGCTAGCAACACAAGTTGGAAGCAACTTGTGGAAGCAACACAAGTGCCCATCAGTAGACGAATGAATAAAGAAGATGTGGTGTGTATACACACACACACACAATGAAATACTACTCAGCCATAAAAAAAAAAGACAAAACTGCACCACTTGCAACAACATGGATGGACCTTGAGGGTATTATGCTAAGCACAATAAGTCAAACAGACAAAGAAAAATGTCCTATGATTTCTCTCGTATGTGGAAGATAAACAAACACATAGATAAGCATAACAGATTGGTGGTTACCAGAGGAGAAAAGTGTGAGGGGAAAGCAAAAAGGGTAAAAAGGCACACATGTATGGTGAAGAATCAAAACTAGACGACTGGTGGCGAACATGACACAGTCTATACAGAAGCTGAAATATAATAGTGTACACCCGAAATTCAAACAATTTTATAAACCAGTGTCACCTGAATAAAATAATTTTTAAAAAACTCTCTCAACGAAATTAGGTATATAAAACATATACTTCAACATAATATGTCATATATGATAAGCCTACAACCTACAAAGAATTCAATGGTAAAATGCTAAAAGCTTGTCCTCTAAGATCAGGAACAGGACAAAAATAGCCACTCTCCCACCATTTCTATTCAACATGGGACTGAAGTCCTAGAGAGCAATTAGGCAAGAAAAGAAACAAAAGGCACGCCAACCAAAAAAGAAGTAAAATCATCTCTGTAGATGACATCATCTTACACAGAGAAAACCTCCTTACGGAGAGAAGACATCCTCCCCAAAACCGTTAAAACAAATAAACAAATTCAGTAAAGTTGCAGGATACAAAATCAACATACAAAAATCACTTGCGTTTTGCATATTCACAACAAACTATCTGAAGAAAGGAAGAAGGCAATCTCAGTTACAATAGCATCGAGACCAATAAAACACGAAGGATTAAATTTAACCAAGGAGTTGAAAGATACATACACTGAAAAGTACAAAACATTGATGAAGGAAAAGTGAAGACAACTGAAATAAATGGAAAGATATCCCAATTTCAAGGATTGGAGGAATTAACATTGTTAAATTGGCTATAATCCCCAGAGCAATCTACGCTTTGTATGCAATCCGTATTAAAATTGCAATACTTTTTTCACAGAAATAAAAAAAACCTACCTAAAAACTGAATGGAACCACAAAAGAGCCTGAATAGCCAAAGCAATCTTGAGAAAGATCAAAGCTGTAGGCATCGCATTCCTGATTTCAAACTATCTTACAGGCTATAGTAATCAAAACAGTATGGTACCAGCATAAAGACAGACCGACCAATGGAACAAAATAGAGAGAGCCCAGAAGTAAATCCATGCATATACAATCAACTAATCTTTTTTTTTTTTTTAATTTTAGTTTTCCTTTTTCTCCCCAAAGCCCCCCGGTACGTAGTTGTGGGGTTTTTTAGTTGTAGGTCCTTCTAGTTGTGGCATGTAGGATGCTGCCTCAACATGGCCTCATGAGCAGTGCCATGTCTGCGCCCAGGATTGGAACCAGCGACACCCCGGGCCACCAAAGCAGAGTGTGTGAACTTAACCACTCGGCCACGGGGCCGGCCCTTCAACTAATCTTTGATGAGGGCACCAAGAACACACAAGGGGGGAAGGACAGTCTCTTCAATAAATAGTGCTGGGAAAACTGGATAGCCATGTGCAAAAAAGTGAAAGGGATCCCCATCTTATAACATGCATGAAAATGAACTCAGAATGGATTAAAGACTTAAATTTAAATGTATGAAGTGAAACCTTAAAACTCCTATAGAAAGAAAATATAGAGACAGGGCTCCTTGACATTGCTCTTGCCAATGGTATTTTGAATATGACATCAAAAGCACAGGCAACAAAAGTTAAAATCAACAAGTAGGACCACATCAAATTACTGTGAAGAAAAGAGAACTCTTGAACATTGTTGCTGGGAATGGAAATTAGAGCAGTAATTATGGAAAATATTATGGAGGGTCCTCAAAAAACTTAAATAGAACTTCCATATGATCCACCATTCCAATTTCTGGGGAGATATATATATATCCCAAGGAAACAAAATCAGTTTCTCCCAAGAAATATCTGCATGTGCATATTCATTGCAGCATTATTCACAAAAGCCCCGACAGAGAAACACTGCTAAGTGTCCATCAATGGATAAACTGATAAAGAAAATGTAGTACACACACATTCACAGAATATTCAGCCATAAAAAAGAAGGAAGAACTGCGACTTGCAACAACACTGATGAAGCTGGAGGACATTATGCTAAGTGAAATATGCCAAAGAGAGAGACAAACACTGTATGGTATTACTTATATGTAGAATCTCAAATAAAAAGTCACACTCGGGGCCAGCCCTGTGGTCTCGTGGTTGGGTTCGCACGCTCCAGTTTGGCGGCCTGGGATTTCACCGGTTTGAATCCTGGGCGCAGACATGGCATTGCTCATCAGGCCACGTTGAGGCGGCCTCCCACATGCCAACTAGAAGGACCCACAACTAAAAATATACAACTATGTACTGGGGGGATTTGGGGAGAAAAAGCAGGAAAAAAGAAAACTGGCAACAGTTGTTAGCTCAGGTGCCAATCTTTAAACAAAAAAAAAAGTCGTCAAACTCATAGAACACAAAGTAGAATGTCAGAACCTGAGGGTTGGGGAGATGTTGGTCAAAGGATACACACTTTCATTTATAAGATGAATAAGTTCTGAGGGTCTAATGTATCATATGGTGACTACAGTTAATCGTACTGTACACTTGAAATTTGCTAAGAGAGTAAATCTTAAGTGTTTTCACCAAAAACAAAAAGAAAAAAAGGATATTAGCTCAGGTGATGAATGCATTAATTAACGTCATTGTGGTAATTCTTTATAATGTGTATGTTATCCAGTCATCACGCCACACACCTCAAATGCATGACTCTGTCAATTATACTTCAATAAAGCAGGGTGGGGGGGCCCAGTGGCGCAGCAGTTAAGTGCACACATTCCGCTTCTCGGCAGCCTGGGGTTTGCCGGTTCAGATCCTGGGTGCGGACATGGCACTGCTTGGCAAAAGTCATGCTGTGGTAGGCGTCCCACATATAAAGTAGAGGAAGATGGGCACAGATGTTAGCTCAGGGCCAGTCTTCCTCAGCAAAAAGAGGAGGATTGGCAGTAGTTAGCTCAGGGCTAATCTTCCTCAAAAAAAAAAATAAAATAAAATAATTTAAAAAAAGGCAGGGTGGGTAGGAATTGGGGGCGCAGGGAGAAGAGGAGGGAGAAACACTATAAAAAGTACCTTATAGGATAGTCTTAAAAAGTAGCCCATGTCCCAGATAAGTAGTGACCATGACAATGCCTGTAATTCCTGGCACAGGCAGGTCCTAGGAAAAGTCAGTTAAGGAAGGGAGCAAACCCTGCCATACACACACAAGTGCCATGGAGCTGGACACGTTCACCCAGCCATGGAGAGGGCAAGCAAGGCGCCATCCACTAGCCTCACTGCAAGACTACTGACCTGGAATCCTTCCCTGTGAGGGCTCAGTACAGAGGGTACTGGGGCTGCAGGGGAGAGAAGAGGGTGGTACACACCCAGCCCTAGCAACACAGCACCACCCAGAAAGAAAGAGAAGGATGTAATTCCCACAGTTCACATGTGAGAAGGACAGAGCACCTCCTAGGGAAAAGGAGTGGGAGGAAATACAGAGCCTAGTCCAGGTCATGGGGAGGGAGAGGGCCTTACCCAGTGAGGATATGAGTGTAAAGTTCTCCAGCATCACATCCAGGTACAGGCATCTCTGAGCCTCATCCAGGAGCCTCCATTCCTCCCCAGAGAAGTACACGGCAACATCATGAAAGGTCACACTGGCCTGTAATGACGGGAACAAATCAAATTATCATTCTTTCTCTGAGGACCCCACACATCTACCTCACTCTAAGCCTCCAGAGGTGCCCCCTACAGAGCAGACACCAGGTCCTGGTGCCACTCACACCAGCTCTCTCCTCACTGTCTCAGAAATCACTGTGTTCAGCCCCCAGCAACAAAGCCAGCGGGAGACATAGATACCATCTAAGCTCTGGGCCGGGCCTGCAGGGTCCCATCCCTCCTGCCAAGCAAATTCCCCTGGGTCTCCCAGATTATGCCTCCAAGACACAGAGGTTCATGCTTTGGTCTTAAGTCCCCAACAGCAGTGCCCTGGGGGCGATCAGCTCACACTTCCTCTCAAGGCGGGCATCACTCTGGAGACCCCTCTCATCTCTTCAGACTCCTGAACCTCAGACACTTCAGGCAACTAAGTGCCCTCCCACAGCTCTGCCACCTTCCTGCTCCACACCCAGAATTCTCCCTGGACTCACCTGTGAACTGCCACATGGCATCCAGACATTGCTTGACAAGTTCAAACAGGATCCAGTACAACCCCAGTCCTCTGATGAATTCCAATACCAGGAAAAGTCTCAAATGTCCTTAGAAGACCTGCCCCCCTGCCTCTCATTCTCCTTTCCTATTGGCCACCCAGAACCCACATGTCAATTTCACATGCTCACATCCTCTTCCACTTCTGTGCTATGCCTGTTGGCCCTTGAGTATCTACAACCCTCCTCTTTCCACTCTACCTTTGTTAAAACCCCAACCCAGGCGCCGGTCCCGTGGCTGAGTGGTTAAGTTTGCACGTTCCGCTTCAGCGGCCCAAAGTTTGACTTGTTTGGATCCTGGACACAGACCTAACACCACTCTTCAAGCCATGCTGAGGCAGTGTCCCACATAGCAGAACTAGAAGGCCTACAACTACAATATACAACTATGTACTGGGGGCTTTGTGGAGAAAAAGGAAAATAGAAAAAGATGGGCAACAGATGTTAGCTCAGGGTCAATGTTAAAAAAAAAAAAAAGGCGCACCCTGCCAGACACAATGACTCTCACAAACGACCACATATGCCCCAGACTTTACCCCCTAGCAGAACTAAAAACCCCACACTTCACCAAAGCTCACTATAAAGTTCTGTGAAGTGGAACAGACCTGGGTAAGCAGCAGACCCAGCCTCCTGTCACCTTCTCTCAATTACTCCCCTGCCTCCACAGCCAACTCTGTCCACTGATCTCGGGGAAGCCTCGGCCACCTGCCAGATCATTCTTCCCCTCACCTGTGTTTCTGAGGCCCAGCAACCCCAACCAGGTGCTGGGAAAGAGAACTACTCCTCAGAAGCACCCTAGTCTTTCTGACCTGCTAATAGCACTGCCAACATAACCTGCATTCGCCTGCTCAACATAATGCACAGCTCCACCCTGGTCCACACAACAGCCATCACCATTGCATGTCTCCATCCTGAACCCTTCTTCAGATTTCCAGGCCTGCCTGACTCACTGTTCTCTGAAACGTCTCCGACTCTTAACAGGGCCCGAACAAAACTTCTGATAGTTCCAAGGAAAGTTAACCTACTGCCAACTTCCCCATCCCAGTCGACAGAGCTTCCATCCCTTCAGCTGCCAGGACCAAAAACCCTGGGGTCATCTTTGACTCCTCCCTTTCTCTTCTGACCCGAAACACCCGCAATTCGGCTTGGCCCTTCTTAAAAAACGGATCCAGAATTCAACCACTTCTCCCACATCCATGGTGGTCACTCTGGTCCATCAACACTCACCTAGATTATTGCAATTACCTCCTGCTGGGCTCTCCGCCTCCTCCATCACCCCCACAGTGTGTTCTCTATCCTGCAGCCAGATGAAGCCGATTTAGATCCGGGTAAGGCGACCTCCTTCCTCTGACTCAAACCTCACCTTACGTCCCTAACAGATGCCCAGCTTCTCAGGAAGCGACGTTACAGGCCGGACTCCGGCCCCGCTGCATTTTGCTCCTCACAGAAAGAACGGAGCCTTCTGTACCCGGTTCCCAGCTGAGGCCGTCCCCACGCCTGTCCCCGCCGCCCCCTCGGCCCGGGACCCCCGCCCGCAGCCACAGGCCCCACAAGCGCCTCCCCGGCCCGGCCCCGGGGCCTGGGCTGCAGGCCCGGGAGCAGCGCCCGCCCGAGGGCTGGAGCTCGGGCTGCGCTGCGGGCGGGGCGGCCCGGAGCCGAGCGCTCACCTGAGCCGGCTCCCTCCGCGCGGCCGCCGCCATCGGCCTCAAAGGCGGAGCGGGGCCGGGAGCGGCGGGAGACGAGGCGCCGGGCGCGGCGCTCCCTGGCCCGGGCCTGGCGCGGGGCCCCGGGCGGCGTCGCCGAGCCTCAGAGCCGCCTGGGCCGCGGGGACAGCCCCTCCTCTCGCGCCTCCTCAAGTTAGTCGCAGCGACGCCGACCGCTCCGACACTCACGGAGTCCAAAACCTCAGACTGCGCGAGCCCACACCCAGACAAATCTAAAGACCGCCTCTAGGAAGAGGCCGGAAGTCCAGCCCCGACGCATGCGCACGCACGGAAACCCTTATCCTGATCCCTCATTGGCTCAGCTCCGCCGTCTCTCTCCCTAGGCTCTTCCGGGTAATGTAGTTCCCAGGGTGCTACAGGCCGTGGAGAAGGGTGTTTTCCATCCGGACTAACCAAGGCACCGGCTGCGTGGAACCCTGAGAGTTACCGGGAAAATGGTGCACCTCCCGGAAGGAGGGGCTTTGCTCCCCGTCAGAAGCGGAGAGAAGATGTAATCGCAGGCTCCGTGAAGCTCAGCCTGCTTTCACACGATAAAACTATTGTTTTAGATGCTCCCAAATCTGATCTAAATGGCCATGTGATTCTATACAGTCAGTTCGATATAAAATGAATCCACGCGGAGCTGAAAACTTGATGTTACTGCTCTTCAAAAGCTTGTAGTCTGAAGTGTCAGTCACTTTTGTCAGTTTCAGTATGATTGGTTAAGGAGAAGAGAAAGTCCCATAGGGGTCCATGACTGGAAAGAGAGAAGAGGGATGGTGGGCCACCCTGAATTAGGTGGACAAACAGCATGTCTTGTCTGCTGTCGCGCAAACCCTCTCTCTTTCCTGTAGTTAGTGATTGTGTCCCACCCACTGAGGAACACTTTCATCCATATGATATTTCTTACAACATATCCCCAGATATACTCAGTTCCTTTTGGGTATCTGTTAACTGAAAAGAGCGGCTTCAAGGAGGCAAAATGAAATTTTAAAGAAAGAGGCTTTTATTTAGAATTGCAATTCGGGTGTCGACGAAAATAATCCATGATGAAAATTTGGGTGAGTTTATTCTGAGTTTAAATCTGAGGATTATAACCCGGGAGAGTCTTTCCACAAAGGAACAGAGCACTCCAAAGAAGTGGGGGTATACAGGGTGGTTATATACCCTAAAGAGAATGTTTCACATATGATTGAAATGTCCCTTTTACAATAGTCACGAGGCTGCTCTGTCAGCACAGTGATTGATGGAAATAGCAGATAGGCCTGCTGTCTCAGTGAACCCCTCAGGGTGGCAGGTCTGTTGCCTCAAGCTGGGTGATCACAGATGAGGGCTGCAATCAGTTCCCAGCCTAAAGAAAGATGCTTAATCTTTAAGGAGATGCCAACTTTGCGAGGGGGAGGGAAGTTGCACCTTTATCTCAAAATGTCTAAGCAGATATACAATGCATGCTCAATGACCACAGTCAGGCCCTTTTGGAAAAAACAAAGTCAGGCCGAATTAGGTTTATACCAAATGGCTTCCTCATATACTCCAATATATCCTATTGCTTGCCATTTCAATTTGTCGTGGGGAACACAGGTCCAAGAGAAAATCTCAGAGGTGCCCCCTGGGGCAGAAGAGACAGGGGGTTATGAAGGCAAAATCCACAAGTGCACGTAAGTTGTTCTGAACAATTAATGATTATTTCTGGTCAAGGGCAAGATAGCCTGTTGGGGTATGATTGGCCCTTAGATTGTCTCAAAGCAGTCTGTGTGCCCTGGAAAGAAGAAATGCTCCAGGATGTGGCTTTGTTCCAGGATGCGGTCAGCAGTTCTGAAGCACAGGGTCTGCAGAAGCTGTGTTCACGCAGGTGTCCTACTTCCTCGATGGTTTCTGGCCCAGTGCCATGAGCCTTGGCCGGAGCACCTTGTGACAGTTTATCAGCCACCTGGTTATCTCTGGCCTCAGTCATTTTTCTTTAACATATCTGACATCTATCTCAAAGAGCAATGTAACTGATGCTGGTTTTGGCACCAAAGAAACGCTGCAATTTTCAGTTGGAGCATGTGTGCAGAGGGAGCGTCTGAAACCTGAAATTAAGAGGTATCTGAACCTCATGATCTCATCTCTTTGCTGGGAAGTGATTATTAATTCTGCAGGCTTTGGTGGTACAGTTTTGCATGTGGAAATGAGATTATCTCAGAAAAACTGTTGTGAAATGTGCATTTCAGAAAGCAGTTAGTGATGTTCACATTTTTCTTTAAAGACTGTGGCAGAAATAGCTCTGGGGAAACATCAGTAAAAGGTGAAGAATGTTAAGACCTCAGAGAAGTTTTAGAAGAAAGCTCTCTGAAGTGTGAGAAGAGGTAGAATCAAGCTGAGCATATGACTGTGCTAGAACTTTGGTCATCGTGAAGATTTTTGTTTCCAAAATGTGATTCTTTTTCAATCCTGAAAATATTGAACAACACTACTTTGAAGAGAGAGAGTTAAAGATGACATTTACTTGTACCCAGAATCATGAAAATAAGACGGAAGTTGAGGTGTCATGTTGTTTGCTGCTCTAACAAATGTTCATTGAGCACATACTATGTTTTCAGGAACTTTTGTAGGTGCATGGGAGAAATTCAGGCAAAAGAGACACAAAGAGCCCGGGGTTCATGGGGCTTCTATTATGTTCAAGGAAAACACAGGAAACGTGAGAGAAGAAATACTAAACTATACAGTAGGCTAGAATGTGGCAGGTGCAGTGGAAACAAGGAGAGAAGGTGACTTTGCTGAGAGAAGGGATGGGATGTAATATTACACTGAGCACTAAGGAAGGCCTCCTTAACAGGAGTGCCATTGATAAGGATGAGTCTCGTGGGGTGCTTTTGGTTTTGGTATTTGTTCTGTTAAAAGGTAAAGTGAGGTACAGTAAAATTCTGAAGAGTTTATTTGAGCTAACATCAATTCCAATTAGGCAGCACCAAACCAAACTAAGGCAAAGGTTTTTGTAGCCCAGAAAGGCAAGCAAAGCAAGGAAATTATTTGACCGTCTGTAGGCTAAGGAATTGCCTTATTTGGGAAAGCCTGGTTGGCTGTTTGTGATTGGTTGTTCTTAGGTTTTGATTTCTTACCCTTGAAGCATTTAAACAAATTTATTCTGGCTTGGGTTTCACTGTGCTTCCCTAGGCTGCTAAAGCATCAGAGCCACCTTAGTCTAATGGCCTCCTTGTTTAGTTACTTTAACAGTTCCAAGCAAAAGATGCAGGTGGATTGGTGGATTCAGTGTGTCCAGCCCTCACAGGGGTCCTCAGCAGTGGAGGTCCTGGGACTCCAGCTGTTTTAGCCGTTAGCCTTCTTGGCTCACTGCAGAGACACTCAGGGAGTATCCTTTAGAAATCTTAGCTTTGCTGTTCTCTCAGAGTCTGCAGATCTACAGCCCCATGGCCAGGGGCCTGGAGGGAGGCAGTCTGGCCTTCCTCAGACAACTTGATCTCAGTTTCATCTCTGCACCGCCGTTCTCCATCAGCATCACCCAGGGACTCGTTAGAAATGCTAACTTTCAGTCCAGATCCAGACCTAGTGACTCAGACACTTTGGGAGTGAGGTCCAAGGAGCAGAATTTTAAGAAGTCTCCAGAGCCAGCCCTGATGGCCTAGTGATTAACATTCTCTGCTTTTAGCACTTTGGCAGCCCAGGTTCATTACCTGGTCAAAGAACCACACCACTCATCTGTCAGTTGCCATGTTGTGGCAATGGCTCACATAGAAAAACTAGAAAGACTTACAACTAGGATATACAACCATGTGCTAGGGCCTTGGGGAGGAAAAAAAAGAAAGAGGAAGACTGGCAACAGATGTTACCTCAGGGTGACTCCCTTCAAAAAAAAGAAGTCTCCAGGTGATATATGTCAACAAATAAGAGGCATAAACTGCAAGGGAAGCAAAAGGTTTATTTGAAGTCTCAGGAATTGCAATTCAGGAGACACCAATTTGAGTAGAAACTGACAAGTGATCTGAGGAGGACAAAAGAGGCAGGGCTTAATAAAGGCAAAACCCACAATCTTACAAAGCTTGTGTTGAAAGTTGATGATTGTTCTGGCAAGGAGTGAGCTCACAGTATGCGATTAGTCATTGAGTTGTATCTCGGCAGATTGTCTGTCCTTGGAAGAGGAATGTTTCCAGGATGTGGCTTCTGCAGTCAGGCAAAGTTCAAAAGTTCAGTTAACATCTGGTTGGGGATGCTGTATACTTGCATAAGCTGCACTTTCCTAATGGCCTCTGGGCTCATTGTAGGTACCCTTGATGTATGTGACTCTATTTTATAATCACATTCCATGTTTTCCCCTTTTGATGGAGATCTTTCTCTCAAAAAGCATTGCTGATAAATCACTGGTGATTATAGTTGATCAATTATCAGAAGGTATCACTGATCTAGCAAGATCAATTCCACATTTCCAGGAAGGCTCATTCCTAGAAAGTTGTGCCCTGTCCCATCCCACATATGGGGGAAAGTGAGGTGCGTTACCCATAGGAGATATGTGATGAAGGGCTGGGCCACATTTTAGCAACAAGGAGGTGATCAGAAAATGAGTCTTAGACATGGTCTCTCTCTTTTTTTGTATGTGAGGAAGATTTGCCCTGAGCTAATATCTGCTGCCAATCCTCCTCTTTTTGCTGAGAAAGACTGGCCCTGAGCTAACATCCATGCCCATCTTCCTCTACTTTATATGTGGGATGCCTACCACAGCATGGCTTGCCAAGCGGTGCCATGTCCACACCCCAATCTGAACTGGCGAACCCCGGGCCGCCAAAGCGGAACGTGCACACTTAACCACTGCACCACTGAGCCAGCCCCATGGTCTGTTTTTGGAAAATGTATCAAGTCCTTTTTTTGTTCCAGAGTTCTAAGATTGGTCAATCATCTCCAGTTGCAGAGCAATCATTATTCTGGAGGTTGAGACAGACATCGAGAAATACAAACCATTAGTAGCTTGAAGGCAACAAAGATCTCACAAATCAGGAAAAAATCATTAGTATAACTTGGAGCAGATTTAAGTGAGTAGTAGCCTAAGAAGTTTAAATACAAGTAGATATTGAGGCCGGCCCCGTGGCCGAGTGGTTAAGTTCGCGCACTCTGCTGCAGGCGGCCCAGTGTTTCGTTGGTTCGAATCCTGGGCGCGGACATGGCACCACTCATCCAGCCACGCTGAGGCGGCGTCCCACATGCCACAACTAGAAGGACCCACAACTAAGAATATACAACTATGTACTGGGGGGCTTTGGGGAGAAAAAGGAAAAAAAATAAAGTCTTTAAAAAAAAATACAAGTAGATATTACAGAAGTCCAATAATAGTCATAAGCAATATTTGAAGTACCAATCTCATTCAAGCATCTGTACGTGAAGGAAGCCAGATGAAAACATCAATAAGGAACCAAAAGGTGTCATTAAAAGACATTGGAACAAAGAGATCCTGTGCAATATTTATAACTTTTCCAAGTGCTAATTCAGCTTCACCAGAAGACTTGATCCAGGTAAGCAAGAGCTGTTGCCTATGGCACAGATGTCAATCTGTTCTGCAAGGAGATAACTGAGTGCCATTCAGTTATCTAATACAACACTCGTTACAGAATCCGGAGATTGTTCTTGTTGAGCCAGGGCTCAAGTGGTAGAATTTGCCAGTTTACAATGGTTAGGGATAAAGTTTTAATCAACAGGTCATCATGGATAACACCAATCCAAGGGACAAAGACTTTGGCAATCAACGGAGAGTAGACAGGGTATGAAAAGGGGGTTGCCAAGTTTTTCCTAGACCTGTGACATTGTGGTTGGGTTTTTTCTTTAACAAGGCCTTGGAATAGGATATTATGATATCCTAAAAGGCATTGTCCTGTCATATGCCAGCTGGCTAGACATTCATAAGCCCATTGTTCCCCATAGTAATCAGACACAAAGCTGTACCCAAAGGAGGCACATAGTATGCTAGTATGTGATACCTTCGAGTTCTGTAGCAGTGTCAGTGATCAGGAGTACTTGGTAAAGTCCTTGCCAATGGGGTTCGAGGGCTGTCTTCCTCAGGTGATGCTTCCAGAATACCCAGTCACTAGGCTCTACACTGTGACCAACAGGATCCTTTAAGTTGGAATCCAGGAAACATTCTTTAACTAAGAGTTTCTGAATTCTGGAGGGATTAGGTAGGGAGAAAAAGTAAGTGTTTCATCTCTGTTCACCAAGGTACGTCTTACAAAATTGTTGATTGCTTAAAAGAAAAGATTTCTTTAAATCTAGAAAAACAAAACATTGGAGCATCCTCCTCGATTCATGTAGTCCCATGTAATTAATACTTGTTCTGCTTGAATCCAGTTTTTCCATTAGTTTTCTTGACTTTGCCTGATGATTGAGGATGTTAGGAACAGTGACAATTCCAAAAAGTTTGAAAGGTTTTTGTCAAGGCTTGTATGATTTGCCCAGTGAAGTGGGTGCCTCGATCACTGGAGACCGTGGAAGGTATGCCCCAAGTGGAAAACATTTTCTAACAGTCTGTTTGTCCCTGTGAGGGCATCAGCTTTGTAGCAAGGGAGGGCTTTAACCCATCCAGAGAACATATAATAACAAGAACATGTGGATAAGCCATACTAAGTAACAACTGAATGAAATCCAGCTGCAGGTGCTCAAAGGATCCAGAGGGAAGTGTTCTGAGGCTTCTGGGGACAGAAATAGTTTTTCTTAGTGCACTATGGTGAGTGAAGGAATGTAAAAATGAAAAATAATGTTTTTAGGGGCCAGCCCGGTGGCGCAGTGGTCAAGTGCGCATGTTCTGCTTCAGCGGCCCGGGGTTCACTGGTTCGGATCCTGGGTGTGGACATGGCACCCCTTGGCAAGCCATGCTGTGGCAGGTGTCCTACATATAAAGTAGAGGAAGATGGGCACGGATGTTAGCTCAGGGCCAGTTTTCCTCAGCAAAAAGAGGAGGATTGGCAGCAGTTAGCTCAGGGCTAATCTTCCTTAAAAAAAAAGAAAAAAGAAAAAGAACGTTTTCCAGGGAGCTGGGAAGAAACAAGCAGCCGTCTTGGACTTCCCATAGCCCTGAATGTTGATTTAATTTACAGCCATTGTTCACTCATCTTAATTTCTCTGATTTAGGAGCAACCTTTGCAGTGTTACAAGGACATCAAGATGGCAAAAGTCTGGCAGTGAGGAGTCAATTTTCTTTTCAGAAGCAGAATGGACTTCATCCACATGTGTCATAACCTTTATAGATTATGTGGTTACTGCCTTTGTATGAAAGTCAGCAGGAATTGCACATAATTTCTGGAAGTCTTATAATATTTACTTATAAAGACATGACATAAAGATAACTTAGTGCTAAGTCTTATTTGACAATGCTTCTCATGTAATTTAACGTATCAGATATGCCTAGTTAGTTTAATATCCCTCTTTATAAGGAGAGAAAACAAATCTTTTGAGATGTTTAAGAAATCCTCTGAAAAATCCCAAAGTTAGCTAGAGGTCAAAAAAGACTTCCTTTAGAATCTGATTTTTGGAAGTCTGTCAAAAATATCAAAAAAGATTTTAAAACACTTGCCTAAATAGGATCATAGATCATTATAAAACTTAATATTTAATTATCTATTTAACCAAAGTGACAAAAAGTTTTCAAAGACAAACATAGAAGGTTACATAGTTGCAAAACCATAGCTCTTTTTAATAGAAAAGACTCAGCTTTTAACATAAAGCACAGGAAATTATTTTGATAAAACATAAAATCCCTGACTTTTAGGCAGATTACTCAAAAGTAAAGAAAAACTTTTCATAATCTCTTTATCAAGAGCACACTAAAAGCCTAAGAAAACTTATTACTTTTTTTTTTTTTTTTGAGGAAGATTAGCCCTGAGCTAACTACTGCCAGTCCTCCTCTTTTTGCTGAGGAAGACTGGCCCTGAGCTAACATCCATGCCCATCTTCCTCTATTTTCTATGTGGGATGCCTACCACAGCATGGCTTGCCAAGCAGTGCCATGTCCACACCCGGGATCCGAACTGGCGAATCCCGGGCCGCCAGAAAGTGGTAGCTTCGGACTTAGCTGCTGTGCCACCGGGCCAGCCCCAGAAACCTTATTCTTAGAGAGAAAACCAAACTCTAATTTGCACCAGTTTACTTTTGATGTTAAAACTCATTTACATAATTTGGGGCCATTCCGGTGGTGCAGCCATTAAATTCGCATATTCTGCTTCAGGGGCCCAGGGTTTGCCAGTTTGGATCCTGGGTGTGGACCTACCCACCACTTGTCAAGCCATGCTGTGGCAGGCATCCCACATATAAAGTAGAGGAAGATGGGCACGGATGTTAGCTCAGGGCTAGTCTTCCTCAGCAAAAAGAGGAGGATTGGTGGCAGATGTTAGCTCAGTGCTGATCTTCCTCAAAAAAGAAAGAAAGAAAGAAAGAAAGAAATCCACTTGTAGAAAGACGGTATTCTTTAAACAAAACCAGCAGGAGTCCCAAAGAGGGGCTGCCCTTTGGCAGTGCCCTTAGAAAATAGACTTCCCATTTGTAATTACTTACCAAGGAAACAGAGGCCCAACAGAAGGAACAGAAGTTCCTAATCAAAGCTGGGACAGCCAGAGGTGGCAACAAAGCACACCCAAATAAAGCTCTGAACCTCTAACAAAAGGCAGGAGGTTTGAGCCCAGGAGGACTTAGCACAGGGAGCCAGAGCCACCAGGAGGAGACAACAGAGCCCAAAGGCCTCTGCAGGTGCCTTGCTCTTGTGTGCATGGCAGTGCCAGAACCAGGTCAGGCTCTCCAGAGACCACTCTGACACTATGTAATGTCCACAAACAGGAGGCATAAACTGCAAGAGAAGCAAAAAGTTTACTTGGCGTCTCAGGAATTGCAATTCAGGAGACATAGACTTGAGTAGAAACTCAAATGTGATCTGAGGAGGACAAAGAAGGCAGGGCTTAATAAAGGCAAAACCCACAATCTTACAAAGGTTGTGTTGAAAGTTAGATTGTTCTGGCAAGGAGCGAGCTCACAGTATGTGATTGGTCGTTGAGTTGTATCTAGGCAGATTGTCCTTGGAAGAGGAATGTTTCCAGGATGTGGCTTCTGCAGTCAGGCAAAGTTCAAAAGTTCAGTTAGCATCTGAGTTGGGGATGCTGAATACTTGCGTAAGCCCTGGAGTGGCCTCCGGGCTCAATGTGGCCCTTGATGTGTGTCGACAAAAATAATCCGTAACCAATCTATAAATAAAAATTTGGGAGAGTTTATTCTGAGCTAAAATGTGAGGACCATGGCCTGGGGTCTTTCTTCCCAAAGGAAGAAAGGGCACCGAAGAAGTGGGGTGTAAAGAGTAGTTATATACCCCCAAAGAGGATGTTTCACATATGATTGAAACGTCCCTTTTACAATAGTCACGAGACTGCTCTGTCAGCACAGCGATTGATGGACACAGCAGGTAGGTCTGCTGTCTCGGTGAACACAGAAGGGTGGCAGGTCTGTTGTCTCGAGCTGGGTGGTCACAGATGAGCTAGGTGGTCAAAGGTGAGCACAGCAATCAGTTCCTAGCCTAAGGAAAGATGTTTATCCTTAAGGAAATGCCAATGTGGGGGGAAGTTCCACCTTTATCTTAAGGGCATTTGCTCTTGCCATAGTAAATGTTTTAAAGCAGATATGCAATGCGTGCTCAACAGCCACAGTCAGGCCCTTTTGGAAAAAACAAAGTCAGGCCAAATTAGGTTTACACCAAATGGCTTCCTCGTATACGCCAATATATCCTATTGCTTGCCATTTCTATTTGTCATGTGTGTGACTCTGTTACCAGCACATTGGGTCGAGACAATGAACAGGAGTAGAAAAGTAAAAGTTTATTAGCTTGTGCACAGGAGAGGCACAAGGGAGCTGGTGTGGAAAGGAAAGGGGCAGGTGACCAGCTTGTTCTCTTACTGAAACAGAAGTGGGTTTCCTCCTGGTCAGTTAAATCAGACTCTCCACTAGAAGTAGTTGTCCCACAAAGCAAAACATATTTGTGGCAAATAGGAGACCATGAGGAATCATTTCCAGAGTCATAGTGTCCCCCAAAAAAGGGATGCAGGAACATTTGGGATGGGGAATGAATATTCAAAAGGGAGAGGTGGGTATTCTCTTGCACAGGCTCAGTTGGAAAAGGTGCTTCCACATACACTGCAGGTGATGGTAATAAGGTCTAAGCTCCTCCTGGAGAGAATTTAGCGTTAAAAATAAAGCAAAGGTCATAGGTGTAGCTCTTGGGGTGAGGCTTAGTCTGGTGCAGGGTGACTGGTGATTGCAACTCCTTAACATAACAAAAGGAAAAAGAACAGTTTGGAAAAATAGTTAAAATATCCAAACCTGCCCTTGAGTTCCTCGAAGTAACTAGACAGTGACAGGGCTGGATTGTGGGGCTTTTGTTAGGCAAAGGCTGGGGAGGAGTGCCTTGTCATGGCACAGAGAGGTGGGGCTGTGCTTGCAACTGCACTGTCATTAACATGCTACCGATTAGAATCAAGGCTGCCCCAGGGAGAAGCCCAGGGCGTCCTGCCCTACATACTGATCTACATCATCCTCCGGGAAGCGTAGGACTTCCGGACTTAATCCGATCTGATTCCTATCTAAAGTTATAGGACCACCAAATAACCAGACCCCACCTGCACTGATATCATTTTAATGACTTTTTTACATAATCTTTCCTTTGTCTTGTAAAGAGATAACCCACATACCTATGCCTTAAATTTAGCCCTACCCTCAACCCATGTTTGCAGCTCTTACCGCCCATGGGTCCTGTCCCCATGCCTGCAGCTCTTTACTGCCCATGGGCCCTGTCCCCGTGCTACTCCATGCTACTTAAAAGACCACTACTGCCAGACCTTGAGAGTCCAAGAAATTTGTCTTTTGACTCCTCGACTCACCGAGCCTGCATCACTACCACATGTGACACATGTATCAGTAACATGCTAGCTCTCCACCCCTGGGTGTGATTTGTAATACAGTGATGGGGCTTGGGTCACCCTCAGACAACTCCCGGGTGCTAGGGTGCATGCATAAGCCTGGGAAAGTCCCAAGGCTGCAGAATGTGGATCTTGGTGGTCTCCATCTGATTCTCCTAGCTTGTGGATGGGTTAGGGGCCTTATCTTGCTAGGCTAGGGCCCTTGCAGATGGCCCTGTCTACTCAGGCTGGTTCCTGTCTCAACTCCATTTTGTAATCACCTTCCACGTCTAGATGCACAGTAAGACATTCGATCACCTTGCTGTGGTTCCTATGGACAGGAACCTGAGATTCTTCCCAGTACCATGAATCTCCTCTACAAGTGCAGGATTTTATTTTTTATTTTTTTAATTTTTTTATTTAATTTTATTTTTTTGAGGAAGATTAGCCCTGAGCTAACATCTGCTGCCAATTCTCTTTTTGCTGAGAAAGACTGGCCCTGAGCTAACATCTGTGCCCATCTTCCTCTACTTTATATGTGGGACGCCTGTCACAGCATGGCTTGCCAAGCAGTGCCATGTCCACACCCCAATCTAAACTGGTGAACCCCAGGCAGCCCAAGCGGAACCTGCGAACTTAACCGCTGCGCCACCGGGGACCCCCCACCTGCAGGATTTTAGAACTGAGGTTGTAAAAGCATATCGGTGCATATTCATTACCTTAATAAAGAAAAAATTAATGTATACAATGTTTAATTTTCTATTGCTTATTAATGGGTTACTACTCCTTTAGAAACATAGAAAGTGGAAAGCTTCTAATCATTCTACTTCATGCGGAAAAACAATGTTTGCAGTATAGTATCCTTTAAAATGGCTTTGTACGTGATGGATTGCTGTATGTGTTCAAATATGTTCGTATATATTGTTTTTCTTAGTACAGTAAAGTCATACCTGTACTTTATTTGCCAATCGGCGCTGAGATTTTCTCCCTTGACGACAGACCTCGGACACCGAGTCGCCGAGTCGCCCGCCGACGTCCCCGCGCCGCCAGGGGGCGCCCGAGCGGCGGGACCGGCGGCTCCGCGCGTCCCGGGCCGCGGTGCGGAGGGCGGGGCGCTGCCGGGCGGGCGGGAGCGGGGTCGGCGCCGGGCCGCGGCCTCAGGGGCCTCCCGGGCAGCAGCGCAGGGAGCCGTGGGCGGGCGTCCCCTCGGGTCCCACGCTGCCCGGGTCTCGAAGCGGTGGCGCCGCGGAGGAAAGGCCTGCCCAGGGTCCCGGGGGCGCGGGGGCCGCCGCCCCAGCGGGAAGGCGGGAGTCCTCCCGGAGTCGGGGCGCCGGGAGAAGCGACCCACAGCGCGGGGAACGCCCGGCAGGGGACCCCGCTGGGAGACCACCCGGCAGTGAGGACGGAGGGAAGGGGGCCAATGGCGAGACGGACAGCGGTCCGAGGGGACCCGCTCACAAGGTCCCGGGTGGGGTCGGAGGCGCCACCGTCAGCTCTGAGCCCTCGTCGCTAAGGCGAGGCCACTCGGGTCTCCGAGACCCCCGACGTTCGGGGAGAACCCTCCCCGCTGACCCGCGTGCGAGGCCTCTGCAGCCTCCCGCCTTCCTGCAGCTGCTGCCCGGCCTGGGGGAGTGTCCCGCACACGCCAAGGCTGGTTTCCCGCCAAAGCCCGCGGACCCGAGTGGAATCTTCCACTCCTTCTCTGCACATCCCGCTTCCACGGTGGGAGCACTGACACTTGGGGAATTGGCAAACACTACGAACCGGGGCTAGATTTACTGTATTACTGAATGCCGGGACTCAGGCGATGGACGTTAAGGTCATAATGCAGACGAAACTGAAGTGTGTATGGTCTTTGTGGCCATGACACTGTGCATGACACAAAAAATGTGACAGAGGGGGCCGGCCAGGAGGCGCAGCGGTTAAGTGCGCACGTTCTGCTTTGGCGGCCAGGGGTTCGCCAGTTCGGATCCCAGGTGTGGACATGGCACCGCTTGGCAGGCCATGCTGTGGTAGGCATCCCACATATAAAGTAGAGAAAGATGGGCATGGATGTTAGCTCAGGGCCAGTCTTCCTCAGCAAAAAGAGGAGGATTGGCAGTAGTTAGCTCAGGGCTAATCTTCCTAAAAAAAAAAAAATTGACAGAAAAAATAAGGAAATATCCTTCCAGTAGTAAAAACATTTATTCCATACAGCAAAATGTCACTCCACTTAAGAATGAGTAGAATTATAACATGCCAGAGTCCCGCCCCGGCTGAGTCCAGGTTCCTGAGGGATGGACGGCGTAGGCACAATGAAGGGAAAACAAAGGGGACGTGAGACTTGGGTTGGTGTTAGCAAGTCCAACTTTACTGTGCACAAGTGTCGTTTATAAATTTTTCAGGATTAGTACACAAATAGTTCTACAAATAATCTGAGAGCGATAAGGAAGTAAAAAATGAGCACAAGAATATTTATTAGCATTCTAGTCCATAGAGCATAAGGTTAATGGTAGTCTTCTCCGCAATTAACTATTGTTTGTTGTCTCTAACCTAAAAGAGATAGGTACCTACGCATCTGTTGTAATTCATGGTAAAGTTAAATCAAAGAGAGAAGGTCCAGGCCTCCGGACAGGACAGCAGTCTGTCTGGTTACATCCTGGTGGAGCCATCCCTGCCTCCCTCAATCATTTACCCCATTAGTGTAGATGGTTAATGGGAACAAAAGGCGACTCCAGGGTATCTTATCCCCAGGGCTATCTGCATTCTCAGCGGGCAGTTAAACATCTGTACATTTTCGCGCCCTTTAGGGGGTGAAAGCATTCCTTTGTCTTTTAGATTTTGGAGCTAACAGTCCCTTAAGCACACTGCCGGAGAAAGTATCATTTTGTTAGTAAAGTAAAGGGCTGAAAAGCTAAGCTAAACTATCTATCTTCAAGAATAAAAAACAGAAATAAGTATAAACATAACCTTGATAGAAAGCATGCATATAATTCAGAAAATATCAGGGGTGTCGGCCGGCCATTCTTCACCGAGGGGCATCCCTGCACCCCTCGGCCCTTCTACTCATCAATTATTTATTATTTATTGCTTTTAGGAGAAAACCTCTATAACATTTTAACAGAAAGCAGAAGGTCAAGAATAATATATACATACTTCTTGATCATCCAATTAACCAGCAAACTTAGAAGGACGATGCATATATATATTTAGACAAAGAACTGGAGGGAGAAGGAAACATTAACCAGATGGAGGCCATAAACCTAATTCGACATCTTATCTGGGCAGGATTCCTTTCTGCTTGTCTCAAGAGGGACTGTGTGCTCCTCCATTAATTAACTGAAAAACATCTTGAAAGTTACCTGCAGGTGGACACATTCTCTTACTATATCTAATTTTCCCGGGAGGTAGTGCCTCCCAAGCAGCTACCCAAAGGAGTGAAAACTAGAGGTTAAGAAAGGAAAAGGAATGAAGGGCAATTAGAAGCAGCACAGGTTTAAGAACTATGTGAGGAGCCGGCCGGTTATTCTTCACCAAGGGGCGACCCTGCACCCCTCGGCGTTAATCGGCTGGACCCTGTCAAACAGCTGATCAAATGATGTAGCCACGGCTCCCGGCAATAACATGTCTTTGTTGCTTGTTTATTTGAAAATGAAAAGAGAAATAACCATAACATGAAAGTAGGCAAATGGGATGAACAGGAATTATACAAAAGATATACAGCTAGTAAATAAACACATGAAAACATGCTCAATATCACAAATACCTAGGGAAATACAATTAAAACCATACTGAGACAGCACTACACAATGATTAAAAGGGTCGACATTAAAAATTGACCATATCAAGTACTGGCAGAGATTTGGAGGAAACGGAACTTTCACACACTGCTGGTGGGAATGCAAAAAGAAGCAATCATGGTAGATGACAGCTTGGCAGTTTCTCAAAAATTTTAACATTCACCCACCCTCTGACTTAGGTTTTGCATTTTCAGTTATAATGGAAGAGAAATAAATAATCTATCCACATAAAGAATAGTAATAAAAATGTTCAAAGCAGCTTTATTTCCAATAGCCAAAAACTGGAAATAACCCAAATGCTCCAAAATAGATGAACAGATAAACGGGTATATATCCAGAGAACAGATACTACTCAGAAATAAAAAGAATGAACTACTCCTAGAAGAATTATTGGTGAATCCCAAAACAAGATTGCAGCATGAGGAACTGAGGGGAAAAAGAGTAAATGCTTTGAGTACAACCCTATAAGAGTCTAGAACGCAAACTAATCTGCTGGAAAGAAAGTAAATCAACGGTTGCTGGGTGGGCCAGGAAGGGCATGGGGAGAGATTAGGAAAGCGGCACAATATTCGAGTGACACGTAAGTTCAGTCTCAGGATTATGAGGATGGTTTCAAAGCTTCATATGTATGGGAAAACTTATCAAATTATAAACTCTAAATATGTATACTTTAAGGTATGTCAATTATACCTTAATAATCCTTTAAACATAGTTCAAAATGTAAATCTAGATCTCCCATTCTTTTAGAAAATAAGCATAGGTAACTCTATATTGACACTACAACCTCTCCTCCTGTCCTACCGAGGTCTGTCTTGCCTCATTGGCAGCTGGGGAGCAATACACGCTGTTACCACTTGTGTCAACAGGAATGCTGGCTGGGTTGGGTCACAAAAACCACATCCCTAGACTAGGAAATCTCCCTTCACTTTATCATAGTTTTCCTGCCTGCACAGCAATGGCCTTGAGATCAACAGTCCAGAGAGGGTATGGGAATCAAAAGACCTAAATTTTATCCGATAATGAGCTCTGTTATACAAGATACACGGGTCTGAAGGTTGAATAATTTCTGTGCACAGTGATCCTGCACAGCCATAGTGACTGGAACATTTCTTGATGCACTTTAGAAGAGGCACACTCCATCTAGTTGGCTGCAGTCTCCTCCACTCCCTGTTAATGCAGTCTTCTCGATTACCTATGACAGTTCCCCTGCCCCTGTGTGTTACAAGTGAATTCTGTACATTAGGGCACATGACTTCTTTGCAGGATCTGGGGGAGAGATTCTACTCTGCGGTGCCCAGCATTATGTAATATCAACTGTCAACAAGCAATTCATGTTTCCAGAAGCACTGGAGATTGCCACAACTGTTCCCTCTTCAAAGTGATCTCTGAGCCCACAAAAAATCCTGGCATCCAGGCCCCAAATTAGGACCACACAGCCCAGGTCTGTATCCTAGGAAGCTGCGTCAGTCTGCTAGAACTGCTGTACAAAGTACCACAGATGGAGTGGCTTAGACAACAGACTTTTATTTTCCTACAAATCTGGAGACTAGAAATGTGAGAATAAGGTGCCAGCAGTGTTGGTTTCTTCTGAGGCCTCTCTCCTTGGCCTGTAGGTGGTGGTCTTCTCCCCATCTTCACTTAGTCTTCCTTCTGCGCATCTGTGTGTCATCATCTCCTCTTCTTACAAGGAGACCAGTCATACTGCATGAGGGTCCACCCTAATAACCTCATTTTAAGTTAATTATCTCTTTAAAGATGCTGTGTCCAGATATAGACACATTCTGAGGTACTGGGGGTTAGGACTTCAACAGATGAATTTTGGGGTACACAGCTCAACCCATAACAAAGGCTTTGGATCATAATGCAAATTAAGGCCAAAACCGGAGAGCTTTTCTTTCTTTCTTTATTCATTCATTTACAATCATATTGTCTTCGCTGAGCTACACAAAATTTGAGATCCTGTGTATATTGGTTTGATATGATTTCAAATCTACTTGTTTATTACTTAAGTTGTTTTAATCCACCTGTTTATGAAAAAGACAAAAATAAGCTGTTTTGATATAAGAATGAAGTAAGATGTGTCAGGACGTCACCTCACCTGTTATCTCACCTGTTGTCATTGATCAGCTCAGTAGCTCAAGTGATGATGAGCAATGCTGGGGGCTTCTCACTAAGGACATGTGGAGAAGCAGCTATGGTGAGGGGACACTTAGACTATAAATACCCAGAGCTTGTAAGAATTATTTGCGAGTTTCGATCTGAACAAGACATCACTTTGCTGACCTAAATAAACTCTCCAAAGACCTGGGGGCGTTAGCTCCTAGTCATAGTGGTGACAAACCACAGAGCAACTCCACGAAGATCAGCCTGCCCACCAACACCGGCGCCATCATTCCCTAGCAAGGTGCTCTGGCAGCAGCGAACTTGTCACTTTCATTTTGTGCTGGCAGCTGGATGTCAGCTCTCAGCTGGTCAAGACATTTCTCCTGAGTGCTTCCTCATATAAAAAAGAGCACCTCGAACTAAATTTGGTCTTTATTCTTTTCATCTCCCCTTTCCTGGAACAATAGTGTGATTAATCTGTCATTGGTTTGGAGTATGTTCTGTTATATAATTTATTTATTGGCTAATTAAGAGACAGTATCCTGTTTGCTATTGGTTTGTGAAACTATTATAAATCCCACAGTGAACCTGTGTTAAATAAAATATTGGCAAAGACAATCTTAGTCTCTGAGAATAATTTTGCCCCCAAAACAAAACAATTGGCATAGTTGGCACCCTACCCAAATTAATAATAATTAATATTGGTCAGTGCTGTGAGTACATCATACTCCATGCCAAATTTGAAATACATATTGATAAATTATGTTAAATTTATAAGTGGCCAAAATCTAGTAAAGCCCATTACTGCACTGACCAATTTTAAATTTAATGTACAATCTACCATCTATGGCATCCTGCTGAAATTATAAACAGCCAGTGAATGGACAAGTTGATAGAGCTATTCTGGTTTAGATGCTAATGCTGCTGCAATAATTATCTTAATACTGCTTTACCATATTATAAACAATTTGGAATGCTCTATTAAGCATCTCTATAATAAAATGTACTTTGAACAACTATTGTAAAAGGCAGGACAATAGCAAACAGGCCTCACTCACTAATTCTATCAAAATTACTCCAGAGGTGGTTTAAGGGTAGAATGAATTATATATTAACTTCTGAGGATTCCTGGAGACCTACTTAAAACTTAGTTTGGACAAACTTAAAATTAAGGAAACTGCAGATGTTGGCCTGATCACCCAGTAATAAGATATATCCTATATTAAAAAGAGCAAGTAAAGAAGAAATTCCAGCACTCTCATTAGGAGCATTAAGTAATATAGATGCTGATAGGCAGAAAGGAAAAGTGTTAGCACAAAAAGTGATCTCCAGAGACGGAAGAAACCCAGACCCTTTTGTTCCTAATGGCACCAATCCATACCCTGAGGACGATGATTTTTATAGTCCTTTTGACACCAATAACTTTAACCTACAAGAAGCTGGGCACATGAATATAGACAAAACTACAACAAATGATAACATAGATCCAATCAGCCAGTGAAGAGAAAGTTTATAGTGGACAAGAAATGACAAACATTAGAATAGCATTCCAACAAACTGATTTGGCCACATAAACCCAGCGACTATTAGATTTATGGTCCAAAGGAGGACAGAACCTGATCCTCACAGAAGCAGAGATTGTGCAACTCGGAAACATTTCCACTGATCTTCAATTTAATCAACACCTTAAAGCACTTGGACAAAATAATACTACTTTACAAAGATCTTTGACTGAGTGGCAGCAACCTGGAGATTAAGATGGCCTACACCTAATATTTTATCCCTTAAAACATCTCCATGGAGGGGCCAGCCCAGTGGTGCAGTGGTTAAGCTTGCTCACTCTGCTTTGGTGCCCGGGGTTCACCAGTTCAGATCCCAGGGGCGGACCTGCGCACCGCTTGTCGAGCTATGCTGTGGCAGGCATCCCACATATAAAGTAGAGGAAGATGGGCATGCATGTTAGCTCAGGGCCAATCTTCCTCAGCAAAAAGAGGAGGATTAGAGGTGGATGTTAGCTCAGGACTAATCTTCCTCAGCAAAAAGAGGAGGATTGGAGGTGGCTGTTAGCCCAGGACTAATATTCCTCAAAGGAAAAATAAACACATCTCCATGGAAAACAGCAGGGGAACCTACTAATGTAGTAATGAAATTAGGACTATTGACTATGGTTTATAAGAGAGACAGACACTCTCACCACTACAAGTGGAAGCAACAGAGCAAATTAAAAAGGTCATCCTAAAAGCTGCCCTTCCACAGGACAGAACAGCACTATTTACAGTATTTTTTTTTTTTTAGATTTTTAATTTTTCCGTTTTCTCTCCAAAGCCCCCCTGGTACATAGTTGTATATTTTTAGCTGTGGGTCCTTCTAGTTGTGGCATGTGGGGTGCTGTCTCAGCATGGCTTGATGAGTGGTGCCATGTCTGTGCCCAGGATCCGAACTGGCAAAACCCTGGGCCGGGGAAGCGAAGCATGCGAACTTAACCACTTGGCCATGGGGCCGGCGCCTATTTATGGTATTTGCAGGCACTAGCGACAGCAGAGAGCTGATTGACTTGATAAGAACAGCTGAGGAACTAAGTCAAGATGAAAGCTGTAGCTTTAACACTAGTGTATGCAGACAAAACAGGCCTACACCTAATGTAAATGGACCCAATCAAAATAGACCATATAGAGTTAAATCTAGAAGGCCCTTTTGACTACCTAAAGCATTTAGACCACCACCCTTTAATCCAAATTATAAAAAAAGAAACCCAAATAGAAACCCTAGACTACTTACAGTGGCAGAGAAATGGAAAAAACCAACCTTTTAGAGGAAACAGACCTACAGAAAATAGATCCACTAACTCACTTACTGTAAATAATAACCCCTTTGTAAAACCTAATCCCCCTAATAGACAAGCTACTGATAGGCAAAGGAGAGAAAGCCCAATGAGCCCCTATAGGGACTCAGCAGTCTCTGTCTCCTGGCCCAAGCTGGAGACAACTGCCCCATGTTACAGTGGCAATATCAATAGAAACCCCTTTTGTAAATAAAAATACTACATATACTACTATGTTGTTAGATTCAGCGTCCCAAGTAACAATGATACAAAGATATCCTACTAATTTAGAAAATTTTAACAATAAAAAGGGAGTAATTGAAGGCTTAGGAGGAAAGTTAACCCCAGGGACAGGTGTACATAGATTCCTAACAATTGATGATAGACCACTCATTAAGGCTAAATGCCTTATAGCTTCCCAATTTAGAAAACATTCCTGGACTGGACGTAATAGGACATCATATAACAAATAAGGATGTAACAATTCCTAAAACTAATTTGGCTATGGCAAAATGGACTGCCTGTCCCATCTAAAATATCAAATATATCCCAACACAATTTTTTTTTTTGAGGAAGATCAGCCCTGCGCTAATATCTGCTGCCAATCCTCCTCTTTTTGCTGAGGAAGCCTGGCCCTGAGCTAACATCCATGCCCATCTTCCTCTATTTTATATGTGGGACGCCTACCACAGCATGGCTTGCCAAGTGGTGCCATGTCCGCACCTGGGATCCAAACCGGGGAACCCCAGGCTGCTGAAGCGGAATGTGCGAACTTAACTGCTGGGCCACTGGGCCGGCCGCACCCAACACAATCTTGAGGGAGGACATACTCAAATTAAGGAAAAAATTCAGGAACTCCCAAAGGAACAAATTATTGTGCCTACTATTTCACTATACCACAATCCAATCTGACCCGTTAAACAGCCAGACAGGTCATATAGGTTTACAATAGATTATAGGAATTTAAACAATACTCTCCCCAAATTGAGGGAGCACTCCCAGATAAAGGCACTATCATACGCAATATCACCACTGGATCTGGAACTTATCACACACTGATAGATTTATCTGACCTGTTCTTTGCGACTCCAGTTGATGAGAGCCAGCCCATGAATGCATTCACATGAAAAGGTAGAAAATATCAGTTTACTAGGTTACCACAAGGATATCTTAACAGCTCAGTGACAGCACACAACCTTCTAATACAAGACATCCAGGCCTTTTAGGAAATCACAACGCACAGACAAACCAATATTTCTTATATTGATGACATCCTTATTTATGGTGATAACTTGGAAGAACAGACTAGAGTCAAGAGAGAATTAACTGAATTCCTTACACTCAGAGGATGAACAATCAACCCAGGTAAAGTCCAAGGACCTCAAACTACAGTAAAATTTCTAGGCATAATTTGGTCCTCTGAAGGTAGGAAAATACCAGACCCAGTCATAAACAAGATAGATTGCATACTAACTCCTACCACAAAAGCAGCAGCTCAGAAACTAACAGGACTGTTTGGATATAGGAAACAGCACGTACCACATATAGGGATAACATTAAAACCCATCTATGAAATAACTAGAAAGAGTAGGGAATTTAGATGGACAGAGACTCAAGAGGCAGCCTTTACTTATTTGAAAAATGCTGTCAGAACTTTTAACACATGGGCACAGCTAATGAGGACTCTAAATAAAAACTAGAGTGCCTATACTCAGAAGGGTTTGCAATATGGTCACTGTAGACTAAAACATCACAGGATGCCAAATTTTACCTGTTTGGGTTTGGGGCTATGAAGCTCCCATGGTCCAAGAATAAACACTAACCAATTGAAAGGCTCACCTGGGCACTCTATGAAGCCCTACAAAACTCAGAGCCACTAACAGAAAGTAAATTAATTATATTTAAACTCCAAGAGCCTATTGTGGATTGGATAAAACAGACCCCCGACAAACAGAGGGGGACTGCCCCAGACCATAAAGTCCTACCATGGAAATGGTATATTTCTGAGCGGGATGTATGGATAGATGGTCAACCCTCTGCATTAACTGAGGAAATTTCAGCAATGCCAATAGTGGACTTGCTGGAATTTCTGAGGGCTGAGTGTATATATAAGCTAGAGCAGTTGGGCAATGGGGACCATCCTGATCCATAGCACTCAACAATGTATGGTTTACAGATGGATCAGCCTCCATGACACCATCTGGGGTACACTGGCAGGCTATGGTCTTGAGGACTAATGACAGTCTAACCCTGCTAGAATCAGGCTCAGGAGAATCAGCACAATAATGCTGAATTAATAGCCGTAAAATTGTCAACTGAACAAGCTGCTAAGGAAAATCAGAATGAAACATATCTTGCCTTGGACTAACGGGCAACAGCTAATAGAACAGCTCTTTGGTCAGGAATATGGCAGGAAAATAGGAAATAAGGACATACGGCTGAACATAGCACTAGCTGACATCTCCATATTCATCACACATCTCTGTACATCAGAAGGAAAACTCTGAAGTAACCAAGTTTAATAACCAGGGAGACAAACTCACTAGGAAAACTAATGAGGTGAGGATTTCTTGAGATTTATCTTAAGAAACACAATAATTGATAGTTAAGGAGGAAACCAACTCAAAACGTAACTACACGTGAACAAGGACAATGGAACATAAAACCTGAACACACAGATCATGCCAGTTAGGATCACTGCATGGGCATATCACCAAACAAGTCATGCTAGCATACACCAGAACGTGGTTAGAGAAAAGAAACATGTCTATGCCTACCAAGGATCTCCAATTTCAAATTAAGAAATGTGAGAACTGCTCAAAGTTGAAAGCTTGGAAGTCATTAATGAATACCCCAGATAAGGTCAGAGCTGACAGACCCTTACAAATTATACAAATTTATCATATCAAATGCTTGTCTATTTCAGAGAACCCTACAGCACTGCAGACACATGGTCAGGAATAGGATTACCCTACCCCTGCAGGAAAAGTGATCAAAAATCCACCCCAGAGCACAGGGAATGTGGATTGCTTACTAGGTATCCCAACCATCACAGAATCAGATCAGGGCACCCACTTCACAGAAAAGCTAAAACAAGAAAGGGCCCAAGAACAGGGCATGAAGTGGAACTTCTGCTAACCCTGCAACTCAAGGGATGGAAAACCTCCTATTGAATTAACATTGTAGGCACCCACAGAGATAAGAATTAGCACTTACAACATCCCAGAATATAAATTAAAAGCAAAAGTACTAATTGAAAAACATAATGATACATATAGTACTGGGGATATTACAGCACCTGCCACTGATAATACCTACTGGGTGACTGAAGGAAAAGGCATATTACGTCAAATTAAAGAAAATAATTTGATGCCTCTATACAATTTTCAGGCATGAATAACATCATCTTCTATCGTATCAACACTGGATGCTGACACTAAAAACATGGATATTTACTCTTTATATGATGGCAGGACACCTAACAGCAGACACAGTTTTGTATGACATCATTACTGGATGCCTAATATTTAGCATAGCATGCTGCAGAGCGATTATGCTTGAGGCAACACTGCCAGTAATGGCCATAATAACTATAGATTTCCTTGAGTGGCAAGAACAAGAAAGAATTTGAATTTTATAGGGCACTATCCTTATTTTTTGCAGGCTCACACATCTTGAACCCTAGAAATATTGCTAAGTGGGTCAGTGCAGCATGCTGCCTCCTGGCCATACTGTTTTGCTTATTGCTCACTCCAGGATACCATACTCATTACAGTTGTGGATACTCCTCCAAAAGCTCCAGCAATAGAAGTTGTGCCACCGTTCCAAATTGGAATGCCACCTTCTGGTCCAGATCCAACTCCACCGTCTGTGACATCCTCTACTTTCTCCACAGAACACCATCCTGGTCACCTTATTGCAACTGAGGACTCACCAGCATCACCAAGCCCAACCTCTGCACCCCACTTTTTGCTATCAGCACCATCAACTCACTGGGAAACCTTTGATCAGAAGAGAAACCAAATACTGAGGGAAGTTGACAAAGCACTAGAGGCCTCCACTTCCATCTCCACAAGAATCAATGAGGATCATAAACACCCCCTATTAGACACCAACTCAGAGGATGAAGACTGGCCTGAACTACTAACTGACTCTTGGTATTTTTTTTTTCCCGAGGAAGATTAGCCTGAGCCAACTGCTGCCAATCCTCCTCTTTTTGCTGAGGAATACTGGTCCTGAGCTAACATCTGTGCCCATTTTCCTCTACTTTATATGAGGGACACCTACCACAGCATGGCTTGCCAAGAGGTGCCATGTCTGCACCCGGGATCCGGGCCGGCAAACCCCGGGCCGCCGAAGTGGAACATGCGCATTTAACCGCTGCGCCACCGGCTGGCCCCTCACTCTTGGTATTATAAGCCAGCATAAATAGCAATACAAGCAGGCAGTGACTTTCATACTCTTCCCTTCCCTTATCTTTCTGAATTAGGGGCAGCACCAGACACATTTTAAGGGCTCACTAAAAACAACCCAGATCTGATTCCTGATCTACTAGGCATTTTAGCATACTACTGCACTAGAGTAGCTCTAGAATATTCAGAATGGGCACTTGGGTACCCACAGCCAAAACCCATTTGAAATCTTATACTCATATACTAGGCCATCTTGTTGCTCTTGCTCATTCAGAATTTGGAGACCAGGCATCTACCCGTTTGGTATCCCAGACATCGTATGTTGCTTCAATTGCTTATTATCTTATGTTTAATAGGAAAAAGCCTACATGCACCTAGTTCTGGTGCAGCTACATCTCCTACACATATCAACACTACCACTAATCCTTACTCAGTAGATCAAAATCTGATGCAATATAAAGGAAAATATTTGGCTTTAGCAATAGACCAAGCATAGCTACAAGAAATTACAAAATTGCTCACATGCACACACACTAATAAGGATATATTAGGAAAGATATTTAAACCATTATGCAGAGAAATGTATAACCACCAATTTATTTATTTTATTTATTTATTTATTTAATTTTGAGGAAGGTTAGCTATGAGCTAACATCTCCTGCCAATCCTCCTCGTCTTGTTGAGGAAGACTGGCCCTGAGCTAACATCCATGCCCATCTTCCTCTACTTTATATGTGGGATGCCTGCCAGAGCATGGCCTGACAAGCGGTGCGTAGGTCCGCACCTGGGACTCGAACTGGCAAACCCTGGGCTGCTGAAGCGGAGTGCGTGAACTTAACCTCTGCACCACCAGGCTGGCCCCTATAACCAGCAATTTAATATCCCACACTATGAAACAATTCAACATGCAATAAAAAGAAAATTT
This sequence comes from Equus przewalskii, assembly GCF_037783145.1. Taxonomy (NCBI): domain Eukaryota; kingdom Metazoa; phylum Chordata; class Mammalia; order Perissodactyla; family Equidae; genus Equus; species Equus przewalskii. Next base: position 26,880,801 of record NC_091839.1, on the reverse strand, counting down.
CGTATACCACATTGGTGGAATATGACCAAATATACTGAAGAAATACAATGGAGAGATTATGCGTGCTCTCCACATGCAGACCTAAAAGATTCATTTGTAGAAATGCATCAAAGCTAAACCCTTGCAGGATGCTCTTTGAATACATTTTATCAATAGGGAGGGCAAAAAATGACAATGCTAATGACACGTACAGAACCACAACCAGACACTCACGGGACATGTGACTGGTATTTAGAGACACTATCCAAAGGATTATATCACTTAGCTATGTGGCAATAGATATCTGCATGGGATAAAGTGGAGAACCACAATGGTGAAGATAATGATTGTTCTTTTTATTAAAAAAATGATGAAAATGATGGGGACAATACTATCCACACCACACAAACACCCACTATATCAATGATATATTTAATAAGGCACTCACTGATTCCACCAAAAATGTACCTGAAATAAACTACAAACTCTCTCTACTTCCATACAAACAACATCTATATTTAGGAGTTCCATGGAAATACAATACCACTGATGGCAAAGAAGACGTTATGTCACAGAACGGCCTAACCTGTTCCATTATGGCAATCTAACCATACATAAGACACCTATTGCTACATCTCTAGCAGAATTCTTTAATCCTTACACTTTCTTTAAAACATACAATGATTCTCTTGTACACTCCAAGCTAAACTGGCAACATAGGATTTTCCCATTAATCTTGACAACATTAAATTATGAGACATAAAATATGCCTTAACCCATCAAAACCCTTCAAGTATCCATCAGGATATTCAGAGGACAAGGTCACAATGTATAACAGAAAGATCCTCTCTGTTTAACAAATGCTACGGAGATGATTGTAGACCAGGAAACACGATCAAAGCAAAACAGTCTGGTAACCCAGGGAGAAAACCAGTAGCACATGCACAGACAAATATTAACGCAGTAATGAAGAAAGAAGCCTGGCCAGGTAAAATGGAGCAAGGTTCTATATGCGATTCCCTTCTGTGGTCTGATGCTATACTAAATGTTTCTGCAGCACCAGACAGTATTGGACGTTTCACACCCACACTGAAGGGATATAAATGATTAATTTGGTGCCATAATAAAACATATAAAGACTCTGGTGCCATCCATAGACTAGGACTTGACCTTTACTTACAAAATGTTAGTAAATCACCATGTGGGGATGCACCAAACAATGCAACTATGAACCAAACATTATCATGGCCCATGCCTAAGGTCACATATTTGACTTTAAATTTTACAAACAATATGTTCTTTTTTTTTTTCTCTAAGATTGGCACCTGAGCTAACAACTGTTGCCAATCTTTTTTTTTCTTTTCTGGTTTATCTTCCCCAATCCCCCTGGTACATAGTTGTATATCTTAGCTGAAGGTCCTTCTTTTTTTTACTTTTTTGTTTTTTTTGAGGAATATTAGCCCTGAGCTAACTACTGCCAGTCCTCCTCTTTTTGCTGGGGAAGACTGGCACTGAGCTAACATCCGTGCCCATCTTCCTCTACTTTATATGTGGGACGCCTACCACAGCATGGCTTGCCAAGCAGTGCCGTGTCTGGACCCGGGATCCGAACCGGCGAACCCCGGGCCACTGAGAAGCAGAATGTGCGCACTTAACCACTGCGCCACCGGGCCAGCCCCTGCAGGTCCTTCTAGTTGTGGCATGTGAGATGCCGCCTCAACGTGGCCTGACCAGTGGTGCCATATTCGTGCCCAGGATCCAAACCAGGGAAACCCTGGGCCGCTGCAGCAGAGAACACGAACTTAACCACTCGCCATGGGGCCAGCCCCCAAACAACATGTTCTTAATCAGAACATATGACGTGACATACAGGTATTCCAAGTATGAACCACAGGCAGATTCTCCTGTAGTGATGGGACAGGAATCTCAGAACCAATATACGCACTGGGATGCATAAAAAAATAATGTAGATATAAATACCACTAGATGGGGAGCAAGAACATGTGAAAAACTTTATTGGGGCCGGCCCCATGGCCCAGCGGTTAAGTTCGTGCGCTCTGCTTCGGCAGCTCAGGGTTTCACAGGTTCGGATCCTAGGCATGGACATGGTACCACTCATTAAGCCATGCTGAGGTGGCATCCCACATGCCAAAGCTAGAAGGACTCACAACTAAAAATATACACCCATGTACTGGGGGGGTTTGGGGAGAAAAAGGAAAAATAAAATCTTTAAAATAAATTTAAAAAAATAATAATTTTAAAAACTTTTATTATACTAGTAACATATCAAACATTGCCGATTGGAGTAATATCATGCCCTATTTATGGTACAGAACACATGACTGGTGGAAACGAAGAGTGAGAGATAAAATATTAAATTAAAAAATTTAGGGGGCTGGCCCCGTGGCTGAGTGGTTAAGTTCGCACACTGCGCTTCGGTGGCCCAGGGTTTTGCCAGTTCGGATCCTGGGCATGGACATGGCACCTCTCATCAGACCACACTGAGGCAGCATACTATATGCCACAACTAGAAGGACCCACAACTAAAAATATACAACCATGTACCAGGGGGCTTTGGGGAGAAAATGGAAAAATATAATTTTAAAAAAAAATTGAGGGTAACCTAGAAAAACCATTAAAAACTTAGAGAGATGAGTTTACCACATGGAGTACTAAATATGTAGTTCCAGCCATGAGTAATAATGAAACTTTAGGAATAGACATTGTCATAGCAGATCCACATGAGGACAACTGGGCAATTATGTTTTTAAATAGAAATAGCCAAAAACTGGTCATTTACTACACCAACTTACACTGTTTAATGCATATTCACCTCTTAGAAAATTAACAATAGATCCATGGACACTATGTCCAGACTTTAAAAGAACAGGGACACCTTATAAAGTATATAGAGAACACGCAGGAAAATTAGCATGTAACACATATCATTACCCTTGGGGGTATACGTGAGGCTTCTATCTCTCACCACAGATTTTGACCTCAAGAACATGGGAACTTATGTTAATAAAACCTCTCACGGTCATATTGGAACCCTCAAAGTAGCCTGTGCTTTGAAACTTAATATACAAGACTTTCAAGCCAGATACAGTTCCCCAATTGTGCTCAGTTTTATCTATGGTCATTTATGCCCAATTTACAATCTATGCCCAAAACAGATTCGCTGAAAGGAAGGGAACCCCTACAGTTCTTTGTTAGACTGGTAGGAAATTTAATTGGAGGAGCAACGGCAGCTACTTTTTCTCAATTCCAAATTGATCAAAGCACATTAAATTTTAAAAACTGTAAAACCAAACAATCTCAATTTAACACACATGCAATGGCTCCTCTGTCATCACCGGGTACACAAATGGATAAAATTAACAACATATTACAAAACACACATGATTTTCACATGAAAGTAAATACAGCAATGGAAATTCACATAAAACCGCTGGAGGAAATGCTAAAAATAATGAAATACTAAAAAAAGACACAAAAGATGTTTCTTTATATATATAGATAGATAGATAGATACTTTTTTTTTTTTTTTGAGGAAGATTAGCCCTGAGCTAACACCCGCCGCCAATCCTCCTCTCTTTGCTGAGGAAGACTGGCCCTAAGCCAACATCCATGCCCATTTTCCTCTACTTTCTATGTGGGATGCCTACCACAGCATGGCTTGCCAAGTGGTGCCATGTCCACACCCGGGATCGGAATCAGTGAACCCCCAGGCTGCCCAAGCGGAACATGTGCACTTAACTGCTGCACCACCAGGCCGGCCCCCAAAAGATGTTTCTTTTAAGTGTAGATTGTTGCAGTTAAGATTGGTTGATACATGGAACACTCTTAGACAGCTACGATCTCAGGTCAATACTGGTAGCCTGAGATAACAGACAATCCAACTAGAACTAGAGTAGATACCCTACATCCTAATAGCTGTGATTCCTTGGGCAACTGTGAAATTAAAATATTGGCACTTAAAGAGGAAATATGACAATGGGTTACTACACTTTTTGTGGTTCCCCAATATCAAAAGGGAGAGTGGAGCCTACAGGCCACAGAAAGCCCCCTTATGATAGAAGGAAAACATGTTCCTAAGGATGTGTTAGTGGAATGGAATCAAAATACCCTTATTACTGCTAGACCTTTGAATATACCTATATATTCATTGGTTCAAGTACCCATGATTATAGCCTTGATGCCTCCTCAACCAGTTACATATAATATGTGAAACTGGACCATGATAGTAAGCTCTAAGCCAAACCTTACCCTACCCTATCAAGGTCAAGGGAAAATAAGGAACGCAACACATGATGGGATGTGTAAAACTAGAACAGGTAATGAATCTAACAAAAGATGGAAAAAGATATTACTCGAGGTCAATAGAAGATAAAGGAACCATTAAAATAACAGCACAAATACTCCACATTGAACCTCCTAAAATAAATGTAAATCATACATTAGAAAACTTAAGACAAGTAAAAGAACATCTAGAAGATGAGACTAATAGTCAACATAACTTTGCAGGAATTGAACAACATGCTTTTCCTAAAGTTATGACAGTTTTAAATTCTTAGGTAATGCCTAACAATGCTATCCAAGCTTGTAACCCCTGGGGCTTTATAAATGGCTTTTACACGGAAATGCAATCGCCAAGGAAGTTTAACTGAGCGGCTTAAGAAACTTAATTTCTGGTCTTTTGGTGACTGGATATGGCATTACATTAAAGACTTCTTTACTACGCTTTTGCTAATATTAGGAATATGGTTGCTTAAACTGGTCATTAAACTATGGTGTAAAAGAATGTGTGTCAAAGGAAAAAATACTCAGAAAATATGATTGATTGTGATGAAAGTTGTAAGCGATTTAGAACCACAGGGTGGACTGATATTTTTGTGAATTTAGATTTGTACAGGGCATTAGGCCCTTCGGATTAGTGTGTGAGCGATTTCAAATCAGTGTGGATTGTGTATTGGTTTGATACAGACCCAGTGAAATTCGTTCACCCCTTTCACGGTGGTAGAGCCCAACTCTCGCTTCAAACCACCCCTCAGGATGAATAGAACACCCAAGATTAAAGGTAATCTAACAAAAAGGCTTTTATTATTGCATGAACCCGAGCAATGTGTGGTGCAAAAGTGCTGGGTTGGCGACTTGGAAACTGCAAAGATTTATCACAAGCATCACATGAGACCAACGTCTCTAAGAGATGTAGTCTTTCTCTGCAAGATACCACCCAGAACTCAGCTCGGGTACTCTGGGCCAACAACGGGTCAAATCTATGCCCTAACTTAGAGAGAGCGAAATGGGGATCTCCTGAGGGTACCACTTACCCATTTCAATCAACAAATGAGAGCAGAGATCAGCTTCACTAAGCATGTTGAGGTGGTAACAGATGTACACTGTGGGGCCCTGCCAGGCGGCATAGGTGAAATGACTTCTGCCACAGAAACTGGCAGTGACTTAAAGCTAGCAAGGACTCTGGGCAAGTTGGAAAGCACAATGTAGCTTGTGGAAGTTCTCCAAATAGCTGGAATTTATGGGAAACCAATCCACTATGGACATTCAGATGAACGAAGGTTCTCCTCCAGTGTAATTACACTAAGCAAGCAAATATCACGTTCTGTTATGTTAAAGCCTTTCTGCAGTGTGAACTCTGAAGTGTAGAATGAAGACAGATGACTGGCTAAAGGAATTGCGACATTCACCCACTCATAAGGCTTTGCTCCAGTGTGAATTCTTTGATTTTTATGAGACTGTATCTTTGGCTAAACCATTACCCATATTCTCCACATTTGTCTTAGCTCAGGCTGCTATAACAAACTATAATAAACTGGGTGGCTTATAAACAACAGAAACTTATTTCTCAATTGTGGAGGCTGGAGATCTGACATCACAGTTCCCACGTGGTCAGGCTTTGTGTCTGATGAGGACCTACTTCCCCATTCATAGATGACAATCTTCTCAAAGGGTCCTCACATGGGAGACAGACAAAGCAAGCTCTCTCAGGACTCTTCCTAGAACACTAATCCTATCTATGAGGGCTCTAGTCTACAACCTATTCTAACCCTAATTACCTCCCAAAGACGTCCCTTCCTAATACCACCACTGTGGTACCTAATACTACCCTAATGAGGATAGGGTTTCGACATAGGAATTTTGGGGAACATAAATGTTCGGTTCATAGCATGACTCATAAGGCCTTTATCTAGTGTGTACTTTCTGGTGTTGAATGAGACTGGAGCTCTGACTAAAAGATTTCCCACATTCACTACACTCATAAGGCCTTTCTCCAGTGTGAACTCTCCAATGTTTATTGAGGTTGGACTTGTTACTAAACAATTTTCCACATTCATCACACTCATAAGGCCTTACTCCAGTGTGAACTCTCTGGTGTTGAATGAGGCCAGAATTTTGGTAAAAGGATTTTCCACATTCTCCACACTCATAGGGCCTTTCCCCAGTGTGAACTATCTGGTGTTTAATGAGGCTAGAGCTATGGCTAAAGGATTTCTCACATTCACAGCACTCATATGGCCTTTCTCCAGTGTGAATTCTCCCATGGTTATTGAGGTGGGACCTTTGGCTAAATGATTTCCCACATTCGCTGCACTCATAAGGCCTTTCTCCAGTGTGAACTCTCTGGTGTTCCAAGAGAATAGACCTGTAGGTAAAAGATTTCCCACATTCCTTGCATTCATAAGGCCTTTCTGCAGTGTGAACTCTCTGGTGTTTCATGAGGTTAGAGCTATGGGTAAAGGTTTTCCCACATTTCCCACATTCATAAGGCCTTTCTCCAGTGTGAACTCTCTGGTGATTATTGAGGGTATAGCTTTTACTAAAGGATTTCCCACACTCCCCGCACTTATAAGGCCTTTCTCCTGAGTGAACTCTCCAGTGTCTAATAAGGCTGTAACTTTGGCTAAACGATTTCCCACATTCACTGCACACATAACATCTTTCTCTAGTGAGGACACTTTGGCGCTGAACAAGTGTATGTTTGCAGCTCAAAGCTTTCATGTATTCTCCAGAGTTGTAAAGAGGTTTTCGTCTATGAAACGCTGCCCCACACTCGGTCGTGGTATTTGACTTTTCTTCAGTGTGAGTGGTTTGTACCTGGAAGTGTCCTGATAAGGCCAGGAAGCCCTTCCCAACCTCCCTGCAAGTAAAGGGCTTCCCAGACACGTGGAATTTGCAATCATTCACAACCAACGCTCTGCTCACATTGATTCCGAAGGGTTTCTCTCCAATGTCCTGCTTCTGGTGCTGATGGAGGTTTGCATTGAAACATAATTGCTTCCCACATGGGCCAAACCTGTACAGCTTCTGTCCACGACGTGTTTCCAGGTTCTCAGCCAAGTGCAAAATGTCTTTCAAGATTGGGCTACACATCTCACATGGGGGCGCCCTCTGGGAAGACAGACCTGCCTTGGAAAACCTGACCTGTGACATTCTTTCTACAGAAACACTCTGTTCAGGTGCCTCATCCTCTGCTCCACACCAACAACCTAAAAGAAAAGAAATACTGGTCAAGTGCATGTTCACTTTGGTGGGAGGCGGCAGCCCATACACAAATGTGTGTCTGACACAACCAGGAATGAGTCCATGGGATTGTTTGCAGAAGCATGGAGTTGGGTTCAGGTTGAAGATTACTTAGCAGTACTGGGCTATAAAGATCGCAAAATGTGGGAGGCCTCATGAAGTAAAGGACACATGCAGTGCAACCAAGGGAGAAGAGAGAGAACCTACAACTCATTCCTCTCTAAAGAAATTTTAGCAGGTGGCTGCTTGTGTCTAATACCTGAACACTGGGTAGAAAAGTACAGGCGATAGCACAAAATGGGGGAGATATCACAAGGGGAAGGCAGGGGCTATTGGTTCATGTGGAAACACTGAGCAGGATCTTATCTGCAGCTGACTCATGAGTGCTGTGTAGAAGGGAATGTCCAGGTTCAGGAATATCTGACTGCACCAGAGCAGCTGGTGTTCAATAATCGTTCAAGCATATGCACGCATTATGACATAATATGTAGAGGCCAACGTTGCAGAGCACTGCAGATGGAGCAGTGAGAATAAAGGGTGAGATATGGAGTGCAGAGATGTGAGGATTAGCCCACGGGCTGGATATGAGAAGTGACATGTAGAAGAATTTACAAGTTGGCAAAGCATCAAGAATGGGGAGAGAAAGGCAGAAATGGGATGCAGCCATTGGCTTTGAAACCAAAATAAGAGTCAAACAGAATATGTTTCTAGTATGATTTCAACACAACCCTGACATCATGCCCTCCCCTAGAGTGCCACTCCTCAGGACCAGGCTCCCTCTGAGCCCATCTTCCTGTGGATGGATTCATAGCCATCCTGTGAACCACCAAGGGCTCTCCATCCTACCCCCAAGATGAGCAACTACATGGCACCCACATGATGTCAAGTACTAAGGGAAGGACAGAAGAGATGAGCAGTCAGCAGTAGTAAAAAATAACTCAGTACATGATAGCCCACAGGAAAGAAAACTGAGGAGGATCCTGTAAGAATAGCCCATGGTCCACATGAGCAGCAACAATGTAAATGACGACAATTCCTGGCACAGGCAGGTATCAGGAAATGTTAGTAAGAGAAAAGTAAAATCTTGGGTACAGAGTTGCTTTGGATCTGGACAAATTTACCCAGTTAAGGAGATGGTAAGCAAGTGGGATCCATAATGGTGACTGCAAGATGACTGACCCTGGGTCCTTCTGGGTGAAGCTCAGGGGTAACAGGTGTCAGTCAACTTCAAGAAGAGGGCATTGCATACACCTCAGTCCAACCAACCACAGCATCGACCCAGGGAACTGGGGAACGAAGCAGTGCTCATGGTCCTAAGTGAGAAGGATAGATTTGTCTCTGGGGAAAAGGAAAGGGCAAAGACTAGCTCAGAGCAGGGGGAAAGGTGTGAGGCTCTTACCAAGGGAGGTTATAAGTGTCAAGTTCTCCAGCATCACGTCACGGTACAGGCATCTCTGAGCCTCATCAAGGAGATCCCATTCCTCCCAGGAGAAGTACACAGCCACGTCTTCAAAAGTCACAGTGCCCTGTCATAACAGGCACAGATGAAACCACAAACAGTTCCTTCCTAAGGACCTACAATCCCTTCCCCCACATATCTCACCCGTGCACATTCTCCTCCCAAGCTCTCCAACGCAGAGGAAAAATCAGGCCCTGGTGCCAATGGTGCTGTTGTCTCCTCATGGACTCATTGGTCACGAGGTCCAGCCATCAGTAACAAGATGCAGGTGGACAAATACATTTAGGCTGTGGGCTTGGCAAAGAATTCTACCACTTCCCACCAGGCAATTCCCCTGGTATGGCCAAGGTCACTTAAGTGTCAATATCAGAGCCCTGGGGCCATCAGACATACTCCCTCTCCACATCATTTTTCAGAATGCACATCTGGGGCCGGCCTCATGGCCGAGTGGTTAAGTTCATGCACTCCGCTTCAGCGGCCCAGGGTTTTGCCAGTAAGGATCCTGGGTGCAGACATGGCACCACTCATTAGGCCATGTTGAGATGGTATCCCACATACCACAATTGGAAGGACCCACAACTAAAATATACAATTATGTACTGGGGGGGATTGGGGAGAAAAAGCAGAAAAAAAAGAAAAAGAATGTACATGTATCACATCTCTGGATACCACAGCCATATGACCATGGCCACCACCATCTCACTGCCCCATACCTTAGGCCTTTCCCTGGCCTCCCCATGTGTTACTGTAATTTAATTGCCTCCTCTCCATCCCACCCACTGGTGAGGGTGGGATTCTGCCCTAGGGTTATGGGGACAGCCAAACATATGACACGTGACACTGCATAGATGAGATTGCCAGCAGTTTAATCAATGATATATATTCACGGCCTCAGAGGGAAGGACATCACACTCTGCACAGGGCTATACTGAGGTTATTCTCTGGTTGTACTCTAGAACAGGGGCTGTGGGACGCAAGCTTTGGAGTATCAGGAGGGTGAGGTGCCCCTGGGTTCCAGCGGGAGGATGCAATTGGTTGGTCTGAGTAACTCCATGGACTGGTAAAGAACTGAAACCTAATACAAAGGAATAAGGAGGAACTGTGTTTGGCTAGTAGACCTTATCCACAGGAGTAGAGTGGGGAGGGAAACTTGCACTCAGGCCATTTCAGGCCCTCTGGGTTTCACCAGATGTCAAGGCAGCACATGATATTGAGAATTAATGTTAGGCTTTACACTACAACTTGGCAGACAGCATCCAGAGTATGCTTGGCAAATTCACACGGGGTCCGATGTTACCACAGACTTTCCACCACGCCCACTACTGGTGGAAGTCCCCAGATACTTCTACAAAGGCCTCCCTGTCTGGCTCTGTTTCACGCCTCAGACCTAGCCACACAAAATTACGTGTGGATCTCAGATACCTATGGCCCTCTTCCACTCCTGCGCTACATTTGCTATCCTTCAGCAGTCATAACTTCCTCTGTTTACCTAACCTCCTTCAAAGCCCAGCCCTAGTGCTTGCCCACCTCAGGCCTAGTAAGGCTCACAGATAATCATATGTTCCCCTGACCTGATCCTCCAGGATGAATGCAACACCCAGGCCCCACAAACTGCCACAAAATTCTGGTGAATGTACAGCACGGAGAACAAGCATCAGCTCAGGCCTAAGTGTCATCCTGCCTCAATTACTCCTAGGCCTCTGTATTCATCTCATGTCCACTCTTCTCTTGGAAGCTCTGGTCACCTGCAAGACTATCCTGCCCCCAACACATCCTCCCTTCATGGGCACTTAACCACCTCACCTGTGTTTATGATGCCCAAAACCATCACCCAGCTATTCAAGCAAGAGATCCAGTCCACAGCCCCGACCCTCTGCTTCCTGGCCCCCTAACGGCTTTACTACCATAACCTGAAAATCACCCCTCCTAAATGTGGCCCAAAGCTCACTCACCTGGGTCCACAGAGTACCCACCACATTTTGGAAGCTTCTATCGAGAATCCTCCCAAGATTTCCAGATCTGTGTGTTCAGCTGCCTAATTCATGCCTCCACTCAGACTCTTAATGTGGCCAAAATAGAGCTTTTGAAATAAATTTCTAGTGAATATCACTCCCACTACAATCTTCCCCATTTTGGATGATGGAGCTTCCATTCCTACAGGTGCTAAAACCCAGGGGTCATCCCCGAATCCTGTGTTTCATTCCCTCTCCCTCCACATTGGAAAATCTAGCTGGCCCTCTTTCAAACACGCATCTAGAATCCAACCACTTTTCCTAGGCCACCATTGTGGTCCATTAATCCTTACCCAGAGTTGACAGTAGCCTTTACCCTGATCTTACTTTCTCTTCCCTCACTCCCACAGTATGTAGCCACTCTGCAGCCAGATGAAGGATGGTAAGACCTTTTAAGATCACCTCCTCTAACCTAAACCTCCAATTACCTCTAAAAGAGACATCCAGCTTCTCAGGCGGCCAGTCCAGTCCTGACTCCTACACCCCTGCTGTTTGTTCCCACTTGAAATAAAGGAGACCTGTGGTTTCCGTATACTTCCAACTCAGTTACACCTCTCAGCGTCTATGCATTTTTGTACCAGTTCCTGGTACCACCCTTTTTCACGTCGGTTGCCACAAACAGGAACACCTCTATAAAAGCCTGACACGGACTTAACAACTCTGGGCTTGGGGTTTCTCCAAGGTTCCCAGACCACAGGTCAGGGGGAATCGCATTTAAGGAAAGAACAGTCCAGAGAACATGCGGGTGGAGGTTGGGGCCAGTGAGGGTCTGAGACACCCTCAACTTCCCAGTGGGGTTCCGTAGGGTCTTCTGCAGCCACAGGAGCCTGCATGAAGAGGCGGGCCTTAGAGGAATGGGTCCACGGCGGCGTTCGAAGGGCTCAGGCCTCCCTGTACCCTTCCCTGGTCCTGGGGCCCGGAGACCTCAGGCTGGCTGTCTAACCTCCGGGCCTCAGTCCTCAGAGCTGCCTCGGACCAGCTCTGCGCCCTCGGACCAGGACTCCGCTCCCTGCGCCTCCCCGGCCTCCTCACCCCTTCCCGTCTGTTCTCTCCGAGCAGCTCCTGGAGAACTTTTGAAACCCCAACACGCACCGCGTCCCTCTCTGGTCACAGCCCTCCCGGCTCCGGGGCCCTAAGACTGAAGGAGCAGCCCCTCCCCTGCCGGTCCAGGGGGGACCCCACCTCACACTGTTCCCTGCGGACACAACGCGGACCCTCGGCCGCAGCCCGGCCCCCGCCCGCAGCCACAGGCCCCACGAGCGCCTCCCCGGCCCGGCCCCGGGGCCTGGGCTGCAGGCCCGGGAGCAGCGCCCGCCCGAGGGCTGGAGCTCGGCCTGCGCTGCGGGCGGGGCGGCCCGGAGCCGAGCGCTCACCTGAGCCGGCTCCCTCCGCGCGGCCGCCGCCATCGGCCTCGGGGGCGGCGCGGGGCCGGGAGCGGCGGGAGACGAGGCGCCGGGCGCGGCGCTCCCTGGCCCGGGCCTGGCGCGGGGCCCCGGGCGGCGTCGCCGAGCCTCAGAGCCGCCTGGGCCGCGGGGACGGCGCCTCCTCCCACGCCTCGTGGTCAGTCCTCTCAGCCCCGACCCGACGCTCCGTAAACCGAGGTAAACACCAGAGAGCAGCCAAAACAACCGCCACAGGGAGGATGCCGGAAACCCCTCCTCCACGTTCTGTGCCCAAACGGAAACGCCTGTTATCGGAGCCGTCTCCGTCTCTTTCGTCGCGGAGCACTCTGGGTAATGTAGTCGCGGCCGCTGGTGGAGGAGGACCCAGCCAGGCTTCCAGAGATGCCAAGCTCCCCCGAGGGAGTGCGGGATTCAGTCGTTCTTAAAGGGCCTTATCAGGTTTCTAGGGAGCGGTGTCAGCAGCTGATCGCACAAGTCTTTGGAAACATATCGTCTCAGACTCTTAAGCTCAGCATGGTCCCAAAAGCTAAAAATATTACCTCAGTTATTCCAAAAGGCTACAGATCCAAATGCACATATTGTTTCGTAGAGTCATTTAAACACAAAATGTATCTACTGGAAGTAGAAACTAACAAGCATTATCTTCTCGCAGTTCAAATGTATGGACGCCGAAGCATCAGAGACGGTTTTATCGTCCGTGTATGTTTGGTCAGGGACAAGGCAAAAAGTACTCCAGATAGGGCCATGACAGGGAAGACAGAGAAGTGAGGCAACCCTGAGGCAGGAGTATAAAGGTCGGTGTCTCTGGTTCCCATAGAAAACAGCTCTCCTGTATGTATAGTCAATTATTGTGTCCAATTAACTGACCAACACTTTTGTCTATTTAATATCTTTTACTTGATGTCCTGACATGTTCAATTTCTTGAGTCTGACATCAATCTCAAGAACAATAATGAAACAAATGCTATGTTGGTACTGGACAAGGGCTGCAATGTTCAAAGACAGAGCATGTATGCAAAGGATGCTGTCCACACTAAGATACTGAGAAGATCTTAAACCTATGATTTCTTCTCATTGCTGGGAAGTGGTTATAATTTCTCTTGTAATTGCAGGGACTGTTCTGCATGGGGAATTAATAGTATCTCAGAAAAACAGTTACAAAGCGCAAATTCCTGAAAGCTTTAAATGATTTTTCTTACACAACACCCACAAGACTGGAACACTTTTTTTTTCTTTTGCTAAGGAAGATAGGCCCTGAGCTTACCACTACACCACCAAGCCGGCCCCAAGACCAATACTTTTGACACCAAAGGTGTGTGTTTACACACCAAGCAATTCCCTAATTCTCTGCAGACACCATCTGGTGTCCTACAATTTAACTTAATTCTGACGCTAACTACCTGAAATTAGTGTAAACGTCACAGATTAAGGACTCAGTCCCACAAAACTGCCACCCACTTTAAACACCAATGGCAAATAACTACTACCTCAGCTTACCCACACTTCCATGCAACTTGACTACAAATCAGGAGTTCCCAGGAGCCTCTCCTCAGTTTCCATAATTTGTTATAATGTCTCACAGAACTCAGGGAAACACTTTACTATTACTGGTATATTATAAATGACACAGATGATCGGCCAGATGAAGTACATAAGTGAAGTCTGAAAGTTTCCCTAGAGCAGGAGTTTCTGTCGCATAGAAGTGGGGTACATCACCTTCCTCAGTAGGTAGATGTGTTCACCACCAGAAATTCTCAGAACCTTCTAGTTTAGCTTTTTTTTTTTTTTTGATGTTTAATTACGTAGGCATGATTGATTAAATTGGTGATTATCTCAACCTTCAGCCCCTCTGCTCCCTGAAGGTAGGGGTGTGTGTGTGTGGCTGAAAGTTCCAACCCTCTAATCAGGCCTTGGTCTTTTCAGTGACCAGTCCCATCCTGGAGCTATCTAGGGGGCCCCTAGCCTTGTCATCTCATTAGTACACAAAAAGACACACTTGTTACTCTGAAGATTCCAAGGGTTTAAAGAGCTGTGTGTCAGGAACCAAGGGCAGAGACCAAATATATAGCTCTTGTTATGTCACAGGTGTTAACAATAACTTTGTAGTGATTCAAAGGTGGTGGCATAGTAAACATCAGTGGATGGTGAAAAAAGTTGACTTTAGATAAATTTTAGCAGTGAGGCCTGGGAAAATATAAAATTAATCTGAGCATTTGACTACAAGAGTCACTGATGATTGTCTCCAATATGAAATTTTCTTCATTTTTGAAAACACTGAGCAATACCAGTGTAGAGGGAAAATCACTAGACATTTGATGCTAATTTTATATTATTCCTGGTGTAATAAAAATATTTTAGTTCTGGGGCTGGCCTGGTGGTGTAGTGTCTAAGTTTGCACACTCCACTTCGATGGCCCTGGGTTCACGGGTTTGGATCCTGGGCGCAGACCTAAACACTGCTTATCAAGCCATGCTGTGGTGGTGTCCCACATGCAAAAGAGAGGAAGATTGGCACAGATGTTAGCTCAGGCCCAATTAATCTTCCTCAGACACACACACACACAAATTAGTTCTTGGGGTCGGCCCCATGGCTGAGTGGTTAAGTTTGCGCGCTCCCTTCAGCAGCCCAGGGTTTCGCTGGTTCGGGTCCTAGGCATGGACATTGTGCTGCTCATCGGGCCATGCTGGGGCAGTGTCCCACATGCCACAGCTGGAAGGACCCACAACTAAAAAAATACACAACTATGTACCGGGGGGTTTGGGGAGAAAAAGGAAAAAAAAAAATCTTAAAAAAAAAAAATTAGTTCTTAATGAAAGACTGTTTTTTTTGTTTTTTTTTTTTTGAGGAATATTAGCCCTGAGCTAACTACTGCCAATCCTTCTCTTTTTGCTGAGGAAGACTAGCCCTGAGCTCATATCCGTGCTCATCTTCCTCTACTTTCTATGTGGGACACCTACCACAGCCTGGCTTGCCAAGCGATGCCATGTCTGCACCCGGGATCCAAACTGGTGAACCCTAGGCTGCCAAAGAGGAACGTACACGCTTAACTGCTGAGCCACCAGGTCAGCCCCTCATGTGGAGGTTTTAATTCAATTTCCCAATACATTTGATAATCTACATCAGTATTACCACTGGTTGTTTGAGTCCATTAATTAATCTTACCAATATTACCAATTGGTATCACACCAGATAGCAATTACATTATGAGTTAGACTAAGATCATTACAAAACAAGTCAAAACTACAGTAGTATTCTCTTGGCCTTCCCCCAAAAGTGGTCTTTGCCCATATACTAAATATTGTCATGGAATGGAGTTTAAATTGAGAATCAAGTGTCAGCCAGAGAATTAAAACATTCTTGTGAAGGCACAGTCTCTGCATAATGGGGTCTATCCCTAATGAATGCTTTGGCTTCCTAATGGAAAAGAAGGCATTAGCCAAATCTAGTACAAAATACTGATCTTCTTGAGCTTGTAGCATAGCTTTAATTGTTGATACCATATCAGGTATAGCTAATGATTGGGGTTACCAATTTATCAAGTCCTCCAAAACCGCTAGTTAACCTCTCACATCCATCCTTACACCTCATATAAGACTATTAATAGGGAATATGTAAGTACTAACATACCTGCACCTAAAAGATCCTTACTAATTGAAGCCAACATTTTTTTATTCCCCCCAGGTATCCCATGCTGTTTTAAATTAACCACCTGAGTGGACTTAGGTAATTTTAAAGGTTCCCATCTAGCATGCTCAATTAATTATAAGAAGACTAAGCAGATTTTTTATGACATCACATCCATTCCAATAATATACTGCGGTCAAGGTGAGGCAACAACTATACATAATTTCAGTCCATAAATTCCTTTATAAACCATGCTTTCACCTGCAAGCCTTCT
The DNA here is from genome assembly GCF_037783145.1 of Equus przewalskii. Taxonomy (NCBI): domain Eukaryota; kingdom Metazoa; phylum Chordata; class Mammalia; order Perissodactyla; family Equidae; genus Equus; species Equus przewalskii. Next base: position 26,864,508 of record NC_091839.1, on the reverse strand, counting down.
ACAGTATCACCATATTCTTGTAATCATATTGCCCTCTAAGTTTTCATTAGCTATTTAAGTTATAACAATACATTGATGATCAGGGCCCAGCAACTGTAAATTTCGTACTGCCCCTAGGCCATTTTACCAATACCAATGAAAGCATGCTGGAGTGACTGACACACTCTGTGGGACTTTGCCAGATGGTAATAGCAGGATGGCTTCTGCCACTGGCAAAGAATAGAATGTGAAACACAGCTCTTGAAGACACCTCACAACTGGGACTGAACAAGAAATCTCCCCCGTGTGGATGGTCTTAAGTATAAGGTTCTACTTCTGAACAGTGGCTCCCTCACAAAGCCTACTCTCAGAGCCTCCCTCTGGGGAGAACTGTTAGGCTGAACAAGGAGACAGCACATTCTCTGTACTGCTAAGGCCTTTGTCCAGTGTGGACTTTCCAATGAGGAACAAAGTTTGGTCTTTACATAAAGGTTTTCCCACGTCTGCTGCATTCATAGTCACTGCTAGGAATTCTCAAATACACAGTAAGTTAGGAGTGTTGGCTAAAGGATTTCCCACATTGGCTGTAGTCTCAGGACTTTTCTCCACTGTGAATCTTCTGGTGGAGGACAAGTGCGTGTTTGCGGCTGAACTCTTTCCCACATTCACTGCACACATAAGGCTGTTCTCCAGTGTGCATTTTCCAGTGCCGAATAAGGTTTGGCCTTTGAGTAAAGGCTTTCCCACATTTGCTGCACTCATAAGGCTTTTCACCAGAGTGAACTTTTTGGTGCTGAATGAGTTTAGAGATGCAGCTAAAGGCTTTCCCACATCGGCTACACTCATAATCACTGCTATGGATTCTCCAATGTACATTAAGGTGGGAGCTCTGGCTAAAGGCCTTCCCACATTCACTGCACTCATAAGGCTTTTCTCCAGTGTGAGTTCTCTGGTGCAGGACAAGTGTGTGTTTGCGGTTGAACTCTTTGCCACACTCACTGCACAGATAAGGCCTTGCTCCTGTGTGAACCTCCTGGTGTCTAATGAGGTTCGACTTACTGCTAAAGAATTTTCCACAATTACTGCACTGATAGAGCCTTTCTCCTGTGTGAACTCTCCTGTGTTCAATCAGGCCAGAGATTTGTCTAAAGAATTTCCCACATTCGTTGCACTCATAAGGCCTTTCTCCAGTGTGGACTGTGTGGTGTTTAAAAAGGTCACAGCTTTGGCTAAAGAATTTCCCACATTTGCTGCACTCATAAGGCCTTTCTCCAGTGTGGATTCTCTGGTGCCGAGTAAGAGTGTCTTTGCGGGTGAACACTTTCCCACATTCACTGCACTTGTGATGCCTCTGTCCCGTGTGAAGGGCTCCCCCAAGCTCGGTGCTCTCATGGGGCTTCATCCTGATATGGGGGACCTGGTGCTGAAGAAGGCCAGAGGTGGCTGGAAAGTCCATTCTGCCCTCAACATATGTGTAGGGCTTCTCTGTCACAGAGATTCTGCAGTTTTTCACAGGGTCCCTGCCCTCATCCCTTCTGAAAGGTTTCTCTCCACTGTGCTGCTTCTGGTGCTGGTGAAGGATTGCACTGAACCAGAATTGCTTTCCACATGTCCCACACGTGTGTGGTTTCTCCCTGGCTTCTCTCCTCTGGTATTCAGTCAGATGTAAGATGTCTTTCAATATTGGGCCAGTCATGTCACATAAGTGGGTCTTCAGAACTGCCAAAGGTGTCTTCACCCGTGACACTCCTTCTAAAGAAACTCTCTGCTTAAAGGATGCATCCTCTTTTTCCACTCCACACCAATAACCTGAAAGCAAAGAAGTACTGAGGTGGTGGCATGTTGACTTTGGTGGAGGGGGCAACCCCACTGTAAATGTCTGACACACCCAGGAATAAGTCCAAGGGACTTCTTCCAGGACAAGAGAGACCAGGTCAGGTTGAGAAAGGGATTGTTATGCAGTACTGGGTTTCTGAAGGTCAGAGAATGGGGCAGGCCTCCTGAAGGCAAGGATATGAGGGTAGAATATAGTAGATAGCTTCTGGTAGGATGTTGGCTATTGTGACAGGTGAGTGCTATGCAGAAGGGCATATCCAGGCCCAGGAAAATCCAATTACAAGTAGCTGGTGTTCAAGGACTATTTAAGGATATGTACCCATCTCATGATACACTAAGTGTAGGCTAATTTTGCAGAACAATGGAGACTCTGCAGTGGAAAGGAACAGGTGCAAGGTAGATGCCAGAAAGATGGGAGATGGCAAGGGGCTAGAATTCAGACTGGAAATAAGTCTCAATGTCAAGTATGGGGAAGGATAAGTAAACATTGTGTGGCCACCAGCCTTGAAACCAAACACTGGCGTGATCAGTCAATATTGCTGGTTTTGGACCCAACCCTGACATCATGCCCTTCGCTGGTATCCACTTACCAGGTCCAGGTCCCTTCTGAGCCTCTCTTTCTGAGGCTGGAGTCACATCCACCTGGTCAGGCATCCAGGGCTCTTCCCCTTGCTCCAGTTGTGTAACTAAGTGTGATCTAAAGGATGCAATTCCTGAGGGAAACACAGGACAGGTGACAGTCAGTACTGGCCCCAAGCAACCCACCCTATGACAGACCACAAGGAAAAAAAAAGGGAATTACAAAAAAGAACTTCAAAGGAAGGTTGTGTCGAATAGTCCAAAGGTCCCCATAAGTAGTGATTATGTGAGTGCCTGTAACTCTTGGTATAATTGAGTCCCAGAAAATGTCACCTAGAGGAAAGGGACAGAGCCTTGGGCAAAGAGGTGCCATAATTCTGGACAGATTTACCGACCCAGAAAATGAGCAAGGTTAATGGGATCCACTGGGCAAACCACATCTTGTGACACTCAAGCCCTTGGCTACATGGCTTCAGGATGGCTCAGTAAGAGGCGAGGACACTCCATACAGCTCAGCCCTAGCACCCATGAATCCTACACGAGGAAACCTGGCAAGGATCATAGCAGTGCCCCTGATCTGACTGTGGGAAGGACAGAGCTGTCCACGGAGAAAAGGAGAAAGAAGATGGTCTGGTGTGAGTACCTTACCCAGTGACGCTAAAAGTGCAAAGTTCTCCAGCATCACATCCCAGTACAGGAGTCTCTGAGCATCATCAAGGAGCATCCATTCTTCCCAGGAGAAGTACACAAACACATCCTCAGAGATCACACAGCCCTGCAATAACATGGCCAGCAAGGTCCAGGAAAAGTCTCTTGATTGAGTATCCCCACACTATCCACCCACAACAATGTCCTGCTCTCCTACTTCCCAAGGTCCCAAGTCAGAGGAGATACCAGGCACTGGTATCATTGGTCCTTGCTCTCTCCTGATTACCCCAGTGATCACTTGTCAGCCCACAGCAACAATAAGCAGGTTGGGAGATACAAGCCATTTAAGCTCTGAGCCTGGAATAGAACACCAAGGCCTACCTCCTCTCCTGACAGCCAATTCCTCCCGGGTCCCCCAGAACATGCCGCCTAGAATAAACCTGGGCCCACTTGTCTCACTTAAGCCTCCAGTGACAGGGCCACAAGACCATCGGTTCACACTCACTCCTTTCATGCACATTACTCCTTGGACCACACCTCCCTCACATCTTCCTCCCTCATGTCTTTGGCTACCTACCACCACTCTTCTCATACACACCATAGACATCACCCTGGACATCCCACATAGCACGGAGAGAACACTTGGCCATACAATCAGGATTCCTATCTAGTCCCAAACCTCCAATGGCTCCAACTGCCAAAGAAAGCCACATTTCTGATTTGAAGGCCTCCCAATCTGGACCTTTTCCTTTCTTCAATCACATGCACCCAGAACCACATGCATACTTCATGTACCCTCAGCCCTTTTCCATTTCTCTGTTGCACACTGTATTAATTTCCTATTGCTGCTATAACAAATTATTACTAGCTTTGTGGCTTAAATCAACAAAAATTTATCATCTTACAGTTCTGGAGCTTATAAACCCAAACTAGGCTTCATTAGGCTAAAATCAAGATGCCATGAGGATTGTACTCCCTTTGGCAGTTCTATGGAAGAATCTGTTTCCTTACCTTTTCCAGTTTCTGAAGATCCCCTGCATTTCTTAACTCCTTGCCCCTTCCTCCACCTTCAAAGCTAGCAAGTGTATCACTCTGATATCTATTTCCTTGCCCAAATCTCCTTTGACTCTATCCTCCTGCAACTACACTGGGCCCCCTACAATAATCTCTCCCTCTTAAGATCCTTAATTTAATCACACACAAAAAGTCCCTTTTGCCATGTGAGGTAACAGATCCAAAGGTTCCAGGGATTAGGACATGGATATCTTTGAGAGGCCATTATTCTGCCTACCATACACATGCTGTCCCCTCACCAGTCACAACCTTCTTATCTCCACCTAATCCTCTGAAAATTAATTTACAACCAACCTCCCCATTTCAGTTGATAAGTGTTGCAAGGTCCAAAACCTTGGATCTCTGACTCCCTTCCTTCCCTCTGCCACAATCTACTTCAGAAAATAAAATCAGGGGCCGGCCCAGTAGCATAGTGGTTAAGTTCACATGCTCCGCTCCAGTGACCTGGGGTTCGCAGGTGTGGATCCCAGGTGCAGACCTAGCACCACTTGTCAAGCCACGCTGTGGCGGCATCCCCCATAAAATAGAGGAAGATGGGCACAGATGTTAGCTCAGCAACAGTCTTCTTCAAGCTAAAAGAGGAAGATTGGCAACAGATATTAGTTCAGGGCCAATTTTCCTCACAAAAAGAAAGAAAGAAAGAAAAAAATTCAGCCCTAGTAAAATAACAGACTGAGAATACAACCTTGTCTGCCACCTTCACAGCACTCACTCCGACACAGCCCACCAATGCTCATCTGGACTACTGCAGTACCTCCTCCCTGGTTTCCCTGTGGTGTGGTCATACATAAAAACAAAATTCTGACCCATAACCTCTGCAGCCACCAGCATGGTAAGCCAAACCAGTCACTGTAGCAACCCAAACAAAAAGGTCAGGACTCGGTAAAAACTGCCATTTTCCCTAACTTTTGCACTCGCTTCCAACTTAGGGCCAATCAGCTTTCCCTCTCTCCTGTGTGCCTTTGAGCCTCTGCCAACCGCAAGTGATGATGCCTGCCTCCCTTGCTACAGCAGGATCTGATGAAATAACCTTTGCCTGTTCTTCTTTGGGTGGGCTTCTTTGATTTCCAGGCCTGCCTCCTGCCCTCCACCCCTTCACAGTCTGTTCACTCCGCAGCCAGAGGAAGCCTGCTGAGACTCTGCTCCAAATTCTCTTGTGGCTCCCACTACCCTCAGAAGACAGGCCGCACTCCACAGCTCCACTTCAGGCTTGAAGCCTGTCCCTCCGGTGTCTCCACCAGAAAGGAAAGAGACCTGCAATTCACAAAGACAGCCCAGCCTCACCTCCAGGCATCTGCACATGCCTTGGGATGCCTTTCATCCTGCATTGCTCTGGGTTCTACAGGGGAAGCTCTCCATATAACTGCTGGCTTGGATTGAGTTCGCCTCCTCAGAATCTGCAGACGGAATTTCAGGGACAGACGCCTCCACATATTGGGGAGGGTGAGGGCACGACCATCAGCTTGGCTGCCGTCATTGCAGCCTGAGGGCCAAAGGAACAAGAGCAAGAGGAGGACGTGGGCTGGTGCCGCGCCTCCAGCCCACCTCTGTGCAGTGGGCACCACATGCCCCTAGCAGCCAGCACACCAGATCGGGGCATATTAGTCTTAAATCACAGGGATATGAAAGTGCAGTAGACAAGAGGGCCACCATGAGGACAGCCAAAGTCCCACCCCAACATGAACCACTCCCAGGAAAGACCTCCTCCCAGGCCATCACTGGCTGAACTGCCACCTCATGGCACAGAACCTTGTAGGCACTGAAGTCACCAGTAGGCACAAAAGGGAGGCCCAGGTGGTCAGAAGGTGGAAGGCAAAAGAATCATTTACTGAGCATCTACTGGGTGCTGAGCCTGCCAGTTGCTGCCAAGCCTCATCTTGTGTCTCACATCGTCTCCTCCGAGTCTGTAGCAGGTGCCCCATGTCCTGAGCGTGACCCCTTGGCTCTTGTGGAGGTTCACGGCTGGAAATCCCAACTTCCACCCCCTAATTTGGGACCCTACGCAAGCAACTTCACCTCCAAGATATGAAACAAAAGATGAAGATAAAACCTCTCTGACCTCTGTGAAGTTATTCAAATGCTCTTCAAACGTAAACGTCCATTCCTTAAAATGGCAGAGAAAGTAGCTACATCTAGGTGAAGTTCTGTATAAAGCACTTAAAACTGCAAGGTGCAGTCAGCACTGGACATACGGTCCTCATCATCACAAGTCTGGCCTTTCATCTAGCCCTGTGGTGGGAGGTAAGTCACAGTTGCCTATTTGCAGAGCTAAGGGCAGCATCTGTCAAAATTCAAATACACATAACCCGGACCTGCAAGTAGCCTTGACAGCAATGATTAAAAATTTTACAGGATGGCAGAGTGTGTACAATCTCTGCCGTTCAAAATTATTTCAAGAAAAAAATCACACATAAAAAAATGATACAAATTTCAGGAAGCCTGTTGTAAGGGGGATACATTCCTCTAGGCAAGATGACTCAAGATTTACAATTTAAGAAATATTTTTCCTCAAGAATAAGTACAGCATAGAGTTGACATCATTTCAAATTTTGTGGCACAATTCTTCTATACCTTACTTTTTTTTTTTTTAAAAGACTGGCCCTGAGCTAACCTCTGTTGCCAATCTCTTTTTTTCTTCTCCCAAAGCCCCCCAGTACATAGTTGTATATTCTAGTTGTAGGTCCTCCTCGTTCTGTTATGTGGGACGCCGCCTCAGCATGGCTTTATGAGTGGTGCCAGGTCTGCATCCAGGATCTGAACCAGAGAAACCCTGGGCTGCCGAAGCAGAGTGCGCGAACTTAACCACTCGGCCACAAGGCCGGCTGCCTATATCTTACTTTCAAATTCACAAACTTTGAACTTGCATTAGAACCAGTCATGTGGTGTTTGGCTTCAAACTGGCAACAGAATCTACCATATGGTGTCTAGTGTCTGACTTCAGGGCCTGGGCTCCTGGGGGAAGCTTACCTGGTTTTGCAGCTAATAACCCCAGTACTGATTAGGGTTCCTTGGGCAGGAACCTCATCTCTCCAAATCTCAGTTTCCTCATTTCTTAAATGGGGAAATAATAGTATCCACAGCACATGGTTGCAATTACTACCTGGGTAATTACATGCCATCCTCTGGTCATTCTCCCAACAGTGCTTCAAACCCTTCATGCTTTGGAAAACAGAAGGTGACTCCTGACCACCCACATCCTCTTGACTTGCACCCTTGATTCAGAAGATTCCAGGTGCTCACCTCCTGCAGGAACTAGAACCCTGCCCTCCTCAACTGTCCTCCAGTAAACTGGCCCCAGGTTGATCTGTGTGGTCAACAGAAGCTCAGGCTGAATTCTCATGACTCAGGCTCATCAGCATCAGTCTCCGGCCGGACACCATCACTTGATACTGGAGACCAAAGGGAGTACTAAATCCTTAGAAGGGAGGAAAAGCAAAACCCCCGAATTCCATGGAAAAAAACGCTCTGTTTATTAGGTCATCTTTAATTTCTCTCAGCAGCAGTGTTTTGTAGATTTCAATGAAACTTTCACGTTTTCAGTAATAAATAATTTTGCAGTTTTCAATAAAATGCTTAGGAATGAATATAATGAAAGAACGCGCACATATTTCATTATAGTCATTCCTAAGTATTTTATGTTTTGATGATATAGATTTGTAAAATTTCATCAATTTTTGTTTTCTGTGTACTGCTGACATACAGACTAGTTTATTTACATCTGTATCTGTCTGTCTACCCTCCCACGTTATTTATACATATACGTAAAGAGAAAGAACTTGTACATAGCACTTTGCTACAATCATTTATGCTAGTGATTTTTCTTCTTTAGCCTGTTAAAATGTTGGATAACACTCTTTGTTTTCCTAACATTAAACCAGCTTGGCATCACTGGAATAAATCTCTTGGTCATGGTCTATAATTCTTTTTACATATTGCTGAATTTTATTTGTTAATATTGTTTTGGTGCTATTTATGCCTATATTCATGACATTAGTTCTAGTAAAATTTTCAGATGCCTTAGAATTTTCCTTACATTCTATTATGTGTTATGTAAAGGCAGGTGTATTTGGTGTGCATTTCTAAAATTTAAATGTGTTTGCATATTTTTTCATATACCTAATAGTCACCTGGATTTCCTCTACCATTGACTGTCTGCTCCTATTCTAGCCATTTAGGTTGGAGTCTTATTTCTTGTTCTAATTAATACTATTTCCTTGTATGGCATACATGTTGGATCCCTTGGCAGTTTTAGACACTGGAGATATCCAGTCTCAATCTTTCTTGACTCTAAATTTTGGCTGCCATAAGCTTTATGGAGTAGAAACCTATAACTCTAGAAATATATTTGCCAGTTTTCTATATATTTTGCTTTTTAGTGATACATTTAAATTTGTTGTTGTTGTTAGTACCGTGGAATTGATTTGGATTCCTAGAGAGCCTACATACAGCAGAGTGGAACCCCAGTCTTTTTGTGCCATCTCTCACCTTCTGGCACTATATCAGACAAGGCTCCACTGCTATTCATAGGGTTTTTGTGGCCAATTTCTTCGGAAGTCAGTAGCCAGGTTCTTCCTAATCTGTCAGCTCCACTGAAATCTGTCTACTATGGGTAACCCTGCTGGTATTTAAAATACCAATGGCATAGCTTTCAGCATCACAGCAACATGCCACTGCCACAGTATGACAACCAAGAGATGAGTGGCGTGGTTCCCTCACCAAGAAACGAAACTGAGATGTGGCGGTGAGAACATGCAATCTTAACCACTAGATCACCAGGGCTATCTGGTTACACTGAAATCACCCTTGCCTATTTTACAAAATGCGTCTAGTTTATCTTCTATTGGTTTTCCTTATTTCTTCTTTTATTCTTTGATAATTTGTGTTGTAAAAAATTGAAAGATGTGGATTTTCTGATATTTGAAAATTTCTAATTTAGTCTTGTTTTATTTAGAGAATATATTCTGTATGACTTCAATTTTAAAACTGACAAATTTATTTTATGTACCAGCATTTGGTTTATTCACCAAGTGTACCTGAAAAGAATATGTATTCTGCTCTATACATATCTATTGAATCAAGTTAGCTGATGATGTTAGCCATGTCTTCTACATCCTTAGGGTTTTTTCTGTCTATTCTATTAATTATTGAGAGGAAAGAATTTTGAAGGCCTGTTCTTAGGTACAAATACATTTCAGTTTTACATCTTCTTAATTACATTACTTGCTTGATATTATAAAACGTCCCTATGTCATCTTTGGTAATATTACTTTTCCGGATGACGTTTTCTTATAATATAATCACTCCAACCCTCTTATGGTTAGTATCCATGTCTTATTTCATTCCATTCCTTTTAGCTTATCTCTTTTTTTTTTTTTTTTTTTGAGAAAGATTAGCCCTGAGCTAACAACTGCCAATCCTCCTCTTTTTGCTGAGGAAGACTGGCCCTGAGCTAACATCCATGCCCATCTTCCTCTACTTTATATGTGGAACACCTACCACAGCATGGCTTTTGTCAAACGGTGCCATGTCTGCACCTGGGATCCAAAGCCACAAACTCCGGGCCGCAGAGAAGCAGAATGTACGAACTTAACCACTGCACCACCGGGCCAGCCCCAAGCTTATCTCTATTTTTGTAATTAAGGATCATTTATTACAGACTGCACAGAGTTTGGCCGTGCCTTTAATATAGTCTGACAATCTCTATAATTTAAATATGTAAAATATTTAAAGGAAAAAAGCGAAGAGAATTGTGGGTACAAATGTATAAATTACTCGTTCTTGGCTATCCTCTCAGAAAGGGACAAATCGAAGAATAAGCACATACATGATATATTCAGACAACATTCATCTTGGTTTTACACTTTTGAACATTTTAAAACATACATTCACTAACGCAAAAATGAAGCCACAATATAGGTCACAAATTTTCCAAATTCTCTGTGAATATATGTATATTTATTTACTAGAAGTGTGATAATGTGATGTACAACAAGAAATAGTCATGTACCGAATAACGACGTTTTGGTCAACAATGGACCACATATACGATGGTGGTCCCATAAGGTTAGTACCACAGAACCTAGGTGTGTAGTAGGCTATACCATCTAGGTTTCTGTAAGTATACTCTATGATGTTCCCACAATGATGAAACTGCCTAACGATGAATTTCTCAGAATGCATCTCCGTCATTAAGCAATGCACGACTGTACACATATTTAGTCTTTCTCCTCGTTTCTGGCACAGAGCTCCTGAAATGCTTGGTATTGCCTAAGTGATGAAACCAATAAAGATGACTTTTGTTATATCAAAGAGGTGGCTTTGGGATAGCACCTAAGGATGGCAGCTGGTTGTCAGGAGAACCAACAATCTGATTGGAGGGTTGGAACTTTCAGCCCCCCACTCCTACTGAGTTGAGTCACCAATGGCCAATGATGTAATCAATCACACCCATGTAATTAGGCCTCCATAAGAACCCAGAAAGGGGGTCAGAGAGCTTCCAGTTTGGTGAACGCAGGGAGAGCAGTGTACCTGAAGAGGTCGTGGGAGGTCTGCACCCCTTCCCCATACCTTGCCCTATGCGAGCTTCCATATGGCTGTTTCTGAGTTACATCCTTTTATAATAAACCGTTAATCTAGTAAATAAAATGTCTCCCTGAGTTCTGAGCCACTCAAGCAAACTAACTGAACCCAAGTGGGGCGTTGCTGGAACCTCCAATCTATAGCCAGTCAGTCAGGAGTGCAGGTTTATAACACGGGGTTGTGACTAGCTTCTGAAAGGGGGAGGGGCAGTCTTATAGGACTGACCCCTTAACCTGTGAGATCTGATGCTACTTCTGGGCAAAGAGTGTCAGAAGTGAGTTGAACTGTAGGACACCCAGCTGGTGTAGGAGAATTGCCTGGTGATGTGGCAAAACCCACCCCTACACACTGGAATTGGTGTGGCCATAATCTTAAGCAGCCTTTCTCAAATAGGGTTCCATGAGAGAATTGGTTCCTACAGAAAATGACTTTAGTGAACATTGTCTTAAATACCCCAAGAAAGGTACATATCTAGGACCAGGCTAAATGCAAAAAAGAAAAATCAATTCACTAGCTACAATGGATTCTTTAATTAATGATGAATTCTCTCATGAAATCAGTTTGACAGAGGATACAAAATGAAAATAATCTAGGAATTTAGATACCTGAACTTTTTTTCCTGGCTGTTTTTGTATCCCATGAAGGATACCAGAATATATCATCCCCAAATATGCCTCTTTGACATAAAAATTATTTTGAGCTGAAGGTATTAAAAAACAGTAAACACAGAAAGAGCTTTCCCTTTTCTGCCTAAAGGCAGGATATAAATTCTTCTTTTACTGGAGACAGATTCTTATCAGCCCAGAGACTGGCACCAAAGGAATCTGTGAACAAACTATATTCCATTGGTTCCCTCCCATATATTTACATTCCCACAGTGTGCTGCCCTTGGAAGCCTAAAACTGCTTGTCTTCATCGTGTCATTTCTCTACAAATTTATTATTCTTTGCTGAAGATCCTATAGAAGCTAGAATTCTACGCTGCCACTCTAAGTTACTTTTGGTTTAGGTTTCTCCCCTGTGATGTGTACAGCACATGTTAACACCTATTTTTCTCTTGTTAATCTGTTTTTTTGTTAAAGAGTCCCAGTTGAAAACCTAAGATGGGTAGACACAGAGTTTTGCCTCCTCTACACTCATTAAAATCACAAATAGGGGCCAGCCCTGTGGCCGAGTGGTTAAGATCGCATGCTCCGCTTCAGCAGCCCAGGGTTTCACAGGTTCAGATCCTGGGCAAAGACATAGCACTGCTCATCAGGCCATGCTGAGGCGGCATGCCACATGCCACAACTAGAAGGACCTACAACTAGAATATGCAACTATGTACTGGGGGACTTTGGAGAGAAGAAAAAGAAAAAAGAAGTCACAAACAATATATAGAGAGTGTGAGCAGAAACATTTCCTGTGTTGGGACAACTCATATTAATGGAATCCTTTGGTATGAACTTCCCATGAGGCAAGATGCCCCCACTAAACCTGTCCTTGGAAAATTTATTTAGTCAAAAACACAAGGAGGTTGGGAAAATTTATGATAAGGCATTTGTGGTGTTTTGTGACTTTGGCAAGACTGAATGTAGTGGGATCACTCCTGGCACTGGAGAAGTTTTTCAGTCTGTGTTTCTCTTAGGAGGGGTTATTCAAAAGTGGAGGGTGAGGTCATCAGACAGTAGCAATTTTACAGCACCCCAACTGCGGTCACCATCCCAGGCCAGGCTCCTTAGTGCCCTACAGCCTTCTTCTCATGCAGACATTGGATAGAACCCTTTGAAATGCCAGGACCTCTCCTTTCTGAAGTCTCAGGAATGCCTACCCTTTGCTTCCTGCCTTCCAGCCACAGCCCTCCCCTCTCACCTGGGACCATTTGAAATAACGTACTTAAGATTGCTCTCCTAAATCTGATCTCTAGGCCTGACTTAGTCCACACCACTCTCCTCACACTGTAGACATCTCCAATGCAGCCCCTTCTCCAGAACCCCAGACCTTCCAGTCCAGCTGCCCATGGGACACTTCCACTCTGAGACACCTCAAAATCAACCGTGTCCAAAATTCAACTTCTGATCCCCCTGTAACCTCTCCCCTACTTTGACTTCCCGATTTCCATGAAAAACAAAAAAACAAAACCTAAAAACTTGGTTTTTCATTTCTTACTATCAATCACAGCCGGACCTGATACAGCAGGAAATACTGTCGGTTCTTTTTAAAAAATTTAACAGGAATTTAATCACTTCTTCCTCCTCTCCCAGCACTGTTCTGGTCCATTCATCATCAAAATATTCCTGGAGTAGAACGCAGTTGACCCACCTTACTGGTCTCCGTGCATCCATCCTCACGTTCCCCTCCCCAACCCAATGTTTGGCCCTGCGCAAAATTTGAGATACCTTTAAAATTCCTACTCAGATAAAACCCTTCTTCTATGGCTTACGGCTCCCAAAGTCCTCATAGGGAAAGCACAACTCCTCACACTCTGCTCGTGCTGATACAGCATGGATCTCCCGAACAGTTGTGGTTCCGTCCCACCTCCACGCCTCTTGCTCACGCCGGTCCCTCTGCCAGTCAACACTCTCCTCCACGTCATCACACTGGCTTTCTGATATGGGGCCCCAACCACGAGCTCCCCACCGTTCTGGACACAGGGATCTAGACTGACAGACGTGAGCAGCGCCCGCCCTCGGGCAGGAGCTCGGGTTGCTCTGAGGGCGGGCGGGCCGGGGGCGGGCCGGAGCCGAGCGCTCACCTGAGCCGGCTCCCTCCGCGCGGCCGCCGCCATCGGCCTCGGGGGCGAAGCGCGGCCGGGCGCGGCGGGAGTCTGCGTTGGGGACGCGGACACCGCCGACGCAAGCTCCGCCCCGGCAGAACCTAGGCCTTGCCTCCGTCCAGTGGGGATAACGCCTCCACGTGCGCCTTCACTGTTCCTCCCCCTCCGGAGGGACCAAGCATTCATGACGCAGGCTCTGGTCAAACCTCTCAAGAGCCAACAAAACGTCTGTGGCGAAGAGGACGTCGGAAGTCCCGCCCAGCCATTTTCCGCACGCACGGAAACGCCCCCTTCCCGGGCCTTCACTGGACGTGCGGCGGCGCACTGGTTTCTGGGTAATGTAGTTCTCGGTGAGCCGCTAGCCTAGTCCCGGGGTTCCCGGCCTGGGCTCCTGGGAAAAGGCTGGGTGCCGCCGCAAAGAGCGGCGGTTTATGGGACGCCTAAGCCCCGAATATCCGGCGAGCCTTCGTTCCTCTTAAGGGGACCGCACCCAGATTCTGCGGAATGTAGTCTGCACCAATCACAAAATGTTTGGAGACATATTATTTCAGGTGTTCCCCAAAGCCGCAAATGGACATAGCACACCATAAAGTCTCTCTGTGTCCACTCATACCTGGGAGCTAATGACTATTACCTTGTTGCTTTTTAAATACATATAGACTGAAGCTTCAGCATCAGTTTTATGTTCTTCAGTTCTGGTTAGGGACAAGAGAAAAGACTCCAGACGGGGCCACGGAGTGGAAGAAAGAGGGACGTTGAGCTGCCCTGAAGCAAGTGGACAGATTTCCTCAGAAAACTTTTCTCGTGCCTGTATAATCAGTGATTGTATTCAACCCAGGAAGCAAGCAACACTGTTTTCTTCTAGATAATATTTCCTATCCATATCCCAAGATACATAGAATTGCTTCAAAGATTTGAGACCTGTCAGAAAAGAAGCGTGACCTTTTGAATGCCATTTCTTGAGTGGACTGTGTCTGTCATTGTCACAGTCGGAACATGAGTCCAAAATGGGTCATATGAACCCTAAGATAAATGTTGGGGACGCTAGGTCATCTCCTTGCTGTGAAATGATTACCATTTCACCTTTTATTGTAGGTAGATGTCTGCACAGGGAGTTGAGATTATCACTGGAAAAATTCCTGAAAGTTATTAATAACGATTCTACAGTTATTTGAAGAGAGTGGGAGAAATAGCTCTGGGGAAATATGTATGATAGGTGTAAAAAGGTAAGAGCTCTGTAAAGTTTGAGCCTGACTCCTGAAGTATGAGAAGTGTGAGAATGAAGCTGAGCATGTTGCTATATTGGAATCCTGACCACTCTCAAAGCTTTGTCCACAAGTTGTGGTACTTTTTTCTTTCCTGAAAACACAGAGCAATTGGAAGGAGAGGTAAAGAGGATATTTAGAAAAGGTCAGAATGGTAAAAATCAAGAGCAAAGCGTTGCTGTCATGGTAGTTCATTGCTCTAACATGTATGTGCATTTGAGACAGCAACCAGCCTAACAAGATAGGGCCCATCTGCAAGGCCCCTGGCCTAAGAAGATAAGGCCCCTAACCAATCTTCAAGCTAGGAGAATCAGATAGAGACTACCAAGACCCACATTCCACAGTTTGGGGACTTTCCCGGGCTTACACATGTGCCCTAGCACCCAGGAGTTGTCTGAAGGTGACCCAAGCCCCATACCAGAGTAAGAATCACACCCAGAGGTAGAGAGCTAGCATGCTAATGATACCTGCAACGCACATGATGGCATGCTGAACAACAGCACAAGTGCAAGGAAAACCCCACTTCTCCATGCCATGACAAGGTGCTCCTCCCCAGCCTTTGCCTAATAAAAAGCCCAACAATCGCACTCTCTAATGAGCCAGTCACCTGCCCCTTTCCTTTCTGCACCTGCTCCTTTGTGCCCCCCTTGTGCAAAAGCTAATAAACTTTTACTTTTCCACTCCCGTTTGTTGTCTCTCTTGATTTTTGTCCTGGGAGACAACAGGGACCCAATGTGCTGGTAACATTTTGGTGACCATGAAGGGACTTCTTTTAGTCTGAGTCAAAGATTGGACTGGCCCAGCACCAGACTAGCTGGCTGCCCGAATGTGGACATAAGCAGCTGCAGCCGAACCTTTGCTTTAGACTCCGGGATTCGGTAAGTCAGGTGGAGGCCTGGAAGCCAACACCCTCGAGTCCAACCAACTTTCTTAAAATCTCCCTCTGTTCCTTCTCTGTCCCTCATTTCTCTCTCCCTCTCTCTCCCTCTCTCTCTCTCTCTCTGAGTGATTCATGGTTGACCCCTGGGTCAGTCCTTTGACAGACAAGGCTGTAGTCTCTGGTTTCAGAGAGTCTGAGTTCCACCCCTGGGAGCTCTCCTCTGTTTTTTTTTTGGCATCTGGAGTGATTCCAGGTTGGCTCCTGGGTGAGTCATTTGACTGACAATCTGGAACCCTGTTTTATCTCCTCTCAAGAACCTGTTGATTATTTTAGGCTCCTACTGAGTCAGCTATGGGGACTTGTACTTTATTCTGTAAACTGTCCTGCCTGGGAACTGTTGCTTATTTAAGTTTGTTGGTTTGATTAAAATGAACATATTTTCAGAGTCATCAGCATTGGATATGATGCAGACATGCAGCCTTTACCCTACATTTATTGGTCAAATAAGCTGATATCTCTATTACAAAACTGATTAGCAAAAATAGTAACTTAAAATGATGGCTAATTTTGTCTAATGTCTCATGAAGTTTTGTAGGCAATCTAAATAACTATTCGGAAGGAGTAAACTAAGTAGATGTGAAATAAAATAAAATTGTTGTGTAGGGGCCGCGCTCTGGCCAAGTGGTTGTTTTTGCGCTCCGCTTCAGTGACCCTGGGTTTCAAGGGTTTGGATCCTGGGCGTAGACATGGCACTGCTCGTGAGGCCATGCTGAGGCAGCGTCCCACATGCCACAACTAGAAGGACTCACAACTAAATATGCACAACTATGCACAGAGGTGGGGTGGGGTGGTCAGGTATCATGCAGAGACATTGAAGAAACGACGCGGAGACTACAAATGAGACATATAGGTTTATTGGGCCCTACTTACGGGAGCATGTCCAGTGGTGGCCAGCTGGACGGAAGTGTGCACCCGCAACTGGCCCCCAAGAGAAGCTTGCTTAAGTAAGCAGAGGAACAAAGTCTGCATGCTTGCCAAAGGGCTGTCCTTGGTATGACTAGCGTTCCCAGAACAGAAACTCCCATGGAGAGGCTCTGTGTCCCGGTCAGATGCGCTGTTCTTTCATGGGATAAGTGAGGATCCAGACTGGCCAGGCCCAAATCGTTACAAATTCCCGTAGCTGGGGTGCCTGCCCAGAAGGGAGCCAGAAGGACACATGGTTGCAATGGGCCTGGGGGTTTCTGCTGAGCAAGGAAGGCCCAGGCCCTACAGGGACTTTGGGGAGAAAAAGGAAAAATAAAATCTTTAAAAGAAAAAAAAGTTTTAGGTAAACTTTTTTCTTTTTTTTTTAAAGACTTTTTTTTTTCCTTTTTCTCCCCAAAACCCCCCCGGTACATAGTTGTGTGTTCTTAGTTGTGGGTCCTTCTAGTTGTGGCATGTGGGACACCGCCTCAGCATGGCTTGATGGGCAGTGCCATGTCCGCACCAAGGATTCGAACCGATGAAACACTGGGCTACCTGCAGTGGAGCGCACGAACTTAACCACTTGGCCACGGGGTCAGCCCCAAGGGAAACTTCTTATGTGTTATCACATGTGTAAGATAACTTAAAATCTCTCTTTGAAACTTTGAAATTTTGCTAGGAGAAATTAAATGATAAAAATTCACTGAGTATCTACATGATTGAAACATTATCATTACGCATGTATAAGTTTATCTACTTTTAGCTTATTACAAAGAAACTAAAAGATATTTGGGTCTATTAGTAAATATGTCTTGTATTTTTATTTAAAAATTGTACCATGAAGTAACATGTTTCTAGAAATTATAAAATGTATTTATAAATTGGCAAAGCCACAGAACGCTAATGTGAAACTGTTCATAATTGCTTACCTTTTTAGTTTTCACTAGTCTGTAGAGGTTAAAAATTCTAATTAATATATGTAATTAAAGCTACTAAAAATAAGGAAAACATCTTTGTATTCAAGAAAAGATGCATGGTCAAGTTGGCTAAGATTGAAGTAAATCTAATTAAGTAAATAAGTTTTAACATAAAAAGTAAGCTGTTGCAAAAAATTAAAATTTGGTTTTCTTCCTCTTACAAGAGAGAATTTTCTTAAACTTCTAGTCTGCTCTCAATAAAGAGGTTATAAAAGGCTTTTCTTTATTTTTGAGTAAGTCTACCTAAAAGACAGAAAATCTTTATGTTTTGTTAAAATAATCTGCTATGTTCAAAAGGACTGAGGTCTATTAAGATTTTTTTGACTATTTTAACTATTTGCCCTTAAGTGTTTCTGCAGAGGGGACGCCCAAGATGAGCCAATGAGGGACCAGAATAGGCGTTTCCGTGTGAGCACATTCCCATCGGGGCGGGACTTCCGGCCACCTGCTCACGGCGGTCCTTTTCTTTGGAGGTTTTATTGGGTCTCGCCCCTGCCGGGCTCCGCTTGCTAGAGGACGGTCCTCCTAGAGGGAAGGTCGTAGTCATGGAGCAGCGAGGGAGGAAGGGGACACCCACCTAGTGAGCCAAGTCGCCCTCACATCCATCGCGGTCATTTTGGCTTCTCTGGTCAGCTCACCCCGTCGGAGGCTCCGGAGCGCCGGGTCGGGCTTGAGGGGACGGACGGGGAGGCGCGAGAGGAGGCGCCGTCCCCGCGGCCCAGGCGGCTCTGAGGCTCGGCGACGCCGCCCGGGGCCCCGCGCCAGGCCCGGGCCAGGGAGCGCCGCGCCCGGCGCCTCGTCTCCCGCCGCTCCCGGCCCCGCTCCGCCCCCGAGGCCGATGGCGGCGGCCGCGCGGAGGGAGCCGGCTCAGGTGAGCGCTCGGCTCCGGGCCGCCCCGCCCGCAGCGCAGGCCGAGCTCCAGCCCTCGGGCGGGCGCTGCTCCCGGGCCTGCAGCCCAGGCCCCGGGGCCGGGCCGGGGAGGCGCTCGTGGGGCCTGTGGCTGCGGGCGGGGGCCGGGCTGCGGGCGAGGTTCCCGGGCCGAGGGGACCCGGGGCCGCGTTGTGTCCGCAGGGAACAGTGTGAGGTGGGGTCCCCCCTGGACTGGCAGGGGAGGGGCTGCTCCTTCAGTCCGAGGGCCCGGAGCCGGGAGGGCTGTGAACAGAGAGGGACGCGGTGCGTTTTCGGGTTTCAAAAGTTGTCCAGGAGCTGCTCGGAGAGAACGGACGGGAAGGGGTGAGGAGGCCGGGGAGGCGCAGGGAGCGGAGTCCTGGTCCGAGGGCGCAGAGCTGGTCCGAGGCAGCTCTGAGGACTGAGGCCCGGAGGTCAGTGAGTGAAGCCGAGGTCACCGGGTCGCAGGGCGGGGCGGGGTCCAGACGTGGTGGCCTGCCTCTCCCCAGAGGTTCTGGGACAGGAAAAAGCACTTACGGAGCCTGCACAGGGAAGTAGAGGGTGTCCCAGCCCCTCGGTGGTACTAACACCAGCCGTGTGGTGTCCGTGATTGTGGCGTCTTGAGACTCTTCACTTGCTGCGTTCACAGCTCTCGGGTGCGGGGACCCTGAGGATACCCCCAAACCCTGTGTCCTGAGTGCAGGCCGAGGGTCACAGAGGTGTTGCAATTTCTGGTTACTAGTATAAACAGGTGTAGAAGGTTATCCCAGGAACTGATAGCAGCGTGTGCAAATGCTTGGAGGTGTGACTGAGCTGGAGACAAGGGACAGCAGGTCTCCATTCTTTCTGTGAAGAACACAGGTTGGGGTGGGTAGATGAGTGATGAGGCCTTAATGTGGCTGCCCAGGAGTTAGGTGTCTATTATGGACATAATGAGAGGTCTGGATAAGAGGAGGTAAGTGGTCTTAGCCAGGTCTTAGAAGGCTCCATCTGGCTGCAGAGAAGAGCACAGACTGTGGGTTAAGGGAGGATGCAAGAGCCCAGGAGGAGGCTACTGCTATAAACCCTGTACTGATGGACCAGAGTTGTGGCCACGGAGGTGGGAGAAAAGTTTGGATTCTAGGTCCATTTTTGAAGAAGGGCTAAGTTGACTTTTGGATGTTGTAGTTGAGGGAGGGCCAGCTCTGGTGGTCCAGCGGTTAAGATTTGGTGTCTCACTGCTGCAGCCTGAGTTTGTTTGTTGTCAGGGAACCACACCACGTTTTTGTCACATGTCATACTATGGCAGCTGCTTGTCGGTGTGATGCTGAAAGCTAGGCCACCAGTATGTCACATACCAACAGAGTCACCCAAGGTGGATAGGTTGCAGCAGAGCTTCCAGATTGTGACAAAATAGGAAGAAGGATCTGGCTACCCATTTCCAAAAAAACTGGGCATGAGAACTCTGTGACTAGCAGCAGAACATTGTCTGATATGGTCTGGAAGATGAGAAGATGGCACAAAAAATACTGGGCAGGGTTCTGCCCTGCTGTACACAGGGTCGCTACGAGTCTGAATTGACTCAATGGCACTAAAGCAACAAAGTTGTGGGAGAGGTTAGGGATGACTCCAGGGTTTTGGGTTGTAGCTGCTGAAGGGATGGAAGCTCCATCAAGTGGGATGTGGAAGTTGTTGGTAGGTTTATTTTCCTTGTGAATATCAGAAATTATATTTGGGCCCTCTTAAGAGTCTGACATGTTTCAGAGAACAGTGAGCAGAGGCATCAAGAGGGCATCTGGAGACACGTATGGAAATCTGGGGAGGGGTTCAGGATGGAGACTTTCAAATGGCTATTGTGGCTCTTGTGTGGACCCGGGCGGAGCTGTGGTCACATTTAAGAAGTGGAACGCGGGATATAGTGATAATGCTGTTAGCGATTCAGAAAGACTGGGGTGCATGCTGAGGAATGGTTCTGTTGCTTAGCACCTGGTTGAGGTTCCTGAGTATGAGAAACACAGGTGAGGGAGGGCCGTGGCCATGGAAGGGTGTGGGAGAGATCATGATCTGGCAGGTGGCCAAGGCTTCCATGGGATGAGTGGGTGGGAGATGACTTCAGAGGTAGAGGAGTAAATGAGACAAGTTGACAGTGAGACTGGGGCTCCTGCGAATTCACTACTGTTCACATTCACTAGAATTGTGTGTTGAGCCCTGATGGGGTCTGGGGTGTTCGAGTCTTGCTGGTGGGTAAGATCTGGGGTGAATGTAGTCAGTTGTGAGAGTCACTATGCCTGGCAGGGAGACTTTAAGGGCTGGGGTTTTAAGGAAGATTAAGTGGGGAGAGGCAGATTGTGGCTGCTGAGGGGACAGAAAGTGCATGACAGAAGTGGAAAAGGGTCATGGGTATCTGAAATTCACATGTGGTTCTGGGTGGCTGATCTTGAAGCAAGGATCAGAGGCAGGTGGGGAGGCCTTCAAAGCAGCATCTGGGGCTTTCCCTGGCTGTGGGATCCATCCGAGGACTGGGAAGGTACTGGATTGTGTTTGAGTTTGTGAAGCCCTCTCTGGGTGCCATGTGCCACGTCCATGGGTGAGCGCAGGGAGATGCCTGTATTGTAGGCCAGGGAGGTAGCAGAGCTGTGGGGACTGAAGACGTGAGAGTGTGTGTCTCCATCATGGTTTGCATTTACATAGGTGGTGTGAGCTGAGGGCCCCAAGGCCCGTGTAGTGGGGACTTAGGGGTGAAGCATGAGCCCACGTTTAGCTGTGTCTTGTAGCTACACTCTGGAAGATGCAGGGGAATTGCTTGACAGGAGGGATGGGGCCCTGCCGGCCAGGCCCAGAGCTTGAATGGCATCCATGTGTCCCCCTGCCTGTTATTTCTGAGGGCTGAACACAGTGATGATTGGGACCCTGAGGAGAGCGGCTATCAGTGGCAGCAGGGTCTGGTATCTTCTTTGAGGTTGGGAGCTCTGGAGGAGGAAGAGTGCGGAGTAGATGTGCGAGGTGAGGGCCTGTGGGTTCTGAGAGAGAAAGTTCATGGTTTCCTCTATCCCCATCTTGACAGGAGAGTATGACCTTTGGAGACGTTGCTGTGTACTTCTCCTGGGAGGAGTGGAGGCTCCTTGGTGAAGCTCAGAGGGACTTGTACCACGATGTGATGCTGGAGAACTTTGCACTCATATCCTCACTGGGTAAGGCCCTCTCCCTCCCCGTGACCTGGACTAGGCTCTGTATCCCATCTCATCCCCCTTTCCCTTGGGGCTGCTTTGTTCTCACATGTTGACAGTGGGCACTACTTGCTTCCCCAGCTTTCTGGGTGGTGCTGTGTTGCTAGGGCTGGGTGTGTGCACTGCCCTCTTCTCTCCCCTGCAGCCCTAATATGCTCTGTACTGAGCCCTCACAGGGAAGTATTCCAGGTCAGTAGTCTTGCAGTGAGGCTAGTCTATTGGATGGCGCCTTACTTGCCCTCTCCCTGGCCAAGTGACCATGTCCAGCGCCATAGCACTTCTGTGTGTGTGACAGGATTTGTTCCTTTCCTTTTTCTGACGTTTCCTACTACCTGTCTGTGCCTGGAATTGCAGGCATTGTCATGGTCACTACTTACCTGGACCATGGTCTACATTTTAAGACTCTCTTGCATGGTGTGTAGTGTTTAGTGTAGCTGTCTTTTCTTTTCCTTTCTTTTTTGTTCCAGCGTTGTTGTTCTATTAAGTGGTATATATTTAAAGTGTACAGTGTGTTGATTTCATATATGTATGCATTATGAAATAATTACATAGTCAAGTTAATGAACATCTCCATCACCTCATATAGGTACTTCTTTTTTTGGTAAGAACACTTCAGATATACTCTCCCAGTAAATTTCAAGTGTAAAGTACAGTATTATTAACTGTAGTCACCATGTTGTACATTATGTTTTCAGATCTTCTTCATCTGAAAACTGAACGTTTGTACTGTTTGATGAACAGTTCCATATTTTTCCCATTTCTCAGCCCCTGGCGTTCGACTGTCTATGAGTTCAATGTTTTGTGTGTGTGTGTTTCACAGTTCATTTATAAGTGATATCATACAGTATTTGTCTTTCTCTGACCAGCTTATTTCACTCAGCTCCAGATTCGCTCCAGATTCACCCATACTGTCACATATGGCAGGATTTCCTTCTTTTTTAAGGCTGAATAATACTTCGGGTGTGTGTGTGTGTGTTTGTGTGTGTGTGTGTGTACATCACACTTTTTTTGTCCATGTATTCATTTATGGACGTTGAGGTTGTTTCCCTGTCTTGTGTATTGTGAATAATGCTTCAGTGAAATGAGAGGGCAGATTATCTCTTCCACATTCTGATTTCATTTCCTTCAGATGTATTCGAAGAAATGGGATTGCTGGATCATATGGTAATTCTATTTGAATATTTGGAGGAACTTTCATAATCGCTTTACCAATTTCCATTCCAAAGAACAGTGTCCAAGGGTTCCATTCTCTCCACACCCTTCCCAACACTTACCTCTCCTCTTTTTGATGATGGTCATCCTAAGGTATGAGGTAATATTTCGTGGTTTGGACTTACATTTTCCTTATTCCTGATTTACATTTTCCTGTAAGGAAGAGCAGTTTTTCATATATCCATTAGCCATTTGTATATCAAATTTGGAAAAAATGTCTACTCAGATCCCTTGCCTGTGTTTTACTCGGATTGTTCTTCGCTTTTGAGTCATATGAGTACCTTATATTTTAAAACTATTATCTGGGGCTGGCCCTGTGGTTGAGTGGTTAAGTTTGCGCTCCGCTTCATCAGCCTGGGGTTTAGCTGGTTCAGAGCCTGGGTGCGGACATGGCACTGCTCGTCAGGCCACGTTGAGGCGGCATCCCACATGCCACAACTAGAAGGACACACAATTAAAATATACAACTATGTACCAGGGGGCTTTAGGGAGAAAAAGAAAAAAATAGAAATAAAATCTTTAAAACTGTTATCTGTTTATGCGACCAGTGGCTTGCAAATATTTTCTCCCATTCTGTACGTTCCTTTTCATTTTGTTGATTGTTTCTTTTGCTGTGCAGAAGGTTTTTAATTTGATGTCATTCCACTTGTTTACTTTTGATGTTTTTTCCCTGGACTTCTAGTGTCATATCCAAAAAATCATTGCCAAGACCACTACAAATAGCTTATTCTCTGTATTTTTTCAAGAGATTTTACATTTTCATGTCTCACCTTTAACTCTTTAATCTATTTTGACTTCGTTATTTTTAGTAATGGAAGAAAGGGCTCCAGTTTCATCTTTTTGCATGTGAATATCCAGTTTATCCAACACTGTTTATTGAGGAGACTATATTTTCCCCATAGTGTGGTCTTGGCACCCCTGTCAAAGAGTAGTTCACCATATATGGCTGGGACTTCTTCAGGGCTCTGTATTTTGTTCCATTCCTTAGTGCATGTGTTTTTATGCCAGTATCACACTATTTTGATTCCTATAGCTTCCTAATGTAGTTTCAAATCAGGAAGTGTGATAGCTCCAGCTTTGATCTTCTTGCTCAAGATGGCTTTGGCTATTTGAGATCATTTGTGGTTCCATATGCATTTTCGGATTCCTTTGCTATTTCTGTGAAAAATTCCATTGATTGGGTCTGTACATCACATTGGGGAATACGGGCATTTTAACAGTATTAATTCTTCCAATCCAAGAACATGGGATATCTTTCCGTTTATTTGTGTCTTCACTTTCCTTCATCAGTGTCTTATAGTTTTCAGAGTCTAGCTCTTTCACCTCCTTGGTTAAATTTATTTGTGTGTATTTAATTGTTTTTTTTCTTTTTGAGGATTCTTAGCCCTGAGCTAACATCTGCTGCCAATCCTCCTCTTTTTGCTGAGGAAGACTGGCCCTGAGCTAACATCCGTGCCCATCTTCCTCTACTTTATATGTGGGATGCCTGCCACAGCATGGCTTGCCAAGTGGTGCCATGTCCACACTCGGGATCCAAACCGGCGAACCCCGGCCTGTCACAGCGGAACATGTGCACTTAACCACTGCACCACTGGGCTGGCCCCTGTATTTAATTGTTTTTGATGATATTGTCAGTGCACCTGCTTTCAATTTCTTATTCAGAATTTCACTGTGAGTGTATAGAAACACAACTGATTTTTTATGTTGATTTTGTATCCTGCAACCTTCCTGAATTTGTTTCCTAGTTGTAAGAGTTTTTTGTTGGAGTCTGGGATTTTCTCTCTCTAAGATCATGTCTTCTATCTTAAGATCACAGACGGTTTTACTTCCTTTTTTGTGATTTCGCTGCCTTTTCCTTTTCTTGCCTAAGTGTTCTGGCTAGGTCTTCCAGAACTATGTGAAGTAGAAGTGAGGAGAGTGGGCATCCTTGTCTTGTTCCTCCTTTTAGAAGAAAAGCTTTTAGCTTTTAACCATTCACTATGATGGTCGTGTGGGCTTATCGTATACGGCCTTTATTATATTGATGTACCTCAATATCATAGACTTTCTACACCTCATTTCTTGAAAGTTTTTAACATGAAAGTATGCTCAAATTTATTAAGTGCTTTTTTGCATCTCATAGCAATCATGTGATTTTTATCCTTCATTCTGTTAATATGGTGTCCCATTTGTTGCTTTGCATATGATGGAGCATCCCTTATCCTAAATCTCACTTGATCATAGTGTCAGATTCTTTGAACATGCTGTTGAATTTGGTTTGCTAGTATCTTGTTGAGGATTTTTCTTCTATGTTCATCAACTATATTGGCCTGTAATTTAATTTTCTTGTAGTCCTTATCTTGCTTTGGTATCAGGATAATGCTGGCCTTGAAAATTGAGTTTGGATGTTTTCCTTCCTCTTCAATGTTTTGGAAGAGTTGAGGAAGGATTGACATTCAGTTCTCCTTAAAATCTTTGGTGGAATTGGCCAGTGAATCTATCTGGTCCTGGGCTTTTCTTTATTGGGAGAATTTTGATTGATTCAGTGTCCTTACTTGTTATTGGTCTATTCAGATTTTCTGTTTCTTTATGGAATTCAGTCTTGATAGATTGTATGTTTCTAGGAGTTTTCCCACTTCTTCTAGTTAATCCACTTGATAGTAGTCTCTTAAGATGTTTGTGTTTCTATCATGTCAATTTTAATGTCTCTTGTTTTAGTTCTGACTTGAGTCTTCTCTCTTTTCTAAGATAGTCTGGCTGAAGGTTTTTTGGTTTTGTTTCTTTTCAAAAACCAGTTCTTAGTTTTGTTGCTACTTTTCTTTGTTTTTCTAGTCTGTATTTCATTTGTTTCTGCTCTGATCTTTGTTCTTTTCCTTTCTTCCCCCTAATTTGGGCCTCATTTGTTGTTCTTTTTCTAGTTCCTTATGGTGTAAGGGTAGGTTAATAATTTGAGATGTTTGTTTTTCCTCAAAGTAGGCATTGCTTGTTGTAAACTTTACTATTAGAACTGCTTTTGGTGCTTTTCATAAGTTTTAGCCTGTCTTCTTTCCATTTTCGTTTGTCTCAGGATAATTTTATTTTAAATTTTGATTTTTTTTCTTTATCCCACTGATTGTTCAGGAGTGTTCTTTAATGTCCACATATTCTTGAATGTTCCAGCTTTCATCTTATTACTGATTTCTCGTTTCACCCCTTTGTAGTCAGATAAGATTCTTGATATGATTTCAGTCTTAAGTCTGTTTAGATTTCTTTTGTCACCTAACATATGATCTGTCCCAGAGAATGTTCTGTCCACTTGAGAAGAATGTGTATTCTGCTATAGTTGGATGGAATGTTCTATATATGTTAGGTCCATTTGGTCTGAGGTGTAGTTCAAGTCAAACAGTTCCTTATTGATTTTCTATCTGGATGATCTACTCATTCTGGAAAGATGTGTATTGAAGTTGGCTATTAGTAGTTTGTAACTGTCATTTCTACCTTCCAATATGTTAATATATTTAGCTGCTTCGATGTTGGGTGCATATATACTTGTAATTGTTACATCCTCTAGGTGAATTGTCCCCTTTATCATTATATAGTGATGTTCTTTGTTTTCTGTGACACCTTTTGAGTTAAAAATCTTATAAGTTATTCTCTTTTGGTTTCCGTTTACATGGAATAATTTTTTGGATTCCTTCACTTTCAGCTTATTTGTGTCCTTGTAACTAAAGTGTGTCTCTTGTAGGCAACATGTAATTGAGTCCTGTTTTATTTCTCTGGTTAGCCAGTGTGTATCTTTTGGTTGGAGAATTTTGTAAGGACTTGATTGCCATCTTGTTAATTGTTTTCTGGCTATTTTATAGTCTCTGTTTCCTCTCTTGCTCTCTTTGTGATTTGATAATTTTCCATAGTGGTATGGTCTGATTCCTTTCTCTTTATCTATTGTAGGTTTTGGCTTTGTGATTACCATGGGATTTTCAAGCATCTTAAAGCAGTCTGTTTTAATCTGATAGCAACTTAACATCAATCGCATAAAAAGTACACTTTTGGTATCTCACCCCCCTGAATTTTATCTTTTTGATGTCACATTTTATATCTTTTTATATTGTATAACCATCAAGAAATTATTGTGGCTGTAGTTCTTTTTAATCCTCTTGTCTTTTATCCTTTATAGCAGAGGTAGGTGATTTACATGCCACCATATTACAGTATTGGTGTATTCTAAATTTGACTATCTACTTGCCTTTACCACTGTGCTTTGTATTTTCATGTGCTTTCATCTTTCTAATTAGTGTCTTTTCATTCCAGCTTGAAGAACTGTCTTTAGCATTTCTGGTAAGGCAGGTTAGTGGTGATGAACTCACTCAGCTTTTCTTTGTCTAGGAAAATCTTTCTCCCTCCTTCATTTTTGAAGGACAGCTTTGTGGATAAAGCATTCTTGTTTGACATTTTTTTCCTTTAATTTATTGAATTTATTATTGCACTCTCTCTGTGTCAGCCTGATTTAGCTGAGAAATCCACTTGCAGCCTTATAGGTGTTCCCATGTATGCAATAAGTTTCTTTTCTCTTTCTGCTTTTGAAATTCTCTTTGCCTTTGATTTTTGAAAGTTTTATTATACTGTCTTGCTGAAGATATCTTTAGATTGAATCTGTATGGGGACTTATGAGCACCATATACCTGGATGTCCACATCCCTCTTCTGATTTGGGAAATTTCCAGCCGTTATTTCTTTAAATAAGCTTTCTGCTCCTTTTCCCCTCACTTGTCCTAGTGGCACTCCTATAAAGCAAATATTATTTCTCCTGTTGGCATCCTATAATTTACATAGTTTTTCTTCTGTCTTTTTTCTCCATTGACTGGATGATTGAAATGACTTGATTTGAGGTCACACATTTTCACCTGCTTGATCAAAGTGAAAATTGACACTCCCTATTGCATTTTTCATTTCATTCTTTAGGTCTGGAATTTGTTTAATTTTTTAAATTTGTATATCTGAATTTCTTGATCATTTATTGTTTTGCTAATTTCAGTGAGTTGTCTGTCTATTTTCTTGGCTCTTACTGAGCTTCCTTAAAACAATTATTTTGAATTCATTGTCCAGCAGTGTGTAGATATGTGTTTCTTTGGGTTCACTTGCTGGAAACTCACTCTGCTTCTTTGGTGATTTTATGTTCCCTTGATGTTTTTGTGTTCCTTATAACCTTTTGTTGATGTCTCTGCATTTGATGAATCGGTCACCTCTTCCAATCTTCGGGGGCTGGTTTTGGTTGGGAAAGACCTTCACCTTGGGTTGGTTGCAATGTCATTGGCTGTGTGGGGTGTGGCAGTTTGGGCTCTAGGGAGGGACCAGCTGTGTAATCATTGTGCAAATGTCTGCTGCCTTGAACACCAGTTATTATATTGCAGTTGTTTTTTCCTGGGTTTGGACACATGCTTCTACACAGCCTCATGTCGCTAGCACTAAAGGTCTTGCAGGAATCCTTTTGCAAAGAAACAAGTTATAAAATACGTGTCTTGTTTTGTGTCACACCCTGTCCTTGCGTCCTTCTTTGGTGAGGTGCCTACCATTCTTTTGCCTCATGGGCCCAGTAATGCCCAGTAGGCACTTCCCTAACAAGATTCCAACTCCTTTAACTGGAAAAGCATTCCTTAGATTCTTTGTTAGATGTCATAGAAACATATTTGTAATGGGGTTCCTCCTCCGTCTAAAGTCAGCATGTACTTCACCACGGTTTCTTTGTGTCTAGGTTGCTGGAGTGGAGCAGAAGATGTGGAGGCTCCCTTTGAACACAGCATTTCTGTAGGTGTGTCACAGGACAGGACTCCCAAGGCAGGTCTGAGAAAAAGTGATTATGCCTGGGCTGAATGCAAGAAAGGCTTCAGGCCGAAGCACATGCTTGTTCAGGACAAGGGTGTGCACACTGGAAGACAGTGTTTTGTGTGCCGTGAATGTGGGAAAGCATTCAGGTACAGATCCTCATTTGTTGTTCACCAGAGAGTCCACGCTGGAGGAAGGCTTCATGTGTGTAGAGAATGTGGCAAATCTTTTAGGCGAACCTCAGCCTTCAGTCAGCATCGAAGAATTCATTCTGGAGCAAGGCAGTACAAATGCAGCAAATGTGGACAATCCTTTAACCAAAAATCTATCCTTATTTATCTCTGGAGAAGTCACTCTGGAGAAAGTTGTTACTTGTGCAGTGAATGTGTGCAGTCTTTTTGCTGTGGATCTATCCTTATTCAACAACGAACAGTTCACACAGGAGAAAGGCGTTATAAGTGCACTGAGTGTGGGATATCTTTTAGAAGAAAATGTTACCTCATTGTACACTGGAGACTTCACACTGGAGAAAGGTCTTATGAATGCAGTGATTGTGGGAAATCTTTTACCAAAAGCTTGGTACTCATTCTCCACCGGAGAGTACATACAGGAAGGAGGCCTTTTCAATGCAGTATATGTGGGAAGTCATTTACCAACAGCTCAAGACTAATTCTACACCAGAGAGTACACACAGGAAAAAGGCCTTATGAGTGCAGTGAATGTTGGAAATCCTTTAGCCATCTATCTTACCTCAATCAACACCAGACAGTGCATGTTGGAAAAAGGTCTTATGAATGTGGTGAATGTGGGAAATCTTTTTCATCTGGTTCCAACCTCAGTGATCATCAGAGAGTTCACACAGGAGAAAGGCCTTATGAATGCAGTCAATGTGGGAAATCTTTTATCCAAAGATGTCATCTTGTTAGACACCAACGAGTTCACACAGGAGAGAGATCATATGAGTGTAGTAAATGTGGGAAATGTTTCACCATTAGGCAGACCCTCCGTTATCATGAGAAAGTTCACACAGGAGAAAGACCTTATAAGTGCAATGATTGTGGGAAATCCTTTATAGAAAGATGCCATCTTGTTAAACACCAACGAGTTCACACAGGAGAAAAGCCTTATGAATGCAGTGAATGTGGGAAATCTTTTATCATAAGATCCAATCTTGTTGTACACCAGCGAGTTCACACAGGAGAGAGGCCATATGAGTGCAGTGAATGTGGAAAATCTTTCAGCCTTAGGAGCACCCTTCGTGATCATCAGAGAGTTCACACTGGAGAAAGGCCTTATGAGTGCAGTGAATGTGGAAAATCCTTTAGAGTAAATTCTCATCTCATTCGTCACTGGAGATTTCACACTGGAGAAAAGCCGTATAGATGTAGTGAATGTGGGAAATGTTTTAGGTCTAGTGTGAGCCTTCGTTGTCATGAGAGTATTCACACCGGTTCAAGACCTTATGAGTGTATTGACTGTGGGAAATCATATGCCATTAGACCGACCCTTACTCGACACCGAAGAATTCACACAGGAGAAAGACCTTATAAGTGTGGGGAATGTGGAAAATCCTTCCGGCGTAATTCACATCTCAGTGAACACCAGAGAGTTCACACTGGAGAAAAGAATTATGAGTGCACTGAATGTGGGAAATCATTTAGGGATCGTTCCCAGCTCAAAAAGCACCAAACAGTTCACACTGGAGAAAGGCCTTTTGAGTGTAGTGTATGTGGGAAATCTTATACCAGTAGCTCGACACTCGCAAAACACCGGAGAATTCATACAGGTGAAAGGCCTTATAGGTGCAGTGAATGTGGGAAATCATTTAGGGATCATTCCCAACTCAAAAAACACCAGCGAGTTCACACTGGAGAGAGGCCTTTTGAGTGTAGTGAATGTGGGAAATCTTATAGCAGTAACTGGACGCTTACTCAACACCAGAAAATTCACACAGGAAAAGGCCTTATAAGTACAGTGAATGTGGGAGATCTTTCATGAGTAGTTCACATTGCAGTAAACAACAGAGAGTTCACACTGGAGAAAGGCCTTATGAGTGCACTGAATGTGGGCAATCATTTACGGATAGTTCCCAATTTAGTAAACACCAGAGAGTCCACATTGGGTAAAGGCTTTATGAGCATAGTGAATGTGGAAAATGTTTTGTCTTTAGCTTGACGCTCAACACCGGAGAGTTCACACTAGAGTAAGGGTTTATGAGCGCACCCAGTGTGGGAAATGTTTAACCCAAAGCTCTGCACTCTGTCAACATGAGAGACTTGACACTGGATCAAGTTCTTATGAGTCAAGCAAATGTGGAAAATTCTTTAGCTAAAGGACTGTGTTCGCTTCACATCGATTGTTGATACTGCGTCAAGCCTAATGAGTGCAGGGAATGTCGAAAATGATTTCCTAAATCTCCACTCTCATTCAACACTGGAGAATTCACGGTGTAGAAAGTCCTTATGCTGTACCAGATGTGGTGAATCATTTTTAATTTGGCCTTTTTACTACCTTTTTTGTGCTATTTCATTGTTGTTTTAATTGCATTTCCCTAAGGATTCCTGATGAGCAGTTTTTCAGATGTTCATTTACTATATGTATGTTTGTGATAAAATGTCCGCTAATATCTTTTGCTTATTCTTTTATGAAATTTGGCTACTATCCTTTTCTTTGGCAAATAGGGCTGTGAAGCAACGAAGGTGTATGTTGGAATTTCATTCTCAAATACATGACTGACCTCCTTTTATAATGGAATAATTATTTTCAGTACTGGAAGAATATATCCTAATTTTCTTTAAGATTTTTTATGCTGTGCACAATGTAATGGGTACAAATACCATATTTTTTTAATACTAATTTGCACTGTTAACATATTTTCCATTTGTTTCTTAACTTCAGACATTCAATAATGCTATAAAGTCTTACCTTGTAGTGTTTGCTCATTTTCCTGGTTTATCATTGGTGGGTCAGAGCAGATGGAGGCCCAGATGGTATCAGGATAGATTGGGTGTTCAAAGCCCCACAGGGAGGGAATGGGGAGGGCAGTGATCAGACACCCCCAAGGTGCCGGAGTTTGACTCTCAGGTCTCCATTCATCACTGGAGCTTATAGACAATGACCCCCTTCTGAGCCTCAGTTTCCTCCTGTGTGAAATGGGAACTAGAGGTGACCCTGCGCCTGGGCTATTGGAAGAGGTCAAGAGTCAAGGTGCCCATTCACTGCGCAGCAGCTGCACCTATTCTCTCCACCTGTGTGCAGTGACAATCACGGGGCAGGGCACCCCTTTATCCCCTCAGGCGGGAGGGGGCTGTGGGGTAGTGAGGTTTGGTGTGGGTTCCCCACCAGGGAATGTTTGAGTACCTTGCTGGAGCTCCTGGAGGCTCAGTTCACTGACTGTGAGATGCAGGTGATGACTGCATTGACCTTGGCCTCCCTGAGGATCAATAAAAGTAACAAACATGCTGAGTTCTTACTTTTTGAGTATTTTATTTTATTTTATTTTATTTATTTATTTATTTTTTAAGATTTTATTATTTTTTTTCTCCCCAAAGCCCCCTGGTACATAGTTGTATATTCTTCATTGTGGGGCCTTCTAGTTGTGGCATGTGGGACACTGCCTCAGCGTGGTTTGATGAGCATTGCCATGTCCGTGCCCAGGATTCTAACCAATGAAACACGGCAGCCTGCAGCAGAGTGCGCGAACTTAACCACTCGGCCACGGGGCCAGCCCCATGAGTATTTTATTTTTAATTCTCACAACAACATGGTGAAGTGGGAAGTATCGTATTGCTGCAGAAATCCAGGGTCAGAGATAAGAAGTGGGTTCTCCAGGTTCACACAGTGGACAAGTGTCAGATTCAAGTGGCTGGATCATACCCCTGAGTCTTATCTCCAGAGCTGGGTGGTTTAATCTCTTTACCTCAACATGTGATCTCCCAGCCCAGGGCAGACCCACAGTGAGGACGAGGGAGGTGCAGCAGCTGCTGCTGTTTTTGTTGTTGGAATTATTGTCATGATCATTTTCCCCTGTTCCTGTGATGTCCCAGAGCGCTTACCTCCGCCCCCAGGTTCTCAAGGGAGCACCGTTGATTGTGTTTCTCCAGTGGCTTCACCCGTGGGAGGCTTTTCTCTCAGCCACAGTTATGTTAAGTCCAGAGGCTACGTCGTCCTCCCCTTTAAGCTGAGCACAGAGCTCAGGCATTCTGTATGTGCAGGTGATGCTGTAGACCTGTGGGCTCCTGGTCTCACTGGGTAAGGGCTCCCCTCTCCATGTAGGGATCCACAGCCTCCTTGATTCTGCCCTCTCAATCCAGGCCTGGGTGGTCGAGAAGAGCCGTGAACTCACCTTTCCTCCTCCCTGTAGCTCTCACAATGTTCTGGACCCATGTCCTCCATTCCAGTCTTCCTATGTCTCTACTAGGAATCTTTGGGTAGAAACGTCATCTTTCTAAACACAAACCCTCACCCAAGTGCTGCCTGCACATTTGGGCCTCACTCTGAGTTCTTTATTCCAGATTCCACAGAAGGGAACCTTACTGGCCCAGCCTGGTTGGGCCAAGTGTCCCTACAGCCTGTTAGCAGGGTCGTGGGTGAGGGGTTGTTTTCAGAAGAGAGGGCGAGTCAGGCAGCCCTCTGGGAAGACGTTTGCCGTGAGTGCTCCCTGGGTATCTTCCTAAACAACACAATCTCAGTAAAAGTGCCTTTGAGGGCTGCACTCTCGTCCCTTGTTTCCATGGCCTGGGCCATGTTCCTGTGCTGGTCCAGGAGATGTTTTTAGGCGATGCACAGAAACAGCACCAGGTGGCATGCATGGACACCCTGAGGAAGCCGGTTCTTCCTTTCTATTCCCTTTGATTGTTGTCAGGAGAATGTCTTGAAGTTGTGCTGCATCTGTAATGGCCTCCTAACTGTTAACTAATTTCCCTTCTCAACAGAAGGAGCAGCCCTGAGCTGGTCCCAGGAGCTCTCTGGGATTCAGAGCAGTATTTTGACTTTGGTTGTATTTTCATGGTCAGCTTCCATTTGTGGCAAGTCAAAGTAGTTTTCCTAGTTAGCAGAGAGACAAGTGTGCTTTTTAGAATACTCTCTAAGACAGATGGAATGTGGGTTAGTTTACCGAGAGTAAATTAGTAACAATGGTCAGAGCTAAGGTCCCTTTAGCACAGAGCAAGTGTCAGACCTGTTGCAGACAGTGTTCATCTCTACTCATTTAATTCTAATGAAATCTCTATCCTCAGCAAAGTAAGGAAAATTTGGCCACTGTTCTGAGTCCCTCAGAAAGCTTATTCAGTGCAGATGTGCCTTTGTGATGAGGTGCTGTCCTGGGCTTTCTTTCCTTGTGAAATTCCTGTCTTTTATGAAGTGAGCGTGAGAGTAGCTGATAGTTGTCCTTGAAATGTCCTTAATGGACCAAATCACTGTGTGAGTTTTCTAGTTTTAAAACTTTTTTAGAGGTTCATGTACTGTGCAAATCTGGGAATCACTAAGTCATCTCACACAGAGTCCCCTTCCTTGAGGATTAAAGACTCCAGACCACCCTCCCCTCATGGCCCACCTTCTTCATGAATGCTGGCCCCACTTAGTGGCTGTGTCGGGTTCCTCTTTAGTGTCGCACTTGGGAGACTGGCTGTGGAGCCAGATCACCTGGTGAGAATCCTAGCTGTTCCACTCACAGGCTGTGTGGTCCCGGGCAAGTTTCTCAGCCCCTCTGTGCCTCAGGTTCCACCTTGCAAAAATGGGGTGATGCAGTATCTATGTCACAGCGTTGTGAGTGTGAATGAGTTCATGTATGAAAAGGACACAGAACAGAGTCTGTTCCTGAGTGTGCAAGATCGAGGTATGAACCCTGCTGCCATCACTGCTGTTGTTGACATCTTCATCATCATCATGATCATCCTCATCCTCATTGTTGTCATCATCATTCTCATCATCATCATCATCATGGACATGCCTGGACTTGGCATCTTCTGGAACAGGGTTGTGTTGCTGTGTGCTTCAACAGCAAGATGATAGAGAAGGCCAACCTGGGTCTGTGATTTTGATCAGCCACATTTCAGTTCCATGTCCTTCACAAAGCAGTTAATCTCCGACCCTCAGTTTCTTCATCTAAAAATGAGGGGTTTCCTGCACCTGCTACATGAGGAGGCTGCAAGGAAAACCCCAAATAGAATCTTTTAGTTCAGGGCCTACAGGAAGGGCCATCTCCTTCTTACAGAGGCTCAGTAAAGACACGTAACATGCTCCTGAATGAGAAAACTCAACATTTTATACATGTTAATTCTACAAATTAGTCTATAAATGTAATGAATTTCATAAACTTATAATGCAAGTGAAATGCCTGAAAAAGTCACTGAGTCATGTGAACACCCTACAAATATTGGTTCTGAACTTACTGTTAGGGATCAGCATCCTGTGGCAGCATGGCGCAGGGATGGAGCATCTGGACTCAGCTAGCGTGTGAGTCCTTCCTGGTGCTGACACTCACCAGCAGTGGGTCATGGGACCCAACCTTGAACTTCTCTTGGCCTCGGTTTTCATCTCCACACCAGGGATAATAATATGAGTACCCCCCTCATAGAGTTACTGTGTGGAAAAAAATAAATAAAAAACCGTAGCACACGGTTGTTAGAACTCCGCCGGAAGCCAATGTTGCACGTGTATGTGGGCTGTTAGCTTTGTGTGCCTTGGGGTGGGGTAGGATGGCAGAGAGCAGCTTCTCCGTCCAGTTTCAGCCTAATTCACCTTGCTGCCCAAGGCCTCTTGGAAAGACTGACAGGCTTCTGGGTGTCAGCTTGGGTCCACCTGCCTCCATTATGTGAGGACCCAGAGGTCACTGTGGAGCCAGGCGGTTGCTGTGATAACATCCAGTGCAGGTGGGAACAGCACGAATTGAGCCCCTTCTTTCTGGTGTATGTCCCATTTTCCCCAGCACCTATCAAGGAGACCTGTTCACTGGGACGTGCTCAGCATCTGTGTGCCCTGAAGTCCGGAATCCCCTTGGGCAGGTGTGACTGGCTGTGAGGGATGGTGTGGGAACCATAGTTGACACAGAATCAGGCGAGATGAATACAAGTGGGGCAGACTGCAGGTGAGTAGAGAAGACATGTCCCTGCTGGGGCCTCCACAAATATTCCCAAGAATAGGGAGGTGCACCGTGAGCGTGTACAGAAATTCTCAGTATGTCCAGTATTGTGTCCCTCACGGACCAGGTCCGTGGCTGGACAATCTAAAGATTCTGTAGATGCCCACGGCTGTACCTGGAGGGCGCTGCTGCACAGGCAAGAAACCAGGAATCGAGAGGAGAGAAGGCCCGTGGTTCATAGGTCTTGCGTGACCCACTTCTAGGTGCTGGTGGCTCAGGGGAAAATAGCCTTTATTACCCGACAATTTTTTTTTTTACCGCTGAGGCAGAGCTCCTCCTCCGAGCATATGAAGGGAGAGGTAGTAAATAGCGATTTCGGACACAGGCTCGGGCCCGACGGCGGAGACGGAGCCCCGGGTACTGGCGGGTGGCGGCCGCGGGCAGAGTGGCCTGCGAGCCCGAGGTTGGCGAGCAGGGGTGCGGGCTCGCCGAGGGGCTCCGAAGCGGAGGGAGGGGACAGGACGGGCGGCGGGCGGGACACCCACCTGCAGGGAGGTGAGGAGGGGCCGCCCTGACGCCCGCGCGGAGGGGTTGGGCTGCGGCTCCCTGAGGGTCTAACGGGAAGGGCCTGAGAAGGGGTCTCAGCTGGGTAAGAGGCGTTCTTCCCAGGGAAAGTGACTGTTACAAAAATAACTGTGCCCCGGAGCTGAGCCGAGAGGGACTTGGGTCCAGTGAGGGAGAACTGGGGCAAACAAAGAAAGCTTCCCTATCTAGAAGCTAAGTTAGTTGGGGAAATGGAGGCAGGCATGGTGTCCGTTACGGCAGCTTCTGGGAATTCTGAAGGGTGGGCTGGAGGTTCTGGGTCTTGGGAGTACCCGCTCCTTTGCTCCCATTCGTATTGAGATGTGGTGACTTGAAGTTGGTACTCCCAGGGTAGTCACTGAAGACACATGTACATGTTTTTTCTGTGACTGTTGGCTGTTCCAAACTCAGTCCCTACACTTTCCCTTGCTGGGTTAGGCTGCAGTTTCTGTGTTTCTCTTACCTACTGTTTCATGTCCTGTCAAAAGCTAGAAGCTGGATTTGAGGGATGTTTGTCTGTTTCTTTCCCACTTGATAACGTGGTCTATGGTGGGTACCATATCTCTGACCTTAGAAGTGGGCAGTCAGCAATCTCATTATCTGCACTGCAAAGGGGCTCAGGGATCCCCAGCTCTCAAGAGATCTTCTGACCACGATTGATGAAACTTTTGTGGGACTTAGACTTGAGTATTTCCCAGGGAGGTAAAGGTTAGGTGGAATCAAGCCTGGAACTATGAGGTGATATCTCTAAGGAAGGGATTTGGGGAAGAGTGAGCAATTCCATTCCAGAAGGTTGGCATCACCTCTTTCTTCATCTACTTCTTTAGGAGACTAGGTTTCTGTGCTGTTAGAAAGTTGGGTCAAATAGCCAGGCACTTGGGCAGGGCGTGAGTAGAGAAAAGGCAGCTGGATTACCAAGGGACAGGAGTCCCCTCCTCCCATGTATTTTAAATGGTCTGCTGACCTCCTTAGGCCCTCATAGATAGGAGCTTATTGCATTTTCTCTTATTTTACTTCCTCCTTTTTCCTTTTTATTCTACTGTATTTTATAACTACATTTCTTCTTAATTACAAAAGTAATATGTACATATTTTAAAATATTCAGGCTATACAGAAGTGCAAATCTTCCCACACATACCTCACTCATTATATTTCATTCTGAAAGGTCAGAGATAAGAGACAGCAGATCAGAATAATCTTGCTTCACTTTGGGGGATGTGCCACCAAACGCAATTATGTTTTCATGTTCTCACCAAACTCTGGTTTCTCATTCTTTTCTCAGTGTTCCCTTCTGGGATGATACTCTGATTTATTGTGCTCCTTTCAGGGTCATTTTGTCTTGCTTCTATCAAGTTCAACCGATAGAGAGCTCTACTCTGGGTTATCTCTCACCTCCTTAAATACACCCCCCTCCCCCCGAGTTGTGCACTGAGTATCCTAGGAAATGTCCAGATAGATGGCCAAAACTTTTTTCTCTTTTATGGGCAGAAAAGAAATGTTTGTTTGGGAGAATTATTGGCATCTCTGCTAAAGTGAGGAATTTGAGATCTCTATCTTCTGGTCCATGGTCTCTGCATGCTCAGATTATATGACTGTCCTTTCATTATCCCAAAAGAAGATGATGATTCTCCTAAGGAGCAGCCGTATCTGTCGTTCTGTAGTGATAGAAGCTCCCAAGTTTCTCTGGGTTTGAAATTGGTTTTCCTCTAAACCTCAGTACAACTGGGACATTTCCTACTACCACCTTATTAATTGAATTTGTCCTTCTTGGCTTTAGAAACCCTCTAATGTGCCCAGCCTTTGTACAGTGCTCTCAGTAACCTCGATGTTGTCCCCCAAAAGCTTTTATTTTCTCTCCTGCAAAGCCAGTCCTAGAAATATTGTGTAGATGTGTGTGTGTGTGTGTGTGTGTGTGTGTTCTTAATCTTCTCTAGGCTTTGCCATTTTCTACATCTTGTTGGTATCCTATCTCTTTCTTCTGTACATCCCTTTTGTCTTTTCCACCTTCTCCTTAATCAAATCCTACCTTCAAGAAATGATCTGGAATTGCTCCATATTAAGGTGGAAGTAACAAATAGTCACTTAAAGTATTAATTCTTCCAAGAGTTTTTGCTCCTTAAGAGGGAAGAGAGCTAAGGAGTGGAATTATCAATATGGAATTTCAAACATAGATCTGGAGTTACAAAACTATGTTTGGTGAAGAGAGTTTTCCCATCGCCCTTGAAGTCACACCTCATATCTTCTAACTCTTACTTTGCCCACGAGCAAGGATTGCTCTTCTATGGTTTGCTTGTTTGTGTGCACTGATAGGAATTTGACTTGTGAGGAGGCACAGGGTGGGAGAAGCAAGCGTCTGGCCTGCTCTCTAATACTAAGGCATTTCAGATTGGAAAGTAATTAAAGTGTGAGTCAATGAACTTAAAATAAGGAAATGCAGCAGGCATCTAGGAAGAGGGATACCTTAAAACCCTATACAATACACTCCCACTTCCCAAGAGTGTTTTAGGAACAATTTAGTCATTGACTGAACAGTAACTGAGCTGAGTCAGGAGCCTAGGTGAGCACAGCGTGTGCAGATTTCTGGGTCCAGGCTGTAGCTTCTGTTTAGGGGCAGTGGGTATCTTTTCAGAGTGTCCTTTCGCTCTGTGGTGATTTGATTTTTTTTTTTTTAACTTGTGTTTCTCAAGTTCAGGAATTAATAGAAATAATGACCCAAAGTTTTTTAAACATTTAACATCAACTGAAAATTCAGAGAACTTAGTTTTTTCAGCCACAGTTGCTTCAGTCTTAGGGTGGAAGGGCCACATATTGGGTGTGATTAGGCCATCTGAGGCAAAGTAACAGGTGACAGGAAAAGCAGTCAGCTCATGTGAGTTGCAACAGTACCTTGTGGGCTGGGTCCCAAGAGGGCCCTTCGTCCAAGGGAGATCACAAAGACGAAAGGAAGAGATTTGGTTCTCTGAGGCCTATTAAAAACATTCCCAAATGGAACTGGGTAAGAATCTATCCAGATGGTACGGAGGGAGGAGTAGATGGAGGAGGGAAGCAGGATAGCTTTGGTCTTAATTAACTGAGGGAGCATTTAATGAGCACCTACTAGGGACCAGGCATTGTGCTCTGCTCTCGAGGCTCAAGATGACATAAAAAATAGTCACACTTTCTGAGAAGTTCATAGTTTAGCAGAGTAGATAGACACAAACAATGAACTCATATAATGTAATAACTGCTGTCATAGAAATATATTCTTTATACCATGGGACCCAGAGGAATCAGTGATGAATTCTGCTGGGGTAAGAGGGTAATTATGCAATTTTGTGGAGAAGGTGACATTTGAAATGACCTTAAAGATGCATTAGGAGTTTGCTAGGCAGATAGTGGGGAAGGGCATGCCAATCTTTCCAGGTCAATAATAGGGAGTTTATACTACCATGCTGATGAGAGATAAGTATGCTTTTTGCCTCTTGGAGAAATATAAGGGAGAAGTGGGGGAAGTGGAAGGACTCTGGTTTGAACCAGTGACTCATCGATTAACATTGGGTCAACATGATGAAAAAGAGCTGAACCAAATAGTGAAACTCTCTGTTCAAGATTCTGGTGATTTTGGTCTAAACAAAGTTGAAGAGTTGAAGGCATTTACTAGCTTCTGCCCTATCTTCCATACTCAGTAAATCTTTTACGTTAATCCCAAGGCCCATTGAATCCTGAAAAAGTTACCACTTCTTTCCCTATCACCTTCCATTCAATTGCTTCTATTGCAACCAGCTTGGCCCGGTTTGGTCAAGAACTTCTAGAGAGGCATAGTAATGAGTGAGTCCTTCTGTCAGAAGGCCATGGGATAGGATCCCAGTTCCCAGGGAAGGCCTGGGTCTTCCTAACTTGTTTTTAGTCCCAAAAGAAGTACTTACTTAAACTGAATAGAGGCAGAACTCTATCCAGCCTAAGCTCTTGTTCCTGGCCTGGTGCCCTCTTTGGAGTTCAGTTCAGAATCTCCTGCTTACTTCAGAGGTATAGTTGCCAAGGTAACCTGGCAAGTCGATTGACTTTATTTGCCTCAGTTTCCTCACTGTAAAATACAGAGAAACTGGATTAGAAGACCTCTAGTCTGCCTCTTATGTAGCAAAGTAACCTTATGGGGTTTGGGAGTAGGCTAGACTGCAGGGGCTATGTATCTGGAACTGTCTCTATTGATAAGTGACAGACTTCTGGAGGCTTTGTATGTAGTTGGCACAGGAACTCAAAGCTACAAGTGGAAGGGGGCCTGAGGAAGGGAGTCTGGCTCTAGACGGGATTGGCAGGCTAAGAAACCTTTCCTATTTATATTTTCCTGTGCTGCTGGGAGAGCCGCCCATATTAAAGAACTTGCCTCTTCATCCTCCTCCTTGCTCTTCCCAATGGGCTAATGCCATGGTCAAGCCTCAGTCCTCCCTAGTTAGTGGCCATTTGATGAACCATTCTCGTGGAGCTCCACTTCTAAGAGGTTAAATCTGATTTCTTCCCTTCTGAACTGAAAAGGTTGAAGGGAGAAATAACCTCCTCCTTTTTTTTGCCTCAGGTTTGAAGGTAATCATGACACCAACTTGACTGGCTGTGGTTTATTTTTTGCCTTTGAATGGATGATTTTCCCACAGTCAACTGTTAGCAAAAAAATCACCACCAGAATAGGGAAGAAATCAAATGACTCTTATACATATTATTTCATTTGTGTACCCCTGATCTCTTGAGAGTCTAGTTATTGCATAAAAAGCGTGATACACTTATAAACATGTTGAAATTAAAGATTAAGGCACAGAGATGGGACAGGGAAGATAGGACATGTTCTTGAGGTGACACCTTGGCGTGGGAGGTAGTCTTTTCTAACCCAGTAGTTACTAATCTCTGACAATCCAAGGTTGCTTAGTAGCTAGAAAGTTTGCTGATCGTGTCTGGGCTCTGGCTTGACTTACCCTCTGTGGGGGTTAGTGACAACGGCTTTGCAACCTGATGTGTCTGTGACTGTTTCCTATCTTCACACTTCCCCAATTCCCAACTGTTTTCCCAGGCCTGGAGTGAGGTGTCTGCCCGTGAGAATTCGGTCCATTCTAACTCCCATGTTTTCGTGTTGTAGAGCAGTAACCTTGAGGCTTAGTGTTCTTCTGCCCCTTGGATCACATGCTTTGAAATAGACAAAAATGTGAGGGAGTAAGTGGAAGAATCTGGTAATTTTTCCTGTTGTTTCTTAGGAGTATGATATATGTATGTCAGCTAAAGAAAACTTGATTAGCTTATCATTTGTAGGTTTTTTTTCCTCTTGTGTCATTTGTGTTCTGTTTTAAAGTGTAGGGTTATGATGGCCTATCCTTTTTTCCTATGAAACAATGCATATGAAGTACCACATAAATTTGTAAAAATAATTCATCCTCACAGATGCTGAGAAGCCCTAAGAGAAACAAATTTCTTAAATGTACCCAGAACTTTGAAATTGAAATCGAATTCTGCTCTTTGCTGCTTTCACGTATCCCTGCCGGCAAGATCCTTGTAGAGAAGGAAGCTGAGGCTCAGAAAGGCAAAGGGAGTGAGGAGCTTAAGATCCCAGGGGATCAACTGGAAAAGCAGAGACTAAAACTCAGGATTGCCGACTCCAAAGCCCTTACCACTGCATGGACCGCCTCTGTCTACTTTGCCTTCCCACTTTCATAATTGCTCCATCGCTTTAGTGGCAGGGCTGGAGAATCCTCTGCCCCCTGGAGAGCTGTATTCAGCCCTCATCTTAATGTCACCTCGCAGTGCTTTAGTGGTAACCATAGCCTATAGGCTGGTCAGAGACTGGACTTCCTCCCATCCCTACTAACCCATTTTTCAGTGTCAGGCCTCTCCAAAGCAATATTTTTAAAACTTTTTTTTATCACAACTCATTAAAAAAACATTTTACATCATAACTCAGTGTGTGTACATACACACACAAGTGAAACATTTTCACAAGATGATTCTTAATGCTTATTATTTGCAACACTTGATATTTTTTGTTCTATTTTAAAATATCCTTGTTATGATCCACCAAGTGATTTCAAGGTCACTATTGGCTTACAGCCCACAGTTTGAGAAACGCTGCTCTAACGGTTTGAGGATAAAAAGAGCTAAAGAACTATGACTAGTGATTAAGAAGCTAATTAATACTGATTCTTAGAGTACTGGTTCCCAGAATTTTGGATTTCGTGGACCAATTAATTTAAATTTGGGGGTTTTTATTTTTCCATGTAAGGATATTTAGAAAGCTTACTACTGCCTATCAACACCATTATTTTTTAAAAAGCATTAAAAAAGTTATTTTAAAAACTTTAAAAATATACATTTCTTGTGAAAAAAGAAATAATTATATAGAATGAAAAAATATGAATCCTTTACATAGCGCCCTCCTCAATTCCACTCTCCTCCCAGGCACTGCTAACAGATAGGTGGATATCCTTCCATACCTTTTTCTATGCAGGGTTTTGTTTTGTTTTACAGAAATAGAATCTAATCGTGTTTTGCTCTATAACTTTTTGTTTTTTACACTTAAAAATAGGTCTTAGAGGTTTTCTCATGCAATAGATATTTACCTTTGAGAGAAAATTGATACTAAGAAAGTGAGAAATTAGAAATCTTGTTATAAAGGATACTCTTTCAAACTGAATGAATTTAGCTTTAAGAAAAAAAATACAGGGCCAGCCCCATGGCCGAGTGCTTAAATTTGTGTGCTCTGCTATGGCGGCCCAGGGTTTCACTGGTTTGGATCCTGGGCGCGGACATGACACCGCTCATCAGGCCACGTTGAGGCGGTGTCCCACATGCCACATCTAGAAGGACCCACAACTAAAATATACAACTATGTACTGGGGGGATTTGGGGAGAAAAAGCAGAAAGAAAAAAAAACGGAAAAAGAATATTGGCAACAGTTGTTAGCTCAGGTGCCAATGTTTAAAACAAAAAAGAAAAAAGAAAAAATATACAGCAATTTCAAATCTCTGAGGTTCTCAAGCCAAGTGGGAAATGCAGAATTTTATGTAGAAACAATTCTCCAACACTTTAGTGAGGTACAATTTACATGTAATAAATAGCACATATTTAATCCATAAAGTTTGAAATATTCATGGCAAATATGTATATGTGTTTGTAGCGCATTCTCTTCCCACCCATCCCACAGAAACAGACACACGTGCACACGCACACATACACTGGTAAATTCATCATCAAGAACAAGATAATGAGTGTAACAATGTTTCCCAACATTACCTCCTGCCCCTAGAGAATCCCTCTCTCCCTGCCTTCCATGATCTTCCTTCCTTAGACAATCATTTATCTACTTTATTTCAGTATATATTAATTTTCCTTTTCTAGAATTTTATTTATTTATTTTTTGTGAGGAAGATAGGCCCCAAGCTAACATCTGTTGCCAATCCTCCTTTTTTTTCACTTGAGGAAGATTAGACCTGAGCTAACATCTGTGCCTATCTTCCTCTATTGTTTGTACGTGGGATGCTTCCACAGCATGGCTGATGAGCAGAGTAGGTCTGCAACCGGGATTAGAACCCACGAACCCTGTCTGCTGAAGCAGAGCATGCTGAACTTTAAACACTTGGCCACAGGGCTGGCTCTTAGAATTTTAAATAAATCAAATCTTTATTCCATTTTTGTGGTTTCTTTCTTACTGCATAATTATTTTGAGTTTTATCTTTGTTGTGTGTATAACTTATTCTTTTTATTGCTGAATAATCTATGTATGGATAGGACACAATGTTTTATCCATTTATCTCTTTCTTTAAATGTATGTTGTTTCCAGGTTTGGCTATTAGAGATAAAGCTACCAAAGATACTTATGTCAAGCCTTTATATGAAAACATGTTTCATTTTTTGAGTTAATATCTAGAGTGTAATCCTAGGTCAGATGGTAAGTTAACATGTTTGTCTTTAAGAAACTGCCAAATGGGGGCCAGCCCACTGGTGCAGCGGTTAAGTGCGCATGTTCCACTTCGGCAGCCGGGGGTTCACCAGTTCGGATCCCAGGTACAGACATGGCACCGCTTGGCAAGCCATGCTGTGATGGGCGTCTCATATATAGAGTAGAGTAATATGGGCGTGGATGTTAGCTCAGGGCCAGTCTTCCTCAGCAAAAAGAGGAGAGTTAGCAGCAGATGTTAGCTCAGGGCTAATCTTCCTCAAAAAAAGAAAAGAAAAGAAACTGCCAC
This sequence comes from Equus przewalskii, assembly GCF_037783145.1. Taxonomy (NCBI): domain Eukaryota; kingdom Metazoa; phylum Chordata; class Mammalia; order Perissodactyla; family Equidae; genus Equus; species Equus przewalskii. The sequence continues at coordinate 26,820,027 of NC_091839.1, read as the reverse complement.
ATGGTTCCAAAGTGGTTATACAATGTTATGTTCCAAACAGTAGTGTATAAGAATTTGGGTTTTCAAGATCCTCACCAACACTTTGTGTAATCAGTCTTTATAATTCTAATGTGTGTTTTTTTGAATGTCCTTGAAAATAAATAAATAGAAGGAAGCACAGTGCCTGGTAGGCTCCTTTGACTTCAAGAGGCACCTTTTCTGCAACAGGAATACTATACGTCCACTAGTGTTTGTGGAAGACAGGCCAGCTTGAGGGGTTCCTAGAGCAGGAAGAAGTTGGCACAGATCTGGGCTGTGGCACAAGCAGTCCTGCCACTGGGGCCATATGGTTCAGCAGACTCCTTGGTGTGGATGGTGTCTGTGGTGGAGAAGGATGCAGTGTAGGGTGTTAGCAAGTCCCATCTGGGGAATCACAGTGCAGGCTGCTGAGGCTCTAGAGGAAGTCCATGCCATCTGCAGTACAGATTTATAAATCACTGTGAAACAACTTGTGTTGTGTCATTGTGCCCACATAATAACAGAAGACTGAAATACGGGGCATCATCTCCATGCATCCAGAACGACCCACTGTGAGGAGAGTTCTCTTGGACCATCCAAGTCATAAGGTCAGACGGGCACTGCTGAGTTCCATTGTACGGGAGAGATGTACAGGCAGGATCGAGCCAGATCAACTCCAGAGAATACAAGCAGGCTGCATGAGCAGGTAGGGGAGACCCCAGCACGGTAGGAACAGCTCACTGCAGTATCCTGGGTATCCTGGGTGATCTGCACAGCCAGCTAAGGGGAGGAGAAAGCCTGAGCTTGGGTTCTGCTTGGGTCGCTTTGATTTGTGAGGGAAGTAGAAATTAGTGGAGGCTGCGTCACAGCTACAATCAGGATGTCCTGGAAAGACAGTGGAGAAGACAAACTTTCCCAATGGGTGGAGCTGTGAGCTGGTCATCCATTTTGTGTGGAATAATAAGTATCCCGAGGTGGCAACATATATAGATCCCAGGGCAGCAGCCGATGATCTGCCCTGGCAAAGAAGGAAGAGTTGAGAAGGTAGTTGATGAGGAGGTCTGGTGTACAGGCCTGTGGATGCACTTATGGGAATGTGAACATATGGGAAGTGTTCTGTATGGTTTATTAAAACACCCCCCAAAACATTACCAGCCACCCTGGAACGGGTACCATCGCCACATGAGTGCTCTGGAACTCCAGCCCTGCTCTTGCCCCTGGGACCTTATACCGTCTGTTTCTTCTCCAAGGAACATCTTCCCCATATATCCTCACAAGTCACTCTCTCCCGCCCTCTAGTTGTGTGCTGCAATACCATCTCTACAATGAGAACAACGCTGAGCCCTCTATTTCCTTGAAATCCTCCTGACCCCCCACGCTTGTCATTTTCAGTGCTGCTGTTTTATATTTGCACACGTGTCACCTTATAATTTACTATATTACATGTTTTCTTTGTGACTATTGGCTACTCCCTTCAGTTTGAATGAAGGCTGTATGAGGACACATTCTTTTGTTCCCTGATGTATGATATTGGTCTGGATGAGCCTCTGAGTCAGATGAGATGTTCAGTCAATGTTTGTTGAAGCTTTCCTTCCACATTCTTCCACGTCGTTCTACTCTCACCTTGCCATTCCTTTCCCTCCAGGTTTGTTTTTCCTCAGAGTTGTGATGATTGAAAAGGATTCCCACCTTGAAGATACAAGAGTTTCATGCTAGTCAAGTTTCTAGCATAGCCATGGTCTCTACTTAATTTTCTCACATATTAGAACTCAGTGTCTCCTAGTCAACACATCTGTTCTCAGGATTCACGGATCCCTTTCTCCTCTAGCTATTGAGTCCTTCTCAATGGACATCCCCATTAATCTGTTTGAGTAACCCTCTGTAATTTGCTCTCCTCACTTGTTTTCCAGAGAAACTCTCCACTCCCTCTGCAGACACTGCCGCCGTACTTCCCAGTGAAATGATAATCACTTCCCAGCAAGGAGATGAGCTTGTTGTGTCCCAAACCTTCATGTCAGGTTCAGGTGCCCACTTTCCACGCTTGCACAGATGCATCACTGCAGCCACTGTCCTGGCAGCAGGTGTAGAGTTGGGAAGTAACCACTGTTACCAGGTAAATGTTATGTTCTTATGAAGGAATACATCACGTCTCAGAAAATTCAGTAAGAAATGTTACATAGAAAAAGAGTTATACTTTCTGAGGTCACAAATAGTGACATAGAATTGGAAGGGCCATATTGTAAAGGACCCAGAGGCATTGTCTCATCTCATGTGCTTGCCTTGAACTGCCTAGTATGTCCTCTGTGTTTCCTCTTATAACCTGTCTGGATTATTCTTCTTGTTGAGCAAACATACTAAACCTCACAACATCCATTCCATGAGCTTCACTCCATGTAGCATGAAGAGCAAGAAGACAGTGTATTTTATTTGCAATTTTTGTGTGGACATTTAATGTCTTTATAGCTATTGTTGGATATAAATGTCTGAAAAATAGGAAGGAAGCAAGCTCTTTTTCTCAGCACAGTTAGAATGTTACTAAGGTTCTTGATGTAGTCATAGATGTTGTAATCCTTCCAGAATTGCCTCAGTGTCTTCCTCAGTTGCAGCAATAGCCTGGGCTAAGGGTCTTCCTTGGGTAGTAGGCCTTAAAGGAAGCTGTAACTCCTTGATCCATTAGTTGGACCAAAGAGGTGGTGTTTGGAGGGGGAAACACCACTTTGGTATTGGGATGAAGATCACCAGTAAAAGGAGGATGTCTGGGACCATAATCCACAACACACAAAATATTGAAAGGTCTGTCATTCTCAAAACAGTACTTCTCAATTTCGCTGGCATAACAACTGAGGAGGGCATCATGGAAGAGGAGCTGGGTCATCCATGACTTCTCATGGCTCCTGTCATTCACTGGCAGTGTGTACTTATTGACAGGCTTGAAGGCCCTGGGGTTCTCACTGTACAAAGGGTTTCAATCTGTACCCTGCAACATTGCCCCCAAGGTGTGACTGTTATCCTGTCCTTAAAAGTCTTGAAACCTGGCATTGACTCGGCCTTCTTATGCGTTAAATTCCTTTCAGGCATCCATTCCCAGAATAGAGAGGTTTCATCCATGTTGAATATTTGCTCTGGCAAGTAATTTTCCTCCACAATCAGCTTATCTGGGGTTTCCAAAAGTTCTTCAGCTGCCTTCACATCAGCACTCACAGACTCACTGCGCACTTTCACATTATGTAATGAATAACAATTCTGGAATCATTTAAACCACCCAGAGGTAGCAGTAAAGTCAACATTATAGTCGAGTCGAGCCTTTTCTTTCAACATCGCAAAAAACTTACTGCTTTGGCCGTGATCGTCATGGTGCTAAGAGAGAGATGCTTCTATGTCTGATCTTCAATCCAGGTCATTAGAAGTTTCTCCATGTCTCATGTAGGTCCTTCTTGAATTTTTGTTAGTCTTATCGCCTTCAATGAAGCAGATCCCTTAACACATTCTATCACTTTGGTCTTGTTCTTCAAGATTGTAGCTATAGTGGAATGGGAGATGTCTGACTAGTGAGCAATAACCATCATTGATTTCCCACCCTTGTGGTCCTTAATCAGTTTTAATTTGGTTTCCAGGTCAGTCATCTGATGTGGCCTCTTACTGGCAGCATTAGCATTGAATTTTGTTTGCTTAGGGGCCATGATGAACAAATTGACATGAGATTAAATGGAGCACAGGAGAAAAGGATGCAATTAAGAGACTCAGTAAACATGAGATGTATGAGGCCACTGTTGGCAAAACCTGGCATAATGTTTTACAGTTAAATTTTTTTTTTTGTAAGTGGAAAGAGTATCCTCTAAAATAACAATAAAAAGTACAGTATAGTAGAACCAGCCCTGATGGCCTAGCAGTTTTAACTTTGGGTATGCTCTGCTCTGGCTGCCAAGGTTTGGTTCCTGGGTGCAGAACGATACCACTCATCTGTCAGGAGCCATGCTGTGGTGGTGGCTCACATAGAAGAACCAGAAGAACTGACAACTATACACAGCTATGTGCTGGGGCTTTGGAGGTGGGGAAGAAGGAAGAAGGATGAGGATTGGCAACAGATGTTAGCTTAGGGCAAATCTTCCCCTGCAAAAAAAAAAAGTACGATATAGTACAGTCATACACCCCATAATGATGTTTCGGTCAAGGACGGACCACGTATATGACAGTGGTCCCATAAGATTAGTACCATATAGCCTAGATGTGTAGTAGGCCATACCCTCTAGGTTTGCTTAAGGACACTGTGATGTTTGCACAACGATGAAATTACCTTACGTTGCATTTCTCAGAATGTATCCCCTTCTCCAGGCAAAGCATGACTGTGAATAAACACATAAACCAGTAACATAGTTGTTTATTGTCATTATCAATTATTATTCACCATACATAGTTATATGTGCTATGCTTTTATGCAACTGGCAGCTCAGAAGGTTTGTTTACACCCTGATTACCCCAAACGTGAGTAATTCATTACGCTACAACATTACAATGGTTACAGTGTTGCTAGGCAATAGGAATTTTTCAGTTCCTATATAAGTCTTATATGTGACCACTATCCTATATGTGGTGGGTCGTTTACTGAAATGTCATTATGCGGCACATGACTGTAGTTTGCATCTATCTTCCCACTCTCTCCTGGCTTGTAAGTTTTCTGCTGAGAAATAAACTGATATCCTTGCAGGATTCGCTTGTATAACATGAGTTTGTTTTCGCTAGCTGTTGTCAAAATGTTCTCTTTGTAAATGCTTTTCAACAGGTTTATTAGAAAGTGTCTCAGTGACGTTCTCTTTGGATTGAATCTGTATGGCACCTATGAGCATCATGTAGCTGGATGTCCACTTCTCTCCATAGCTTTGGGAAGTTTTCACCATTACTTCTTTAAATAAGCTTTTTATCCTTTATTTCTCTCTTTATCTAGGGCTCCCATAATTTGAATAATGTTTTGCTTCCTGTTCCATAATCCATGTAGGCTTTCTTCTCTGTTTTTCTTTTTTTTTTCTTTTTTCTCCCCTCATTGGAAAATTTAAAGACCTGTCTTCCAGTTACAGCTTCTTTCTTTTGCTTGATCAAGTTGGATGCTGAGGCTCTCCATTACGTTTTTCATTTCATTCATTGTATTATTTAGCCACAGAATTTCTGTATCATTCTTTTTTTAAATGGTAGAACGTTGGCATATTATTATTCATATAAGCATTTAATGCCAGAGAAATGAAGGTAAATTACAAACAGAATTTTTGTGTGTACAGGAGCCGGCCCCGTGTCCAAGTGATTAAGTTCATGGGCTCCGCTGCGGCGGGCCAGGGTTTCGCCAGTTCGGATCCTGGGCACGGACATGGCACCACTCGTCAGCCCACATTGAGGCGGTGTCCCACATGCCACAACTAGAAGGACCTGCAACTAAGATATACAACTATGTGCCGGGGGGATTTGGGGAAATAAAGCAGAAAAAAAGAAAAGAATTTTTGTGTGTACATGAAATTTCCATTGTAAAGTACAGTTTTATATCACAGTAGTTCAAATGCATTTCTCTACAGGTATTTCCACATTGCTCCTTTGGAATGATTTCCATCATACCTAACATGTGTTTACCAAGGACCTGGAATCTAAACAAACAAACGAAATTTCATATGACTCACTTTTAGATAAATGCGTTAAAAAATAAAGTCATCAGATGATTGAGACTGTTAATTTCCAACAGACACTTTGTGGAAATGTTCCTCTGATACAACAGTTATAAGTTTGAACCATCAAAAAATAAGGGCAGAACATGAGTAAAAGAAAATAAACTTTGCCCCTTAAGCATCCCATAGTCCTAATGCTTTGACCAAAGCAATGCAAGGCATTTTTCCTGCAAACTAAATGGGTCTCCAATATTTCCATCTAGTTGAGATTCAGAGATAGAAACCTAAGGACGTATAATCGTATATATGCCATCTTGCCCTGGTTGCTTTAGTTATGCCTGAAGAGTTTTACCCATACAAGCCCGAAGGTGGAAGGACAGGTAAACTGATCTGGTAATTGACAAGAGCTGACTGTAAAAGCACAAGCTAGCTGAGTTAGTGCAGCCCTGTGGGAAGTTTTCTCACACACACAATGAGTAGAACTGTCCTGCTCAAAAGACCAGTGCAAGGACAGTCAATTTAGAAAGAGACAGAAACATTCTTCTCGCCCACATGTTACCTGCCACACGACTTCTTAAAAGGTAGATAGTATTAAGAGGATTTATTTGTTGTGAGTGTGTGTGTGTGTGTGTGTGTGTGTGTGTGTAATGATCTAGTACTGTTCCATTTCTTCTTCTGCTTTTGACATGTCTTCCTAGTTCCCTGTGGTATCAAATTAGAATTAGGAATGCCGTCAGTAATGGATAGGCTATTCCCAACTATTCACTAATCAATTCACTTGTCAGTTCTTCATATCTGAGCACCTTCTTGGAGAGTGCCCATACCAAGAACTGCAGTAGCACCTATTGAAGGTGTGGGGGTGATTATTCTTCCTTGTTGCTCCTCTGTGTCCATGACCTCAATGGGTGCAGGCTGTATGGGTGAGGGCAGATGAAGGTGCGCCTTCCACCTGCAGCTGGTGGCAAGCCCCCTGCTTGCTCCACTCAGCCTGGCCTGGCACCAGTGACTGCACCTCACCATGCCCTTGACCTGCTGCTGTTCTGTTCCTCTTTATGGTTTCTGTTTTTGTTGAAAAACTTGCTTTGTTTTTGTATTGTTTACCTAGTTTGTTGAATTGCCTGTTTTCTTGTAGCTCACTGGCTTGGTTAAAAGAGTGATTTTGAATTCTTTGTCTGGCTGTTTGTAGAACTCCATTTCTTTGAGGTTGTTTCTGATAATTGATCGTGTTCCTTAGTGTCATGTTTCCCTGATGTTTTTATGTTTCTAGTTGCCTTATGTTGATGTCTGCTCATTTGATGGTGTGGTCGCCACCAGTATAGTCTCCATGCAGTTCCATGACCTGAGAATGGTGTCCATGAAGACAGCAGGCATCCTCCTTACACAAGGCTGTGGGCGTCTACAGCAGTGGAGAAGGCTGCTGAGGATCTCAGGATCTTGTTTTCTCCCATGGAGGACATAGTGGCCAAGTAGATCCCTCTTGGTGCCGAGTCCACCTCTCAGGCACCGTGTTGGTGGTGGCAGCACTGGTGTCTGATGAATGGGCACCAGTGGAGCAGATACAAAGCTGGGGTCTGGTGTGTTGGCACTTGAGAAATTTCAGCGGTTCTGGGATCTGGGACTTTGGACAGACATCAGCAGTTTTGGCTTTGGTTTGTAAGATGGGAGCTACACACTAAGCAACCCTGGAGGCTGTGTCCATGGAAACACAGTGGCTCTGGAGAGCTGGATAGTCTACAGCAAGGGTGTCTCCTGTGCCTGAGATGCAGGTGTACATGGTGCAGCTGTGGAGTCAGGGTCTGGAATGTGGACACACATGGTGCAGGCACAGCTCTGGGGTCCAGGATGTGCACAGGGTTGGGGGTGGGTGGCAGCCCTCGTCCTGGAGCGGCACAACAGTGGCTCCTTCTCGGGGTTGCAGTACCTTCATAAGAGGCGTCAGCCATGGTGATGGATGTTGGTTAACTCATTGGCGAAAGGCACCAGTGTCCTCTGTGGGGCAGGCAGCTGGGGTCTTCTGCCAAGCAGGCCACCGGGGACTGCAATGGCACCCAGCCTGTGGCTGGTAGAGGGAGCCCCTGCACTTTTTATTTCCTACCTGTCCAGGTGTCTCTGCTAAGACAGTCTCTGCCCCGATCCTTCCTGTGCACTCATTCTCTTCTTATGCTCCACTGTGTTGTAGTTGGTTCTTCACTGGACTCTTGATCCCTTCAAGGCTGATTTCATTTGTGGTCAACTGTTTTTTTCTGTGTTGGTGGTGAAGAGTGGTGTCTTCTATTCCACCATCCTGCTGAGGTCTCACCTGGATCTCTTTTCTGTGGTCTGCTGTGGGCTGAGTTGCTCTGGGACAGTGTGAGCCATTCACCTCTCCTGTCATTCTCTTAGGATTTGTATCCTCACGTCCCATGTAGTTGCCCAGCTGAGGTTTAGGAGGAAGACTTCTCTGTGTGTCGCAGGATGGACATGACTCCAGCCTTGTCAGGGTGGGCTCAGAGGGGATCTGGTCCTGGTGAGTGAGTGACAGCTGGGGAGGGTGTCACGTCAGGCTTGTGTTCAGATCATAGCAGGAGCCTGTCCTGTTCAACCAGAGTTTTGGTGCCATTGCCAGTGGCCACACCCCATTTCTACCTTTCCTTTCCCACATTGACACTTTGCCGACTTCTCAGTTCTACTGCTTGTCATTTCCTGTGTGACTTCATCCCAGGGATAATCCACCTCTCTGGACTCCGCATCTGACTCGTTTCTCTCACTAGTCTTTCTGGGTGCTCGCCCCTTGGCTCACACATGTCATGTGGTGAGGTGTGACCATGTCCTTAGATTGACCTTGATCAACAGCTAATCTGTTTTGATTGGATTGTCATGGACTTGGCCGCACCTTCCACTAAGCCTCACATCAGCAGCAGCAAAGGTCCTGCAGGAAGCTGTGGGCAGAGAACAAGGTGTAGACCCTGCCTCTCTCTCGTATCTCACCTTATTTTTGTATCTTTCTCTTGCTGAGTTCTCCACCATTCTTCAAAATAGGGGCCCTGTAATACACAGAAGCTTCAACTGGATTCCAGCTCCGTTGTCTTGAAAAGCATCTGCTGGATTCTTTGTTAGATTTACATTTGTGATGGGGTTGCCCCTCCCTGTAGTCAGTGTGTACTTCACCAGGGTTCCTTTGTGTTCAGGTTGTTGTTGTGGAGCAGAGGATGTGGAGACTCCCTTTGAACAGAGCGTTTCTGTAGGGATTTCACAGTCCAGGATAGCTCCACTTTGCCAGAAGACTCATCCCTGTGAGATATGTGGTCTGGTGTTGAAAGACATTTTGCATTTGGCTAAGCACAAGGGAATACAACACAGCCAGAAACTGTTGAGGTGTGGTTCCTTTGTGAAATTGTTCTATCTCACTGCACTGTTTAACCACCACCAGGAGCAGCACATACGGGAGAAGCAGTGTGGATAGGGCCTTAAGAGTTGCGGATTCCATGTGTCAGGGAAACCCTTTCCCTGGGGGGAGGTTTGGAAGGCCACTCACACCAGGGAGAAGCCCCATAATATCACCCAGTGCAAAGCAACTCTGCGAAACAGAAAAAGTCGTTACACCTGGGAAGAAAGCCTTCAGCCCCAAACGCACACTTGTTCAGGACCAAGGTGTCCACACTGAAAGACGGTGTTTTACATGCCATGAATGTGGGAAGACACTCGGGTCCAAATCCTCATCTGTTATGCACCAGAATGCCCACACTGGAGAAAGGCTTCATGTGTGTGGCGAATGTGGCAGATTTCTTTAGGGGAAACTTAACCTTCAGTCAACATTGAAAACTTCATACTGGGGCAAGGCAGTACAAGTGCAGCAAATGTGGCCAATCCCTGAGCCACAAATCTGTCCTCATTCATGTCTGGAGAAGTCAAACTGAAGAAAATTCTTACACGTACAGTGAATGTATGAAATCTTTTAGCCATAGGTCAATTCTCATTCACCACTGGAGAGTTCAAACTGAAGAAATGCCTTATAAATGTAGTGACTGTGCTAAATCTTTTACCTCTAGATCTGCTTTCAGTTATAATTTGGTAGCTTACATTGAAAAAAGACTTTATGACTGGGTTGAATGCGGGAAATCCTTTACTGAAAGCTGCAGACGCATTACACACTGGAGAGTTCATACTGGGGAAAGGCCCTATGAATGCAGCAAATGTGGCAAAGCATTTTGACAAAGTTCTTCACACCTTCCACATCAGAGAGTTCACCCTGGAGAAAAGCCTTATGAGTGTGGGTATTGTGACAAATCCTTTGGGCAAAAGCACAACCTCATTCAACTTTGGAGCATTAACAGTACAGAATAACCTTATGATTCTGGCATATTTGGGAAATCTTTTAAGCAAAAGCCTGACCTCGTTCAACAGCAGAGTTCACACCAGACAAAGGCCATATGAATGCAACAAATGTGGGAAATCATTTAGCCAAAGCCCTGTGTTCTGTTGACATCAAAGACTTCACAGTGGATCAAGGCCTTTTGAGTGCAGTGAATGTGAGAAATCTTTTAGCCAAAGGTCCAACCTCATTCAATGGCAGAGAGTTCACACTGTTTCAAGGCCTTATGAGTGCAGTGAATGCAGAAAATCCTTTGTTGATTACTCCAACTTTATTAAATACAAGAGAGTTCACACTGGAAAAAGTGATTTGTGGAAATCATTTTCCACAAATGTGGAAAAGGATTTGTTCAAAGTTCTATACTCTGTCAACATCAGAGGGTTTACACTGGATAAAGGCTTTATAAGTGAAGCAAATGTGGAAAATTCTTTAGCTAAAGCTCTGCGTTCCTTCAACATCAATAGTTCACACTACATCAAGGCCTTAGGAGTAGAGTGAGCATAGGAAACGCTTCGCTAAAAGCTTCAGTGTAATGAAACACAGGAGCATTCACACTGCAAGAAGTCATTATGGTGTAGCAAATGTGGACAATCTTTTACCTACAAGTCTAGTTTCCCCAAACACTAGAATGCTCACGTTGTATAATGGCCTTATGAGTGTGAAATCAGGAAAACCTTTAGCCCAAACTAGCCTCATTACACACTGGAGAATTCTCTGGGGAAAGGTCTTATAAGTGCAGTGAATGTGAGAAGGCCTTCAGGCTTTTCTCATTGGATACTACAAAGTTCACATCAGAAAAACAACAGATGTGCAGGGAATGTGTCATTTCTTCTTCGGTATAACAACGCTGGGGAGATCCCTCTTGAGGGTGCCGCTTGCCTGTATTGAACTTCATACCCCTGATAAATCACGTGAATTCCAGGAATATGGGAGCTGCACTGTACTTTTTAATTTGCCCAGGACCCTTGCCAGACTTATGTCACTGCCAATTCCATAGCAAGAGCCATTTCACCTCTATCATTTCACAGGTGCTCACAGTGCACATCATTGACACACTCTCATGTTTCCAGGAGAGCAAACTTTGACATTCTCTCATTTTCAGGAGGGATTTGTATAGAGGCTGAGCACTCATTCCTTTCCAATTAATTTATCTGATGAGCTACATCACTGACCTGACCAATTTTTGGCCCAGAAGACTCTGCTGGTGACTTGAAAACACGGTTCACCTTTTGCGTGGATATTGTTGGTCTCTCGTGACTCTTGTGATAGATTTTCCTGTGGCTTCAAGTCTCCAGTCCAGGAGTAGCCTGCCTCCCATTGCTTTGCTTTGTGTGAAAATGAAGGCCTTATTGTTTAAGCAACCTTTTTCTTGGGGGTTCTATTCACTGTATGTAGTGCTTTGAAAACAGCTGGGTTCTGCTAACAGGAAGGGGTGAACAGGTTTGGTTGGGATCCCAATCTGTGTGTGTCTCAGAGGGGACAGTATGATGGCAGATATGCCTTTCTCTCCAGTTTTGCCCGAGTTTGCCTTGCTGCCCAAGACCTCCAAGGAAAGAGTGCAGGGATTTGTGGACCTAATTGTAGCCTAGATGCCGTGGTATTTTGTGGTTCAGAGGTCAGTCTGTGGAGGGTCAGCTGAGATAACCTTTGGTGCTTGTGAGAGCAACATGAAATTGTTCTGTTCACAGCGGATGTTGCATTGTGCTCAGCGCTGCTGAGGGCAGTCTGTTCCCAGGTCCTGCAGCGGAGCCATGTGCTCTGATGTCACGAATTCCCCAGAGTGGCGTCATGGGTTATGGGATTGTGTGGGCAGGGGAATTGTACTTGTTACAGAAACACTGGATTTATAGGGAGGGGAAGAGACTGCCCCAAACTAGTTAGGATGTGCCACTTTTAAAGGGGCATCCAGAAGGTTCCAGTCACCATGACTGTGAAGGATGAGCAGGCTCAAAAATTCTCATGGCTTCTAGAAGTGAATATCTTGTGTAGCTGAGGTCATGGTGAGAGGAAAGCATGTAAATGCTTTGTGCATTCCTATAGTCTCTCTGGCCTGTTCACCTCAAGGCTGTTGCTGTGGCGGAAATTGAGACGAGAGAGGCCAGCTCTGTGGCCTTTGTGCCTCAGACTGCACTGCTGTTGAATCCGATGGAACCGGCCTCATAGCTCTCCAGTATTTGCTCCACTGAGGCAGGGCGTCCCTCCCAGGGCATGGGGAAGGAGACGGTGGAGTCAATGTAGGTTTGCCAGACTGACATTCCAAAGTTGTAGGAAATCCATATTTTTATTTTAACCATATTTTTAGAGCTCTAATAAGGTATAAATGACATTCAATAAGCTGCTTATATTTAAACTGTACAATGTGGTAAGTTTTGACACTCATGTAAAATGCATAAAACCCCTATCACCGTGGTGATGAATGAAGCTCTTCATTATGGTCTTCTTTACCCCAAGTCCTTTAAAGTCTGTCTCTCTCTCCTCTCTCTGCCCTCCAGGTAACTACTGATTTATTTTCTTTTAGAAAAGATTAGTTTGCATTTTATAGAATTTTATAGGATTCTTCTCATAAAGTGTTTACTCTCTTTTTTCACCAAGTAGCCTTGTTTGGCTTCTTCATTTTGCGAATCATCAATGGCGCTCATGAGAATAGTCCATTCTTTTTATATTGCTGGGAAGTATGATGTTTTGTGCATGTAGCACTCTCTCTTTATTCTTTTGTCTGCGTGTGCATATTTGAGCTGTTTCCAGTTTTTGACTGTTGCAGATAAAACCTCTAAGATACTTGAAAACAGTTCCTCATATCCGTATGTTTCATTGATCTTGTGTTAATTTCTTGGGGTGCAATGCCTGAGTCACAGGGTAGGTGAGTAGATACCTTTTTAAGAAATGCCACACTGTGACCTAACATGGTTGTCCCCTTTTGTCTTCCTGCCAGCAGTGAATGAGACTTCCAGTTCTTCCATCTCTTTGCAAGTAGTGGATATGTTTGCTTTTAAAAAATTTTGAGCCTTTTAGACAATGTGTAACCAGTTAAAACACTGTGGTTTTAGTTGAATTTCCCTGATGTTGAACATTTTTTCACTTGTATGTATTTTGCCACTTGTATGTCTTCTTTTTAAATCTTTTTTTTCTTACTTTTTATTAAGATTATGATAGTTTATGACCTTGTGAAATTTTATCGTACATTATTGTTTGTCACTCGTGTGGTAGGTGCACCACTTCACCCTTTGTGCCCACCCCCTCACCCCCCTTTCCCCTGGTAACCACTAATCTGTTCTCTTGGTCTACATGTTTAACTTCCACCTATGAGTGGAGTCATACAGAGATTGTCTTTCTCTATCTGGCTTATTTCACTTAACATAATACCCTCAAGGTCCATCCATGTTGTTGTGAATGGGACAATTTTATCCTTTTTATGGCTGAGTAGTATTCCATTGTATATATATACACCATATCTTCTTTATCCAATCATCCATTGATGGGCACTTAGGTTGCTTCCACATCTTGGCTATTGTAAATAATGCTGCAATGAACATACGGGTGCATGGGACTTTTGGAATTGCTGATTTCAAGTTCTTTGGATAGATACCCAGTAGTGGGATGTTGGGTCATGTGGTATTTTTATTTTTAATTTTTTGAGAAATCTCTATACTGTTTTCCATAGTGACTGCACCAGTTTGCATTCCCACCAGCAGTGTATGAGGGTTCCTTTTTTTCCACAACCTCTCTAACATTTGTCACTTTTTGTTTTGGTTATTTTTGCCATTCTAATTGGTGTAAGGTGATATCTTAGTGTAGTTTTGATTTGCATTTCCCTGATGATTAATGATGATGAGCATCTTTTCATGTGCCTATTGGCCATCTGTATATCTTCTTTGGAGAAATGCCTGTTCATGTCCCCTGACCATTTTTTGATCGGTTTGTTTAATTTTTTGTTGTTGAGTTGTGTGAGTTCTTTATATAGTACAGAGGTTAACCCTTTGTTGGATATATGACTTGCAAATATTTTTTCCCAATTGATGGGTAGTTTTTTTGTTTCAATCCTGTTTTCTCTTGCCTTGAAGAAGCTCTTTAGTCTGAAGAAGTCCCATTTGTTTATTCTTTCTATTGTTTCCCTCGTCTGAGAAGACATGGTGTCTGAAAAGATCCTTTTGATGCTGATGTCAAAGAGCGTACTGCCTACGTTTTCTTCTAGAAGCCTTATGGTTTCAGGTCTTACCTTTAGGTCTTTGATCCATTTTGTGTTTATTTTGGTGAATGGTGAAAAAGAATGGTCAATTTTCACTCTTTTACATATGGCTGTCCAGTTTTCCCAGCACCATTTGTTGAAAAGACTTTCTTTTCTCCATTGTATGTCCTCAGCTCCTTTGTCGAAGATGAGCTGTCCATAGATGTGTGGTTTTATTTCTGGGCTTTCAATTCTGTTCCATTGATCTGTGCACCTGTTTTTGCACCAGTACCATGCTGTTTTGATTACTGCAGCTTTGTAGTATGTTTTGAAGTCAGGGATTGTGATGCCTCCAGCTTTGTTCTTTTTTCTCAGGATTGCTTTAGCAATTCGGGGTCTTTTGTTGCCCCATATGAATTTTAGGATTCTTTGTTCTATTTCTGTAAAGAATGTCCTTGGGATTCTGATTGGGATAGCATTGAATCTGTAGATTGCTTTAGGTAGAATGGACATTTTAACTATGTTTATTCTTCCAATCCATGTACATGGAATGTCTTTCCATCTCCTTATGTCGTCATCCAATTCTCTCAGAAAGGCCTTGTAATGTTCATTGTATAGGTCTTTCACTTCCTTAGTTAAATCCACCCCGAGGTATTTTATTCTTTTTGTAGCAATTGTGAATGGTATCGTGTTCTTGAGTTTTTTTTCTGTTAGCTCATTATTAGAATATAGAAATGCTACTGATTTATGCAAATTGATTTTATACCCTGCAACTTTGCTGTAGTTGCTGATTACTTCTAAGAGTTTTCCAATGGATTCTTTGGGGTTTTCTATATATAAGATCATGTCGTCCCTCCAACCTTTTTAAATGCATCCTTCACAACATGTAAAAATACAGATGCAATGATATATTCTATGTTTTGTTGTGACTATTTTCAATATACAGAAAAATGAAAAAGAGCAGCATGAAGCCACATGTACCCTTCCCCAATCTTCTGTCATTATCTATCATTTCATAGCTGTTCTTGTTTCATCTCTCACCATGTACAGGAGTGGAATATATTACTTATAATTCCAAACATTGTATCATTTAATGCATAATCTTTCCAGAATGCATGTTTGAAATGAGAGGTGTCTTCATACACCCAATAACTATTACACGAAACAAAAATATTTTAAAATATGGCAATTATCTTATCCATGCTCCATTTTCTCTTTTGTCTCACAGATAAGTTTGCTTCTTTTATTTTTTTTTTGAGGAAGATTAGCCCTGAGCTAACACCTGCTGCCAATCCTCCTCTTTTTGCTGAGGAAGACTGGGCCTGAGCTAACATCCGTGTCCATCTTCCTCTACTTTCTATGTGGGACGCCTACAACAGCATGGCTTGCCAAGAGGTGCCATGTCCACACTTGGGATCTGAACCAGCAAACCCCGGGCCGCTGCGGAACGTGCAAACTTAACCACTGTGCCACTGGGCAGGCCCCCAAGTTTGCTTCTTAAGTCAGATGAATTTTAGTCAGGATCCTAAGTGTATCCTGACGGCTTTCGGGAGCTGTGTCCCATAAATCTCTTAACCTATAGTATCACTTACCTTTTTTATTCTTTTTATTTATCTGTTGAAGTTGCTGAGTGATTTGTTCATTAGAATTTGTCACATCTAGATGTGGCTTCTTGAATCCAATATGGTTTAACTGATCACCCTCCTCCATAATCCTGTTCACTAGATATTGATGAAATGGGTGAGGAGGTTTAACCTCATCAGACAGGTGGGTGATGAAGACTTTGGGGAAATAAGAACAAAATCTTTTCCCAATCTAGAAACCCTCTCCACAATGATAGTAGAGACAAAACAGGTTTATTATTAAATAAACATGAAATCAGAGTTTGATGCCCATCACAATCTGCTATGAGATTGCAGACAGAAAGAAATCTCACCCCTGTATATACACAAGAAGATAGAACCCATTACACACATATATTCAAGATATAAAGTAAGGAGTCCTCAAGTAAGAGGACTTGACAGCACCATTTGTCACTCAGAGTTGCTCCTAACTTTACCTGGTAATTGACATGACTTTCTGTGGTAGGTTTTTGGCTTCATTCAGAGGAAAGCCAAACATGTCTTTTTGGAAAAAAAGACATGTCAAATCTTTGGAAAACAGGAGGTTGTTTTCCAAATTGCAGCAAGGGGAGCACTGAGGGTGGCTCCTTTCCTTCACTGGAACTGGGAGATTGGACAGGTCTCTCTGATGATGTTTGTGTTTCAAAAATGGCTCTCAGGATGTTTCCAGTTTAAAGAAATAGCTCGCAGGTTCTTGAAAAAGACATTCCTCTGTCATAAAGCTGGAGGGACAAAAGATGCCAGCTGATGAAAGGACTGGTTTGTGGCTCAGAGCAACTCAACACACAACAGGAAATGAGAAAAACAATATAATACCGTGAAACTCGCAAAAGAGGTTCTTATAAGAACAGCACCTGTTTCATGTACATAGTGATCTGTGACAACATCCGCAGTTTTAGCAGAGGCAGCCCTCAGGAAACGTCACCCAGAGGAAGGCCTATGAAGGCCTCCCTCCTGAGTCTGTTCCTTGCTTCATCCTCAGGCACTGTGAACAACCTCCAGTCTCAAATACACACAGCTCTCTTCCCCTTGTGTTGTACTTTCTGTCCAAAAACCAGTCACAGCCTTTCTCTTCCACCTAACTCTCATTTGAAGCCTGGACCCCGTCCTTCCGCCTCAGGCCCAGTTCTACTAGAGTGCCACTGTGCCCCTAAGCTAATCTGCCAGCCTTAGTGAAGCACCTCAGACCCCACCAGAGTTCACAACAAAATCCTGGTGACTGTGCAGAGCAGGGAATAAACAGCAGGCCTCGGTGTCATCTTACCTCAATTACACCTGTGCCTCCACGCCTGTTCATGTGCACTCATTCCTCAGAAGCTGTGGTCCCCTGCCAGATCATCCTCTGTGCCACACCTGTGCTTGTGATGTCCCCACCCCCACCCAGGTATCCAGGCTAGACATGCACTTGTGGCACCCACCCTCCCCTTCCTGATTTGCTCTTAGCATTACCATCATGTCTAGGATTTCTACAAATGTCACTAGAAGCTCCCCCTGGTGCACACACCGTTCACCACCTTTTGTAGATGTGTCTGTCTAGAAGCCCTTCTCATAGTTGCAGACCTGTGTGTGCAGCTGCCAGCTAAATAACTCCACTCCTTTGTGCTCTGAAATATCTCATACCCGCAATTTAACTAAAAAGAAAACTGCAGATACCCCATTGAAAATTACCCCCACTATGGAACACCCATCTCAGTTGATGGAACTTCTATCCTCAGAGGTGCTAACACCAAAAATCTTGGAGTCATCCCTGACTCCTACCTTTCTCTCTCTCACCATCACAATCAGAAAATCTGGGCTGCCCTGTTTCAAAATGGATACAAAACCAATATAATTCTCTTACCTCCTCCCCCACCCCAATGTCTCAGTGGTGGAAGAAGCAACCAGAACCCTGGGAGTGGGATTCCCATGAGGCAGATCCCTGGGGCAAGAATCTCATCCAGCACAGCGGCAGGGACAGGCCTACTGCCCCAGTGCCTCTAGAAGTTCGAGCATCCAGCCAAAGAGGATTATTCCTAAGCCATAAGATCTCACTATCTCAGGAACTTTGCCTTGGTAGGTTTTCGACCTACCTGGGACCCCACACTCCTTTTTTCCCTCTTTTTCCCTTTTCAAATGGAAATGTGTATCCCATGCCTGTGTCACCGTTGTATTCTGAAAACACCTGGCTTTTGGGTTCTCAGGTTCATAGCTAGAGAGGAATTTTGCCTCAGGATGAATTGTACTTTGAGTCTCACTCAGATCTGACTTAGACGATATTTAGGTAAGTCTTTTAACTTTTTTTCTATCACAATAACCCACTTTATATTAGCATACTTTTTCTTTCCGTTTTCCTGTCTGTGTTCATAGAAGAATGTAAGCTGCATGAGCGCAGAGGTCTTTGTGAGGTCTCTCATCTGCAACAACATTGTCTGATTTTGAGTATTTGCCCAATGGACATTTGTTAGAGCCGTGAATAAACATTGACACCTCAAATTCTTGTTCATTTTTATTAATTTGGCTGCTCTTAATGTCCATTTCAGTTCTTTCTCCCAGCTGGTATTGCTTAATGTTTTCAAGAATAAAAGCCCTACCAAAACTTCTCTGAAGTGTTAATTTTCTTCAATCTCCTCTGATATGTCCCCAGAGCCACTTCTGCTACTATCTTTGAATAACTACATAAACATTCTGAGTAACTTTCTGAAACTTGCATTTCATAGCTGATTTTCTGAATAATATCAGTTCCTCAGGAAGAATTGTACCTGCAATCACTGGTAAATGATAATTAGCATCAAGGACATTAGATCACGCGCTTAAGATGCCCCGTTTATATTGGTGTTGTGATAATCTCTTGCCACACGTGCGTGCTGTGACTATGAGAGCTGCAACCAATGACCCATACCAAAACAGTATTAGGTAAGGAGCTCTCCGTTTGAGATAGATGTCTCTTCACTAAAAGGAATTGAGCATATCTTAGGATATGGAGTAGGAAGTGTTATATAGAGAAAATTGTTCCTCAGTGGTTAGGACACAATCACTGACCCTACAGGCAAGAGAGAGCTTTTCTGTGGGAACCAGAGGTAGAACTCCCGCTTGTCCACCTAATTCACAATAGCCCTCTTCTTTCCTCCCAGTCATGGCCCTGTACGGAGTCTCTTCTCTCGAACCTAGCTAATTTAATAGAAATTACAAAACTGACTATTACCTCAGGCTGCATGCATTTGAAAAGCAATAACATAATGTGCCCAGCTACGCGGGGACTCATTTTATGTCAGACCGACTCTGGAATGACATGACAATGTGGATCAGTAGATTTGGGAGCATCTCAGATAATCGTTTTATCCTGTGGGAGCAGGGTGAGTTTCAGCGAGTCTGAAATTACGTGTGTTCACTCCCTCTAACAAGGAGGAAAGCCCCTCTTTCTGAGTGAGGGCAGCAATTCTCAGCATTCCTCACTGTTCGCGGGTCCGGATGCAGAACACCCTTCCCTACGGTCTCGAGAACGCTGGGAACTACATTACCCGGAAGGACCGGTGCTCAGATGAGCCAATCAAAGATCAGGGTGAAGGCATTTCCGTGCGAATTGACCTCCTCGGGGCGGCACTTCCGGTGTCCTCGAGGAGGCGACTATTTTGGCCGTTCTGGCTTTGTTCTGGTTCCGCACCGCTGTGTCACATATCGAGGTGACGAGACCAAGAAGGCGCGAGAGGCGGCGCCGTCCGCTTGACTCTGAGGCTCGGCGACGCCGCCCGGAGCCCCGCGCCAGGCCCGGGCCAGGGAGCGCCGCACCCGGCGCCTCGTCTCCCGCCGCTCCCGGCCCCGCTCCGCCCCCGAGGCCGATGGCGGCGGCCGCGCGGAGGGAGCCGGCTCAGGTGAGCGCTCGGCTCCGGCCCGCCCCGCCCGCAGCGCAGCCCGAGCTCCAGCCCTCGGGCGGGCGCTGCTCCCGGGCCTGCAGCCCAGGCCCCGGGGCCGGGCCGGGGAGGCGCTCGTGGGACATGTGGACATGTGGCTGCGGGCGGGGTTCCCGGGCCGAGGGGCCGGAGGGGACGGTGTGAGGAGGGGTGCCCCCTGCACCGGCAGGGGAGGGGCTGCTCCTTCAGTCCGAGGGCCCCGGTGCAGGGAGGGCTGTGACCAGAGAGGGACGCGGTGCGTGTTGGGGTTTAAAAAGTTGTCCAGGAGCTGCTCGGAGAGAACGGACGGGAAGGGGTGAGGAGGCCGGGGAGGCGCAGGGAGCGGAGTCCTGGTCCGAGGGCGCAGAGCTGGTCCGAGGCGGCTCTGAGGACTGAGGCCCGGAGGTCAGTGAGTGAAGCCGAGGTCACCGGGTCGCAGGGCGGGGCGGGGTCCAGCCGTAGTGGCCTGCCTCTCCCCACAGGTTTTGGGACAGAAAAAGCATTTACAGAACTTGCACAGGGAAGGAGAGGGTGTCCCAACCCCTCAGTGGTACTAACACCAGCCGTGTGATGTCCGTGATTGTGGCGTCTTGAGACTCTTCACTTGCTGCATTCACAGCTCTCGGGTGCGGGGACCCTGAGGATACCCCCAAACCCTGTGTTCTGAGTGCAGGCCCAGGGTCGTAGAGGTGTTCCGATTTCTGGCCACCAGGATAAACAGGTGTGGAAGGTTATCCCAGGAATAGATAACCAGCATATGGTGGTCCAGTGATTGAGATTCTGCACTCTCACTGCCGCAGCCTGAGTTTGTTTCTGTCAGGGAACCACATGACGTTTCTGTCACATGTCATAATATGGTGGCTGCTTATGATTGTGATGCTGAAAGCTATGCCACCAACACTGCAGATACCAGTAGGGTCACCCATGGTGGACAGATTTTAGCAGAGCTTCCAGGTTAAGGCAGAATAGGAAGAAGGACCTGGCCACCCGTTTCCAAATAATTGGGCATGAAAACTCTATGATTAGCAGTGGAGTATTGTCTGTCATGGCTCAGGAAGTTGAGAAGATGGAGCAAAAAAGACTGGGCAGGGCTCTACTCTGATGTACACAGGATCTCCAGGAGTCTGAATTGACTTGATGGTGCCAACAGCTACAAAGTTGAAGAAGTTTGGAGTGACTCCAGGGTTTTGGGTTGTAGCCGCTGAAGGGATGGAAGCTCCATCAAGTGGGATGTGGAAGTTGTCGGTACGTTTATTTTCCTTGGGAATGTCAGAAGTTTTATTCGGGCCCTGTTAAAGAGTCTGACATGTTTCAGAACAGTGAGCGGAGGCATCAAGTGGGCAGGTCTGGAAATCTGGGGAGGGGTTCAGGATGGAGACTTTCAAATGGCTACTGTGGCTCTTGTGTGGACCCGGGTGGAGCTGTGGATCACATTTGAGAAGTGGAATTCGGGATATAGTGATAATGCTGTTAGCGAGTCAGAAAGACTGGGGTGCATGCTGAGGAATGGTTCTGTTGCTTAGCACCTGGTTGAGGTACCTGAGTATGAGAAACACAGGTGAGGGAGGGCTGTCCCCATGGAAAGGTGTGGGAG
This sequence comes from Equus przewalskii, assembly GCF_037783145.1. Taxonomy (NCBI): domain Eukaryota; kingdom Metazoa; phylum Chordata; class Mammalia; order Perissodactyla; family Equidae; genus Equus; species Equus przewalskii. The sequence goes on along the minus strand of NC_091839.1, from coordinate 26,798,787 downwards.
AGAGCACGATCTGGCAGGTGGCCAAGGCTTCCATGGGATGAGTCGGTGGAAGATGCCTTCAGAGGCAGAGGAGTAAATGAGACAAGTTGACAGACTGGGGCTCCTGCGAATTCTCTACTGTTCACATTCACCAGAATTGTGTGTTGAGCCGTGAGGGGTCTGGGGTGTTCGAGTCTTGCTGTTGGGTAAGATCTGGGGTGAATGTAGTCAGTTGTGAAAGTCACTGTGCCTGGCAGGGAGATTGTAACGGGTGGGGTTTTAAGGGAGATTAAGTGGGGAGAGGCAGATTGTGGCTGCTGAGAGGACAGAAAGTGCATCACAGAAGTGGAGGAGGGTCATGGGTATCTGAAATTCACATGTGGTTCTGGGTGGCTGATCTTGAAGCAAGGATCAGAGGCAGGTGGGGAGGCCTTCAAAGCAGCATCTGGGGCTTTCCCTGGCTGTGGGATCCATCCGAGGACTGGGAAGGTACTGGATTGTGTTTGAGTTTGTGAAGCGCTCTCTGGGTGCCATGTGTCTCGTCCATGGGTGAGTGCAGGGAGATGCCCGTGTTGTAGGGCAGGGAGGTGGCAGAGCTGTGGGGACTGAAGACATGAGAATGTGGTGTCTCCATCATGGTTTGCATTTACATAGGTATTGTGAGCTGAGGGCCCCAAGGCCCGTGTAGTGGGGACTTAGGGGTGAAGCATGAGCCCACGTTTAGCTGTGTCTTGTAGCTACACTCTGGAAGATGCAGGGGAATTGCTTGACAGGAGGGATGGGGCGCTGCCGGCCAGGCCCAGAGCTTGGGTGGCATCTGTGTGTCCCCTTGCCTGTTATTTCTGAGGGCTGAACACAGTGATGATTGGGACCCTGAGGAGAGAGCGGGTGTCAGTGGCAGCAGGGCCTGGTAACCCCTCTGAGGTGGGGAGCTCTGGAGGAGGAAGAGTGCGGAGTAGATGTGCGGGGTGAGGGCCTGTGGGTTCTGAGAGGGAGAAAGTTCATGGTTTCCTCTGTCCCCATCCTGATAGGACAGTGTCACTTTTGGAGACGTTGCTGTGTACTTCTCCTGGGAGGAGTGGAGGCTCCTTGGTGAAGCTCAGAGGGACTTGTACCACGATGTGATGCTGGAGAACTTTGCGCTCATATCCTCACTGGGTAAGGCCCTCTCCCTCCCCGTGACCTGGACTAGGCTCTGTATTTCCTCCCACTCCTTTTCCCTAGGAGGTGCTCTTTCCTTCTCACATGTGAACTGTGGGAATTACATCCTTCTCTTTCTTTCTGGGTGGTGCTGTGTTGCTAGGGCTGGGTGTGTGCACCGCCCTCTTCTCTCCCCTGCAGCCCCAGTACCCTCTGTACTGAGCCCTCACAGGGAAGGATTCCAGGTCAATAGTCTTGCAGTGAGGCTAGTGGATGGCACCTTGCTTGCCCTCTCTGTGGCTGGGTAAATGTGTCCAGATCCATGACACTTCTGTATCCCAGGGTTTGATGGCTTCTTTTAGCTGACATGTCCTCGTGCCTGCCTGTGTGTGGAATTGCAGGTGTTGTCATGGTCACTACTTACCTGGATCGTGGGCTACTTTTAAGACCCTCTTACAGGGTCTGTATTGTTTGGATCTCTTTTTTTTGTTCCAGCGTTGTCGTTCTATTAAATGGTATGTGTTCAAGGTGTACAATATGATGATTTCATATATGTGTACATTATGAAATAATTGAATATCCATATGAAATAATGACACATCCATAATCAAGTTAAGTAACATTTCTGTCACCTCATATGGTTACTGGCTTTTTTTGGTAAGAAAACTTACGATACTCTCTCCCAATAAATTTCAAGTCTAAAATACAGTACTATAACCTATAATCACCATGTTGTACATTAGGTCTTCAGAACTTATTCATTTTATAACTCAAGGTGCATACGTCTTGACCAACAATTCCCCTTTGTCTCGCTGTTCAGCCCCTTGCATTGTACCTGCTATAAATTCACCCTGTTTTGTTTGTTTGTTGTAGATTCCTCATGTACTATCATACAGTATTTGTCTTTCTCTGACTGGCTTATTTCACTTAGCATAATGCCCTACAGATTCATCTGTATTGTCACACATGGCAGGATTTCCTTCTTTTTTAAGGCTTTGTAATACCTGAGGGGTTTGTGTGTGTGTGTGTACATGTACATGTGTATTTGCATGTGCATCCTAGCATATGCATATACCACCTTTTGTCTCTGTTTATTCATTTATGGACATTGAGGTTGTTTCCATATCTTGTGTATTGTGAATAATGCTGCAGTGAAAATGAGAGGACAGATTATCTCTCCCACATTCTGATTTCATTTCCTTTGGATATATACCAAGAAATGGGATTGCTGAATCATGGTAGTTCTGTTTTGAAATTTTCGAGGAACTTCCATATTCTTTTTTATAATGGCTCTAGCAATTTCCATTCCCACCAACAGGATGCAAGGGCTCCCTCTCTCCACGTTCTTGCCATCACTTGTCTCTTCTTTTTGTGATAATAGACATCCTAAGGTGTGAGGTAATACCTTGTTGTGGTTTTGATTTACATTTTCCTGATGAGTAGTGAGGAAGAGCAATTTTTCATATACCTGTTAGTCATTTGTATACCAAATTTGGAAAAATGTCTAATCGGATCCTTTGCCCGTATTTTAATCAGATTATTGTTTTGCTGTTGAGTTGTATGAGTACCTTATACTTTCAAAATAGTTTCCCCTTATGAGATCCATGGCTTGCAAATATTTCCTCCTGTTCTGAAGGTTGCTTTTCATTTTGTTGGTTGTTTCTTTGCTGTGTAGAAGCTTTTTAGTTTGATATAGTTCCACTTGTTTAGTTTTGATGTTTTTCCTCTGGACTTTCGGTGTCATATGCAAAAAAATCATTGCCAATACCACTGTCCAGTGGCCTATTCTATATGTTTTCCCAAGAGATTTTATATTCTCATGTTTCACATTTAACTCTTTATTCCATTTCGAGTTCATTGTTATTAGTGGTAGATGATAGGGCTCCAATTTCATATTTTTGCATGTAAATATACATTTTTCACAGCACCATTTATTGAAGAGACTATCCTTTCCCCATTGTGTGGTCTTGGCACCTCTCTCAAAGATTAGTTCACCATATATGCCTGGGACTTTTTCTGGGTTCTTTGTTCTGTTCCATTCCTCTGTGTGTGTTTTTAAACAGTACCACACAAACACAAAACAGTACCATGCTGTTTTGATTACTATGGCTTCCTAATGTAGCTTGAAATCAGGAAGTTGATAGCTCCAGCTTTGATCTTCTTGCTTAAAATGGCTTTGGCTAGTTGAGATTGTTTGTGGTTCCATATGCATTTTCAGATTCTTGTTCTATTTCTGTGAAAAGTTCCATTGGAATTTTGATAGAAATTCCATTGATTTTTGTATGTCACATTGGGGAATATGAGCATTTTCACAGTATTAATTCTTCCAATCCAAGAACATGGGATATCTTTCTATTTATTTGTGTCTTCACTTTCTTTCATCAGTGTCTCACAGTTTCCAATGCTAGATCTTTCACTTCCTTGGTTAAATTTATTTGTACTTAATTTTTTTTTTTTAAGATTTCATTGTTTTCCTTTTTTTCCCCAAAGCCCACTGGTACATAGTTGTATATTTTTAGCTGTGGGTCCTTCTAGTTGTGGCCTGTGGGATGCCGCCTCAGCATGGCTTGACGAGCGGTGCCATGTCCACGCCCAGGATCTGATCTGGCAAAACCCTGGACTGCTTAAGTGGAGCGTGTGAACTTAACCACTCGGCCACAGGGCCGGCCCCGTATTTAATTGTTTTTGATGATATTGTTAATGTGATTGCTCTCTTAATTTCTTATTCAGATATTTCACCATGAGTGTGTAGAAACGCAAGTGATTTTTGTATGTTGATTTTGTGTCCTGCAATTTTTCTGAATTCGTTTCTTAGTTCTAAGAGTTTTTTTTTGGTGGAGTCTAGGGTTTCCTATCTATAAGATTGTGTCTTGTGCAAACAGACAGTTTTACTTCCTGTTTTGTAATTTTGATGCCTTTTGTTTCTTTTTCTTGCCTAAGTGCTCTGGGTAGGTCTTCAGAACTTGTTAAGTAGAAGTGAGGAGAGTGGGCATCTTTGTCTTGTTGTTGCTTTTAGAGGAAAAGCTTTTAGCTTTTAACCATTCAGTATGATGGTCGTGTGGGCTTATTGTATATGGCCTTTATTATATTGAGATATGTTCCTTCTATACCTGATTGGTTGAGTTTTTAACATGAAAGTATGCTCAATTTTTGTTAAGTGCTTTTTCTGCATCTACTGAATGGTTGTGTGATTTTTATCCTTCATTCTGTTAATACGGTGTATCTCTTTTATTGATTTGGATATGATGGACCATCCTTGCATCCCAGGGATAAATCCCACTTGATCATAGTGTCAAAGTCTTGGAATATGCTGTTGAATTTGCCTTGGTAATATTTTGTTGAGAATTTTTCCTTCTATGTTCATCAAAGATATTGGCCTGTAATTTAATTTTCTTGTAGTTTCCTTATCTTACTTTGATATGAGGGTAATGCTGGCCTGGTAAATTGAGTTTGGACATCTTTCGTCCTCTTCAGTGTTTTGGAAGAGTTGAGGAAGGATTGATGTTAATTCTCCTTAAAATCTTTGGTAAAATTGACCAGTGAATCTATCTGGTCCTGGGCTTTTCTTTGTTGGGATATTGTTTATTGATTCGGTGTCCTTACTTGTTATTGGTCTATTCAGATTTTCTGTTTCTTATGATTCAGCCTTGATAGATTGTATGTTTCTAGGAACTTATCCATTTCTAGTCAATCCAGTTCACACTAGTCTAAGTTCTTTGTGTTTCTGCAGTATCAGCTTTAATGTCTCCTGTTTCAGTTCTGATTTTATTTATTTGAGTCTTTTCTAAGTTCGTCTAGGTAAAGGTTTGTCGAATTTTATTTCTTTTCAAAAGCCAACTCTGAGCTTTGTTGGTTTTCTATTGTTTTTCCAGTCTGTATTTCATTTATTTCTGCTTTGATCTTTGTTCTTTTCCTTCCTTCTCCTAAATGTGGGCTTAGTTTGTTGTTCTTCTGATTCCTTGTGGGGTAAAGTTAGGCTCCTTATTTGAGATTTTTTCTTTTTCCTTAATGTGGGCATTGATTGCTATAAACTTGACTCTCAGAACTGCTTTTGATAAATTCGTTTCTCTTAAGATAGTTTTATTTTTCATTTCAATTTTTTTCTTTAACCCACTGATTGTTCAGGAGTGTGTTTTAATGTCCACATATTCATGAACTATCTAGCTTTCATTTTGTTACTGATTTCGAGTTTCACACCTTTGTAGGCGAGTAAGATTCTTTTTTAAATTTTTTAAAATTTTTCTTTTTCTCCCCAAAGTGCTCCAGTACATAGTTGTATATTTTTAGTTGTGGGTCTTTCCAGTTGTGGCATGTGGGATGCTGCCTCAGCATGGCTTGATGAGCGGCGCCATGTCTGCGCCCAGGATTTGAACCAGCAAAACCCTGGGCCGCCGAAGTGGAGTGCGCGAACCTAACCACTCCGCCATGGGGCTGGCCCCGAGTAAGATTCTTGATATAGTTTCAGTCTCATTATATCTGGTAAGGCTTGTTTTGTGGCCTAACATATAATTTGTCCTAAACCATCTTCTGTGTCTACTTGAGATGAATGTGTATTCTGCTGTAGTTGGATGGAATTTTCTGTATATGTTTGTTAAGTCCATTTGGTGTAAAGTGCAGTTCAGATCAAATATTTCCCTATTGATTTTCTATCTGGATGATCCACGTGTTCTTGAAAGATGGGTATTGAAGTCGGCTATTAGTATTTTGTTGCTGTTTTTTACCTTTCAATATGTCAATACTGGCTTAATATATTTAGCTGCTCTCATGTTATGTGCATGTATACTTATAATTGTTACATCCTCTTGGTGAATTGACTTATCACTATCTAATGACTTTCTTTGTCTCCTATGACAGGTTTTGAGGTCAAGTCTATTTTGTCTGTTATAAATATAGCCACCTATAAGTATAAGCTACTTTCTTTTCATTTCCATTTGCATGGAATAATGTTTTGGATTGCTTCAGTTTCAGTTTCTTTGTGTCCTTAGAGCTAAAGTGTGTCTTTTGTAGGCAACATGTGTTTGGATCTTTTTTTGTTTATCTGGTCAGCCACTGTGTGTCTTTGGAGAATTTTGTAAGGACTTGTCAATTGCCATCTCTTTAATTGTTTTCTGGTTCTTTTATAGTCTCTTTTTTCCTGTCTTCCTTTGTGGTTTGATGATTTTCCATAGTGGTATGCTCTGATTCCTTTCTCTTTATCTTTTGTAGGTTTTTGCTTTGTGGGTACCAGGCACTTTTCTTAAAACAGTCTGTTTTAAGCTGATAGCAACTTAATCACAAAAAAGTACCTTTTTAGTTTCCCGCCCCCGTGCATTTTATCTTCTTGATGTCACAGTTTATTTGTTTTTATATTGTGTAACCATTAAGAAATTATTGTGGGAGTTGGCCCAGTGGCGCAGAGGTTAAGTTCTCATGTTCTGCTTCGGTGGCCCGGGTTTTGCTGGTTCAGATCCTGGGTGCAGACCTATGCACTGCTTGTCAAGCTGTGCTGTGGGAGGCCTCCCACATATAAAGTAGAGGAAGACGAGCACCGGTGTTAGCTCAGGGCTAATCTTCCTCAAAAAGGGAAAAAAAAGAATTATTTTGACTACAGTCGTTTTTAATATTTTTGTCTTTATCCTTTATACTAGAGTTAGGTGATTTACATACCACCATGTTACAGTATTGGTGTGTTCTGAATTTGACTATATACTTGCCGTTAACAGTGTGGTTTGTATTTTCCTATTAGTAATTAGCGTCTTTTCATTTTAGCTTCAAGAACTCCCTTTAGCATTTCTGGTAAGGCCGATAGAGTGGTGATGAATTCTCTCAGCTTTTGTTTGCCTAGGGAAGTCTTTATCTCTCCTTCATTTTCAAGGACAGCTTTGATGGATAAAGCATTCTCTTTTCTCATTTTTTTTCCTTCAGCATTTTGAATTTCTCATTTCACCATCTCCTAGTCAGCCCAGTTTCTGCTGAGAAATCTGCTTGTATCCTTATGGGAGTTTCCATGTATACGATGGGTTTCTTTTCTCTTTCTGCTTTTGAAATTCTCTTTGTCTTTGATTTTTGCAAGTTTTGTTATAATGTGTCTAGATAATGAGCTCTGTATGGGGACCTTTGAGCATCATGTGCATGGATGTCCACATCCATCTTCTGATTTGTGAAGTTTTCAGCCACTGTTTCTTTAAATAAGCTTTCTGCCCTTTTCTCCCTCATGTGTCCCTGTGGCACTCCCATGATGCGCATATTATTTCCCTTGATGGCATCCCATAATTTATGTAGTCTCTTCAGTCGTTTTTCTCCTCTGAGTGGATGAGTTGAAATGACCTGAATGAAGATCACACATTTTTTACCTGCCTGATTGAATTGGTTGTTGATGCTCCTTATTGCATTTTTCATTTTGTTCATTGTATTTTACTACTTCAGAATTTGTTTGATCTTTTTTTTTAATAATTTCTAAATCTCACCTTTTTGATTTGTTCATATACGTTTTCCTGATTTCACTGAGTTGTCTGTGTGTTTTCTTGGCTCTTGCTGAGCTTCCTTAAAACAATTATTTTGAATTCTTTGTCCAGCAGTTTGTAGATCAGCATTTCTTTGGGTTCAGTTGCTTGAAACTTATTGTGCTCCTTTGGTCATGTCGTGTTTCCTTGATTTACATGTTCCTTATAGCCTTTTGTTAATGTTTCCCCATTTGATGAATCAGTCACCTCTTCCAACCTTTAGCAGTTGGTTTTGGTGGGGAAAGGCCTTCGCCTTGTGTTGGTTGTGAGGTGACTGTGTGCAGTGTGGCAATTTTGGCTCTGGGGAGGGATAAGCCATGTAATCACTGCAGCTCCATCAGCTGAGATCAATGGTGACAGAAACTGTAGGGATTCTCAATAGCCAAGGTTCCAGGGTGGATTCATAGGTACCTCGACCTGTTGTGGTTTGGGAGGGTGTGACCCAGGACTGTGTTCAGATCATTTAACTAGTGTTTTGTTGTCATTGCAGTGCCACACATCATTTCTACTTTTTCCTTCCCCGTGGTTGGTGCTTTGTCTTCTAGTCAGTTCTCCTACTTGTCTTTTCCACTCTGATTTTTAACCCAGGGAGAATCTTGACCTCTGTGTACTTCATACCTCACCCATTTCTCTCATAACTTTTCATCTATTGCTTTGCAACATTGGGTCACATGTGCCACATTTTTACATTGTCTTGAAAAGCAGCTATTCTATTGCAATTGCTTTTCCCTGGGTTTGGACACATGCTTTTTTATTTTTGTTTTCTGAGGAAGATTAGCCCTGAGCTAATATCTGCTGCCAATCCCCTCCTCTTTTTGCTGAGGAAGACTGGCCCTGAGCTAACATCCATGCCTATCTTCCTCTACTTTATATATGTGGGACACCCACCACAGCATGGCTTGCCAGGCGGTGCCATGTCTGCATCTGGGATCCAAACAGGCGAACCCTGGGCTGCCGAGGCGGAGTGTGCACACTTAACTGCTGCACCACCAGGCCAGCCCCAGGACATATGCTTTTATACAGCCTCATATCACCAGCAGTAAAGGTCCTGCAGGAATCCTTTTCAAAGGAACAAGTTTTAAAATATACCTTTTTGTTTGTGTCACAGCTTATCCTTATCTTCTTCCCTGGTGAGGTCTTCATCATTCTTTTGCCTTAGGGACCCGGTGATGCCCTGTAGCCACTTCCCCAATTGGATTCCAGCTCCCTTGTATGGAAAAGCATTCCGTAGACCCCTTCCTAGATGTGACAGATGCACATTTGTGATGGATTTCTCCCTCCCTTTAAAGTCAACATGTGCTTCACCAGGGTTTCTTTGTTTTCAGATTGCTGGAGTGCAACAGAGGATGCGAAGGCTCCCTTTGAACACAGCATTTCTGTAGGTGTGTCACAGGCCACGACTCCCAAGACAGGTCTGATTTCACAGAATACCCACACCTGTGAGTCATGTAGTCTGGTCTTCAGAGATATTTTTCAATTGGCTGACCACCAGGGAACACAACACAGTCAGAATACGTTTGCGTGTGAGGTGTGTACAAAACTATTTTATTTCAGTGCAAACCTCCAAAAATACCAGAAGCAGCACATCAGAGAGAAGCCCTTCAGAAGCAGTATGGACATGGCCTTGCTTGTGAAGAGCTGCAGATTCCATTTGTCAGAGAATCCCTTTACCCACGAGGAAGTTGAGAAGGACTTTGTGGCCACCTCTGGATATCTCCACCAATATGCCACTCACAACACTGAGAAGCCAACCAAAATCACCCAGTGTAGGGCCACTTTACAAAGCAGGAAAGGTCATTTCACCTGGGGAGAGTGCAAGAAATCTTTTGGTCCCAAACACACACTTGTTCAGGTCCAGGGTGTCCACAGTGGAAGACAGTGTTTTGTGTGCCGTGAATGTGGGAAAGCATTCAGGTACAAATCCTCATTTGTTGTTCACCAGAGAGTCCACACTGGAAGAAGGCTTTATGTGTGTGGAGAATGTGGCAAATCTTTTAGGCGAACCTCAACCTTCAGTCAGCATAAAAAAATTCATTCTGGAGCGAGGCAGTGCAAGTGCAGCAAATGTGGACAATCCTTTAACCGAAAATCTGTCCTCATTTATCCCTGGAGAAGCTACTCTGGAGAAAATTACTTGTGCAGTGAATGTGCACAGTCTTTTTGCCATAGATCTATCCTTATTCGACAACGAACAGTTCACACAGGAAAAAGGCATTATGAGTGCACTCAGTGTGGGAAATCTTTTCAACGGAAATTTTATCTCATTGTACACTGGAGAGTTCACACTGGAAAAAACGCTTATGAATGCAGCGATTGTGGGAAATCTTTTACCAACAGCTCGGTACTCATTCTCCACCAGAGAGTACACATGGGGGAAAGGCCTTTTCAGTGTGGTAAATGTGGGAAATCTTTTAACAACAGCTCGATACTGATTCTACACCAGAGAGTACACACAGGGAAAAGGCCTTATGAGTGCAGTGAATGTTGGAAATCTTTTAGCCATCCATCTTACCTCACTCAACACCAGAGAGTACATAGTGAACAAAGGTCTTATGAATGTAGTCAGTGTGGGAAGTCTTTTCTCTCTCCTCCTGGCCTCCGTTGTCATCAGAGAATTCACACTAAACAAAGGCCTTATGAGTGCAATGAATGCGGGAAGTGCTTTATCTCTGTCTCCCAACTCCATTCTCATCAGAGAGTTCATACTGGAGAAAGGCCTCATCGGTGCAGTGAATGTGGGAAATCTTTTTCATCTGGTTCCAACCTCAGTGATCATCAGAGAGTTCACACAGGAGAAAGGCCTTATGAATGCAGTCAATGTGGGAAATCTTTTATCCAAAGATGTCATCTTGTTAGACACCAGCGAGTTCACACAAGAGAGAGGCCTTATGAGTGCAGTGAATGTGGGAAATCTTTCACCACCATGAGGACCCTCAGTTATCATCATAAGAAAGTTCACACAGGAGAAAGGCCTTATGAGTGCAGTGAATTTAGGAAATCTTTTCCATCTCATACCAACCTCAGTAATCATCAGAGAGTTCACAAAGGAGAAAGGCCTTATGAGTGCAGTGACTGTGGAAAATCTTTTATCCAAAAATCCAGTCTTGTTGTACACCAGCGAGTTCACACAGGAGAGAGGCCATATGAGTGCAGTGAATGTGGGAAATCTTTTAGCATTAGGAGCACCCTTCGTGATCATCAGAGAGTTCACACTGGAGAAAGGCCTTATGAGTGCAGTGAATGTGGAAAATCCTTTAGAGGATATTCTCATCTTATTCAACACTGGAGAGTTCATACTGGAGAAAAGCCTTATAGATGTAGTGAATGTGGCAAATCTTATACTAATAGCTCAACACTTATTCGACACTGGAGAATTCACACAGGAGAAAGGCCTTATAAGTGCAGTGACTGTGGGAAATCCTTCAGGAATAGTTCACATTTCAATGACCACCTGAGAGTTCACTCTGGAGAAAGGGATTACGAGTGCAGTGAATGTGGGAAATTGTTTAGGGATCCTTCCCAACTCAAAAAGCATTGGAGAGTTCACACTGGAGAAAGACCTTTTGAGTGTAGTGAATGTGGGAAATCATATACCAATAGCTCGACACTTACTCAACACCGGAGAATTCACACTGGAGAAAGGCCTTATAAGTGCAGTGAATGTGGGAAATCTTTCATGAGTAGTTCACATTGCAATAAACACCAGAGAGTTCACACTGGAGAAAGGCCTTATGAGTGCACTGAATGTGGGAAGTCATTTAGGGATAGTTCCCAATTTAGTAAACACCAGAGAGTCCACACTGGGTAAAGGCCTTATGAGTATAGTGAATGTGGAAAATGTTTTGCCTTTAGCTTGAGACTCAACACCAGAGAGTTCATACTAGAGTAAGGGTTTGTGAGCGCACCCAATGTGGGAAATCTTTAACCCAAAGCTCTGCACTCTGTCAACATGAGAGACTTGACACTGGATCAAGTTCTTAGGAGCCAAGCAAATGTGGAAAATTCTTTAGCTATGTTTACTCCACATCGATTGTTGATGCTGCATCAAGCCTAATGAGTGCAGGGAATGTCAAAAATGATTTCCTAAAACTCGGCTCTCATTTACCACTGGAGAATTCACAATGTAGAAAGTCCTTATGCTGTACCAAATGTGGTGAATCATTTTTATTTTTTTCCTTTTTTCTCCCAAAACTCCCCGTTACATAGTTGTGTATTTTTAGTTGTGGGTCCTTCTAGTTGTGGCATGCAGGACGCCACCTCAGCATGACTTGATGAGCGGTGCCTTGTCTGCACCCAGGATCCAAACTGGCAAAACCCTGGGCTGCTGAAGCAGAGCATGTGAACTTAACCACTGGGCCACGGAGCCAGCCCCGGTGAATCATTTCTAATTTGGCCTTTTTACCACCTTTTTGTGCTATTTCACTGTTGTTTTAATTGCATTTCCCTAAGGATTCCTGATGAGCAGTTTTTCAGATGTTCGTTTGCTGCCTATATGTTTGTGATAAAATGTCTGCTGATATCTTTTTCTTATTCCTCTATGAACTTTGGCTGTTTCCCTTTTCTTTGACAAATAGGACTGAAGCAACAAAGATGTGTGTTGGAATTTTACTCATTCTCAAATACACGAGTGACTTCCTTTTATAATGGAATAACTTTCAGTACTGGAAGAATATATCCTAATTTTCTTCAAAATTTTTTATGCTTTGCACAATGTAATGGACACATACATCATACTTTTTAAATACTAATTTGTGTTAATACATTCCCCATCTGTTTCTTAAGTCCAGACATTCAGTAATACAATAAAGTCTTGCCTTGTGGTGTTTGCCCATTTTCCTCATCTGTCATTGGTAGGTTGGAGCAGATGGGGGACTAGGTGGCATCAGGATGGATTGGATGCTCAAAGCCCCATGGGGAGGGGAAGAGGAGGGCAGTGATCAAACACCCCAGGGTGCCAGAGTTTCAATCTCAGATCCCCATCCATTGCTGGAGCTTACAGAAAATGACCGTTTCCTCCTGTATAAAATGGGAACTAGAGGTGACCTTTTGCCTGGGCCATTGGAAGAGGCGAAGAGCCGAGGTGCCCATTCACTCTGCAGCAGCTGCACCTGTCTTCTCCACCTGTGTGCAGTGACAGTCAGGGGCAAGGCACCTCTTTGTCCCTGTAGGCAGGAGTGGCTGTAGCGTACTGAGGTCTCACTGGGTTCCCCACTAGGGAATGTCTCGGTGGCATGCTGGAGCTACTCGAGGCTCAGTTTACCGACTGTGATGTGCAGGTCATGATAGCATTTCCCTTGGCCTCTGAGGATCAATAAAAGTAAGAAAACACACTGAGTTCTTACTTTTTGAGTATTTTCTTTTTAATTCTCACAATAACTTGGAGAAGTGGGAATCATTATGGTATTGAATAAATTTAGCTTTAAGAAAACTGTACAGTGATTTCAAATCTCCTGGGCTTTCAAGCAAAGTGGGAAATGCAGAATTTTATGTAGAAACAATTCTCCAACACCTTAATGAGGTATGATTTACACATTAAATAGCACATATTTAATCCATAAACTTTGAAATATATTTGTAAAAAACTATGTATGTGTATGTGGATAGGACATTCTCATCCCACCCAGCCCACAAAAACAGATCCAAGTGCACATGCAAACACACACTGGTAAACCCAGCATCATGAATAAAATGAACATAACAGTCTTTCCGCACATTACATCCTGCCCCCAGCGAATCTCCTCCTCCCTGCCTTCCGTGGTCTTTGTTCCCTAGACAACCATTTGTTTGACTTTATTTCTATATAGATTCTTTCCTTTTCTAGAATTTTAAATAAAGCAAATCTTTTTTTGTGTGATTTTTTTAAAAATGATTTTATTTTTCATTTTTCTTCCAAAGACCCATGGTACATAGTTGTGTATTTTTAGTTGTGGGTCTTTCTAGTTGTGGCATGTGGGATGCCACCTCAGCATGGCCTGATGAGCAATGCCATGTCCACACCCAGGATTTGAACTGGCTAATCCCTGGGCCACTGAAGCAGAGTGCGTGAACTTCACCATTGGGCCACAGGGCCAGCCCCTTTCCTGTGATTTTTTTTTTTGTTGAGTTCATAATAGTTTACGTCAATATGACATTTCAGTTCTCCATTGTTTCTTGACTGTCACCACATAAGTGCTCCCCTCACTGCCTGTGCCCACCCCCTACTTCCCTTCCCCTGGTAACCATGGAACTGTTTTCTTTGTCCATGTGTTTGTTCATATTCCACAAATGAGTGGAATCATCTGGTGTTTGTCTTTCTCAGTCTGGCTTATTTCACTCAGCATAATTCCCTCTGGGTCCTTCCATGTTGTTGCAAATGGGATGAAATTGTCCTTTTTTATGGCTGAGTAGTATTCCATTTTACGTATATACCACATCTTTATCCAATCATAAGTGGATGAGCACTTGGATTGTTTCCAAGTCTTGGGTATTGTGAAGAGTGCTGCAACAAACAGGGGTGCATGTGTTACTTTGGATTGTTGATTTCAAGTTGCTTGGGTAGAAACCCAGAAGTGGGATAGCTGGGCTGTACGGTAGTTCTGTTTTTAGTTTTTTGAGGAATCTCCATATACTGTTTTCCATAGTGGCTGCACCAGTTTGCATTCCCACCAGCAGTGTATGAGGGTTCCCTTTTCTCCACCCCCTCTCCAACATTTGCTATTTAAGAGGAGTAAGACGGTATCTTAGTGTAGTTTTGACTTACATTTCCCTAATGATTAGTGATGTTGAACATCTTTTCATGTGTTTATTGGCCATCTGTATATCTTCTTTGGAAAAATGTCTGTTTGTATCCTCTGCCCACTTTTTGATCAGGTTGTTTGTTTTTTTATTGTTCAGTTGTGTGAGTTCCTTATATATTGGGAAGATTAACCCCTTGTCAGATATATGATTTGCAAATATTTTCTCCCCATTGGTGGGTTGTCTCTGTTTTATTTCTAGTTTCTTTTGCCTTGCCAAAGCTCTTTAATCTGATGAACTCCCACTTGTTTATTTTTTATTTTGTTTCCCTTGTCTGAGAAGACGTGATATTTGAAAAGATTCTTTTTAGCTTGATGTCAAAGAGTGTACTACCTATATTATCTTCCAGGAGTTTTATGATTTCAGGACTTAGCTTCAAGTCTTTGATCCATTTTGAGTGTATTTTTGTGTACGGTGTGAGATAATGGGCTACTTTCATTCTTTTGCATGTGGCTGTCCAGTTTTCCCAACACCATTTATTGAACAGACTGTCTTTTCTCAGTTGTATTTTCTTGGCACCTTTGTCAAATATTAGCTGTCTGTAGATGTGAGGTTGAATAAAGCAAATCTTTATTCCATTTTTTGTGGTTTCTTTCCTACTGCATAATTATCTTGAGTTTTATTGTTGTGTGTATGATTAGTTTATTCTTTTATCACTGAGTAATCTGTTGTATGGATAGAATACAATGTTTTATCCAGTAATCTATTTTATTAATTTTATGTTTTCAGTTTTGAGGTATTACGGATAAATCTACCATAGACATTTATATCAAGGCTTTATATAAAAATATGTTTTAGTCTTTTGAGTTAATATCTAGGAGTATAATGCCTGGGTCAGATGGCAGGTTAATATTTTTGTCTCTAAGAGACTGCCTAACCATTCCAAAGTGGTCATAGAATTTCACATTTCCACCAGTAGTGTGTAAGAATTTGAGTATTCAAGATCCTCACCAACACTTTCTGTAATCAGTCTTTCTAATACTAGCCATTCTAATGTGTGTTACTTGATTCTTCTTGCTAAATAAATAAATGAAGGTATAAAATGAAGCACAGTGTCTGGTAGGCTGCTTTGACATCAAGAGGCAACATTTCCACAACAGGAATACTATGTATCCATCAGGGGGCATGGAAGATGGGCCAGCTTGATGGCTTCCTAGAGCAGGAAGAAGTCGGCACATGTCTGGGCTGTGGCACAAGCAGTCCTGCCACTGCAGCAATATGATTCCGCAGACTCCTTGGTGTGGATGGTGTCTGTGGTGGAGAAGGATGCAGTGTAGGGTGTTAACAAGTCCCATCCAGGGAATCGTAGTGCAGGCTGCTGAGGCTCTGGAGGAAGTCCATGCCACTTGCAGTACAGATTTATAAATCACTATGAAACAACTTGTGTCATTGTGCCCACATAATAACAGAAGACTGAAATACGGGGCATCATCTCCATGCATCCAGAACGACCCACTGTGAGGAGAGTTCTCTTGGACCATCTAAGTCATAGTCAGACGGGCACTGCTGAATTCCATTGTACAGGAGAGATGTACAGGCAGGATCGAGCCAGATCAACTCCAGAGAACACAAGCAGGCTGCATGAGCAGGTAGGGGAGACCCCAGCACGGTAGGAACAGCTCACTGCAGTATCCTGGGTATCCTGGGTGATCTGCACAGCCAGCTAAGGGGAGGAGAAAGCCTGAGCTTGGGTTCTGCTTGGGTCGCTTTGATTTGTGAGGGAAGTAGAAATTAGTGGAGGCTGCGTCACAGCTACAATCAGGATGTCCTGGAAAGACAGTGGAGAAGACAAACTTTCCCAATGGGTGGAGCTGTGAGCTGGTCATCCATTTTGTGTGGAATAATAAGTATCCCGAGGTGGCAACATATATAGATCCCAGGGCAGCAGCCGATCTGCCCTGGCAAAGAAGGAAGAGTCGAGAAGGTAGTTGATGAGAAAGTCTGGTGTACAGGCCTGTGGATGCACTTATGGGAATGTGAACATATGGGAAGTGTTCTGTATGGTTTATTAAAACACCCTCCAAAACATTACCAGCCACCCTGGAATGGGCACCATCGCCACATGAATAGTCTGGAACTCCAGCCCCGCTCTTGCCCTTGGGACCTTATACCGTCTATTTCTTCTCCAAGGAACATCTTCCCCATATATCCTCACAAGTCACTCTCTCCCGCCCTCTAGTTGTGTGCTGCAATACCGTCTCCACAATGAGAACAACGCTGAGCCCTCCATTTCCTTGAAATCCTCCTGACTCCACATGCTTGTCATTTTCATTGCTGCTCTGTTTTATATTTGCACACGTGTCACCTTATAATTTACTGTATTATATGTTTTCTTTGTAACTATTGGCTACTCCCCTCAGTTTGAATGAAGGCTGTATGGGGACACATTTCTTTGTTCCCTGATGTATGACACCTGTCTGGATGAACCTGAGTCAGATGAGATACTCGGTGAATGTTTGTTGAAGCTTTCCTTCCACATTCTTCCACATCGTTCTACTCTCACCTTGCCATTCCTTTCCCTCCAGGTTTGTTTTTCCTCAGAGTTGTGATGAATGAAAAGGATTCCCACTTTGAAGAAACAAGAATTTCATGGTAGCCAAGTTTCCAGCATAGCCATGGGCTCTACTTAAATTTTCTCACATCTTAGAACTCAGTGTCTCCTAGTCAACACATCTGTTCCCAGGATTCATGGATCCTTTTCTCCTCTAGCTCTTGAGTCTTTCTCAATGGACATCCCCATTAATCTGTTTGAGTAACCCTCTGTAATTTGCTCACTCCTCCCTTGTTTTCCAGAGAAACTCTCCACTCCCTTTGCAGACACTGCCGCCGTACTTCCTGGTGAAATGATAATCACTTCCCAGCAAGGAGATGAGCTGCTTGTGTCCCAAACCTTCATGTCAGGTTCAGGTGCCCACTTCCACGCTTGCACAGATGCATCACTGCAGCCACTGTCCTGGCAGCAGATGTAAGTTTGGGAAGTAACCACTGTTACCAGATAAATCTTATGTTCTTATGAAGGAATACACCATGTCTCAGAAAATTCAGTAAGAAATGTTACATAGAAAAAGAGTTGTACTTTCTGAGGCCACAAATAGTGACATAGAAGTGGAAGGGCCATATTGTAAAGGACCCAGAGGCATTGTCCCTCTGGGTCATCTCATGTGCTTGCCTTCAGACTGCGTAGTATGTCCACTATGTTTCTTCTTACAACCTGTCTGGATTATTCTTGTTGAGCAAACACACTAAACCTCACAACATCCATTCTAAGAGCTTCACTCCACGTAACATGAAGAGCAAGGAGACAGTGTATTTTATTTGCAATTTTTGTGTGGATATTTAATATTTTTATAGCAATTGTTGGATATACATGTCTGAAAAAAGTGAGGAAGCAAGCTGTGTTTCTCAAGACACATGCAAGTTTACTAATCCCATTTCTGAGGGCTCCACCCTTATGGCCTCATCCAGTCCTAATTATTATTCTCCATCGCTACCACCTCTTGATGCCATAATCTTGGGGAGTGTGATAGTGTTTTAATACATGAATTTTTGGGA
Organism: Equus przewalskii; assembly: GCF_037783145.1. Taxonomy (NCBI): domain Eukaryota; kingdom Metazoa; phylum Chordata; class Mammalia; order Perissodactyla; family Equidae; genus Equus; species Equus przewalskii. Next base: position 26,780,860 of record NC_091839.1, on the reverse strand, counting down.
ATCCAGACATTTCTTCTATAAGAACTACTTCAGACCACAGTTTTGCAGTTTCTTAAGCAACAAAAATGTTTACCATCTGACCCCAGCAATATACTCCTAGCTAAAAAAAGCCAAACATATTTCCATATAAAGAGGTGATATAAACATCTGTGGAAATTTTATCTGTAATAGCCAAAACCTGGAAACAATCCAGATTTCCAGTAAGAGGTGAATGGATAAACACTTTGTGTTCTATTCATACAGTAGAACATTATTCAGCAATAAAGAGAATAAACTAGTCATACACAGAACAATGATAAAACTCAAGTAGTTATGCAGTAGGAAGGAAATCACAGAAATGTTATGAAAATTTGATTTATTTAAAATTAGAGAAAAGGAAAATGAATCTCTACAGAAATACAGTTGACAAATGTTGTCTAGGGAAGGAAGACCATGGAAGGCAGGGGGAGAGAGATTCTCTAGGGGCAGGAGGTAATGTTGGGAGAGAGAGTTATGGTCAGTATTGTGTTCATGATGATGAACTCACCTGTGTGTATGTGTGTGTGAGTGTGATTATAAATAAATACATACACACTTATATGAGTACACATAATTTGTACAAGTTAAACATGTAGTTTTTTATATGCTAATTGTACAGTAATGAAGATTTGGAGAATTGGTTCTACATAAAATTCTCTTGGAATTCCACTGCTCTTGGAGACCCGGAAGATTTGAAATTCCTATACTCACCTATTATCTCTCCATGTCTTGGGACTGTCATCCTTGTATAAGTGGAAGGAAAAATTGGCCAATTCTTTTTTTCTTGCCTATGCAGCGATGCCATTCAGGTAAAGCTACAGGCTTCTACAAAATCTTTAGACTGCTCATACAGCCAGGGACCTGGGCCATGAGGGACACAGCACTGGATGTACTGAGAATTTCTGTACATGCTCATGGTGCACCTCCATATTCTTGGGAATATTTGAGGAGGTCCCAGAAGAGGCATGTCTTCTCTACTCACCGAGGAGGCCAGCTGGTGGAATTAAGGGACATGCATCACAAATGTGACCTCTCCATGTCCCCCACTGCAGGGGAGGAATTTTGAGTTTTCCAATTTTGGACACAAGGAAATGGAGGCCAAACAGCAGGGAGGGACTTGGTCAAGGTCACAGTCCTGGGAATGGGCACAGTTGAAGCCTATACTCAAGTCTCCAGGCTCTGCAGCTCCCTAGTGCATCATGGGCCATGAGGACGTCTCAGGGTTAGAGGTTCTGAGAAGCCCCGTGGTTCTCTCCTTGCCCCTGGGAAACAGAAGGGGCTGGAAGCTAGAGAGTGCTGGGGGCAGTGGGGAACTTAGGGACAGGAGGTGGCCTGAGGGACAGAGGGGCTGAAAGAGGGGTGAGGGACAGAGAGGGCCAGAGTCCGCCCATTCCTGAAGCTAACTGGAAGTGATCTGATTGCTCTTGTAAAGCCCACCCCATCCCACCCCATACTCCTGCCCACTGAGACCACTGTTTCAAGGTGTTCTGAGTAAAGGTATCTGCCTCCTGGGATTGGACTGATTATCTCCCACCAAGTGTCCTCATGCACCAACATTCATGCATCAAATATGTGAGTCTCCAGGTTGGGCCAAGGTGTGCACCTGGCTCCCTGTTCTCACTCCCATCAGGGCATCATCAAACCTGCAGGGTTGAAGGAGAGGGTTGTTCCCTATGTCAGGCTGTGCCTTGTGACATTTAATCCACAGATACTGTGCGATTGTATGTGCATGTTTATGTGTGTGTGTCCCACACATCTGCTTTGGGGTGTTCCTATCACGTGCCTGTCTTATAAGTCTCTGTGCAGGGCTGGCCCTGTGGCCGAGTGGTTACGTTCGTGCGCTCCGCTGCAAGCGGCCCAGTGGTTCATTGGTTTGAATCCTGGACATGGACATGGCACTGCTCATCAAACCATGCTGAGGCAGCATCCCACATGCCACAACTAGAAGGACCCACAATGAAGAATATACAACTATGTACTGGGGGGCTTTGGGGAGAAAAAGGAAAAAAAAAATCAGTCTCTGTGCAGTATGTATGTGTTCCTGTGGCCACTCCTGCTGTGATGTGTCAGCATCTACATCCTATCCCACAGGTCTCTGGTGTTTTGCATGTGCAGATTGTGTGTCTTGTGTCTGTCACATGTGTGTCCTGTGATCAGTGTGGTACATGTGTATGTGGGTCCAGGCTGTGTTGAGAGTGTCAGCGTCCTACACCTATCACAAAGCATCCTCAGGATAGAGAGCACCTGCAAATTGGACTGAGGTTTGTCAGTACTACACACAGTCACAGAGATTTGTGTGTGTCTTTAGGCTGTGCTGCAGTTTAACCAGGACTATTGTTACACACCTTGGACCTACAGATTCTGAAATGTCTGTGTTTCCCACTATGCCATGATATGCCAGGAAAACACAATCACACTGTATGTGTTTCTAGGTGTGTCACCATCACACACTCATCTGGGACCACAGTCCACACTCCAATGAGATGATTCAATCTCCCATCTCATTACTATCTAGTTTACAGGATATTTGGGGGAACTGTGAGTACCTTAAACAGCTCAGAAATAATGTAAAACATAGAAATTTGTTCTGATGAGTACTAGTGGACAAACAACTGAGAAACTTCAAGACATTTTTAAAAAGAATTAGAAAGAGAAAAGTAACAGTGATGTCAGTATCGTGGCAGTGAGTTGTTCCCTTTGACTCTTCCCTCTAAGTTACAACTAAACAGACATCCATTAACCAACAGAGGATTCCCTACACAACAGGACACCTGAGAGATCCATGCAGATATACATCTGAAGTGGGTGGACTGGTCCTCCAGGAAGCAGCAGAACTGAGGGAGCAGACCCCTCTCCTGCCCTGGTGGCAGGGATCCAGGTTGCTGATTATTACCCAGTGGCCAGCACAACTGTGAGTGGATGCAGGGGCAGCCCATGCACACACAAATGCTTTCAAAGTGGTAGCCCGGCCCATGCATGCACCCATCTACTGCAGTGGCCCCGACTGTGCCAACACTCCCCACTGAGTAGCAGCACTGGCCATGTGAGCATGACCTGCCAAGCAACTGTGGCCAGCTCCCATGAATGCAGAGTGGCCAGACTGGAACCACTATGAGTAGATGGGGCAGGAACAGAAAACAGCCACTGTCCCCCCCATGGTGGCAGATGGAATCTGGGACCAGAAACAACAGAAACCACAGTAGAAACTGTGGCCCAGCCCCAAGGGGTGGCAACCCCAGCACCAGCTACATCAACAGCAGGGGTGGTATACAAGTCCTTGGGCCCCCATGTGCCCATCAATTACAGTGACATCTGTGAACCCAGCACCCTTGAAATTGGTGCAACCAGCACCCTGAGACAACCCAGGAATAGCAGTGCACATGGTGCACAAGACAGAAACATCTGAGCCCATGGAGACCCAGTGTAGGAGCATGAGACCCAGGTGGCCAGAAACAAAGTAACCAAAGCTTCACCCAAATAAGAGTAGGTGATTACTACCATAATTGTGCAGGCAGAGAATAAATTCCTCAAAACCATGAAGAACTAGAGTAACACTGCAGAACAGAAGGAAAATGACAACTCTCGAGAAACCAACATGAGTCACAGAAGATTACAAGCTAAATTACAGAGAATTCAAAATTGCTATCATAAAGAAACTGAAGGAGTTACAGGGAAACACAGAAAGTTCAATGAGCTCAGGAATAAAATTAATTAACAGAAGGAATACTTCACCAAGAGATTGAAGCCCTTAAAAAAAAATGCTGAAATTCTGGTTATGAAGAACACAATGAGATAAAAAATAATGTAGAAAGCATAACAAATAGAGAACATATGGAGGAGATAATTAGTGACCTGGAATATAGTTATCTAGAAATCCTTCAGGGATAGGAAGAGAGAAGTAAGATTTTTTAAAAATGAAGAAATTCTATGAGAAATATCTGACTCAATTAGGTAAAGTAGCATAAGGATTATAGGCATCCTAGAGGGAGAAGGGAGGAAGAAAGGAACAGGGAGTCTGTTCAAAGAAATAATAGCTGAGAACTTCCCAAACCTGGGGAAGGACTGGAATTACAAGTACATAAAACCAATAGGACTCCTAATTACATCAATGCAAAAAGACCTTCTCCAAGGCATATACTATTAAAACTGTCAAAGTCAATGACAAAGAATAATATTAAGGGCAGCAAGGCAGAAGAAATTAACCTACAAAGGAAACACTATCAGGCTTTCAACGGATTTCTCAGCAGAAACCTTACAGGCTGGAGAGAATGGGATGATCTATTCAAAATACTGAAAGACAAAAACTATCAGCCAAGAATACTCTATCCAGTGAAATTATCCTTCAAATATAGAGGAGAAATAAAAGCTTTCCCAAACAAATAAACCTGAGGGTGTTCATTGCCACCAGACCTGCCTTACAAGAAATGATGATGTGAACCCTCCTACCTGAAACAAAAAGGCAAAGGTTTACAAAGCTTTGAGAAGGTGATAAATAGACAAGACAAAATCAGAAAATTGCAGCTATCGGAATAGGTTAGTAAACAATTATAACATAAAAGATAAAGGGAAAGAGAGCATCAAAAATAACTGTAAACACTTCAATTTAGTCACAAACTCAACACAAAAAAGAATAATTTATGATAACAATAACACAGAAGGGGAAGAGGAAAGGGATGGAACCTACTTAGGCTAATGGAGATAGGTGGCTATCAGAAAATGGACCAGTTCGTCTGTGAGATCTTTTATGCAAGCCTCATGGTAACCACTAAACAAAAAAATTAGAGCAAAGTCAAAGTCACAAATCATAAATACAGAGAAAACTGAGAAAACCATCACAGAAAACCACCAAACTGAAATGGCACCAAGAAATACAAGGAAAAAGAAACAATGAAAATAAAGAACAACAAGAAAACGAGGTAAAATGGCAGCATTAAGCTCTTATATATCAATAATAACTGTAAATGTAAATGGACTGAATTCACCAATCAAAAGACAGAGTAGCTGGATGGATTAAAAAACGACATAACAATATGCTGCCTCCATGAAACAAGTCTCAGCTGTAAAGACAAACATAGGCTCAGAGTGAAGGGATGGAAGATGATACTCTAAGCAAATGGCAAGCAAAAGAAAGCAGGTGTAACCATACTTATATCAGACAAAGCAGACTTCAAGATAAAAAAGACAATGAAAGACAAAGAGGGGCAGTATATAATGACAAAAAGGACATTCCACCAAGAGGCTGTAACACTTATGAATATATATGCACCTAACACAGGAGCTCCAAAGTATATAAAACAATGATTAAAAGACGTAAAGGGAGAAATTGACAGAAACACAATAATAGTAGGGGACCTCAACACTCCACATACATCAATGGATAGATCATGCAGACAGAAAGTCAGCAAGAAAACAGTGATCTTAAATGAAATACTAGACCAGAAGCACTTAGTAGATACATACAGAACTTTTCATCCCAAAACATTAGAATACATATTCTTCTCAAGTACACATGGAACATTCTCAAAATTAGACCATATGTTGGGAAACAAGGCAAGTCTCAATCAATTTAAGAAGATTGAAATCAGATAAAGCACCTTATCCAACCACAACACTATAAAACTAGAAATCAACCAGAAGAAAAATGCTGGGAAAGTCACAGATAGGTGGAGACTACACAGTATGCTACTGCACAACCATTCGATCAATGATGAAATCAGGGGAGAAATTAAAAAAATACCTGGAGACAAATGAAAATGAAAACACAACATACCAACTCTTATGGGATGCAGCAAAAGTGGTCCTGAGAGGCAAATTTATAGCAATATGGGCCTAACTCAGCAAACAAGAAAAATCTCAAGTAAGTCATCTTAAACAATACCTAAAAGAACTAGAAGAAAAATAACAAATAAAGCCAAAGTCCACAGAAGGGGGGAAATAATAAAAATTAAAGCAGAAGTAAATGAAATAGAGACTGAGAAAAAAAAAAACAATAGAAATGATCAATGAAACTAAGAGATTGTCCTTTGAGAAGGTAAACAAAATTGACAAACCCTTAGCCAGACTCACTAGGAAAAAAAAAGAGAGAAGGCTCAGATAAATAAAATTAGAAATGAAAGATGAGAAATTACAGTGGATATGACAGAAATACAAGGCATTATAAGAGAAGACTATGAAAAACTATATGCCAACAAATTGGATAATGTAGAAGAAATGGATAAATTCTTAGACTCATACAACCTCCCAAAACTGAATCAAGAAGAAATAGAGAATCTGAATAGACCAATCATAAGTAAAGAAATTGAAACAGTAACCAAAAACATCCCACAAAACAAAAGTCCAGGACCAGATGGCTTCTCTGGAGAATTCTACCAAACATTCAAAGACTTACTACCTATCCTTCTCAACTATTTCAAAAATTTGAAGAAGGCAGAATGCTTCCTAACTCGGTTATGAGGCCACCAATTACCCTGATACCAAAACCAGACAAGGACAACACAAAAAAGGAAAATTTCAGGACAATATCTCTGATGAATATAGATGCAAAAATCCTCAATAAAATATTAGCAAATCAAATTCAGCAATACATTAAAAGGGTCATATGCTACAATCAACTGGGATTTATTCCAAGAATGCAGGGATGGTTCAACATCCACAAATCTGTCAATGTGATACACCACATTAACAAAATGAAGAATAAAAATCACATGATCATCTCAATAGATGCAGATAAATCATTTGACAAGATCCAACATCCATTTATGGTAAAAACTCTCAATAAAATAGGTATAGAAGGAAAGTACCTCAACATAATAAAGGCTATATACAACAAACCCACAGCCAACATCATACTCAACAAGAAAAAACTGAAAGCCATCCCTCTGAGAACAGGAATAAAACAAGGATGCCCACTCTCACCACTCTTACTCAACATAGTGCTGGAAGTTTTAGCAAGAACAATTAGGCAAGCGAAAGAAATAAAAAGTATCCAGATTGAAAAGGAAGAAGTAAAACTTGCTCTGTTTGCAAATGACATGATTCTATATATAGAAAACCCCAAAGAATCCATTAGAAAACTACTAGAAATAATCAACAACCATAGCAAAGTCACAGGGTACAAAATCAACATAAAAAAATCTGTTGTATTTTTATACACTAAAAATGAACTACCAGAAAGAGAAGTCAAGAATACAACCCTATTTACAATCGCAACAAAAAGAAAAAAATATCTAGGAATAAATTTAACCAAGGAAGTGAAAGCCCTATACACTGAAAAGTATAAGACGTGATTGAAAGAAATTGAAGAAGACATAAAGATATGGAAAGATATTCCATGCTCATGGATTGGAACAATGAATATAGTTAAATGTCTATATTACCAAAAGCAATCTACAGATTCAATGCAATCCCAATCAGAATCTCAATGATATTCTTCGTAGATATAGAACAAAGAACCCTAAAATTTATATGGAACAACAAAAGACCCCAAATCGCCAAAGCAATCCTGAGAAAAAAGAACAAAGCTGGAGCTGTCAAACTCCCCCGGCTTCAAAACATACTACAAAGCTATAGTAATCAAAAGAGCATGGTGATAGCAGACAAGCAGACACACAGATCAATAGAACAGAATTGAAAGTCCAGAAATAAAATCACTCATCTATGGACAGATAATCTTTTTTTTTTAACTTTTTATTGACATTATGATAGTTTACAACCTTGTGAAATTTCAGTTGTACATTATTGTTTGTCACTCGTGTGGTAGGTGCACCACTTCACCCTTTGTGCCCACCCCCTCACCCTCCCCCCCTTTCCCCTGGTAACCACTAATCTGTTCTCTTGGTCTACATGTTTAACTTCCACATATGAGTGGAGTCATACAGAGATTGTCTTTCTCTATCTGGCTTATTTCACTTAACATAATACCCTCAAGGTCCATCCATATTGTTGTCAATGGGATGATTTTATCCTTTTTTATGGCTGAGTAGTATTCCATAGTATATATATGCCACATCTTCTTTATCCAATCATCCATTGATGGGCACTTAGGTTGCTTCCACATCTTGGCTATTGTAAATAATGCTACAATGAATATAGGGGTGCATGGGACTTTTGGAATTGCTGATTTCAAGTTCTTTGGATAGACACCCAGTAGTGGGATGGCTGGATCGTATAGTATTTCTATTTTTAATTTTTTGAGAAATCTCTATACTGTTTTCCATAGTGGCTACACCAGTTTGCATTCCTTCCAGCAGTGTAAAAGGGTTCCTTTTTCTCCACCACCTCTCCAATATTTGTTACTTTTTGTTTTGGTTATTTTTGTCATTCTAACAGGTGTAAGGTGATAGTGTAGTTTTTTTTTTTTAGGATTTTATTTTTCCTTTTTCTTCCCAAAGTCCCCCAGTACATAGTTGTGTGTTTTTAGTTGTGGGTCCTTCTAGTTGTGGCATGTGGGATGCCGCCTCAGCATGGCTTGATGAGTGGTGCCATGTCTGTGCCCAGGATCTGAACTGATGAAAGCGGAGTGCGCTAAACTTAACCACTCAGCCACGGAGCCAGCCCCTTAGTGTAGTTTTGATTTGCATTTCCCTGATGATCAGTGATGATGAGCATCTTTTCATGTGCCTATTGGCCATTATTGACAGATAATCTTTGAAAAAGTAGCCAAGAATATACAACGGAGAAAGGAAATTCTCTTCAATAAATGGTGTTGGGAAAGCTGAACAACCACATGCAAAAGAATGAAAGTAGACCATTATCTTATGCCAAACACAAAAATTAATGCAAAATGGATTAAAGACTTGAATGTAAGACCTGAAACCATAAAACTCCTAGAAGAAAACATAAGCAGTACACTCTTTGACATCAATCTTAGCAGTATCTTTTCAAATGCCATGTCTCCTCAGGCAAGGGAAACAAAAGGAAAAATAAATGGGATTACATCTGACTAAAAAGTTTCTGCAAGGCAAAGGAAACCGTGAAAAAAATGAAAAGACAGCTCACCAGCTGGGAGAAAATATTTGAAAATCATATATCTGACAAGAGATTAATTTCCAAAATATATAAAGAACTCACACAACTCAACAACAAAAGACGAACAACCCAATCAAAATATAGGCAGAGGATCTGAACAGATGTTTTTCCAAAGATGACATAGGGATGGCCAACAGGCACATGAAAAGATATTCAACATCTCTAATTATTAGGGAAATGCAAATCAAAACTACAATGAGATATCACCTTACATCCATCAGAATGGCTATAATTAACAAGACAAAAAATAACAAATGTTGGAGAGGATGTGGAGAAGAGAGAACCCTCATACACTGCTGGTGAGAATGCAAACTGGTCCAGCCACTATGGAAAACATATGGAGATTTCTCAAAAGATTAAAAATAGAAATAGCATATGATCTAGCTATCACACTACTGGGTATTTATCCAAAGAACATGAAATCAACAATTCAAAGAGATTTATGCATTCCTGTATTCATTGTAGTGTTATTCACAATAGCCAAGACATGGAAGCAACCCAAGTGCTCATCAACGGATGAATGGATAAAGAAGATGTGTGTATATATATATATACATACACACACAATGGAATACTACTCAGCCATAAAGAAGACAAAATTATACCATTTGCAACAACATGGATCGACCTTGAGGGTATTATGCCAAGCAAAATAAGCCAGACGGAGAAAGATAAACACCGTATGATATCACTCATATGTCAAAGATAAACACATGAGTAAAAGGACAGATTAGTGCTTACCAGAAGGGAAAGTGCTAGGGGGATGGTGAAAGATGTAAAGAGGCACATATGTAAGTGTCGGATAAAAACTAGACAATTGGTGGTGAACACAATGCAGTCTATACAGAAATCAAAATATAATAATGTACACCTTAAGTTTACACCATGTTATAAGCAAATATTATACCAATAAAATAATTAAATAAATAAAAATAAAGAAAAAAGTGAGACCTATAGGTAAAAGGAGACTTATGAGAAATAAGTCATAGGTATATATTTTGGAACCTGGTTGCAACGAAGCTGCTTTAAACCACAAACATGTTTTTGAGACAATGGAGAAAATTGGGCACTAATAACATATTTTATTGTACTTTGTGTATTTTTATTTGACTACATTGTTAGAGTTATGAAAGAGCCCTTAGACTTTCGAAATGCCTCTGAAGAGATTATGTGTTAAAAGACCAGGTGTCAGGATTGTTAGCAAATAGCCCAGTACTGTGCTTAAGAGTTGATGAAGAAAGAATTACCATCACATAATAAATAATGATGGAAAATTGGGAAAGGGTTCATGGGGCTTCATAACACAGTCCTTTCTTTTTTTTTTTTTTAAAAGATTTTATTTTTTCCTTTTTTCCCCAAAGCCCCCCGGTACATAGTTGTGTATTCTTCGTTGTGGGTTCCTCTAGTTGTGGCATGCGGGACGCTGCCTCAGCATGGTCTGACGAGCAGTGCCATGTCCGCGCCCAGGATTCGAACCGACGAAACACTGGGCCGCCTGCAGCGGAGCGCGCGAACTCAACCACTCGGCCACGGGGCCAGCCCCCATAACACAGTCCTTTCCATGTGTGTCTCTACTTGAAAATATCCAGGACAGAAGGTAGAATGTGTCCTGGTATCAATACTTTATATGTGAAGAGGAGTGGATGAAAAGGGCAGGAGGGAACTTTTGGTCCTAGAGGCTTAAGCATGTATCAAAAGACAAATTATAAACTTTGAATACATACAATTTATCATAAGACAACTATTCTGTGGATACTCCGTTTTTTGTGAACTCTATGTTTCGAAATTCCTACTTTTTAGAATGCACCTACTTGCTAAAATTTTTTTGTAACCCCAAAATATATACTAACAACAATTTTAGGGGCTGGCCCCGTGGCCGAGTGGTTAAGTTCGCACGCTCCGCTGCAGGGGGCCCAGTGTTTCGTTGGTTCGAATCCTGGGCGAGGACATGGCACTGCTCATCTAAACCACGCTGAGGCAGCGTCCCACATGCCACAACTAGAAGGACCCACAACGAAGAATATACAACTATGCACCGGGGGCCTTTGGGGAGGAAAAGGAAAAAAATAAAATCTTAAAAAACAAAAACAAAAAACAAAAAAAACAATTTTACATTCATTCTTGAACTTGCGTAGAGCTGTGAAAAATTTGAGTCACGCACGTGCATGTTCCCTACAAGGAAACTACAAGATCTACAAGACGGTGCTCTGCTTTCTCCTTTCAGCTCTAATACTACAAAGTGTCCTTATATGGTCTATTTCTTGCCCCACGTGTGCTTTTTCTTGGTGATTCCACTGTTTAAAATGGCCTCTAGTATTCCTAAGTGCAAGGCTTCGATGTGCCTTAGAGAGAACACATGCGTGTTAGATAAGCTTTGTTCAGACATGAGTTACAGTGCTGTTAGCCATGAGTTCACTGTTAATAAGTCAACAATACATAACAAATAAGGTGCCTTTAAACAGAAAAAAGCATGAAACAGTGTTAAGAATTGACGAGTTGATGAAAATGTTGTAACCAGAGGCTCTCAGGAAGTCCAACTTGTATGTAGAGAACATAACTACTGTGAATAAGAGTGGCTTCAGAGAATATAACTACCATGAACAATTAAAATTGATTTTACTTCAATAAAGCTGTTAAAAAAGCAAAGGCGATCTCAGCATTTGTCACTGCCTAATTATTTCACCATGCTTTACTATTGCGTATGTTCTTGAGGTTATTTATGACTGCTGAATCTGTATGTGGGAACAGAATGCAGTGTTGTGCTACTGCACATCTCTTCCCAACTCCACTTTCACTGACGTCACCTTGGAAGCTTGAAATTGGCCATGGAGGGAGTATGTACACCAGGGAGACTGACAATCACTACAAACCAGGGCTGGCTTGTTTTACTGAATGTCAAGACTTTAGAAAGTGATGAACACTGTGTTAAGTAAGCAGATTATACTAAAAAGTGTATAGTGTCTATGACTGTTACATTATGAATAGCACAAAACATTCAGGAAATATTTTCCAGTACTCAAAAACAATTGTTATGGACTAAATTGTGTCCCACGCAAATTCACATGTGAAAGCCTTAACCCCCAGTGTGACTATAATTGGAGACAGGGCCTAAAGACATAATTATGGTGAAATGAATTCATAAGGGTGTGGCCTTATTACAATATTACTGCTGTTTCTATAAGAAAAGGAAGATACCAGGGAGATACACGCACACAGAGAAAAGGCCATGTGAGGACACAGCAAGAAGTTGGCCATCTGCAAGCCAAGGAGAGAGGCTTTGGAAGAAATTAACCTTGCTGGCACCTTGACCTTGGACTTCCAACTTCCAGAACTGTAAGAAAATAAATTTCTGTTGTTTAAGCCACCCAATCTGTGGTATTTTGTTGTGGCAGCCCAGGAAGACTAATACAGACTGCCTCAAAAGGAAAATAAACTGTTTTTCCTTCTCTGTACTCACACCAACACTCAGTACTTCACTTCTGACCCCAGATGTGTGATTTTCTTCCCACACCAAGCAATTCTCCAGCTCGCCATTGATGCCAGCTGAGTGTCCTACAATTCAACTGAATTCTGACTATTACCTACCAGGAGTTGGCACAGACCCCACAGGTTAAGGGCTCAGTCCCACAAGACGGTCCCCATTTCAGATGTCAGTCATAAGTCCAGGTTATCAACCATGCTTCTGACCAAGGGGCTAAAAATTGGAGGTGCTGATGACCCCTCCTCAGGTATCACAATTTGCTAGAATGACTCCCTGAACTGAGGAAAAGTTTGCTTACTAGATTACTTGTTTCTTATAAAGGGATACAACTTGGGAACCGCCAGATGGAAGGGATGCACAGGTCAAGGAATGTGGGCAGAGGTGTGGACCTTCCATGCTCTCTCTGAGTGTGCCAGTCTCTCAGTAACTCCACATGTTCACTAACATGGATACTTTCCAAACTCTATCCTTCTAATTTTTTATGAAGGCTTCATTACCTAGGCATGATTAATTAAATCAATGGACATTGATGATAAACTTCATGTCCATTACATTCTGCTCTCTGGTTGCCCTGAAGTCATATATTCTTGCATGCAAAACACATTCACCCAATCACAACGGCATCAAGAATCACAGACCATTCCAACATCCATTCCAAGTCCAAAGTCTCACCTAAACGTATAAATCAGATATGGGTGAGATTCAAGGTCCGGTTAATCCTGAGGCAAAAATCCTCTCCAGATGTAACCCTGTGAAAACAGACAAATTATGTGCTTCTGAAATACAATGGTGGGACAGGCATAGGCTAGACATCCATAGTCCAAAAGGGCGAAATCAGAAAAAAAAAAGAAAAGGAGTGACAGGTCCCAAGCACTTTCAAAATCTAGCAAGACAAATCCCATTAAATCTTGGGCTGCAGATTAATTCTCTTTGTCTGGATGCTCTGCCCTCTGGGGCCACTGAAGTCGAAGCAACACACCCACAGACCCACATGGTGGCCACAACACCTCAGTTTTTCAAGGGCAACCCCACTCCCTCAGCTCTGCAGGGCAGTTTTGCCCCTGAGGTCTATACAGTGGTTTCCTGGCTCATTGAAACCCAAGAGGAGGAAACAGCCCCTGTCCCCTGGTCTGTGTTGGGAGTGGCAGCCCTGATGATCTCTTAATTGCCTTTTGGGTCATTCTTCCCTTTTCTGGAAGGATACCGCATGTTTGGAGTCAGATAGCTCTACTGTCACTTTCTGTGGAATCTCGCAAGTCTGACAGCCTTTCTTCTTCCTGTCCTGTTTTTTTCTGTCCCTTCTAGTCTCAGCTGGCAGTGTTTCTGCTGGTAAAATGCCATCTCTATTCCTGGGTCCTCCTGAGATGGTTGATTAAAGTTGTGATTCACATCCATAATCTCTTTATCAAATAATTTTCCAGCCACAGCTTGGTGTTCTGTCTAGAACATGCCTTCTTATTTTTTTGCAATATGGATGGTGGGAAACTCTCCAAATCTTCAAGTTCTGGTTCCTCTATGATTAAAAAGTCTTTCTTCGGTTCATCTTCTACCTCTTTCATTTTGCAATAAGCGGTAAAGAAAACCCAAGCTGCACTTTCCACACTGAACTTTAGAAGTATCCTTTGCTAACTATGCACGTGTATCACAAACCAATTGTACTTGCCCAAACTCTCTAACACAATTTGGCCGTGTTCTTTATCACTTTATAACTAGGATTGGCTTTGCTCCTGTTTCTAGTCACATTTCTTCTGTTTCCATCTGATACCTCAGCAGAATCACCATTAATGTTAATATTTCTACCAACAGTCCCTTGAAGGCAATCTCTTCTTTATATAGCATGAACCTCAAAACTTTTCCGGGCTCTATCGATTACGCAGTTCCAAAGTCACTTCCACATTTTTAGGCATTTGTTACAGCAGCACCAAACTCCTGCTACCATAATGTGCATTAGTTGGCTCAGGGTATCATTACAAAGTACCATAGACTGAATGGCTTAAAGAACAGAAACTCATTTTCTCAAAGTTCTGGAGTCTAGAAGTTTAAGATCAAGGTGCCATCAGGATTAATGGTTTCTAGTGAGAACTTTCTTCTTGGCTTGTAGACGGCTTTGCTTGTTGTTAAAATAAACAAAGTAGAGACCAAGCTAGAAAATTCCCCAAGCTGACAAAACCATTTAAACCATGTAAGCAAAACTAAATCTAGCTTATTTCATGAACATAATCAAAACTTAACTTATTTCTTATAAATGCCTCTGACAATCATAAAAGAAATTTGTCATTTTTGTAAAATGGTGTAAGATAATCACTGTTAACCAATCCCAGGCCATTTGGAAACCCTCATTGTAATAACCAGTCGTAAACGTTACACAATGTCCTCCTTTTCACTTTACAAGCCATCCTATAACATCATGCCTCTCAGCTTTATATCAGTTTTGGATTTGAAGACTCCAAGTTCCCGAACTGTTTCTTTGTTCACAATGAACTCTTACTAAATACTATTTTACTGATGGCTTTAATTTTTCATTTCTATGTTTTTCACACTGTGTGTGTGCATGAGAAGAGAGAGCCTTCTGCTGTCTCTACCTATTCTTATAAAACCAGCAGTCCTGTTAGATCAGCCTATATTTAACATTAACTACCTCCTTTATACAGACAAATGGGGTGTAGGGCTTCCACAAAAATGAGGTGGGGGGAATAATTCAGTTCATGACACAGCAGTAACTGTGGTTAAGGCCTTCACTCATTTGAACACTGTGATATGTTAGATTGGAGTTGAAGGTAAAGGATTTCCCACATTCAATACACTTAGAAAGCCTTACCCCAGTGTGAACTCTGTGATGTTGAAGTATACGAAATGTTTTAGAAAAGAATTTCCCACATTTGGTGCATTTGTAAGGCCTTTATCCAAAATGAACTTTCAGGTGCTCAATGAATGTGGAGGATTGACCAAATAATTTCCCACATTCACTGCACTAGTTTGGTCTTTCTCCAGTGTGAACTCTCCAATGTTTAATGAAGCTGTGCTTGCTCATATGTAATTTGCAACATTCATCAGCAATGATTTAAAGACTTGCATTGGTAAATTAGAAACCCCTACCATTTGAATTAATTGTTTACTGCAAGGGAGAGGGCAAGGAACAAGAAAAGGATAAGTTTCCTCTCCAATTGTTATTTCAGTTTCCCCTAATGTGTTAGTGAGGAGGAGGGGAAATACCCTTTCATAATCCTTGGAGCATCCCTATTCCTTTTTAACTTTACCATGTCCTAGATCCCATTTAAGCTTGCAGCAATCATGTTTGAAATGACCAGGCTTTTTGCAATTGAAACAGGAGTGGTCAGGGTTTGAAAAAGATGTCTTAATTGGCCCATTAAACTGTTGGAGTGGCACATTCATAACCTTAGTGGCTATCTCTTTTCTTTTTCTTTCTTTTGTAAAGTTTGAGAGATCTTATCTGCAATAGTGACAAGTTCACTAGTATGTAGTGCAGCTCAATTCAATTCATGTCTTTTGATTAGCCTTGCTAATTCCTCATCTAATCCTTCCAAAAAGATCGAATTTAAAATTGGATCATTTGATGATGCCCACCATCTCAGGAGCCCTCTCAGAGTATTGTTTGAAGGTATTTCCAAATCTTTCAAAATAATAAAAGATAGTTTCTCCAAGTCTCTGTTTACATTGCTGGACCTTGGTCCGATCTATTTTCTTAGGAAAAATCCTGGGAATGCTTTGGAACAAGTTAAGAGCAGTTTCCCTGCACTTCTGAAGGCCAGGAAACTCATGTTTATGAAAATCTTCCATTGGTGCTTTCCAATTCATCTCCTTTAGCCAATCCTTAGCTTCACTTTCAGATACCAGCAAATGCACAAGCAGATATAAATCTGCGTATCCTGGATCATATGTTTTAACAGTTAGGCCAAAGTCCTGAGCAAACCCTAAAGGATCTTATAAAGGGTCTTGAAAATCCTTAAATTGCTAAGTTCAATTCTAGTCCAGGGGGTATACACAAATGAAGAGTCACCTCTGCCACTAGGTTTCTATTTAAAGGGAGCCACAATGACCTTAGGACTTCCAGTATTTTTTTCCTGAGATTTACTTTTCAGTATTTCAGTTCCCTGGGATTTACTTATTGTTTCCTCTAGGAGTAGAGGAGGAGGAGGAGGTAAAGTAGACAAATCAGGACACAGAAGTTCAGAAAGGAGAGGATATAAAGTTACTGAAGGAGCTGCCAAAGGAGAAGAAAAAGGTAGGGGAGGAGGTTATGAGATCTGAGGTGCCAAAAGTAGTGGTGGAGTCGGTGGAGGTGAGACAGCCTCTGAATTTTTCTCTTTCTCTAATTTAGTCACAGTCTACCAATTTTCAGTTAGTTTCCTGTAAAGACGTCATTTTGTCATTACCAAGCTTTGAAGCTTCTAAATATCAATTATAATATGCCTCTCATTCTATTTGTTTAATTTTATAGCTGGCTTTTTCTAATCGTGCATGCAAATAAACTAATTTTGATAGGTCAAATGTTTCCTATTTTGACCGCTTAAGACTCAAGTTATCTTTAGTTAAACTTTCCCATTTTGTAAAATGCTTGCAAGTATTGGCTCCATACATACTATACATGAAGCCAGCCAGAATTCCAGTGGGTGGCTGTCTGTCTGGGAGCTGGCTGGCTTTAGAAGCATGATTTCCCATTTTCTTTTAGTTTGATTGTACTATAAAGTCTGAACAATTTCTAAGGACAGTGTAGTGGGTCGCAAGCATGCTTCTTGTGAGTGCCACTTCCTAAAAGGCCATGGAGACTCTCTTACGTGTCTCAGATTCTCCCACTGGCTGTCCAAAACTACTGTGGGGGCTCAGAATGCTGGATGGTCAGTCCTTATGTGCACGTCCCCAGAGGAGCCTTTAATTATTTAAAGTGAATGGCCATAATAGAATTCCCTATGGGATTGCCGTACATCACGAGGATCAACCTCAGACACTTCCATTAGGTTCTCAGTCACCTGAGTGTGCCTTATGGCTGGAAGGAGCTGGTGTCCCTTCTCTACAGAGCTGAATGAGTTCAGTCTCTCATTTTACTATCAAGCAGTTTGCTCAGCCTTTATAAGCACAATTCCTTTTAAAATTAAAAGCCAGATTAAAGCCAGATTAAAAGGACAGCCAACTCAGTTCACTCTAAAGTTCTCCCTAGGCACACTTGTCTAGGAAATTTCCCTCTAGGTTCCTCTTACCTAGGAAAATGCACCAGTATTCCCTTAAGACACTAGGTCTTAAGACCTGAAACAGCTCAAATAAATATCAGGACCATCAACTTAAGCAAGGAGGGGAGGGTTTCAGGAGAACTCATTGAGGCACCTGAAGAATCCAGTAAAGCTTTTGAAGGTCTCATTGGGCCTGTGCTGATACCAAGCACTGGTTCAAAGAAAATTCCAGGTGGTCTGAGGTGAGTTTCTCTAAAATCCTGCTGATTACTACAAGAAATGTCAATGCAAATAATCAATAACCAATCTATAGATAAAAAAGACACAGTGATATTTGTGGATATCTATTGAGCCATGCCGAGGACTAGCCCAGAAGTGTTTGTATTCTTCTCCAGGGAAGAAAGTGAAACCATGAACGACAGAGTTAAAATCTTCCCTAGAGCAAAAATTTGAGATGGGCTTTGCTAACTGCTGCTGTGCACACTCAGCACAATCAACTGTTGTTTAAAACTAACCAGGTCTTTCTGTCCCTCCTTAGTATATGAGTGAGCTGTCTTTTCCAGGAAGTCAAGGTCCAGAGATCAAGAAAAAAGTTTAGCCTCACAAGCCCAAACGCAGGCCAAGGATGAAAACTAACCAGAAAAGCCCAGATGGTCAAGGAAAAAAGAGATTCAATCTTAAAGACCAAACACAGGCTGGAGATGCCAGCAGCAAAACCACATGCTCTCCCTCCCCTACCTAAAACGCCAGCACATGCTCCCTCTCCCCTACCTAAAACCCAAATAAAAACTGCTACCTTTTTTCCTTCAAGGAGGTGGATTTGAGTTTTACCTCCCATCGCCTTGTCAGGCTGCCTCTCAATAATAAACCTTCTTCCTTGCCACAAGCCTGACATTTTGGTTATTGGCCTTCCTGTGCACCAAGTAAACAAACCTGTATTTGTGTTCAGTAACAAAAGAACGCTGGGGAAGTGTGGTTTACAACCTGGTATATAATGTTTCAGAACAGAGAACGTACATCAAGCATGACAGAAATACAATTTTTTCCCCCAAAGTCACAAGAAGATGTTTTGCTGCAGTTTAGCACATACACAGGAAAACTGAACCTTGGTTCTCTGGGAAGAAAGACTCATCTTCAAAGAAATTCTGTCGTTGGTGTCAGAGAAAGGGAGACATTCATCCCTATTTTTAAACACTGCATTCTTTGCTTTTATAAAATGTTTGAAGCAGGTGTACAATGCATGTTTGGTGGGCCATAAGTCAGGCTGCTCGGGGAAAAACAACTTCTTTTTTTTCCATCTTGAAATTTTCTCCCCGAGCTTTATTTTATTTATTTATTTATAATTTTTATTGAGTTAATAAGTTACAATCTTGTGAAATTTCAGTTGTATATTGTTGTCTGTCAGTCGTGTTGTAGGTGCAACCCTTCACCCTTTGTGCCCACCCCTCACCCCCCCTTTCCCCTGGTAGCCACTAATCTGTTCTCTTTGTCCACAGGTTTAAAGTCCTCATATGAGTGGAGTCATACAGAGATTGTCCTTCTCTATCTGGCTTATTTCACTTAACATAATTCCCTCAAGGTCCATCCATGTTGTTGCAAATGGGATGATTTTGTTCTTTTTTTTTACGGCTGAGTAGTATTCCATTGTATATATACACCACATCTTCTTTATCCAATCATCTGTTGATGGGCACTTAGGTTGCTTCTACATCTTGGCGATTGTAAATAATGCTGCAATAAACATTGGGGTGCAGAGGACTTTTGGAATTGCTGACTTCAAGCTCTCTGGATAGATACCCAGTAGTGGAATAGCTGGATCATATGGTAGTTCTATTTTTAATTTTTTGAGGAATCTCCATACTGTTTTCCATAGTGGCTGCACCAGTTTGCATTCCCACCAGCAGTGTATGAGGGTTCCTTTTTCTCCACAACCTCTCCAACCTTTGTTACTATTTGTTTTAGTTATTTTTGTCATTCTAATGGGTGTAAGGTGATATCTTAGTGTAGTTTTGATTTGCATTTCCCTGATGATCAGCGCTGATGAACATCTTTTCATGTGCCTATTGGCCATCCGTATATCTTCTTTGGAGTAATGTCTGTTCATGTCTCCAGCCCATTTTTTGATTGGGTTGTTTGATTGTTTGTTGTTGAGTTGTGTGAGTTCTTTATATATTATGCATATTAAGCCTTTGTCAGATATATGACTTGCAAATATTTTTTTGCAGTTAGTGGGTTGTTTTTTTGTTTCAATCCTGTTTTCCCTTGCCTTGAAGAAGCTCTTTAATCTGATGAAGTCCCATTTGTTTATTCCTTCTATTGTTTCTCTTGTCTGAGAAGACATGGTGTCCGAAAAGATCCTTTTAATACTGATGTCAAAGAGTGTACTTCCTATATTTTCTTCCTGAAGCCTTATGGTTTCAGGTCTCAGCTTTAGGTCTTTGATCCATTTTGAGTTTATTTTGGTGAATGGTGAGAAAGAATGGTCAATTTTCATTCTTTTACATATGGCTTTCCAGTTTTCCGAGCACCATTTGTTGAAAAGACTTTCTTTTCTCCATTGTAGGCCCTCAGCTCCTTTGTCGAAGATGAGCTGTCCATAGATGTGTGGTTTGATTTCTGGGCTTTCAATTCTGTTCCATTGATCTGTGCACCTGTTTTTGCACCAGTACCATGCTGTTTTGATTACTGTAGCTTTGTAGTATGTTTTGAAGTCAGGGATTGTGATGCCTCCAGCTGTGTTCTTTTTTCTCAGGATTGCTTTAGCAATTCGGGGTCTTTTGTTGCCCCATATGAATTTTAGGATTCTTTGTTCTAATTCTGTAAAGAATGTCATTGGGATTCTGATTGGGATGGCGTTGAATCTGTAGGTTGCTTTAGGTAGAACGGACGTTTTAACTATGTTTATTCTTCCAATCCATGTACATGGAATGTCTTTCCATCTCTTTATGTTGTCATCTATTTCTTTTAGAAAAGCCTTGTAATTTTCATTGTATAGGTCTTTCACTTCCTTAGGTAAATTCACCCTGAGGTAGTTTATTCTTTTTGTAGCAATTGTGAATGGTATTGTGTTCTTGACTTCTTTTTCTGTTAGTTCGTTATTAGAGTATAGAAATGCTACTGATTTATGCAAATTTATTTTATACCCTGCAACTTTGCTGTAGTTGTTGATTACTTCTAAAAGTTTTCCAATGGATTCTTTGGGGTTTTCTATATATAAGATCATGTCGTCTGCAAACAGCGAGAGTTTAACTTCTTCCCTCCCTATTTGGATTCCTTTTATTCCTTTTTCTTGCCTAATTTCTCTGGCCAGGACCTCTAGTACTATGTTAAATAAGAGTGGTGATAGAGGGCATCCTTGTCTCATTCCTGTTCTCAGGAGGATGGCACTCAGGTTTTGCCCATTGAGTATGATGTTGGCTGTGGGTTTGTCATATATGGCCTTTATTATGTTGAGGTAGTTCCCTTCTATCCCCATTTTGTTCAGAGTTTTTATCATAAATGACTGTTGGATCTTGTCAAATGCTTTCTCTGCATCTATTGAGCTGATCATGTGGTTTTTATTCCTCAGTTTGTTGATGTGGTGTATCATGTTGATTTATTTGCGGTTGTTGAACCATCCCTGTGTCCCTTGTATGAATCCCACTTGATCATGATGTATGATCCTTTTGATGAATTGCTAAATTCTGGTTGCCAAAATTTTGTTTAGAATTTTTGCATCTATGTTCATCAGCAATATTGGCCTGTAGTTCTCTTTTTTCGTGCTGTCCTTGTCAGGCTTTGGTATCAGAGTGATGTTGGCCTCATAGAATGTGTTAGGAAGTGTTCCATCCTCCCTAATTTTTTGGAATAGCTTGAAAAGGATAAGTATTAAATCCTCTCTGAAAGTTTGGTAGAATTCCCCAGGAAAGCCATCTGGTCCTGGGGTTTTATTCTTTGGGATGCTTTCGATGGCTGTTTCAATCTCTTTCCTTGTGATTGCTCTGTTTAAATTGTCTGCTTCTTCTTGAGTGAGGTTTGGCAGATTGTAGGAGTCCAAGAATTTATCCATTTCCTCTAGGTTATCCATTTTGTTGGCATATAGTTTTTCGTAGTATTCTCTTATAATCCACTGTATTTCTGTGGAGTCTGTTGTTATTTCTCCTCACTCATTTCTGATTTTGTTTATTTGAGCTTTCTCCCTTTTTTTCTTTGTAAGTCTTGCTAGTGGTTTGTCAATTTTATTTATCTTCTTAAAGAACCAGCTCTTTGTTTCATTGATCCTTTCTACTGTCTTTTTTGTTTCAATAGCATTTATTTCTGCTCTGATTTTTATTACTTCTCTCCTTCTGCAGACTTTGGGCTTTGTTTGTTCTTCTTTCTCTAATTCAGTTAGGTTCTCCCTGAGCTTTATTGAGATATAATTGATATAGAACATTGTGTAAGTTTAAGGATTACAAAGTGATATTTTCATACATGAATATATTGTGAAATGATAACCACAATAAGGTTAGTTAACATCTCCATCATTCACATATTTACCTTTTTGTTTTTTTTGTGGTGAGAACATTTCATATCTTCTCTCTTAGCAACGTTCAGCCATATTGTACAGTATTGTTAACTATAGTGACCGTGCTGTAGATTGGGTCCCCAAAATTTATTTTATCTTCTAATGGAAAGTTTGTACCCCTTGTCCAACATCTCTCCCTTACTCCTACCCCCCAGCCCTGGCACCCACCATTCTACTCTACTTCTGTGGGTTTAGCTTTGTTAGATTCCACATCTAAATAAAATATAAGGTAAGAAAAATTCATACATTCAAATTTCAAATAATCTTTACAACTTGACTTTTGGCTAACTTCTTTCTTTGATTTATTTTATTGAGGTCATATTGACTTACAATGTTGTGCAATTTCAGGTGTACATTATTATATATCAGTTTCTGTATAGACTGCATCGTGTTCACTACCAATAGTCTAGTTTTTATCTGTCACCATAGGTATGTCACCTTTCACCCTCCCTCCCACCCCCCACCCCTCTGGTAACCACTAATCTGTTCTCCTTATCCATGTGTTTGTTTATCTCCTACACATGAGTGAAATCATACGAGTGAAATCATATGGTGTTTGTCTTTCTCTGTCTGGCTTATTTTGTTTGGAATAATACCCTCAAACTTCACCCATATTGTTGCAAATGGCACAATATTGCCTTTTTTATGGCCAAGTAGTATTCCATTGTAGATATATAACACATCCTCTTTATCTATTCATCTATTGATGGGCACTTGGGTTGCTTCCATGTCTTGGTTGAAAAACAACTTTTAGGCCAAATCAGATTTAAACCAGAATGGCTTCCCCATATATCTCAATATGTGAAAACTTCTTATTACTATTTTATTTTTTTAAAGATTTTATTTTTTTCCTTTTTCTCCCCAAAGCCCCCGGGTACATAGTTGTATATTCTAAGTTGTGGGTTATTCTAGTTGTGGCACCAGGCCACCTCAGCATGGCCTGATGAACAGTGCCATGTCCAGGCCCAGGATTCAGACCAGTGAAACCCTGGGCCGCCACAGTGGAGTGTGCTAACTTAACCACTCAGCCACAGGGCTGGCTCCTTCTTCTTATTTTTATCAAATGTAAGCTGCATGAGTGCAGAAGTCTTTGTGAGGTCTCTCATGCACCTACAACCACAGTGTCTGATTCTGAGTATTTGCTCAATGAACATTTCTTAAAGCCATGAATAAACATTGACACCTCAAATCCTCATTCATTTTTACTGATTTGGCTACTCTCATTGTCTATTTCAATTCTTTCTCCAAGCTGGTATTGCTTAATGTTTTCAAGCATTAAAGCCCTACCAAATTTTCTCTGAAGTGTTAATTTTCTTCAACCTCCTCTGATATTTCCCCACAACCACTTCTGCCACTATCTTTGAATAACTACATAAACATTATGAATAAGTTTCTGAAACTTGCATTTTGAAACTATTTTTCTGAGATAATCTCAATTCCCCATGAAGAACTGTACCTGCAATTACAGGAAAATGATAATCACTTAGCAGGAAGGACATCAGATCATGGGCTTAAGATGCTCCCTTCATCTTGGCGTTCAGATACTCCATTTACAAATGTGCTGTGACTATGAGAGTTGCTACCAATGACCCCTACCAAAACACAGTTAGTTAAGGAGCTCTTCATTTGAGGTGGATCTCTGTTCACTAAAACGAATTGAGCATATCTTAGAATATGGAGTCAGAAATGTTATATAGACAAAAATATTCCTCAATGTGTAGGACACAATCGCTGACTCTACAGGCATGAGAGAGGTTTTCTATGGGAACCAGAAGTCCAACTCCTGCTTCTTCACCTAATTCACAATAGCCCTCTTCTTTCTCGCCAGTCATGGCCCTGTACGGAGTGTCCTCTCTTGTACCTAGCTAATCTTAATAGAACTCACAAAACTGACTATTGCCTCAGGCCACACTCATTTGAAGAGCAATAACATAATGTATCCAACTACGCGTGGACTAATTTTATGTCATACTGACTCCATGGAATGACACGGCCATTTAGATCAGTTGATTTCAAGCATCTCAAATAATAGTTTTATTGTATAGGAGCAAGCAGGCTGACCTTCATCTGCTGAAGTCTGAAATTACATGTATTCGCTACCTTTACCAAGGAGCAAAGCCCATCTCTGGGTAGGAGCACCGATTTGCAGCATTTCTCAGGATTCAGAGTAGCCAACTCTCTCGGCGGTCAGCATGGAGAACATCCTTCCCTGTAGCCTCTTGAGCACTTGAGTTCCTCCCAGAGGAACTATATTTGCCGGAAGGACATGCGCCGAGTTGAGCCAATGAAACGTCAGGGTGGAAGCAGTTCCATGCGATTCAACATTTGGGGCGGGGCTTCCGGTGTTTTCCTAGCGGCAGCCATCTTGGCGGCTGTAGGTTTCTTCTTGCTCCGGAGTGCTGGGTCAGAGATCCTTCACCCGAACACAAGCTCAGGAGCGCCTGGTCGGAGCTGAGGGGACGGACGGGGAGGCGCGAGAGGAGGCGCCGTCCCCGCGGCCCAGGCGGCCCTGAGGCTCGGCGACGCCGCCCGGGGCCCCGTGCCAGGTCCGGGCCAGGGAGCGCCGCGCCCGGCGCCTCGTCTCCCGCCGCTCCCGGCTCCGCTCCGCCCCCGAGGCCGATGGCGGCTTCCCCGCGGAGGGAGCCGGCTCAGGTGAGCGCTCGGCTCCGGGCCGCCCCGCCCGCAGCGCAGCCCGAGCTCCAGCCCTCGGGCGGGCGCTGCTCCCGGGCCTGCAGCCCAGGCCCCGGGACCGGGCCGGGGAGGCGCTCGTGGGGCCTGTGGCTGCGGGCGGGGGCCGGGCTGCGGGCGAGGGTCCCGGGCAGAGGGTCCCGGGGTCCGCAGGGAACGGCGTGAGGAGGGTTCCCCCCTGGACCGGCAGGGGAGGGGCTGCTCCTTCAGTCTGAGGGCCCGGAGCCGGGAGGGCTGTGACCAGAGAGGGACGCGGTGCGTGTTGGGGTTTCAAAAGTTCTCCAGGAGCTGCTCGGAGAGAACAGACGGGAAGGGGTGAGGAGGCCGGGGAGGCGCGGGGAGCGGAGTCCTGGTCCGAGGGCGCAGAGCTGGTCCGAGGCAGCTCTGAGGACTGAGGCCCGGAGGTCAGTGAGTGAAGCCGAGGTCACCGGGTCGCAGGGCGGGGCGGGGTCCAGCCGTGGTGGCCTGCCTCTCCCCACAGGTTCTGGGACAGGAAAAAGCACTTATGGAACCTGCATAGGGAAGGAGAGGGTGTCCCAACCCCTCAGTGGTACTAACACCAGCCGTGTGGTGTCCGTGATTGTGGCGTCCTGAGACTTGCTGCATTCACAGCTCTCGGGTGCGGGGACCCTGAGGATACCCCCAAGCCCTGTGTCCTGAGTGCAGGCCGAGGGTAACATGGAAGTGTTCCCATTTCTGACAACCAGTATAAACAGGTGTAGAAGGTTATCCCGGGAACGGATACCAGCGTGTGCAAATGCTTGGAGGTGTGACTGAGCTGGAGACAGGGGACAGCAGGTCTCCATTCTTTCCGTGAGAAACAAAGAGTAGGGAGTCAGGAATCAGTCCTGTAATGTGGCCGCCTGAGAAGTTAGGTGTCTATTATGGACATAGTGAGAGGTCTGGATAAGAGGAGGTAGGTGGTCTTACCCAGGTCTTAGGAGGCTCCATCTCCTGCAGAGAAGACCACAGACTGTGGGTTAAGGGAGGAGGCAAGAACTCAGGAGGAGGCTACTGCTGTGTTCCCTGTGTTGATGAACCGAGTTGTGGCCATGGAGGTGGGAGAAAAGTCTGGATTCTAGCTCTGTTATTGAAGAAGGGCCAAGTTCAGTGGTTAAGATTTGATGTTCTCACTGCTGCAGCCTGGGTTTGTTTCCTTGACAGGGAGCCACAGCCTGTTTTTGTCACATGTCATACTGTGGCAGCTGCTTGTTGTGATGCTGAAAGCTGTGCCACCAGTACTTCAAATACCAGCGGAGTTACCCAAGGTGGACAGGTTTCTGTGGAGCTTCCAAATTAAGAAAGACTAAGAAGGACTTGGCCACCCATTTCCAAAAAATTGGCCGTGAAAACCCTATGAATAACAGCAGAACAACATCTGGTGTTGGGAGCACTGGGAGATGAGAAGATGGCGCAAACAACACTGGACAGGGTTCCGCTCTGCTGTACACAGCATCACCAGGAGGCTGAATTGACCTGATGGCACTAACAGCTACAAAATTGAAGGAGAGGTTAGGGATGACTCCAGGGTTTTGGGTTGTAGCCGCTGAAGGGATGGAAGCTCCATCAAGTGGGATCTGGAATTTGTCGGTAGGTTTATTTTCCTTGGGAATGTCAGAAGTTTTATTCGGGCCCTGTTAAGAGTCTCACATGTTTCAGAGAACAGTGAGTGGAGGCGTCAAGTGGGCATCTGGAGACACAGGTCTGGAAATCTGGGGAGGGGTTCAGGATGGAGACTTTCAAATGGCTGTTGTGGCTCTTGTGAGGACCAGGGTGGAGCTCTGGATCACATTTAGGAAGGAGAATCCAGGATATAGTGGTAATGCTTTAGCAAATCAGAAAGATGAGGGTGCATGCTGAGGAATGGTTTTGTTGCTTAGCACCTGGTTGAGGTTCCTGAGTATGAGAAACACAGATGAGGGAGGGCCATGGCCATGGAAGGGTGTGGGAGAGATCATGATCTGGCAGGTGGCCAAGGCTTCCATGGGATGAGTTGGTGGGAGATGCCTTCAGAGGCAGAGGAGTAAATGAGACAAGTTGACAGTGAGACTGGGGCTCCTGCGAATTCTCTACTGTTCACATTCACCAGAATTGTGTGTTGAGCCCTGATGGGATCTGGGGTGTTCGAGTCTTGCTGGTGGGTAAGATCTGGGGTGAATGTAGTCAGTTGTGAGAGTCACTGTGCCTGGCAGGGAGACCGTATGGGCTGGGGTTTTAAGGAAGATTGAGTGGGGCGAGGCAGATTGTGGCTGCTGAGGGGACAGAAAGTGCATGACAGAAGTGGAAAAGGGTCATGGGTATCTGAAATTCACATGTGGTTCTGGGTGGCTGATCTTGAAGCAAGGATCAGAGGCAGGTGGGGAGGCCTTCAAAGCAGCATCTGGGGCTTTCCCTGGCTGTGGGATCCATCCGAGGACTGGGAAGGTACTGGATTGTGTTTGAGTTTGTGAAGCGCTCTCTGGGTGCCATGTGTCTCGTCCATGGGTGAGTGCAGGGAGATGCCCGTGTTGTAGGGCAGGGAGGTGGCAGAGCTGTGGGGACTGAAGACATGAGAATGTGGTGTCTCCATCATGGTTTGCATTTACATAGGTATTGTGAGCTGAGGGCCCCAAGGCCCGTGTAGTGGGGACTTAGGGGTGAAGCATGAGCCCACGTTTAGCTGTGTCTTGTAGCTACACTCTGGAAGATGCAGGGAAATTGCTTGGCAGGAGGGATGGGGCCCTGCCAGCCTGGCCCAGGGCTTGGGTGGCATCTGTGTCCCCCTGCCTGTTATTTCTGAGGGCTGAACACAGTGATGATTGGGACCCTGAGGAGAGAACAGGTGTCAGTGGCAACGGCCTGGTATCCCCTGTGAAGTGGGGAGCTGAGCTCTGGAGGGAGGAATGTGGAGTAGTTGTGTAAGGTGAGGGCCTGTGGGTTCTGAGAGGGAGAAAGTTCATGGTTTCATCTGTCCCCATCTTAACAGGAGAGTTTGACCTTTGGAGACGTTGCTGTGTACTTCTCTTGGGAGGAGTGGAGGCTCCTTGATGAAGCTCAGAGGGACTTGTACCACGATGTGATGCTGGAGAACTTTACACTCATATCCTCACTGGGTAAGGCCCTCTCCTTCCCCGTGACCTGGACTAGGCTTTGTATCCTGTCTCACCCCCCCTTTCTCCAGGGGCTGCTTTGTTCTTCTGACAGAGTAGTGTGGGCGCTGCTTTCTTCCCCAGCTTTCTGGGTGGTGCTGTGATGTTAGGGCTGGGTGTGTGCACCGCTCTCTTCTCGCCCGTGCAGTCCCAGTACCCTCTGTACTGAGCCCTCACAGGGAAGGATTCCAGGTCAGTAGTCTTGCAGTGAGGCTAGTGGATGGCGCCTTGCTTGCCCTCTCCGTGGGTGGGTGAACATGTCCAACTCCATGGCACTTCTGTATCCCAGGGTTTGATGGCTTCTTTTAGCTGACGTTTCCTCGTGCCTGTCTGTGTGTGGAGTTGCAGGTGTTGTCATGGTCACTGCTTACCTGGATTATGGCCAGTTTTCAAGACCCTCTTGCAGGGTTTCTATTGTTTAGTTTAGATCTCTCTTTTTTTCCTTCTGTTGTTGTCATTCTTTCTTTCTTTCTTTCTTTTTCTTTTTTTTTGAGGAAGATTAGCCCTGAGCCAACTGCTGCCAGTCCTCCTCTTTTTGCTGAGGAAGACTGGCCGTGAGCTAACATCTGTAACCATCTTCCTCTACTCTTTATATGTGGGACACCTACCACAGCATGGCGTGCCAAGCGGCACCATGTCCGCACCCAGGATCCGAACCGGTGAACCCCAGGCTGCGGAGAAGCAGAACATGCGCACTTAACCGCTGTGCCACCAGGCCAGCCCCTATTGTTGTCATACTATTAAATGGTGTGTATTTAAAGTGTACAGTGTCATGATTTCATATATGTATACATTATGAAGTAATTCCATAATCCAATTAGTAAATATTTCTGTCGCCTCATATGGTTACTTTTTTTTTTATAAGGACACTTAATGTATACTCTCCTGGTAAATTTCAAGTGTAAAATGCAATATTATTAACTGTAATCACCATGTTGTAATTTAGATCCTCTCAAGTTATTCGTCTTTACTGAAGGTTTGTACCTTTTGAACAACAGTTCCCCACCTTGCCCACTCCCCAGGCCCTGGCATTCTACTGTGTATGAGTTCTATATTTTGTTTGTTTGTTTGTTTTAGATTCCACATATAAGTGATATCATACCGTAGTTGTCTTTCTCAGACTGGCTTATTTCACTCAGCACACTGCCCTCCAGATTCATCCATATTGTCACATATAAGAAGATTTCTTTTTTTTTTTTTTTTAAAGATTTTTTTATTTTATTTCCTTTTTCTCCCCAAAGCCCCCCCGTACATGGTTGTATATTCTTCGTTGTGGGTCCTTCTAGTTGTGGCATGTGGGACGCTGCCTCAGCGTGGTATGACGAGCAGTGCCATGTCCGCGCCCAGGATTCGAACCAACGAAACACTGGGCCGCCTGCAGCGGAGCGCGCGAACTTAACCACTCAGCCACGGGGCCAGCCCCAGAAGATTTCTTTTTTTTAAGGCTGAGTAATATTCCAGGTGTGTATGTGTACATCACCCTTTTTTTTTTAAAGGAAGATTAGCCCTGAGCTAACTGCTGCCAATCCTCCTCTTTTTGCTGAGGAAGACTGGCCCTGAGCTAACATCTATGCCCATCTTCCTCAACTTTATATGTGGGATGCCTACCACAGCATGGCTTGCCAAGCAGTGCCATGTCCGCACCCAGGATCTGAACCGGTGAACCCCAGGCTGCTGAAGTGCAATGTGCACACTTAACCGCTGCGCCACCAGGCCGGCCCCCATCACCCTTTTTTTAATCCATTTATTCATTTATGGTCAGTCAGGTTGTTTCTGTATCTTGTGCGTTGTGAATAATGCTGCAGCAAACGTGAGAGGGCAGATTATCTCTCCCACATTCTGATTTCATTTCCTTCAGGTACATACCAAGAAATGGGATTGCTGGATCATGTCGTATTCATATTTTGAATTTTTCAGGGCAGTTCCACACTCTTTTTCATAATGGTGCTACCAATTTCCATTCTATAACAGTGTGTAAGGGCTCCCTTCTCTCCATACCCTTGCCAACATTTCTCTCTCCTGTTTTTGATGATAGCCATCCTAAGGTATGAGGTGATATCTCGTTGTAGTTTGGATTTACATTTTCCTGATGAGTATTGAGGAAGAGCTATTTTTCATATTCCTGTTTGCCATTTGTATGTCAGCTCCTTTGCCCATATTTTAGTTTAGTTGTAGGTCCTTCTAGTTCTTTTATGTGGGATGCTGCCTCAGCATGTCCTGATGAGCACTGCTAGGTCTGTGCCCAGGGTCCAAACTGGCAAACCCTGGGCCGCTGGAAGCTGAGTGTGAGAACATAACCACTTGGTCATGGGGCCATCCCCATGGGCATTGTAACCATATTAATTCCTCCACTCCAAGACATGGGATATCTTTCTCTTTATTTGTGTCTTCTCTTTCTTTGATCAGTGTCTTATAGTTTTCAGAGTCCAGATCTTTCATCTTCTAAGTTAAATTTATTTGTATATATTTAATTGTTTTTGATGATGATGTAAGTATATTGCTCTCTTTATTTCTTGTTCAGATATTTCACTGTGAGTGTTTAGAAACACAACTGATGTTTGTATGTTGCTTCTGTATCCTGCAACTTTCCTAAATTTGTTTTGTAGTTGTAAGAGTTTTTTGGTGGAGTTCAGGGTTTTCTATCTATATGATTATGTCTTGTGCAAACACGGAGTTTTACGTTCTCTTTTATGATTTTGAATCCTTTTGATTCTTTTTCTTGCCTAAGTGCTCTTGCTAGACTTTCCAGAACTCTGTTGAGTAGAAGTGAGGGGAGTGGGCATCTTGTCTTGTTCCTGCTTTTAGAGGAAAAGCTTTTAGGTTTTAACTGTTAAGTGTGATATTATTGTGAGTGTATTGTATATAGCCTTTATTATATTGAGGTACAGTCTTTCTATGTCTAATTTCTTTAGCGTTTTTAACATGAAAGTATGCTCAGTTTTATTAAGCACTTTTTCTGCATCTATTAAATGATCATATGATTTTTATCCTTTATTCTGTTAATACGGTGTATCCATTTATTGATTTACCTGTGGCGGGCCATCCTTGCATCCCAGGGATAAGTCCCACTTGATTATACTGTCAGATTCTTTGAATATGCTGAATTTGGTTTGCTAGTTATTTTGTTGTGGACTTTTTCCTTCTATGTTTCTCAATGATATTGACCTATAATTTAATTTTCTTGTAATTTCCTTATCTTGCTTTGGTATCAGGGTAATGCTGGCCTTGAAATTTGAGTTTGGACATTTTCCTTTCTCTTCAGTGTTTTGGAAGAGTTGAGGAAGGATTGATTTTAATTCTCCTTAAACTCTGGTAGAATTGACCAGCGAATCTATCTAGTCCTGGGCTTTTCTTTGTTGGGAGATTTTCAATGAATGACTCTATTTCCTTACTCATTATTGGTCTGTTCAGATTTTCTATTCTTTATGATTCAGTCTTGACAGGGTGTATATTTATAGGAATTTATCCATTTCTTCTAGTTAGTTGAGTTCATAGTAGTCTCGTAAGATGTTTGTGTTTCTGCAGTCTTTTTTTTTTTTTTTTTAAGATTGGCACCTGAGCTAACAGCAGTTGCCAGTCTTTTTTGGTTTTTTTTTTGCTTTTTATCCTCAAATCCCCCCAGAACATAGTTGTATATTTTAGTTGTGGGTCCTTCTAGTTGTGGCATGTGGGACGCCACCTCAGCATGGCCTGATGAGTGGTGCCGTGTTTGTGCCCAGGATCTGAATCAGCGAAACCCTCGGCCACCACAGCGGAGTTCGCGAACTTAACCGCTCGGCCACTGAAAACTTTGGAAAGTTTTCAGCCATTATTTCTTTAAATAGTGGGCCAGCCCCCTGCAGTATGAGTTTTAATGTCTCCTGTTTCAGTTCTGACTTGAATCTTCTCTCTTTTCTAAGTTAGTCTAGCTAAAGATTTGTTGACTTTGTTTCTTTTCAAAAACCAACTCTTAGCTTTATTGCTCTTTTTTATTGTTTATCTAGTCTATATTTCATTTATTTCTGCTCTGATCTGTGTTATTTTTCTTTGTTCCCCCAAATTTTGGCCTAGTTTGTTATTATTTTCCTAGTTCCCTATGGTATAAGGTTAGGTTGTTTATTTGAGATCTTTTTCCTTAATTTAGGCATTGATTGCTATAAACTTTACTCTTAGAACTTCTTTTGCTGCTTTTCATAAGTTTTAGCCTGGTCTTTTTCCATTTTCATTTGTCTCAAGATTATTTTTCATTTTAATTTTTTTCTTTATCCCACTGATTGTTCAGGAGTGTTTTTCCCCCCTGCTTTTTTTCTCCCTGAATCCCTCCAGCATATAATTGTATATTTTAGTTGTGGGTCCTTCTAGCTGTGGCATGTGGGATGCCGCCTCAGCATAGCCTGACGAGCGGTGCCATGTCTGTGCCCAGGATCCAAACTGACAAAACCCTGGGCTGCAGAAGCAGAGCATGCAAACTTAACCACTCGGCCATGGGGCCGGCCCCCAGGATTGTTTTTTTTAATGTGCACACGTTTGTAAACTTTCCTGCTTTCATCCTGTTACTGATTTCTAGTTTCACCTCTTTGTAGTCGGATAAGCTTCTTGATATTTCAGTCTTACTATATCTGTTTAGACTTGTTTTGCGACCTAAGATGTGCTCTGTCCTAGAGAATGTTCTGTGTCCACTTGAGAAGAATGTGTATTCTGCTGTAGTTGCATAGAATGTTCTGTATTTGTTAGATCCATTTGATCTGAAGTTGAGTTCAAGTCAAATATTTTCTGATTATTTATCTGGATGATCTACCCATTCTTGAAAGATGGATATTGAAGTCAACTATTAGTATTTTGTAGTTGTCTTTTCTACCTTCCAATGTGTTAATACTTGCTTAATATATTTAGCTGCTCTGATGTTGGGTGCATGTATGCTTATAATTGTTATATTTTCTAGATGAATCGACTCCTTTATCATTATATAATGACTTTTCTTTGTCTTCTGTGACAGGTTTTGAGTTAAAGTCCTGTAAGTTTAAGCTGCTCTTTTTTGATTTGCATTTGCATGGAAAAATTTTTTGGATTGCTTCACTTTCAGCTTGTGTCCTTGGAACTAACGTGTATCTCTGTAGGGAACATGTAATTGAGTCTTGTTTTGTTTATCCGTTCAGTGACTGTGTGTCTTTTGATTGGAGAATTTTGTAAGGACTTGTCAGTTGCCATCTTGTTAATTGTTCTGGCTTTTTTGTAGTCCCTTTTTTCCTTTCCTCCTATCTTCCTTTGTGATTTGATGATTTTCCATAATTCTATGCTCTGATTCCTTTCTCTTTATCTGTTGTGGGTTTTTGCTTTATGGTTACCATGAGATTTACATGGAACATCTTACAACAGTCTGTTTTAAGCTGATTGTAACTTAATGTAAATCTCATAAAAATTACCCTTTTAGTAGCCCATCCTCCCTCCATTTTATGATGTCACAGTTTGTATCTTTTTATATTGTTTAATCATGAATTATTGTGACTATGGTTATTTTTAATGTTCTTTATACCAGAGGTAGGTGATTTACACACCACCATATTACAGTATTGGTGTGTTGTGAGTTTGAATAGATACTTGTCTTTACAACTGTGCTTTGAATTTTTGTATGTTTTCAGATTTCTAATTAGTGTCTTCATTTCAGCTTGAAGAACTGACTTTGGCCTTTCTGGTAAGGCAGGTTGAGTGGTGATAGACTCACTCAGCTTTTCTTTGTCTAGGAAAGACTTTATCTTTCCTTCATTTTTGAAGGACAGCTTTGGTGGATGAAGCATTCTTATTTGGCAGATTTTTTCTTTCAGCATTTTGAATTTGTTATTCCACTCTCTCCTGGTCAGCCCAATTTCTGCTGTTAAATCCATTTATGGCCTTATGGCGGTTCCCATGTATGCATTAAATTTCTTTTCTCTTCCTGCTTTCAAAATTCTCTTTGTCTTTTACTTTTGAAAGTTTTATTTTAATGTGTCTTGGTGAAGATCCCTTTGGATTGAATCTGTATAAGGACCCATGAGCATCATGTACCTGAATGTGCACATACATCCCTCTCCTGGTTTGGAAAGTTTTCAGCCATTATTTCTTTAAATAAGCTTTCTACCCCTTTGTCCCTCACTTGTCCTTGTGGCACTCCCGTAATGCGAATTTTATTTCCCTTGGTGAAATCCCATAATTTACACAGTCTTTCTTCTGTCTTTTTTCTCCTCTTACTGGATGACTTGAAATGACCTGAATTGAGGTCACGCATGTTTTGCCTGTTTGATCAAGCTTGCTGTTGATGCTCCCTATTTATTTTTCGTTTCATTCATTGTATTTATCTCCAGAATTTCTGTTTCTTTTTATTTTCTCTCTCTCTGAACTCCTTGATTTTTTCATATATGTTTTCCTGATTTCACTGACATGTCTCTGTGTTTTCTTGGATCTGGCTGACTTTCCTTAAAACAATCATTTTGAATTCTTTGTCCAGCAGTTTGTAGATCTGCGTTTCTTTGGTGCCACTTGCTGGAAACCTATTGTGCTTCATTGGTGTTGTCATGTTTCCTTAATTTTTCATGTTCCTTACAGCCTTTTGATATCTTGACGTTTGATGGATCAGTTACCTCTTCTAAACGTGTGGGGCTGGTTTTGGTGGGGAAAGACCGTCACCTTGGGTTGGTTGTGAGGTTGCAGTTGTGTGGGATGTGGCAATTTTGGCTCTAGAGAGGGACCAGCCATGTAATCACTGTGCAGCTCCATCAGCTGAGGTCAGGGGTGACAAAGATTTTAGGGGTTCAAAATAGCCAAGGCTGCAAGGGGAACTCAAGGTACCTGGGCCTCGTGAGTCTGTGGAGGGTGTGACGTCAGGACTGTTTTCAGATTGTATCAGGAATGTTTTCCATTTAACCAGTGTTTTGTTGTCATTGCAGTGCCACACATCATTTCTACTTTTCCTTCCCCATGGTTGATATTTTGTCTTCTAATCAGTTCTACTACTTCTCTTTTCTACTCTGACTTTTAACCCAGGGAGACTCTTGACCTCTGCCTACTTCATATCTCACCCATTTCTCTCATAGCTCTTTCTCTGTTGCTCTGAAACATTGGTCCACATGTTCTGTGAGGTGTGTGCATATCTTACGTTGGCCTTGAAGAGCAGTTAGTCTGTTACAGTTGTGTTTTCCTAGATTTGGACACATGCTTTTACACAGCCTTGTGTCACCATCAAAAGGTCCTGCAGGAATCCTTTTGCAGAGGAAGAAGTTTTAGAATATGCCTCTCTTTTTTGTGTCACATCCTATCCTTGTGTTCAACCTTGGTGAGATCTCCACTATTATTTTGCTTTAGGGGCCCAGTAATGCCCAGTAGCCACTTCCCCAGCCAGATTTCAGCTCCCTTTCTGGAAAGCATTCCATATACGTCTTCCTATATGTGACGGACACACATTTGTGATGGAGTTTCCCCTTCCCTTTAAAGTCAACACGTGCTTCACCGGGGTTTCTTTGTCTTCAGGTTGCTGGAGGGCAGCAGAGGATGCGGAGGCTCCCTTTGAACACTGTGTTTCTGTAGATGTGTCACAGGCCACGACTCCCAAGGCAGGTCTGAGAAAAAGTCATTACACCTGGGGAGAATGCAAGAAAGCCTCCAGCCCAAAGCACACACTTGTTCAGTACCAGGGATTCCACGTTGGGAGACAGTGTTTTGTGTGCCATGAATGTGGGAAAGCATTCAGGTACAAATCCTCGTTTATTGTTCACCGGAGAGTCCACACTGGAAGAAAGCTTCGTGTGTGTGGAGAATGTGGCAAATCTTTTAGGAGAAGCTCAATGCTCAAGCAGCATCAAAGAATTCATTCTGGAGCAAGGCAGTGCAAGTGCAGCAAATGTGGACACTCCTTTCACCAAAAATCTGTCCTCATTTATCCTTGGAGAAGTCACCCTGGGGAAAATTATTTGTGCAGTGAATGTGCACACTCTTATCACTGTAGATCCATCCTTATTCAGCAACGAACAGTTCACACTGGAGAAAGGCATTATGAGTGTACTCAGTGTGGAAAATCTTTTAGAAGAATATTTTACCTCATTTTACACTGGAGAGTTCACACTGGAGAAAGGCCTTATGAATGCCATGATTGTGGGAAGTCTTTTACCAAGAGATTGGTACTCCTTCTCCACCAGAGAATGCATACAAGAGAAAGGCCTTTTCAGTGCATTAAATGTGGGAAATCTTTTACCAACAGCTCAAGACTCATTCTACACCAGAGAGTTCACACAGGGAAAAGGCCTTATGAGTGCAGTGAATGTTGGAAATCTTTTAGCCATCCATCTTACCTCACTCAACACCGGAGTGTTCATAGTAAAAAAAGGTCTTATGAGTGTTGTGAATGTGGGAAATCTTTTATCTCTTGTCCCGGCCTTCATTATCATCAGAGAGTTCACGCTGGAAAAAGGCCTTACAAGTGCAGTGAATGTGGTAAGTGTTTTACCTCTAGCTCCCAACTCCATTCTCATCAGAGAGTTCACACTGGAGAAAGGCCTCATCGCTGCAGTGAATGTGGAAAATCTTTTTCATCTGGTTCCAACCTCAGTAATCATCAAAGAGTGCACACAGGAGAACGGCCTTATGAGTGCAGTGAATGTAGGAAATCCTTTATCCGAAGATGTCACCTTGTTAGACACCAGCAAGTTCACACAGGAGAAAGGCCTTATGAGTGCAGTGAGTGTGGGAAATCCTTTATCCGACGATGCCACCTTGTTAGTCACCAGCGAATTCACACAGGAGAGAGGCCTTATGAGTGCCATGAATGTGGGAAATCTTTCACCCTTAGGAGCACCCTTTGTGATCATCAGAGAGTTCACAGTGGAGAAAGGCCTTATGAGTGCAGTGAATGTGGGAAATCCTTCATCATAAGATTCAATCTTCTTGTACACCAGAGAATTCACACGGGAGAGAGGCCATATGAATGCAATGAATGTGGGAAATCTTTTAGCATTAGGAGCACCCTTCGTGATCATCAGAGAGTTCACACTGGAGAAAGGCCTTATGAGTGCAGCAAATGTGGGAAATCATTTAGAGTAAATTCTCATCTCATTCAACACTGGAGATTTCACACTGGAGAAAAGCCTTATAGGTGTAATGAATGTGGGAAATCTTTCTCGTCTTCTTCAAGTCTTCGTTTTCATCAGAGTATTCACACTGGGTCAAGGCCTTATGGGTGTATCGACTGTGGGAAATCGTATGCCAATAGCTCAACGCTTGTCCGACACCGGACAGTTCACACAGGAGAAAGGCCTTATAAGTGCAGTGAGTGTGGGAAATCTTTCAGTCGCAGTTCACATTTCAATGAACACCAGAGAGTTCACACTGGAGAAAGGGATTATGAGTGCACTGAATGTGGGAAATCTTTTAGGGATGTTTCCCAACTCAAAAAACACCAAAGAATTCACACTGGGGAAAGGCCTTTTGAGTGTAGTGAATGTGGGAAATCTTATACTAATAGCTCAACACTTACTCAACACCGGAGAATCCACACAGGAGAAAGGCCATATAAGTGCAGTGAATGTGGGAAATCCTTCATGAGTAGTTCACATTATAATCGACACCAGAGAATCCACACAGGAGAAAGGCCATATAAGTGCAGTGAATGTGGGAAATCCTTCATGAGTAGTTCACATTATAATCGACACCAGAGAGTTCACACGGGAGAAGGGCCTTTTGAGTGCAGTGAATGTGGGAAATCATTTAGGTATAGTTCCCAATTCAGTAAACACCAGAGAGCCCACACCGGGTAAAGGCCTTATGAGTGTAGTGAATGTGGGAAGTCTTTTACCCAACTCTCTTCTCTCTCACAACATGAGAGGTTGCACACTGGATCATGGCCTTATGAGTGAAGTAAATCTGGGAAATTCTTTAGCTGATGTACTCTGTACCTTTCATATCAATAGTTCACACTGCACTAAGTGCAGTGAACGTGGAAAATGCTTTCCAAAAATTCCAGTCTCATTAAACACAGAATTCACAATACACAAAGTCTTTATGCTGTACCAAATGTGGTAAGTCACTTTTAATTTAGCCCTTTTAACAACTTTGTCATGCTATTTCATTGTTGTTTTAGTTGCATTTCCCTAAGGATTACTGATGAGCAGCTTTTCAGATGTTTATTTGCTCTTTGTGTGTCTTTGGTAAAATGCTAATATCTTTTGCTTATTCTTTTGTGAACTTTGGTTATTTTCCCTTTCTTTAACAAATGACACACTGAAGCAACAACTATGTGTTGGAATTTCACTCATTCTCAAATACATGCATGACTTCTTTTTTTAATGTGATAATTGTTTTCAATAGCAGAAGAATATATTTTAACCCTTAAAAATATTTTTGTGTTATGAACAATGTAATGAAGACATACATTGTATTCTTAACATTAATCTGCATTGTTACATATTATCCATCTGTTTCTCTTTTTTTTCTTGCTTTGAGGAAGATTAGCCTTGAGCTAACATGTGCTGCCACTCCTCCTCTTTTTTGCTGTGGAAGACTGGCCCTGAGCTAACATCTGTGCCCATCTTCCACTACTTTATAGGTGGCATGCCTGCTACAGCATGGCTTCACAAGCAGTGCGTAGGTCTGCCCGCCAGGTACGAACTGGTGAGCCCTGGTGGCTGAAGTGGAACGTGAAGATTTACCTACTATGCCACCAGGCCAGCGCCTTGATCTGTTTCTTAAATTCAGATTTCAATAATACTATAAAGTCTTGTTTTGTTGTGTTTGCGCATTTTCCTCGTCTATCATTGGTGGGTTGGAGCAGATGGGGGCCCAGATAGCATCAGGATAGATTGGGTGTTCAAAGCCCTGTGAGGAGGGAAATGAGAGGGCAGTGATCAGACACCCCAAGGTGCCAGAGTTTGACTCTCAGATCCCCATTTATCACTGGAGCTTACAGTCAACCCTTTCTAAGCCTCAGTTTCCTCCTGTATAAAATGGAGAGTAGAGGTGACCCTGCCCCTGGG
Source organism: Equus przewalskii (assembly GCF_037783145.1). Classification (NCBI taxonomy): domain Eukaryota; kingdom Metazoa; phylum Chordata; class Mammalia; order Perissodactyla; family Equidae; genus Equus; species Equus przewalskii. Next base: position 26,741,813 of record NC_091839.1, on the reverse strand, counting down.
CTATCAGAAGAGGTGAAAGCCAAGGTTCCCATTCACTGCGCAGCAGCTGCACCTGTCTTCTCTACCTGTTTGCAGTTTACAGTCACGGGGCAAGGCACTCCTTTATCCCCTCAGGCGGGAGGGAGCTGTGGGGTACTGAGGTCTCAGTGTGGATTCCCCACCAGGGAATGTCTGAGTACCTTGCTGGAGCTCCTAGAGGCTCAGTTCAGTGACTGTGAGATGCAGGTGGTGACTGCATTGACCTTGGTCTCCCTGCGGATCAATAAAAGTAACAAACGTGCTGAGTTCTTACATTTTGAGTATTTTACTTTTAATTCTCACAACAAAATGGGGAAGTGGGAAGTGTCATATTGCTGGGTAAATCTAGGGTCAGAAATGTGAAGTGGGTTCTCCAGGTTCACACATGGACAAGTGTCAGATTCAAAAGGCTGGGTTTGTACCCCTGAGTCTTATCTCCAGAGCTGGGTGGTTTAATCTCTTTACCTCAGCATGTTATCTCCCAGCCCAGGGCAGACCCACAGTGAGGACGAGGGAGGTGCAGCAGCTGTTTTTGCTGTTTTTGTTGTTGGAATTGTTGTCATGATCATCTTCCCCTGTTCCTGTGATGTCCCAGAGCAGTTACCTCCACCCCCAGGTTCTCAAGGGAGCACTGTTGATTGTGTTTCTCCAGCCACTTCACCCTTAGGAGGCTTTTCTCTCAGCCACAATTATGTTAAGCCCAGAGGCTACGTTGTCCTCCCCTTTAAGCTGAGCACAGAGCTCAGGTATTCTGTATATGCAGGTGATGCTGTAGACCTGTGGGCTCCTGGTCTCACTGGGTAAGGGCTCCCCTCTCCATGCAGGGATCCACAGCATGGAGGAGCAGAGGCTTCATTGGGACCAGGCGCATGTGTGACTTGCCACCTGGCTCTTTCCAGCAGTTGGTGCTGCCTCCTATGGGAAAAGCAGAGATAGAGTTGGAGGATGCATTAGGGAGACCCCAGGTCACTATGGCAGCAGGACAAAATCCAAGGGGTGATGTTGGAGATTATAGAATCGACAAATATTGGCTGTCAATCGCCATAGATAAGGTTTGGGAAATTGGAATACTCACATGGGAGACTGTAGGGGGTAATGGAACAAGGACAGAGTCAAGAGTCAGAAGACCCGGGCCCATTCCCTTTCTGCCACTTGCTTGCTGTGTGACTGCGAGTGAGTTACTTAGCCCCTCTGAGCTTTGTTTCCTCATCTCCCTGGTGGAGATTATAACCTGTTCCCTGCTTACCTCACATGGGCATTATGAGAAAGGGAAGTTAATAGTTGCAAAAGTGTCAAACCAGTATTAGTTATCATTGTTGCTATAACTTTTGTTTTAAGACCTAGTGCCTGCCCTCAAGGAGTTCACAAGCTGTTTCTTGTAAGGACAAGGCATATGCGGCAATGAAAAAGACAGCCTAGACTCAGTGCCAGAGAAGTGGCATGGACAATACATGCTCCAGCAGTTGTGATCTGGGCCAGCTGGGTGAGCTTCCTGGACAAGCAGCTCGAACTGCATATTAAAGAATGAGTGGAGGGGCCAGCCCTGTGGCCGAGTGGTTAAGTTCTTGGGCTTCGCTTTGGTGGCTCAGGGTTTCGGCAGTTCAGATCCTGGGCACAGATCTAGCACTCCTCATCATGCCACGCTGAGGCAGCATCCCACATGCCACAACTAGAAGGACCCACAACTAAAATATACAACTATGTACTGGGGGTTTTGGGGAGAAGGAAAAATAAAATTTTGAAATAAAAAAAAAAGCAATGAGTGGAAACTGCTTGGGAGGCAGAGGAACAGTGAGGGGTAAGTTCAGAAAGATGGTTCAGGGCTAGTTTATGAAGGATCTTGGATGCCTGGCTAAAGAATTTGGACCAATTCGATAAGCACTACGGAGCCATTGAATGTTTTTGAGGAATCTGAGACAAGATTGGTATTCTTAGAGATTTGACGTGAAGTGTATCTGCATGCTTCTGCTGCACATAGTTTCGAGGATGATCAATGTAAGGAGAGGCTGGAGCGCTGCATGGCAGTAAAGAGCTGAAGATGTGAACTAAGGTAGGGCACTGAGGATATGTGAGGAGGAGGCAGTGAGGCTGGTGGCTTCCACACACCCAGGAGAGGTCTTCAGAGCCAGGAGCAATTCTCAGTTGCCCAGCAGGGGGTGTATGTCTAAATGGGGTAGAATGAAGTAAACTTTGCAAAGTTATGTTCACTAAAGTACCTTCCAGGAGCTGTTCCGAGAGGTCGTGTTCCTCATGGTTGTGAAATAATGCTGCTTGGATGTAACAGTCGAGTAGCAAGAAGGTCACTGGTTTGCTTCAGTTCCCGAATCTTGTACCAGTTAAAACAAAATCAGAACATTCAGAATAAGAATTAAAATCAATGTATAAGAAAAAGAAAAGAAACTGCCAATCTGTTTTCTGTGGTGGTTATCAGTTTCACCTTTCTGCCAGGAGTGTATGAGAATTTGCATTTCTTTAGATGCTCGCCAATACTTGGTGTCATCAATCTTTTTAATTTTAGCCATTTTAATATTTTGTTCCTTGCAAAAAGATGGAGCACAGTGTCTGGTGGTCTTGTCTTTAAGAAGCAACGTTTCCTCAACTAGGATCTTCCTTGTATACCAGAGGACATGGAGGTCATGGAGGGGGTCCTGCAGCAGGAAAAGGGCTCTGTAGCCAGTCTGGGCTGTGGTGCAGGCAGTCCTGCCACCAGGGCCTTATGATTCAGCAGGCCACCTGCTGGGAAATATGCAGTGTAGGGTGTTAGCAAGTCCCATCCAGGGAATCACAGTGCAGGCTGCTGAGGCTCTGGAGGAAGTCCATGCCACTTGCAGTACAGATTTATAAATCACAGTGAAACTCGTGTTGTGTCATTGTGCCCACATAAGAACAGAAGACTGGAATATGGGGCATCAAGTCTCCATGCATCCAGAATGATCCACTGTGAGGAGAGTTCTCTTGGACCATCCAAGTCATAAGGTCAGACGGGCACTGCTGAATTCCATTGTAAGGGAGAGATGTACAGGCAGGATCGAGCCAGATCAGCTCCAGAGAACACAAGCAGGCTGCATGAGTAGGTAGGGGAGACCCCAGCACGGTAGGAACAGCTCACTGCAGTGGGTGTCCTGGGTGATCTGCACAGCCAGCTAAGGGGAGGAGAAAGCCTGAGCTTGGGTTCTGCTTGGGTCACTTTGGTTTATGAGTGAAGGTGAAGTGAGTGTAGGCTGCGTCACAGTCACGTTCAGGGTATCCCTGAAAGATAATGGAGAAGCAACATTTTTCCAACGGGTTATGCTATATTGGGCCATCCATTTTGTGTGGGAAAATCATTATCCAAAGGTGACAATATACATGGATTCCAGGATAACAGCCTGGTGAGGAAGGAAAAGTCAAGAAGATGGTTGACAAGGAGGTCTGAAGTAAAGGCATGTGGATGTGGCAATGTGCACACAGTAGGAAGATTTCTGTCTGGCTTGTTGCAGTTTACTGTAATATATCACCAACCATGATGATGACATCCATGTCAAACAATGATGACATCAATTTTCTGGCACTCCAGGCAAACTCCTGGTGCTGGGACGTTGTACTGGCTGTTTCTTCTCTTAGAGCATCTTTCCCTAGTATCCAGATCTCTCCTTGCTCTCCTTTAATTGTGCTCTGGTATCATCTCTCTACAAGAACCATGACCCCTCTGTGTCCTAGTGAAATCCTCCTGACTCCACACGCCGCCGTAACTCAGAGCTGCTCTTCCTTTATGTCTCCACAGCACCTGTCACCTTCTAATTAACTATCACATAGAATACCTTTTATATTCCATATTATATTTTGTTACTTATTGGCTACTCCCCTCACTAAAGGCTGTGAACAAAGGCTACATGAGGACACATTTCTTTCTTCACTGATGTGTAACACATATCTAGATGAGCCTCTGAACCAGATGAGATGTTTAATGTTTTTGAAGCAATGAAACAGCACAAGGCTGTAGCTTCCTTCCACTCTTCCACCTCTTTCTACTCTCACTTGATTGTTTCTTTCTCTCTAAGTTTAATTTTCCTCAGCGTTCTCATGAGTGAAAAAAAAATCTACACTTTGTAGAACCCAGAGTTTCTCATTAGCCAAGTTTCCAGCTTAGCTATGGGCTTAGCTTAACTCTTTTACACCTTAGAACACAATGTTCTCTGCTTACCTCCTAAAGGTACTGAACCGAGTTCCAATGTTGGGGTGGGTTTTCCACACACCACCAAGCAATTCTCCAATGCCAGCTGTGTGTCCTACAATTTAATTCGATTCTGACACTGTCTACCTGAAGATAGCATCAGACCCCACAGGTTAAGGGGTCAGTGTTACAAGACTGCCTTCTCTCCACTTTAGACACGAGTTGCAAGTGCAGGTTGTCCCTTGTGCTTCTCACCAACCTGTGCTTCATCTCTTGCTCTGAGCCTCTTTCAAGGTGTTAATGAAATCTTGGACTTCCCTCATTATGTAGTTCATTTATTCATTTGTTTTAAAATCACACAGGTACAGAACTAGCAGGCTGTCTGTACCACCAGGCAATAGAGCTGCATTTACTGTTAGCCTCAATTTTGCCAGAGAAGTGAAGGCACATCCTGCCCCATCAGGCCCTTAGGAATTCTGAAATTAAGGTTAAAAGCACAATTAGTTTCTAGCTTAGGAATCATCTCTGTTTCCAGCCTTTAGAGTTGCATCCCTGGTCCTGTGACCACTGCATCAAGTAGGGCGGGGGGGGGGGGGGCGGGGGAAGTTAAGGTGATGTAGGAAAGAAAGAGAAAGAAAAGGAGCATAGCCATTTACACCAGTGTCCTTCCTTGGCCAGAATTGAAGAGTCATACCAGCACCTTCCCCACCCCTCTTCCCCAGATTCACCAGAAAAATAAATCTATCCCGTGGGGTGACACCTTTAGCCCCACTCTTGTTCATGGTGAGGTGAGCACACTCTCGTGAAGGCCTGTAAGCCAGCCCTTCATGCCTCTATTTCCCCCATTTTAGACAACCAATATTGTAATTGCCTCTTTCAATTCTCTATCCAACTAGTACTCTGAGGAGGATCTCTCTCTGCCCATTGTTGGACATTATGGGCTATTAAGTGTGTTCGTTTGAAGAGATGATGGTCAGCCATCTGTAATGGTGAAAAATTTTCTGTTCCAGTCCTTTTATTGCACTCTGAGCATTTGCATCTGCCATGGGGTAAGCAAATCCCAGTCCAGAGTCAGTGTCCATTCCTGTCAAGACCCATTTGTAGCCACCCCACCCCAGGGCTGCTGGCATCAGTCTGACTTTGGCAACTGTGATCAGGGCCTTCCCACCAGGGAATCTGCCACATAGCCATCTGCAGGCTCTGTCTCTCTTGCTGTCAGACACAGCAGCTCTTATTGGCATTTTGTGCCTCGGAGTGTGCAAGAGGACTCTGTCTAGATTCAGCCCATCTCTGCATTGCTGCAGTGCCCCCATGTCCTCTCATGTCATGAACCCAGGTGGGCACCTCAAGGGGGCACACAGGGATATCTGCTTGTTGATTCCAATCATCTTCCAAACCCAGAAGGGAGTTCTCCTGATGGGCGTGGGTATGTCCTACTTTAATGCATCCTCAAATTCCCATAGTGATTTCCATAGGGCTGTGCCCCATATGGACTTTCCTTTAGTAGGCCAGGTCTCCATTTTCCTCTTGCCTGACTAAATGGCCAGGCCATTGGTCATCACCTATGAGTCAGTAGCAACTGAAAAGTAGGGACTTTTACCACTGTTCAATTCTTCCGTCACTACTGGGGGAAAAGTATGCATGTCAGCCCACCAAGCTGATTTGTTTTTACCTTCTTCAGTCACACTGGTGTCCTTCCAAATGGGATGTTGTCCACTCATCTTGGAACTGCCATCCACAAACCAAGCAGCTCTTTGTAGAGCACTGCCTAAGTGATAGTGAATCCAGTAGGTCCTCACACAGTTCCATCCTAGAGGAGACAAGGCTCCTTGATCATATCTCCTCCTTGCATCTCCCAGGCAGCATGATCCTATATAAACCATTTCCATTTTATGACGAGACTCTACTGGGCACTGCCATCCCGATTAGAGTGTTTCAGTTCTCTAGTCCAAAGTCTCAGTAGACTTCACTGGGAGGCACTCACAGGCTTTTGCCATAAACCCCACTATATGCTCCACAGATCTATGTCACAGAGAATTTCTTTCTCCCAGCACTCCCGCTTCTATTCCACGCTGTGTGGGCTCTGGCAATCTTACTGGATCCCATCTAGCATGTCTAATTAACATTCCTGAAGGGCTGATTTGCCTGCCTTCTGTTTACAGTACTAGGAAGGGGATGCATCCCCCAGTCAGATACAATTTCCGTCCTCTTAATACAATAGCTAAAGCATCATGTAAATGTATAGCATCTAATAATTCCCAAACATAGGGGACATTTTTAATTTTATTTCTGCTGGAAGTAAGGAAGCTACATTGCTTCCACAACATTCCAAAATCATGAGCTACTCTGAAAGTATAAATATTGGCAGTTTTGCCCCTGGGTGAAATACCAGCCCATGTAAGAGCATGTAATTCAACCTGTTGGGCCAAAATAGTCATAGGTAAAGGTGCTGCCTCAACCATGTCAAAAGGAGTTGCAATAGCACGCCCAGCACAGTGTTTGCCGTTGTCACCTTTTGAATCAGAACCTTCAGGGAACCGTGAAAAGTCAGCATTACCCAAAGGAGTTTCTTGCTGGTCATCACAAGAAATCAAGAGGTGTTCTGTCAGCATTAAGCAGTTCAGAGTGACCTCGTTGGTAACAAAGGGGAGAAGAGTAGCAGGGTTAAGGTCATTACAACATAAAAGAGTTATGTGAGGAGCAGTTAATAAAAGGATTTTGTAGAAGGTCAGGTGTCTGACTGAAATAAGTTGAGTGTGGTGAAAATTCAGGAGGGCTTCTACTGCATGAGGAACAAAGATAGTTAAAGGGGATCTCATAATTTTCCCAGTGGCCTTAACTGAAAGGGAAGTGGTAGTTATGGCTCTAAGACAAGGGGGGGTTCTCCCTGTGCCACAGGGTCTAGTTGCTGGCAATAATACCCTATGGGCCGATGGTGGTCCCTGCGTTTTTTAATGACTACCCCAAGGGCATTCCTTCCTTTTCAAATACAGCAAAGAAGAAGAGAATCTGATAATTGGGATGTCCAAGGGCAGGCAGTTTCATCAAACTCTCCTTTAAGGCCTTAAATTCTGTGTCACCCGGTTCTTCCCATAAAATTGGGTCAGAGTTGTTGTTCTTTAGTAAAACATACAGAGGTTTGGCCATAAGAGGAATCTAGTTTTGTCAATAACCAACTAGCCTGAGAAAACCTCACAGCTGGCACTTCCTTTTGGGTTTTGGGAACAATAGGACACCATGCAGCCTATCTGGATCGAGGTATAGCCCTTGTTCTGATATCAGATGCCCTAAATATTGAACCTGGGGTTGGGCAAACTGCAGTTTCTCCTTGGTGACCTTACATTCCTTTAAGGCTAAAAGCTCTAGCAAGTGAATGCTGTCTCCCTGTGAGGAGACTTGGGAGGGAGAGCAAAGAAGCAAATTGTCCACATTTTGCAACAAAGTAGAACCCCTAGGGAGCTTTATATCGTCCAGATCAGCCTTCAGGACTTGTGAGAAATAAGAACAACTCTTAGTAAAACCCAGAGGCATTACTGTCCAGGTGAATTGTTTTCCTTCCCAAATGAAGGCAAGAAGGCATTGGCTAGCTTTATCAACTGGAATACTAAAGAATGCACTGCATAAATCAATTCCAGTGAAACAGTTTGATTCCAGAGGAACAGGACCAGTTCCAATGGAATGGCCTGCTTTGGAAGAGTCAGGCTGAAGAGCAGCCTGAGCACTCACAGATGAATCAAGGCCTTAACCAGGAGATGATGAAGCCTTAAAATAGAAGCCAAACAGAGACTGGAGAGCTTCAAAATGCAAAGAGAGTGGCAGCTCGGATCCAAAAGGACTTACCCTCCAACTGCAGGTTTGGCGAGGAAAGCAGTCAGCTGAATGGGCTCTTGTGGGCACCGCACCTGTTTGCTCACCAGCCTCAGGGTCATCGGGGGGGTCTTCTCTGGATCCCTGTATGGGCCACCAAAATGTTGACCTTAAACAAATAGACAGGGGGCCAGCCCCATGGCCGAGTGGTTAAATTCACGCTCCAATTCCACGGCCCAGGGATTTGCTGGTTCAGATCCTGGGCATGGACACAGCACTGCTCATTAGGCCACATTGAGGCAGCGTCCCACATGCCACAACTAGAAGAACCCACAACGAAAACATATACACCTATGTACTGGGTGGGATTTAGGGAGAAAAAGCAAGAAAAAAACAAATAGCCAGCAAAAATGGGTTTATTCGAGATCAACGAAGAATTCCAGTTTGAGATCTGCAACCACAGAAAGCCATGTGTAAGTCCCCAGCAACAAGGGCTCTATAAAAACAAACTCGAGGGCCCGGCCTGGTCGCGCAGCGGTTATGTTCGCACGTTCCGCTTCTTGGCAGCCCGGGGTTCGCCAGTTCAGATCCCGGGTGCGGACATGGCACCACTTGGCAAAAGCCATGCTGTGGTAGGCGTCCCACGTATAAAATAGAGGAAGATGGCATGGATGTTAGCTCAGGGCCAGTCTTCCTCAGCAAAAAGAGGAAGATGGGCAGTAGTTAGCTCAGGGCTAATCTTCCTTAAAAAAAAAAAACACAAAAACAAACAAACTCTATTAGAGAGGCAAAGAGGAAGTCGGGATGGCTATTGTAAACAGAGTCCACCAGAGGAATTGAGATTTCGAAAGGTGGTGGCTTTTCGTTGTGACAGTCTCTTTTGGCTGAACTGTTGTTGGGCAAGAAGAGGAAGTCTTGCTTCTTCCCGTTGGGTTTTGCTATGGACACAGAGCGTGAGAGCTCTCTCTTCTGGTTTCCCAACTGCATTTTAAACAAGATTTCTGTTTATGAATTTTTTTTAAAAGATTGGCACCTGAGCTAACAGCTGTTGCCAATCTTCTTTTTCTTCTTCTTCTCCTCCCCAAACCCTACCAGTATGTAGTTGTATATTCTAGTTGTAGGTCCTTCTGGTTGTGCTAGTGGGACACCACCTCAGCATGGCCTAATGAGTGGTGCCATGTCCTCATCTAGGATCTGAACCAGCAAAACTCTGGGCTGCCGAAGCAGAGTATGCGAACTTAACCACTTGGCAACGGGGCCAGCCCCTGTTTATTAATTTTTACATCACTTAATCACAAGAAACGCAGGTACCCTGTACACAGGAATCACAACAGAAAGATGGAATGTTCTTGAACATGTATCAAAATCACCTGAAGGCTTTCAAGACACAGATTCTAGGGCCTGACCTCAAGTGCCTGATTCAGTAGGTCTGAGTTCAGGACTGAGAATGAGCATTTCCAATGAATTCCCCAGGTGACACTGATGGTGAAAGGTCCAAGGATCAGACTACGAAAACCACAGTTCTGTGATGTCCTGGCTGCCTGGTTCCAGGCCCAAGTCCACCAAGGTGGAGATTTGCAGGCTGCAAGGAGTAGATCCCGGTTTTCTCACCCACATCCCCTGAGCGTCTCTGCAGTGAGAAGAGCAGTTCAATGGCCAGCTATGCTTGTGTCCCAAGCCCCTCAATGCTCATGAACCCTAAGGGACTCCACCTATCAAAGCCAGCTAGTCACCTGCTTCTTCTGCCCCAAACTTATTCCAAATATACCTCCATGGCTCAACTGCCTGCTTATCAAGCAGGACTGCTTTACTACGATGTGCAATACTATATTTTACCTCCTCACTTCTGGGCACACTTGTCTTCCTTCCATTTCATGGTTTCTACCTGTGATATTGTGATTTATAATAAGAAATATATGTGTATATATATATGTACGGTTCTTGTCCCCATTTCTGGCATGGAGCTCGTAAAACCTTTAGAATTTCCTAAGTGATAAGAGTGACAAAGGTGTCTTGATATTCATAACAAACCCATTTCAACCACACCTGAGTTTATGTTAATAAGGTGAATTTTGGAAAGCACCTAAGAATAGGTGCTGGTTGCAGGGGAACTAACAAAATGATTGGAGGTTGGAACCTTCAGTCCCACCCCTCTGACCTCCAGGTGGCTGGAGGTTGAATCAATTACTAATGGCCAATGATCTGGTCAAGCACGCCCATGTAATGAAGCCTCCATAAAAGTCCAAAAGAATGGGGTTTGGAGAGCTTCCAAGTTGGTGAACAGGTGGAGATGCTGGGAGAAGGGTGAGCTCAGAGAGAACATGGAAGCTCTATGCCCTTTCCCACAGGCCTTGCCCTATACATCTCTTCCATCTGGATGTTCTTGAGTTATAGCCTTTACTAATCAACTGGTACTGTAGCAAGTAAAATGTTTCTGTGAGTTCTGTGAGCTGTTCTACCAAATTAATCCAGCCCAAGGAGGGGATTGTGGGAACCTCTGAATCATAGCCTGTTGGTCAGAAGTGTTACTGAGCAAGGGCTCGCCACCTGATGCATACAGAAGCCCATAACCATGGCAGACGGATCTTTGAGAAAAGAAGCAGTTTATTGTGCAGTCGATTGGTAAGGAGACAGAAGGACAGGCTCTCAGCTCTGTCTCCCTGATCCAAGGTTTGCGGTAAGGTTTAAGGGACCAGGGAAGATAGGCTGGTGTGTAGAAGCACTGGCAGGATGAGTTTCAATTGGCAGATCAAAATTTTCTCGTCTGTGCATGCTCCTGACTGGATCATGGCCCCTGAAAAATAGCTTTAACATCCTGCTATTAAGATGCAGTCAGTTATGGGAGGTTAGCAGGGAAAGCAGGTGACAGGGTAAAGCTGGTATGTAAATTTAAGTCACAAGAGTTTCTAGAGATTTAGCATCATCCTCACCTTCCTGGCACAGAGAAGGAGGCACCCTTACAAATGGAGATATCTCTTATAAATGTAAATTTCCCTTACAAATGGGTAACTTCTACTAGGTATTCAGAGCTTTTCTTATGTCAGCTGTTGTTTTAATAATCATCAGCTCAAAATAGCCCTAATGCCAAAGAGGCATATTTTGGGGTAGCAAATTCTGTTCTTCGTCCTGTGGTTACAGAAGAACAGGTAACAACCTGGACTTGCAGTTGGCATCTGAACTAGGGGGCAGTCTTGTGGGACTGAAACCTTAACCTGTGGGATCTGCCGTTATCTCCAGGTTGAGGACGCCTAGCTGGTGTCAGAGAATGCTGGTGTGGAGGAAAAAAACCCCACTCCTTGGAATTGGGTGCAGAATTTTACTATCACATTCTAACTTCCTATATAATTTAGTAATTTTCTTTCCTATTATCTGCCTGTGTTCTTTGAAGAATTTAAGCTGCATGAGTACTGGAGTCTTTGTCTCTCCAGTTTCCTAATATTTCTGGTCCTGGACCAGGTGGGACCGGGGTCCTGGGTGAGACCTGGCCCATAGTGTGGGTTCTTAACCTCATGCAGGAAAGAATTCAAGAGCAGGTCAGGAGAGATTATGCAAGTTTACTGAGAGGCAAATCCAGGCTGGTTAGAAAGAAAATGAGGAAGGAAAGCAGCCTGGGCTTGATAGTGGCTCAACACAAGGTTGACATATGGGAAGCCATATTGTAGGAAAAAAACCATATTATAACTTTGAATGACTTCTGACTAACTAACTCTGCTGGATACCCACCCTCCAGGAGATCCACCTGCTCTGCAGATTTTATGAGCCCTGCTTGTACACGTACTTCCCAGCTGCAACAAGACTATAACTTCGTTCTTTTGAGTTCCTTAGGAATATGATGGCCCCAGAACAGAGAGTCTATGCTGATCGCCATCATCAATGAAAACTGAAAGATCTGGTATGGTGACTCCTGGGTCAACATTCTTAGCCTCCTCCCCTATAACCCACTGGCCTATATAAACGCTTCAAGATTCTGTGCCCCCTTATGATAGTTCTTTGGACATCAGTCATCCATCTTCCCTCTTGCTAGCAAGCTATAATAAAATGCCCTTTCTCTGCCACCATCTTGCCTCTTGACAATTGGCTTTTGTCTCCTGATGAGCAGATTGTGCCCTTTGTGCAGCAATAGAAATCTGGCGACCACGAAGGGACTATAAGTCTTGCTGGTGGCCAATTGACCTTGGATGGGTGACCTCTCAGGTAAGTCCCTGGTGGCTGCTGAGGCTCTGTTTATCTCTGGGATCTGCCCTTCCTGCTCTCCTTTGCCGAAGCTGGCTGCCTCCTAACGCTCCCTATGTGGAAAGAGAAACGGCTGCTTCTGGTGGATTGATGGGCTCACATCGGGAGTATGGTAAATCACCTTGTGAGTGCACCACTGAGAACTTTCTCCCCCCTCCATCTGGGGTCCCCTCTGTGAGAAGGAGGGACCATCTTGTTAATAGGGTGCCCTACCAGAGTGAGAAGAGGTATAAAAACCTAGGAACTGATTCACTGGTGTCTGAGTTTTCTATGTCTGTGCTTGTGTCTATGTCTGTAAAGAGCTCCAGGATCAGACGTCTTTTGGGTAAGTGACCTTGTTGAAATGCACCTGTGCCTAAAATTGTCTAACATCTCATCAGGATTGTGGGTTAGAGGCCCCACTGGTGAGATTTGGCTGCTGGGTTAAAGTTCCAAGGCTAGGATTGTGGAAGATGGTATAAAGGGGTTATAGCCACTGGGGCACTCAAAAGAATCAGGTTAGAGTCCTGAGCTCTGGGTTAGAGTCCCAGATGTATTGGATTTTAGTGTCTGTTCATGCTTGTCTATGCCTGATGGTTCTATTTCTTAAAATTGGCTGTTTGGGGCTGAATTTCTCAGTGACCATAATAAACTCTCTTTAGAAATTACCTTGTTTGTTGTGGCCACCTTGGGAGAAGCTCCTTGAAACAAGGATAACTGTAAACAGCTGGCAAGATAACCTGGGGTAATTTAAAATTACAGTGGTCATTTTGGGCTCTTTTTTGAGCCTCCAAACCAAGGAACAAGCAAAAATCTTTAATCTTTAAAGAGTCAAGGGCTCCACCTTCCAACTCAAAGTTTCCAGAAGCTGTAAATGTTTACAGAGAATCACAGAATCTTACCAAGCTTGTTTTGTGTCCTGAGGGCTTGGTTTGATAATTTTCAGGTTGGGGGGGGGGTCCCAAAAATGGTCAGACAAAAATATGGTTGCACCCCATTTTGCAGTAAGAGAGAGTTGGAGAGAAATGTAGGTGGCACTCCTGTTGGTGGCTGAGTCCTACCAAACTGCTGTCAGCCTCAGGGGAATTACATTGGCCATTAGAAGAAAGCCTTGGTTGGGCCTTCATTGGAAGGCTCTTGATTTCAGGGATGCTTGAAATTTTCACGATCTGATTCTAGCTGCAGCATAAATATACTTTTGACCAGTGATGTATAAATTCTGAAATAATGGGAAACGCTCATTCCATGCCCACCTGTAGCCCGTTAGGCTACATTCTCCTGAATTGGATGACTTTTAGCTATAAGTAAGTAGTATGAGCTACAGAGTACTCATTGTATTGACACTTCTACTCCCAGAGACAGTCGTTATTTTTTCTTGTCTCTTTTTTGTGTGTGTCTCTTTTTTGTTTTGTGTCTCTTTTTTGTCTGTCATAAAAAGGGAAAACCATAGAGCAAGATGAGACACTCCATCAGCCTGTTGTCTGGGTGGGCCTCAGTGGGCTTTGCTGTAGGGCCTGCCTATGGAATATGCACAGAAGGGGGAAGCTGTTGCTAAGGGCGTCTTGGAAGCCAAAGGACTGCAATATTGGTGGGTGTGGGTTGAGCAGTTAAGAGCCATTAGGGCACTTGCCACCTGAAGAAGTCTCCTGTGAAAGAATGAGTTCGTCACAGAACAGGGTATATGACACAGGTCCCCCCACCAACTTCAAGAAAATGTCCGTGCAATGATGAGGTATTCTGTAAAACATACGCAATCCCCAACCCTGTGGCACCTCCTTCCTAGGTATTAGTCTGGCTCCGAGAGACCCAAAGCGTAGCTAAAACTGTTGATGTGTATATAAGATGAGGCTTTGTTTTTTGTTTTTTTTTTTTTTGGTCTGGTGCTATGTCTTGAGAGCTTGGCTTTGTGACCTCTCTGGTCTTGAGGGGTCCCAGTGAAACCTGCAGAAAGTTAGCCATTGATGATTAAGTAACTAGGAACTAAAGTGTTTTTTACTTTTTGCAGTTACTGATTGTAGCTTTTAGCTGTTTAACCCACCCATTGTTAATTGTGCTGTTTAGGCAATATGCTATCTGACTCCCACTAGCCTCCTATAGATAACACCTCCCTGGAGCCTGGGTCACTATGATAATGGGTGTGGGAGCTGTTCTTCAGGAATTAGAACTCCTTGTCCACTTCAGGCTGGTTGAGACCACCAACTCATCAACTGGGCCCGAGGAGATGTCCAATAAGTGACCTTTTGATGTCAAGAGGCTAAAAACTCCACCCTCAGGTCCTGCTAATGCCGCCACTTTGTGAAAATGGGTCCTATGAAGAGGTATGAAGTCTGACTATGCTTGTGCAGATCATCAATTACCTCACTTCTCCTCACCTCCAATCACGTCTCTCCGCAATTCAGACCACCTTTCCCCTATCCCATAAATATCCCTGAGTCCCTGTTTTCAGGGATGCAGATTGAGACTCATGCTCTCACTTCTTCGCATGGCTGCCTTGTGACTAAACCCTCTCTCTGCTGCAATCTCGTCATCTTGGTGTTTGGCTTTCTGGGTGGTGGGCACAAATGAACCTGGTTCATTAACACTGGTCCATCAGGGGCCTTTGTCTTCTCAACCTTTGTTGCTTGTCAGTGCACTACCACCTGTGCAGCAGAAGCCTTTGCTTTCTTGGACTGTTTTTGGGAGTGAATGCTCTGGATCTGGCGAGGGCTATTCCTTTTGCACTGTCTTGTGGGGATGCCTCTTGCATCCATTGTTAAGCCATAAATGCTTGTAGACATTGGAACGTTAAAAACTGATAAGGCTGGCCGGCCCCATGGCTGAGTGGTTAAGTTCACATGCTCTGCTTCGGCAGCCCAGGGTTTTGCCGGTTTGGATCCTGGGTGTGGACATGGCACCACTCATCAAGCCATGCTGAGGCGGCATCAACATGCCACAACTAGAAGGACCCACAACTAAAAATATACAACTATGTACCGGGGGGCCTTTGGGAGAAAAAGGAAAAATAAAATCTTTTAAAAAAAACTGATAAGGCAAATATGACCCAGAATCTCCATCTTGCAGCAAACTTGAGTGGTTTCCCTGTGCCGTTGTGACGTATTGGACAGGTAGATCAAATTCTAACGTCATTTAAGTTACAACCCAATTTCTGAGAAATTAAGAGCAATTATGCTTAAAAAATATCCTTGCAAGACTGGAAATGCAGCTCTAGAGGCAGTTCAAGTTCAACCCATTTCCCTTATCTGAAAGAGCTTGCAAATCCTCTAGGGAATATCTAGCCCATTAATTTCTAAGACTGAAGGGGAAAAAAAAGGAAAAAACAAGAAAAACAGCCAGAAGAGTGCCCTTGCCAATAATCTAGCATCTTGAGTGTCTCCCCACAAATATTAGAAAAGAAGTCTTAAAACAAAATTTGGATTCATAACTAGGGAGCATTTTACCCAATTCATGGCAGTAATTTTAAAACAACAGCTGTTTAGTCTCTGTGTATGTGTGTCTATATGTGTATGTCACATGTACGTGATATTTTTACCTCTGGATGGTATGGGCAAAATTTAAGAGCTCTGTTTAATTGGCTTAAGTTAAGCACATACCTAAATTATTTCTAAATGGAAGAGAAGTTAACCCAAATGTCTTTTAAATTACATGATATAAATTAATCTTTGGTAACGGAAAGCTTATTTTAGTTTGTTGGTTTGATTAAAATGGACATGTTTTCAGAGTCATCAGCACTGGATATTATGCAGACGTGCAGCCTTTATTGGTCAAATAAGCTGAGGTTATCTCTACTGAAAACTGGTTAGCAAACACAATAACTTAAAATGATGGCTAATTTGTCTAATGTCTCATGAAGTTGTGTAGGCAGTCTAAGTAATTGCTGGAAGCAAGTAAACTGAATAAATGTAAAAAAGGTAAATTTTGGGGGGAACTTTTTAACAATGATTATGCATTATGATGTATGTACTTAAAACAACTTAAGACTATGGCTAACTGCTTTAGTGTCTCATGAAGTTTTTGTCAGTAACCTAAATATGATTGTTACAAATAAATTGTCTAGATGTAAGTGAGATAAGAGTTTATAGACAAACTTTTTAAAAAATTCTTTTTTATTTGAGTTCATAATAGTTTACATCATTGTGAAATTTCCATTGTACATTATTTCTTTTCTGTCACCACATAGGTGCTCCCCTTCAACCCCTGTGCCCACCCCCCACACCCCTTCCACTAGTAACCACTGAACTGTTTTCTTTGTCCATGTGCTTGTTTATATTCCACATATGAGTGAAATCATCTGGTGTTTGTCTTTCTCAGTCTGGCTTATTTTGCTTAGCATAATTCCCTCCAGGTCTTTCCATGTTGTTGCAAATGGGATGAATTTGTCTTTTTTTCTGGCTGAGTAGTATTCCATTGTATGTATATACCACATCTTCTTTATCCAATCATCAGTCGATGGGCACTTGGATTGTTTCCATGTCTTGTCTATTGTGAACAGTGCTGCAATGAACATAGGGGTGCATATTTTATTTTGGATTGTTGATTTCAAGTTGTTTGGGTAGATACCCAGTAGTGGGATAGCTGGGTCATATGGTAGTTCTATTTTCAGTTTTTTGAGGAATCTTCATACTGTTTTCCATAGTGGCTGCACCAGTTTGCATTCCCACCAGCAGTATATAAGAGTTCCCTTTTCTCCACACCCTCTCCAACATCTGTTATTTTTAGTCTTAGTGATTATAGCCATTTTAACAGGTGTAAGGTGGTACCTTAGGGTAGTTTTGAGTTGCATTTCGCTGATGATCAGTGATGTTGAACATCTTTTCATGTGTTTATTGGCCATCTGCATATCTTCTTTGGAAAAATGTCTGTTCAGATCCTCTGCCCATTTTTTGATCAGGCTGTTCATGTTTTTGTTGTTCAGTTGAGTTCCTTGTATATTATGGAGATTAACCCCTTATTGGATATATAATTTGCAAAAATTTTGTCCCAATTAGTGGGTTGTCTTTCGGTTTTGATCCTACTTTCTCTTGTCTTGCAGATGCTCATTAGTCTGTTGAACTCCCACTTGTTTATTTTTTCTTTTCTTTCCTTTGTCTGAGAAGACGTGGTATTTGTAAAGATCCTTTTAAGTTTGATGTCAAAGAGTGTACTACCTATGTTATCTTCCAGGAGTTTTATAATTTCAGGACTTATCTTCAAGTCTTTGATCCATTTTGAGTTTATTTTTGTGTATGGCATGAGATAATGGTCTACTTTCATTCTTTTGCATGTGGCTGTCCAGTTTTCCTAACACCATTTATTGAAGAGATTGTCTTTTCTTCATTGTGTGTTCTTGGCACCTTTGCTGAAGATTAGCTGTCTGTAGATGTGTGGTTTTATTTCTGGGCTTTCAGTTCTGTTCCATTGATCTGTGTGCCTGTTTTTGTGCCATTACCCTGCTGTTTTGATCACTATGGCTTTGTAGTACATTTTGAAGTCAGGCATTGTGATGCCTCC
The DNA here is from genome assembly GCF_037783145.1 of Equus przewalskii. NCBI lineage: Eukaryota > Metazoa > Chordata > Mammalia > Perissodactyla > Equidae > Equus > Equus przewalskii. The sequence goes on along the minus strand of NC_091839.1, from coordinate 26,724,136 downwards.
GGCTTTATTCTCTTTTCTCAGCATTCTTTTAGCAATTTGGGATCTTTGGTTGCCCCATATGAATTTTAGGATTCTTTGCTCTATTTCCATGAAGAATGTCATTGGGATTCTGATTGAGATTGCATTGAATCTGTAGATTGCTTTGGGTAGTATGGACATTTTAGCTATGTTTATTCTTCAAATCCATGTGCATGGAATCTCTTTCCATCTCTTTATATCATTATCTATTTCTTTGAATAATGTCTTATAGTTTTCATTGTCTAAGTCCTTCGCCTCCTTCGTTAAATTTATTCCTAGGTACTTTATTCTTTTTTTGCAACTGTAAATGGAATTGTATTCTTGAATTCTCTTTCTGTAAGTTCGTTATTAGAGTGCAGAAATGCAACTTATTTTTGTAAGTCGATTTTGTACCCCACAACTTTATTGTAGTTGTTAATTATTTCTAATAGTTTTCTGATGGATTCTTTAGGGCTTTCTGTATATAAGATCACGTCTTCTGCAAACAATGAGAGTTTCACTTCTTCACTCCCTATTTTGATTCCTTTTATTCCTTTCTCTTGCCTAATTTTTCCGGCCCAAACCTCCAGTACTATGTTGAATAAGAGTGGTGATGGTGGGCATCCTTGTCTTGTTCCTGTTCTCAGAGGGATGTTGTTCAGTTTTTCCCCATTGAGTCTGATGTTGGCTGTGGGTTTCTCATATATGGTCTTTATTGTGTTGAGATAATTTCCTTCCATCTCCATTTTGTTAAGAGTTTTTATCGTGAGTGGCTACTGGATCTTGTCAAATGCTTTCTTTGCATCTATTGAGGTGATCACATGGTTTTTATTCCTCATTTTGTTAATGTGGTGTATCACATCGATTGATTTGTGCACGTTGAACCAGCCCTGTGTCCCTGGAATAAATCCCACTTGATCATGATGTATGATCTTTTTGATGTATTGCCAATGTATATTTTGACGTATTGATGTATATTTGGGTTGCCATCATTTTGTTGAGGATTTTTGCATCTATGTTCATCAGCAATATTGGCCTGTAGTTTTCAGTTTTATGTTGTCCTTGTCAGGCTTTGATATCAGAGTGATGTTGGCCTCATAGAATGTGTTAGGATGTGTACCATCTTCCCTAATTTTTGGAGTAGCTTGAGAAGGATAGGTGTTAAATCCTCTCTGAAGTTTGGTAGAATTCCCCAGGGAAGCCATCTGGTCCTGGGCTTTTATTCTTTGGGATGGTTTTTATTACTGTTTCAATCTCTTTACTTGTGATTTGTCATTCAGATTCTGTATTTCTTCTTGATTCAGCTTTGGGAGATTGTAGGAGTCTAAGAATTCATCCATTTTCTCTAGATTGTCCATTTTGTTGGCATATAGTTTTTCATAGTATTCTCTTATAATCCATTGTGGTATCCATTGTTATTTCTCTCTTTCATTTCTAATTTTATTTATCTGAGCTTTCTCTCTCTCTTTCTTTGTAAGACTGGGTAGATGTTTGTTGATTTTATTTATCTTCTCAAAGAACCAGCTCTTTATTTCATTGATCCTTTCTATTGCCTTTTTTGTTTCTATAGCATTAATTTCTACTCTGATTTTTATTATTTCTCTCCTTCTACTGACTTTGGGCTTTGTTTGTTCTTCTTTTTCTAATTCACTTAGGTGTAGTTTGAGATTGCTTATTTGGGTTTTTTCTTGTTTGTTAAGGTGAGCCTGTATTTCAATGAATTTCCCTCTTAATATGGCTTTTGCTGCATCCCATACGAGTTGGAGTGGTGTGTTTTCATTTTCATTTGTCTCCAGATATTTTTTATTTCTCCTTTAATTTATTCAACAATCCATTGCTCATTCAATAGCATGTTGTTTAGTCTCCACATCTTTGTCCTTTTCTCAGCTATTTTCTTGTAATTAATTTTTAGCTTTATAGCATTGTGATTGGAAAAGATGCTTATTATTATTTCAATCTTCTTAAATTTATTAGGCTTGCCTTGTTTCCCAGCAAGTGGTCTATTCTTGAGAATGTTCCATGCACACTTGAGAAGAATGTGTATTCTGCTGTTTTTGAATGGAGTGTTCTATATATGTGTAAGTCCATCTGGTCTAGCTTTTCATTTAATTCCACTGCATCCTTGTTGATTTTCTGTCTGGATGATCTGTCCATTGATGTGAGTGAAGTTTTGAGGTCCCCTACTATTTTTGTGTTATTATTAAATCTTCTTTTAAGTTTGTCAATAGTTGCTTTATGTATTTTGGTGCTCATGTGTTGGGTGCATAGATATTTATAAGTGTTATTTCTTCTTGATGGAATGTCCCTTTGATCATTATATACTGCCCCTCTTTGTCTCTCTTTACCTGTCTTATCTTGAAGTCTACTTTGTCTGATATAAGTATTGCAACATTTGCTTTCTTTTTTTGCCATTACCTTGGAGTATCATCTTCCATCCCTTCACTCTGAGCCTGTGTTTGTCATTGGGGCTGAGATGTGTTTCCTGGAGGCAGCATATTGTTAGGTCTTGTTCTTTAATCCATTGCACCACTCTGTGTCTTTTTTTTTTTTTTGGAGAATTCAATTCGTTTATATTTAGGGTGATTATCAACATATGAGGTCTTAATGCTGCCATTTTGTCACTCATTTTCCAGTTCTCTTGCATTTCCTTTGTTTCTTGTCCTGTGTATTTTGGCCTACCAATCAAGTAACGTAGTTTTTTATGTTGTGTTTCTTTGTTTTCTTATTATTTATTATTTGTGCCTCTGTTTTGCTTTTTTGTTTAGTGGTTACCCTGAGGTTTGTATTTAAGATCATGTAGACAAGATAGTCCCTTTTCTGATGGTCTCTAATTTCCTTAGACTAAACGGATTCAATCCCTTTCCTCTTCCCCTCCTAAGTTGTTTTCTCACATCTTATTCCATCTTATGTTATGAGTTTGTGGTTAAAATGACAAGATTATTTTTGTTTTTAGAGTTTTCCTTCCCTTTGTCCTTAATGCTATATTTGAGTATTTGCTATCCTGCTCTGATTCTGTCTACCTGTTTAACTCCTTACTCCAATCTTTGTAACCTTTTTCTTCCCTTTTGTATGAGTGCCTTCTTGAGGATTTCTTGTAGGGGGGAGTCTTGTGGCTATGAACTCCCTTAATTTATGTTTGTCTGGGGAAGTTTTTATTTCCCCATTATATCTGAAGGATATTTTCGCTGGATAGAGCATTCTTGGCTGAAAGTTGTTGTCCTTCAATGATTTGAATATGTCATTCCAGTCTCTCCTAGCCTGTAAGGTTTCTGCAGAGAAATCCGCTGAAAGCCTGATGATGGTTCCTTTGTAGGTTATTTTCTTCTCCCTTGCTGCCCTTAGTATTCTTTCTTTGTCATTCAGTTTTGCCAGTTTCACTACTATATGCCTTGCAGTAGGTCTTTTTACATTGACATATTTAGGAGGTCTGGCAGCCTCTTCCACATGGATTTCCTTCCCCAGGTTTTGGAAGTTCTCTGCCATTATTTCTTTGAACAAGCTTTCTACCCCATTCTCCTTCTCTTCTCCTTCTTGAATATCTATAAGTCTTATGTTGCATTTCCTAATTGAGTCAGATTTTTCTCGGAGACTTTCTTCATTTCTTTTCAGTCCTAATTCTCTCTCCTCCTCTATATAGAGCATTTCAATATGTCTATCTTCAATTATGCCGATACACTCCTTTATGGTGTCTGCTCGAGCATTCAGGGAATCCATATTTTGTTTTATGTCTTCCATTGTCTCTTTCATCTCTAGTATTTCTGATTGATTCTTCTTTATAGTTTCAATCTCTTTTGTGAAGTAGCTCCTGAACTCATTAAATTGTTTCACTACATTCTGTCTTACCTTGTTGAGTTTTTTGATGACAGCTGTTTTGAATTCTTTGTCACTTAGATCACATATTTCTGCACCCTCAGGACTGATTTCTGGGTACTTGTCATTTTCTTTCTGGTCTGGAGATCTAATATAGTGTTTGATATTGCAAGAGGCTCTGTTTTTTTTGCATCCTGGTGTTATTATATTTCAGTTACCACCTATTGCCATTGGGTGGGGCTCAAGAGCCCCATATTCTGATCCCTCTTCCTTCAGCCAAAATCCTAGGGGTTGGAGCTGTGCTGAGGGAGTCGGGGGAGGGGTGCTTTATTCTGCATGCTCTCAGGGTTTTCTCCTTCTGCTCTCGCTATCTGCTCTCCTGATGTGTTGGCTTGATGAGGTCACCCCCCAACTCCCACAAAAGCTTTTACCCTGGTAGAGGGCATCCCTCTAGGCTGCAAGGTGGGCCCTAGGGAGTCCTTGATGTTCCCATGAATGAATGCCCCCCCACGCCTTCCCTCTAGGAGGCCTCTTGCAGTCCCAATCACAGTCTTTAAGGGACAGAGTGAAGATTTTTCTTACCCTGTTCCACCTCCGAGGGGAGCTCCAGCCTCTCCACCCTCTGTCGTATGGCTGCATGGATCTCTCTGACGTTTTGTGTGTTGAGTTTGGACGTCCTCTCTTGGAGTACGGATTATTGGAGGGGGAAGATTTCTGCGAGACCTGACTCCACCATGATGCTGACGTCACTCCCTGCAGATAAACTTTTAGCAATAACTATAGTTTATGACATAAGTAGTTAAAATAGCTTCCACAATCTCTTTGGTAACTTGAAACACTGAAATTTTGTTAGGTTAAACTGAATGATAAAAATTCGTTGAGTATCTAGATCATTTCCAAATAAGATAGACTACTAGACATTAATTATTAAGTCTGGTTTATCTACTTTTGGCTTCTTATTACAGAGAAACTAATAATGTTTGGGTCTATTAGTAAACATGTCTTATATTTTATTAAAGGTTGTTCTATGAAGTAGCATGTTTCTAAGAAGTATTTAAAAGTGTTTATGAACTTGCCAAGCTGCAGAATATTAGTATAAAGGACAGTTCATAATTGCTTTTTAGTTTTTACTAGGGTCTGTAAGGGTTAAAAATTCTAATTAATATATGAAATTAAAGCTACTAAAAATTAGTGAGGAAAACATCTTTGTGTTCGAGGAAAGTAAGATAGATGTTTTCAATAGAGAACATACAAAGAATAGAGATTTTCTTGTTTTGAAATATATATATATTTGAAATATATATATATATATATATATATATATTCAAATCCTGAATGAAGTCTTTCTTTTGACCTGGAAGAAGGAAAAATTTTTTTTCTCTTTGAGAATTTTAGGAGGGTCCCTGGGACTTCTCAAAGAAATTTGTTTTCGCTCTCCTCCTACAAGGAGGAAGCTACTAAACTTATTAGACTTACTTGATATGTTAAATTACATGGGAAGCATTGTGAAACAAGTGACGATAAGCCATCTTAGGTAGTATAATGTTGGTAAATGATATAAATGTTTTAAAAATTATATAACATTCCTAAAATTCTTGCCTGTTCTGCTTGTCAGCATAATTCTGGTTATTATCTTGAAGTGTTGTAAGTCACAGAAATAGCCAAGTTCCTTTGTCAATTGCCCTTTTGAGTATTCTGTCATTTGCAGATAGTTGCTCTTTTACTCTGATGTTTTTGCAAAATGTATTTCATCTTCACAGAAATTCATGGGAAGGATTCTGATACTAGAATACATGTTTCTGATAAACTTTCAGATAATAAAACTGAACTGTGTAAGAAATTATAGAACTCAGAGAAACTGATGACTTCATGAAACTGCTGACGGAATATTAAGATCAAGAATCAATTACACATGACTGAATGAACTGATGACAATGATTATAATTTTTATGGCTTTTGTTTGAAATATTGATTTTTAAAATGTTTGTGTTTTTTTCAGATTTAAGGAAATTTTTTTCTCTTTTCTCCCAAGCTAACTATGACTCATAGCAATTTGGTAAATTATACCTTTGTAAGCAGGATTGAAACATTTATCTTTTTCTCCCTACCTGATCCTTCCAGAATTTGGAAACTTAGTGAATATTGTTTTCATGGCAATACAGTTATTTGCATAAGTTCAATAAGAATCTGTTCTCCTTATAACAGGACAGAATTGGAAACATTGGTTATATTACCAAGGCTTTGACTGGAATGTCATATTTGAGAGGAACATACAGACTCAGGTACGACAAGACAGCTTTTGAGGAATAAAGATTGACTTTCTGGGATAAAGCCACTTGGAAATACTGGTCTGGTACCTTGTTTACAGCGTTCCCAGCAACTGGGTAAGTAAGGAAGGTCACTTCTCTGGCAGGTGCCTGGAACCTTGAAATATTTTGGGGAACCTCAAGAGAAGAGAGTTATTCACCCAAATCTAAGGTTTTGCAGGTGAAGCCTGATGACAAATCCTTGGCTTGGCTTCTCTGGCCTCAAGAGGCCTTTAAGTTCAGTCTGAGAGTCTTTATTAAAAGTTACAGCAAAGCAGATTTTAAAGAGCCTATATGATGAATGGCTATTCTTGCTGAACTTATGTAACTAACTGAATTGAGTTTTATTGAAACCAGAGTTATTTTGCAAACCAATGAGTCTTAATTGGCTATCTTTGGTAAAAATGAGGGTGATTTTAGAGAGAAAAATTATGTTTCAGTAGAAACTATGGTACACATTCATGGATATTAGATTCTAGTTCTGTTAATTGTCTGTAAGGTTTTTGTTTTATGTCTATTAACAAGACTGGATCCTGAATTCTCCTAGTCTCTTGAAATATCTGGCTACAAATTTCCAAACTAACGTTTTCAACTTTTTCCCATCATTTTCACTTGGAATCACCGAGAACTGAATTTGCCCTTTTTTCTGAAGCCTTGCATACTGAAGCTGGAGGACTTGATATAAACATAAGAGAGATTCATGTCTGTTACTGTGTAAGATACCTGAATATGCAATGACATCATCAGAGACATTTCAAAGTGAAAAAGATGCTTTAACTCAGACATCTAGAAATCTTCTTGACCAGCTGCCCCCTGGGCTCAGGAACTGGTTTATAATTTACTCCCACCATTAATCTTGTTTTTCTTTTTGTCTCTCTAGAAATGCTTCTTATTAAATACCTGGTTAATTGCTTACACACTATATACCTAAATTTGGGAGCCCATCTGCATTACCATCTTACTAAGAGACTGGTTCAGTGGAAGAGAACAACCTATGCCCCTCATCAACAGGATGTCTCTCTTCTTTTAGAAGTGAAAAACAAAAAGGGGGAATTGTTTCTGGCTCAACACAAGGTTGGCATATGGGAAGCCATATTGTAGGAAAAAACCCATATTGTAACTTTGAATGACCTCTGACTAACTAAACCAGCTGGATATGCATCCTCTAGGAGATTCACCTACTCTGTAAATTTTATGACCCCTGCTTGTGCTTATACCTCCCAGATGTGATAAGACAATAACTTCATTCTTTTGAGTTCCTTAGGAATGTGATGACCCCTGAACAGAGAGTCTATGCTGATAGCCATCATCAATGAAAACTGAAGGATCTGGTGTGGTGACTCCTGGGTCAACATTGATAACCCCCTCCCCTATAACCCACTGGCCTATATAACTGCTTCAAGAATCTGTGCCTTCCTTCAGATGTTTCTTTTGGACGTTAGTCAGCCATCTTCCCTCTTGCTAGCAAGCTGTAATAAAATGCCCTCTCTCTGCCACCATCTTGCTTCTTTTTTTTTTTTTAAGATTTTATTTTTCCTTTTTCTTCCCAAAGCCCCCCAGTACATAGTTCTGTATTTTTAGTTGTGGGTCCTACTAGTTGTGGCATGTGGGATGCCACCTCAGCATGGCTTGATGAGTGGTGCCATGTCCGCGCCCAGGATCTGAACTGGCGAAACCCTGGGCCACTGAAGCAGAGCGCATGAACTTAACCACTTGGCCATGGGGCTGGACCCCCATCTTGCCTCTTGACACCTGGCTTTTTCTCCTGGTGAGCAGATCATGCCCTTTGTGCAGTTATAGGCTGACCCAGTGGAAACTGACTGGCCAGCCCTAAGTGGGGGCCTGAGGTGCTGATTTATAGTTGTTGAAGTGGGGAATGGTCAGTTTGAAGCAGGGAGTTGGATTGGCAGCTGGGGACTGGTCAAGCTCCAGGCTAGGCAGCCATCTTCTGCAGGCCAGGTGGCAAGCTGGTGACCAGACCAATGATTGGCTAGGCAAGGGGAGGGAGATTTTTAAGAAAAGGGAGAGGGATTTTCAGGCAAGGGGAGGGAGGTGTTCTCAGAGCATGGAGTTCTTGTAACTTGTGAGTCTTGGGTCAATGGTTAATCCCAGATGGTGGGTGACAGCTGCATCTTACTGCTGCTCAAGAGACAGTTTTTGTTCTGCCTTTTCCCTGGCTCATTTCCACCCACCTAAAAAAGTGCCCGCAACTGAGTATTTGCTCAATGAACATTTGTAGAGCTGTGAATAAACAGCACACTCAGTTTCTTGTTCATTTTTACTAATCTGGCTACTATAAATGTCCACTTCAACTCTTCCCTCCAAGCTGGCCTTGCTTAACGCTTTCAAAAATCATAGCCCTGGTAAAAATATCTAATGTTTTCACTTTCCTCAGCATCCCCTGATATTTCCCCCAGAGCTATTTCTGATCTATCCTTGAACAACTTGTAACTGCAGGCCCTCCAGAACTAGTTCAATGGACCCCATCTCTTATCAACAGAGTGATTAAGAATTGTCTTTCAGAAAACGGGCAGAGTCACATAGCCAGAGCATCTGCAGAAGAAATCATGACCTGAAATGACCAAGGAACCAAAGATCCCCCTCCACATGGAGCCCAAGGACCAGGACATGACCAGAACTTGAAAGCTGGACTCTTATCAGAAGTGAGGGGTCCCTCATTCAGGAAGATCTGGTGTTAAAATTCCTTCCCCATGTCATCATAAATGTTTAGAACCTCATCATAAATGTTTAGAACCCTGTTGTAAATGTTTAAAGCCTTACCATAAATGTTTGGAGCCCACCAATCAAAATCTGTCCTGCCAGCATTTCTGCGTGCCCGCCTGTTTTTCCTAACCTCTTAAATTTTGCCCCAAATCCTGACTGGGGAGACAGACCTGAGGGCACAGCTTGGTCTCTCTAAGGATGAATCTCACAAAATAAAGTTGATTTCTTCCCCAAAAGCTGATGCTGTAATTAATTGGCTGTTTATGCACATCGGGCCAGAGAACCCCAATTTTTTGGAGTAACAAACTGCATAAACATTACTACTAGTTTTCTGAAATTTGCATTTCAAAACAGTTTTTCTGAAATAATCTCAATTCCCCACGCAGAACTATACCTGCAATCACTGGAAAATGATAACCACTTATCAGCAAGGAAAAGAGATCATGGGGTTCCGATGTTCCTTTTGAGGACGTGCTGAGATAGCAAAAGTTGCAACCACTGACCCAAACCAAAAGAGAGTTAAGATGGTCTCCATTTGAGAAAAGTCAATTTGCTAAATGGAATTGAGTATGTCTTAGGATATGGAGTAAGAAATATTACACGGGTACAACAGAGTTCCTCAATAAGTAGAACACAATCACTATCAGGCAAGGCAGACGTTTTCTGTGAGAACCAGGGGCAGAGCTCCTGCTTGTCCACCTTTTTCAGGGCAGCTTAACATCCCTCTTCTTCCCCTTTCAACGGACTCAGAGTCTCTTCTTTTGTTCCTAGTCAATCATAGTGAAACTCACAAACTGGTTAATGTCTCAGGCTATATGCATCTGAAGAGGAATAACATAATGCCTCCAGCTATGCATGGACTCATTTTATGTCTGAGTGACTCTACGGAATGATATGGCCATACAGACCAGTAGATTTGAGAGCATCTCAAATAATTTTATGCTCTGGGAGCAGGCTGAGTTTCACGAAAAATGAAATTATGTCTTTTCGCTGCACTTAAGGAGCAAAGTCTCTTCTTCCAGGTAGGAACACCACTTTTAAGCATCCCTCTGAGGGCTGCACAGCCAATGCTCTCTGGTTGCTCAGGATGGAAAACACTCTTCCCTGCGGCACTAGAGCTCTGCGAACTACATTACCCGAAGGAACTTGCGCAGAGTTGAGCCAATGAAAGATGAGGGTGAAAGCATTTCCGTGCCAATTCGACGAGTGAGGGAGGGACTTCCGGCCTCCTCGTCGTGGCGGCCATTTTGGTTGCTCTTGGGCCTATTCACCTGAACTGAGGGTCTGGAGCGAGAGTCGGGGCTGACGGGGCGGACGAGGAGGCGCAGTCCCCGTGGCCCAGGCGGCTCTGAGGCTCGGTGACGCCGCCTGGGGCCCCGGGCCACGGAGCGCCGCGCCCGGCGCCTCGTCTCCTGCCGCTCCCGATCCCGGCCGCCCCCAAGGCCGATGGCGGCGGACGCGCGGAGGGAGCCGGCTCAGGTGAGCGCTCGGCTCCGGCCCGCCCCGTCCGCAGCGCAGCCCGAGCTCCAGCCCGAGGGCGGGCGCTGCTCCCGGGCCTGCAGCCCAGGCCCCGGGGTCGGGCCGGGGAGGCCCTCGTGGGGCCTGTGGCTGTGGGCGGGGGCCGGGCTGCGGGCGAGGGTCCCGGGCCGAGGGTCCCGGGGTCCGCAGGGAACAGTGTGAGGAGGGGTCCCCCCTGGACTGGCAGGGGAGGGGCTGCTCCTTCAGTCCGAGGGCCCCGGAGCCGGGAGGGCTGTGACCAGAGAGGGACGCGGTGCGTGTTGGGGTTTCAAAAGTTCTCCAGGCGCTGCTCGGAGAGAACGGACGGGAAGGGGTGAGGAGGCCGGGGAGGCGCAGGGAGCGCAGTCCTGGTCCGAGGGCGCAGAGCTGGTGCTCCTGAGGGGCTGATGTTGAGAAGGATCAGAGGTGTAGAGGAGGCCTTCAGAGCAGCACTTGGGGATTTCCCTAAATGCAGAGCTGGGAGTGCAACTGTGGGCACTGAAGACGTGAGAGGTACAATCTACGGAATGACATGCACATTGACAGGAAGCGTGAGCCGATGGCCCTCGGGCCCTGGTATTGGAGACTGAAGGGCGAAGCACGAGCCCACGTTTGGCTGCGTCTTGGAGTCCAAGTCTAGAGTCTCCAGGGGAATTGACTGACAGGGTGGATGAGACCCTACAGGCCAGGACCAGAGCTTGGATGAGGTCTCTGTGCCCCGCTGCCTGATGTTTCTGAGGGCTGAACACAGTGAATAAAGGGACCCTGAGGATAGGGTGGGCCTCAGTGGCACCTGGCCTGGAATTCCTCTGAGGTGGGGAGCCGTGGGGGAGGATGAGTGTGTGGTAAGTGTGTGGTGAGATGGATTGTGGGATCTCAGAGAGAGCGTTGATGGTTTCATCTGTCCCCGTCATTACAGGACAGTGTGACCTTTCACGATGTTGCTGTGTACTTCTCCCGGGAGGAATGGAGGCTCCTGGATGAGGCTCAGAGACGCCTGTACCTGGATGTGATGCTGGAGAACTTTGCGCTTTTATCCTCTCTGGGTAAGACTCTCACAGCCTCGCCAGTGAGCTGCACTAGGCTGTATTCCCTCCCTACAGCCCTTCTCAGTCATTTTTCTCATGGACCGTGGACACCGCTTGCTTCCCCAGCTTTCTGGGTGGTGCCGTGTTGCTAGGGCTGGGTGTGTGCACCGCCTTCTTCTCTCTCCTGCAGCCCCAGTACCTGCTGTACGGAGCCCTCTTAGGAAAGGCATCCAGGCTGGGAGTATTGCAGTGAGCTTCACGGATTCCACCGAGCTTGCCCTCTCTGGGTCATTGTTCCCAGATCCATATCACTTCTGTATCCCAGGCTTTGTTCCTTCTTTTCCCTTTCATTTCCTCATGGCTGCTTGTGCCAGGCATGTAGGCATTGTCATGGTCACTACTTATCTGAACCATGGGATGCTTTTCAGTGTCCTCCTGCATGGTTTGTAGTGTTTAGATCTGTTTTGTTTTGTTTTTTCAGCCTTGTAGATGTAAAATTGTATACCTTCATTCCTTGGCATTCTCGGGAGGATTGATTGATTCCAGGAGCCCCCGTTGATAGCAATATGTGAGCATGCTCAAGTCCCTTATATGAAATGGCATACTCTTTGCATATAACCTACGTACATCCTCCTGTATAGTTTAAATCATTTCTAGATTACTTGTAATGCCTAATACAATGTAAATGCTATGTCAGTAGTTGCCTACACATCACTTTATTCATGTCTGTTTAGCATAGTGCTTGGTGCATGGCAAATGCAAAGTTTGCTTTTTGGAACTTTCTGGAATTTTCTTTTTTCAAATTTTTTGACCCGTCTTTGGTTGAAACCATGGATGCAGAACCTGTAGGTATGGAGGGGACCTGTATATTAAAATGTACAAAATGATGGTTTGATATGTGTGTGCAATGTGAAATAATTGCTACAATGAAGTTAATTAAACATCCATCACCTCATAAAGTTACCTTATTATTATTATTGTATTTTTGCTAAGAATGCTTAAGATTTACTCTCAGTAAATTTCAAGCGTACAATACAGTATTATTAACTGTAGTCACAATGCTGTGCGTTACAGCCTCAGAACTTGTTCATCTTATAACTGAATGTTTGTACTTTTTGACCACCATCTTCCCCATTTCCCCCATGCCCTGGCTCTTGGCCTTCTACTCTGTGTTTCTGTGATTTTGATTTTTTTTTACATTCCGTCCACAGTGAACAAGGGTTCCTTTACTTACCTCTCATCCTCAATAACACTTGTTATCTCTGCTCTTTTTGATAGTATCCGTTTTATCAGGTGTGGGGTAACATCTCATTGTGGTTTTGATTTGTATTTTCCTGGTGATTAGTGAGGAAGAGCATTTTTTCATATACCTGCTGGCCATTCGTAGGTCTTCTTTCATTCAGTGTCTATTCAGGTCCTTTGCACATTTTTTAATCAGATTGTTCTTTTGCTGTTGAGCTCTGTGAGTACTTTTTATATTTTAGATAGTAACCCCTTATGAGATATGTTTACAAATGTTTTCTCCCTTTTTATTGTGTTGATTGCTTCCTTTGCTATGCAGAAGCCTTTTAGTTTGATGTAACTGGACTTCTTTATCTTTGCCTTTGCTGCCTGTGCTTTTGATGTCATATCCAAAAACTTGTTGCCAAAATCAGTATTAAGCATCTTTTTCTGTGTTTGTTTCAAGGAGTTTTATGTTTTCATGTTTTACATTTAAGTCTTCCATCCATTCTGAGTTAACTTTTGTGAGTGGTGTAAGGTAGGGCCCTGGTTTCAGGTTTTGTGCGTGTGCATATCCAGTTTTCTCAACAGCATTTATTGGAGAGACTTTCCTTTCCCCATTGTGTATTCTTGGCACCCTTGTCAAAGAGTAGTTGATCATGTATGCATGGGTTTATTTCTGGGCTCTGTGTTCTATTTCATAGATCTGTGTCTGTTTTTATTTCAGTGCCAGACTGTTTTGATTACTGTTCTTTTGTAATATAGTTTAAAATCTTGAAGTGTGATTCCTTTAACTTTGATCTTCTTGATCAAGATTGCTTTGGCTATTCGAGGTCGCTTGTGGTAGAATTTTAGGATTCTTTTTCTATTTCTGATAAAAATGCCATTGGAATTTTGGTAGAGATTGCATTGACTTTCTAGGTTGCTTTGGGTAGCAGAGATATTTTAACGATGATAATTCTTCCAATCCAAGAACATAGAATATCCTTCTATTTATTTGTGTTTTTAGTTTCTTTCATCAGTGTGTTATAGTTTTCAGTGTACAGATCTTTTACCTCTTGGTTATATTTATTCCCAAGTATTGTATTGTTTGTAATGCTGTTGTAAGTGGGATTGATTTCTTAATTTCTTATTGATATTTTATTGTTAGTGTATAGACACAACTGATTTTTGTATATTGATTTTATGATCTGCAAATTTACTGAGTTCATTTATTCATTCTGACAGTTTTTTAGTGGAGTTTTTATCGTTTTCTTTATATAAAATCATATGATCTGCAAAAACAGATTTGCTTTCTTTTTTCTGATTTGGATACCTTTCATTTGTTTTTCTTGCCGTGTTGGTCTGGCTAGGACTTCCAGCACTAGTTTAAATAGCAGTGGTGAAGGCGAGTATCCTTGTCTTGTTCCTAATCTTAGAGGAAAAGCTTTTACCTTTTCACTGTTGAATATGTTGGTACCTGTTGTGTTATTACATATGGCCTTTTTGATATTGAGGTACATTCCTTCTACTCCTAATATTTTGAGAAGTTTTATCATGGAAGGATTCTGAATTTTGTCAAATGCTTTTTCTGCATTTATTGATGTGATCGAATGTTTTGCCGCATTCTGTTAATGTCATATAGCACATTTATGATTTGCTTGTGATGAACATCCTTTTGCATCCCAAGGATAAATCCCACTTGGTCACAGTTTATCATTCTTTTCATATCCTGTTGAATCGGGTTTCCTAGTATTTTGTTGAGTTTTTCTACATCTATGTTCATCAAGGATGTTGGCTTCTAATTTTCTTTTCTTGTAGTTTCCTTGTCTGGCTTTGGTATCAGGTTAGTGCTGGGCTCCTAAAATGAGTTTGGAAATGTTCCTTCATCTTCAAATTTTTGCGAGAGTCTGAGAAAAATTAATGTTAATGTTGATAGAATTCATCTGTGAATCTATTGTTGGTGGCCTTTTCTTTGTTGGGAAATTTTTGATTACTGATTCAATTTCCTTCCATATTATTGGTCTATTCAGATTTTCTATTTCTTCATGATTGAGTTGATAGCTTATGTGTTCTCTGTTTTTTCTGGGTTATCTAGTTTGTTGGCTTATAACAGTTGACAGTATTCTTATGATCCTTTCTGTTTTTGTGCTGTCAGTTATAATTGCTCCTTTATTTCTGAGTTAATTTATTTGAGTTTTCTCTCTGTTCTGAGTTAGTCTAGCTAGAGGTTTGTCAATTTTGCTTATCTTTTCAAAAAACTGGCTCTTATTGGGCCAGCCCAGTGGTGTAGCGGTTAAGTTCGCACGTTCTGCTTTGGCGGCCCAGGGTTCACCGGTTTGGATCCCTGGTGCAGGCATGGCACCACTTGGCAAGCCATGCTGTGGTAGACATCCCATATATAAAGTAGAGGAAGATCGGCACGGATGTTACCCCAAGGCCAGTCTTCCTCAGCAAAAAGAGAAGGAGTGGTGGCAGATGTTAGCTCAGGCTAATCTTCCTCAAACAAAAAAGAAAGAAAAGAAAAACTGGCTCTTAGTATTGTTCATCTTTATTTTTTTTTAAAGATTGGCACCTGAGCTAACAACTGTTGCCAATCTTCTTTTTTTTTTTTCCTCTGCTCTTTCTCCCCAAATCTCCCAGAACATAGTTGCATATTTTAGTTGTGGGTCCTTCTAGTTCTTGCATGTGGGATGCCACCTCAGCATGGCCTGATGGGTGGTGCCACATCCGCGCCCAGGATCCGAACTGATGAAACTCTGGGCCACCCAAAGTGGAGCGCACAAACTTAACCACTTGGCCACGGCACCAGCCCCTCCATTGTTTTTATTGTTTCTTTTTATTTATTTCTGCTCTGATCTTTGTTTTGTTCTTTGTTCTGCTAACTTTGGTCTTAGTTTGTTCTTTTGCTACTTCCTCAAAGTGTAAAATGAGGTTATTTATTTCAGATCTTTCTTTTTTCTTAACGCCATCATTTATCACTTTAAATTGCTCTTAGAACTGATTTTGCTGATTTTGTATATTTTGTTTTAATTTTCGTTTGTCTAAAGGCATTTTTTATTTTCCTTGTGATTTTTCCTTTGACCAGTTGATTGGTCAGGAGTGTGTTGTTTAATGTCCACATATTTTTGAATTTTTCAGCTTTCATCTGTTACTGATTTCTAGTTTTATCTATTGTGTTAGGAAAAGATATTTGATATGATTTCAGTCTTTGAAATTTGTTAAGACTTGTTTGACATATATCATCTGTCCTGGAGAATATTCTGTGTGGACTTGAGAAAAGCGTGTATTCTGCTGTAGTAGGATGGAATGTTCTCTGGATGTCTGTTAGATCCATTTGGAGTAAAGTGTTTTTCAATTCAAATATATCCTTATTGATTTTCTATCTGGATATCCACCCATTGTTGAACGCAGGATATTGAAATTCCCTCTTAATATACCATTGCTATCTTTTCTGCCTTCAGATCTGGTTGTATTTGTTTCATGCTTAATTTAGATGCTCTGATGTGTGGTGCATATGTACATACAATTGTTACATCCTCTTGATAATTTGACTCCTTTATCATTATGTGATGACCTTCTTTGTCTCTTGTGACATTTTCTGACATAAAGTGTTTTATCTTGTAAGTATAGCTACCCCTGCTCTCTGGTTTCCATTTTTGTGGAGTATCTCTTTCAGTCCCTTCACTTTCAGCCTGTGTGTGTCCTGAAAGTTCAGATTACTCTATCTTAGGCAGGATATAGTTGGATCTTGGTTTTTTGTTTTTCTGTTGAGCCACTGTATGTTTTTGGATTGGAGAATTTTATTAGGACCTACTATTGCCATTTTGTTAAATATTGTCTGGCTGTTTTGTAGTTCCTTTCTTCCACTCCTGCTGTTTTCCTTTGTGATTCCCATGGTCGTATGCTTTTGTTCATTTCTCTTTGTCTTTTGTGTGTGTGATAGAGGTTTTTGCTTTGTGGTTACTGTGAGGCTTATATAATACATCTCATAGCGTTGTATCTTAAACTGATAAAAACTTAACTTTGATCACATGCAAAAACTCTACTCTTTAACTCCCCTCCAGACAAATTTTATGTTTTTCATGTCATAATTTACATCTTTTTATATTGTGGAACGATTAACAAATTACTGTGAGTATAGTTGTTTTTCATACTCTTTGTCTTGTATCCTCAATATTAGAGTTGAGTGATTAACACACTGTTAGACCATTAGAATATTCTGAATGTGACTATATACTTACTTTTACCACTGTATTTTGTATTTTCATGTTACTAATTACTGTACTTTCATTTCACCTTGAAGAACTCCGTTTAGCATGTCTTGGAGGGTAGATCAGGTGGTGATGGATTTGCTTGGCTTCTCTTGGTTTGGGAAAGTCTTTTTCTCTCCTTCATTTCTGAAGGGCAGCTTTGCTGGTAAAGTGTTCTTAGTTTGCAGTTTTTTTCTTTCATCATTTAGAACATCATCCCACTCTCTCCCAGTATGCAGTATTTCAACTAAGAAAACCCTTCATATCCTTCTGAGGATTTCCTTGTATAAGATGAGTTTCTTTTCTCTTAGACTTTTCAAAAGTGTACTTCACTTGGTGAAGTCATCTTTGGATTGAATTTTTGGGGGCACTTCAGAGCATCATATGCCTGAATGTCCATTTCTCACCCCAGATTTGCTTCCTCCCTCTCTTCTTCTCAGGCTCCCATAATGCAAATACTGTTTTGTTTTATGATGTCCCGTAATTCACGTAGGGTTTCTTCCCTCTTTAGTTCTTTGATCTTTTTTCTTCTTGAAATCACTGGAAATTTCACAAGACCTGTCTTCAGTTTCAGATTCATGCTTTTGATTGATCAAGTTGACTGTTGCTGCTCTCTCTTGCATGTTTTTTAATTTTTTAAAGATTGGCACCTGAGCTAACATCTGTTGCCAATCTTTTTTTCCACCCTTTTCTTTCCCCTAAAGCCCCCAAGTACGTAGCTGTATATTATAGTTGCAGGTCCTTCTGGTTGTGCTCTGTAGGATGCGGCCTCAGCGTGGCTTGATGAACGGTGCCATGTCTGTGCCCAGGATCCAAACTGGTGAAACCCTGGGCCACTGAAGTGGAGTGCACCAACTTAACCACTTGGCCATAGGGCTGGCCCTTCTATTGCATTTTTTCATTCATTATAGTCTTCAGCACCATCATTTCTGTTTGGTTCTTTTATACATTTTCTATTGAAAATCTTATTTTGTTTGCATGTTGTTTTCTTTATATCGTTGAGTTATATATTTCTGTTTTCTTGTAGCTCACTGAGCTTCCTTAAAATTATTTTGAACTCTTTGACAGTTCATAAATCTGCATTTTTTAAGTGGGTTTTTAAGTTTTAAGCATTTTTAAGCATTTTTGCATTTTTAAGTGAGTGATAAATTATTGTGTACCTTTGGGGTGTCATGTTTTCTGGATTTCTGTATTTCTTGTAGCCTCATTTTGATGTCTGTACATTTCATGGGGCAGTCCCTTCTTCCAGACTTTACGGAAAGGTTTTGGTGGGGAAGCTCTTCACATGTGTGCCATCTTGCGGGGGTGTGGTAGTTCCTACTACAAGATGGCCCAGCAGCTTAGTGTCTGCACAGCTGAGGTCACCTGAGGTCAGCATCAGCAAAGATTGCAGGGTCCTCAACAGCTAAGGCTCTGGGTGTCCACAGCAGTGGAGAATGCTGCTGGGGACCTCCTGATCTCTTTCTCCCATAGAAAATAATTTGACTGAGGAGTTCCCTGTTGATGCCACGTCTGGCTCTTGGATGCCTTCATGGTGGTGGTGGCATTGGTCTCTGATGTGCAGGCACCTGTGGTGCAGATATGAATCTGGGTTCTAGGATGTGAACAGACATGGAACAATAGCAGTTCTAGGGTCCCAGATGCTGAATAGCCCTGAGTGGCAATGACGTCACTGTGTAAGATACAGTCACACACTGAGCAGTGAGGGAGCTGGTGAACACAGAGAAACAGTGTCTCTGGGGTCTGAGAAGCTGGCTCGCACACAGCAGCCATGGCCCTGATGCCTGAGGTGCAGCACTCGGGTGACAACCATGGAGTCAGTTTATGGAGTCTGGGCAACCATGGAGCACTTGTGGCTCTGTGGTGTCTGGGATATGTGCACTGTTGAGAGGGGTGGCAGTCTTGGTCCTGGAATGAAGCAATAGCTCCTCCTTTCACAAGGGGACAACTCAGCAAATTATTCTCTGGCAAGTCTCCCATGGTGATAGCTATTGGTTACCTTAGTGTGAAAGCTGCCAGTGTCCTCTGCAGAGCAGGCAGCTGGGGTCCACATCTGTAAACACTTGGCCGCCTCTGCTCTGCACTCTGTGGTGGTCACAGCTGTAGCGGGGACTGTTGAGGTTCTCTGCAGCAGAGGCTGCTGGGGTCCTCTGCAGGGCAGGCTATTGGGGATCATGATGTTATCGGTCTTTTGACTGATACACACAGCCCCTACCCTTCTTATTTCCTGGTCGTTTCTAGGTGTCTTCAGTAAGTCACTGTCTCCAGTGATCTTTTTTGTATGGTTATTCTCCTTTTTAGGTTCCACTGTGTTGCTGTGGTATCTTAATTGGGCTTTTGAGCCCCCAAGGGCCAGTTTCAACCACACATAGCTGTCTAGTTGTTTCTTGTTCATGGCAAAGGCTGGTTTCCTCCTCCAGCTCACTGAGATCACTCACTTAGATCTCTTTTCTGTGGTCTGTTGTAGGCTTAGTTGCTCTTAAACAGTGCAGACCGTTCACCTCTCCTGTCATTTGCTTAGAACTTGTATCCTCTATGTCCCATGTAGTTGCCCAACTAAGGTTTGGGGAGAAGACTTCTTTGTGCATCACAGGATGGATGTGAGTCCAGCTTGGCAGAGTATGCTTAGAGGGGGCCTGGCCCTGGTGAGTGGCAACTGAGGAGGATGTGACATCAGGTCCATTTTCACATCATAGCAGGAGCCTGTTCATCCAGATTTGGTGCCATTGCCAGTGGCCACACCCCATTTCCACCTTTCCTTCCCTATATTGACACTTTGTTGACTTGTCAGGTCTACTAGATGTCATTTCCTGGGTGATTTCCAGCCCAGGGATAATCTTCACCTCTCTGAACTTCACATCAGACCCGTTTCTCTCAACTCTCCTTCTGCAGTGCTCTCTACCAGTGGCCCTCACGTGTTGAGCTGTGAGGTGTGAAGATATCCTTAAATTGACCTTGAGTAGCTGCAAATCTCTTGTGATTGGATTTTCATGGGCTTGGCTGCACCTTCTGCTGAGCCTCACATCAGCAGCAGAAAAGGTCCTGCAGGAAACTGGGCAGAGAACAAGGTGTAGATGCTGCTTCTCTTTCTTACGTCATACCCTAACTTTGTATCCTTCCCCTGCTGAGATCTCCATCACTTTGTGATCTTAGAGGCCTGGTGAGGCACAGCAACCAGCTGTCCCTTCATCTGGATTCCAACTCCCTTGTCTTGAAAAGCATCCCATAGATTCACCGTGAGATGAGACAGATGCTCGTTTGTGCTGGGGTTGCCCCTCCCTGTGGTCATCATGTACTTCACCAGGGTTTCTTTGCCTTCAGGTTGCTGCTGTGGAGCAGAGGGTCTGGAGGCTCCCTTTGAACAGAGCATTTCTGTAGAAGTTCCACTTGCCAGGACTCCCGAGGCAGCTCCATCTTCTCAGAAGACCCACCCCTGTGAGATGTGTGGTCCAGTCTTGAGAGACATTTTCCACGTGGCTGAGGAGCAGGGAACACAACACAACCTGAAACCATTGAATTGTGGAGCTTGTGTGAAACAGTTTTACATCAGTGCAAAGTTTCAACATGACCAGGCACAGCATATGGGAGAGAAACCATTCAGATGCAGTGTGGACATGGCCTCAATTGTGAAGAGCAGCAGATTCCATGTGTCAAGGAATCCCTTTCCCTGGGGGGAGGTTGGGAAGGACTTCCTGGCCATCTTGGGATATCTCCAACAAGAGGTCACTCACACCAGGGAGAAGCCAAAGAAACTCACCCAGTGTGTGGCCACTTTACCAAACAGAAGAAGGCGTTACATCTGGGGAGAATGCAGGAAAGACTTCAACCCCAAACACACGTTTGTTCAGGATCAAGGTGTCCAAATGGGAAGACAGTGTTTTGAGTGCCATGAATGTGGGAAAACATTCAGGTACAAATCCTCATTTGTTGTGCACCAGAGAGTCCACACTGGGGAAAGGCTTCATGTGTGTGGAGAATGTGGCAAATCTTTTAGGCGAAGCTCAACCCTCAGTCAACATCAAAGAATTCATACTGGGGTAAGACCATGCAAGTGTAGCAAATGTGGGAAATCCTTAAGCCACCAATCTGTCCTTGTTCATCCCCAAAGATGTCAAAATGGAGAAAACAGTTACATGTGCAGTGAGTGCGCAAAATCTTTTACCCATAGCTCGGTGTTCATTCAACACACGGGAGTTCGAATTGGAGAGAGGCCTTATAAATGTAGTGACTGTGCGAAATCTTTTACCTCTAGTTCTGCCCTCAGTTATCATCAGAGATCTCACACAGGAGAAAGGCCTTATAAGTGCAGTGAATGTGGGAAATCTTTTATCTCTAGGTCTGACCTCCGTTATCATCAGAGAGTTCATTCTGGAGAAAGGCCTCACGAGTGCAGTGAATGTGGGAAATCTTTTATTACTCGTACTGCTCTCCGTTATCATCACAGAGTTCACACTGGAGAAAGGCCTTTTGAGTGTAGTGAATGTGGGAAGTCCTTTACCCGAAGAAATAACCTCATTATACACCTAAGAGTTCACTCAGGAGAAAGGCCTTATGAATGCACTGAATGTGGGAAATCTTTTACCTTTAGCTCCAGCCTTCGTTATCATCACAGAGTTCACACAGGAGAAAGACCTTATGAGTGCAGTGAATGTGGGAAATCTTTTAATGATAGGTGGACACTCATTCGACACCGGAGAATTCACACTGGGGAAAAACCTTATGTGTGCACTCAGTGTGGGAAATCTTTTACCTGTAGCTCCACCCTCCAGTATCATCAGCGTGGTCACCTTGGAGAAAGGCCTTATGGGTGCACTGAATGTGGGAAATCTTTTACCACCAGCTCTGCCCTCCATTATCATCAGAGAGCCCACACAGGAGAAAGGCCTTATGAGTGCAGTGAATGTGGGAAATCTTTTATCTCTAAGTCTGACCTCCATTATCATCAGAGAGTTCATTCTGGAGAAAGGCCTTATGAGTGTAGTGAATGTGGGAAATCCTTTATCCGAAGAAATAACCTCACTTTACACCAGAGAGTTCACACAGGAGAAAGGCCTTTTACGTGCAGTGATTGTGGAAAATCTTTTAACAATAGATGGACACTCATGCAACACCAGAGAGTTCACACAGGAGAAAAGCCTTATGTGTGCAGTGAATGTGGGAAATCTTTTACCTGTAGCTCTACTCTCTGTTATCATCAGAGAGCTCATGCGGGAAAAAGGCCTTACAAATGCAGTGAATGTGGGAAATCTTTTACTTCTAGTTCCACCCTTCGTTATCATCAGAGAGTTCACACAGGAGATAGGCCATATGAGTGCAGTGAATGTGGGAAATCTTTTACCTCTAGCTCAGGCCTCCGTTATCATCACAGAGTTCACACTGGAGAAAGACCCTATGAGTGCAGCGAATGTGGGAAAACCTTTAAGGACAGGTCACAATTCAATAAACACCAGAGAGCTCACACTGGAGAAAGGCCTTATGAGTGTAATGAATGTGGGAAATCCTTTAGCCAAAAATCTTCCCTCTCAATACACCAGAAAATTCATAATAAAGAAAGATCTTATGAGTGCGGTGAATGTGGGAAATCTTTTACCTCTATCTCAGGTCTTGCTTATCATCAGAGAGTTCACTCGGGAGAAAGGCCTTATGAGTGCAGTGAATGTGGGAAATCTTTTACTAACAGCTCAATACTGATTCGACACCAGAGAGTTCACACAGGAGAAAGGCCTTATGTGTGCAGTGAATGTGGGAAATCTTTTACAAGTAGCGCCACCCTCTCTTATCATCTGAGAGTTCATGCAGGAAAAAGGCCTTATGAATGCAGTGAGTGTGGGAAATCTTTTACTTCTAGTTCTACCCTCCGTTATCATCAGCGAGTTCACACAGGAGATAGGCCTTATGAGTGCACTGAATGTGGGAAATCTTTTATCTCTAGCTCCAAACTCCGCTATCATCAGAGAGTTCACACAGGAGAAAGACCTTACGAGTGTAGTGAATGTGGAAAATCCTTTAGGGATAGTTCTCAATTCAGTCAACATCGGAGAGGTCACACTGGAGAAAGGCCGTATGAGTGCAGTGAATGTGGGAAATTTTTTATGCGAAAATCTACCCTTTCTCAACATCGGAGAGTTCACACTAGAGAAAGGCCTTAGATGGGCAGAGAACGTGCAGTTTCCTTTTCAGTGGAATGACACCAGTGCAAACTCTGAGGAACCATCTGTTGGAATTGATTCTCATACATCTGAACATGCACACTGGGGAGATTTCCTCTAAGTTTCAGTTGTGTGGGAAGTTTGTGTAAATATATGGCCATTTCTAACCTGTCCAAGGCTCTTTCTAGGTTTGTGTCACTCCTGGTTTCTGTGGTTGAAACCATTTCACTTCTACCACCTGGCAGGTCCACACAGTGTGTCTTGTCAGTTACTACCCCAGTGTGCTCAAGGAAGCTGACCTCTGTTCTCCCATGTGTTAGAGGAAGTTAGGAATAGTCTGAGCCCTCAGGGGTCAGCTTTCCCTCTGCCTTGACTGCCTTCCACATGGACCTGAGTCAGTGTTGGTGCAGAGAATGACTACCTTTTTCAGGGACGTGTGGTCTCACATGATCCTTGTGATGATTTTTTTCCAGCTTCCAAGTCACAAACTCAAGTACTGCCTGCTGCATGTTGCTTTGTCTTGTACAATATCGAAGGCCTTATAGTTTAAGTCCTCCTTAATCTTACATGTTTTATTTACTGTGGGGTAGTTTGTAAACAGATTTTGCCTTTACAAGCATGAAGGGGTGAACAACTTTTTAGGTGTCTCAAACTTAGTGTGCCTGAGGAGAGACAATGTGATGGCAGAAAATAACTTGTCAGTTTTAACCAAATTTCTATTGCTCCCACAGGCTCCCAGAAAAGACTGCAGTGTTTTCTGGTTCTCATATGAGGCCTGAATGCTGTGATTCAGGAGGCTCAGTGATGACCCTGAGGAAAGGGTTGGTGTGAGAACCTCAAGTGAGTCTGAGGGCAGCATGAACTTTTTCCCTTCCTCACAGGAGGTCTCACCAGACGTCAGCACTGTGGAGGGGATATCTTCCCCATCCACAAAGAGCCGTGTGGCCTGATGTCCACAGTTCGTTGGGTGAGAGTCTCTGGTTGTAAGACTATTGGGTCCAGGAGAAACTATAATTGGTAGAGAAACACTGGCTTAACAGGGAGTGGAGGAGACTGCAGCCAGCTGGATGGAATGTGCCTCTTCTGAAAATGCATCCAGAAGTGGTTCTGTGTTGGTGACTATGTGGCATCAGTTTGTACACCTATCTTGGAAGCTCCAGGCAAGTTTATCTTGTGTAGCTGAAGTCACTGTCCAAGAATGTAATAAAAATTGTTGAAAAGTTTTTTGGATTTTTGTAGCTTCTCAGCGATGTTCACCTCAAGGTCATTACTAGACAGGTGGGAAAACAGAGAAAATGGGGATTTGTAGTCCACAGATGTGGCTCTTGTGACCGAGGCAGCATTCCTGTTGACTCAGGTGGAAATGTACTTCATAGCTCCCCATATTTGTCATTGAGGGAAAGCTGACCCCCAGAGGGCATGAGGAGACAATTGGACTCAGTACAATGTTGTGAAACCTTTTTTCCAAAAAGATGCACATAAGGACTTTCTCTTCAGTGATTTTTTTTTTTTTTCCTGTGCTGAGGAAGGTTTGCCCTGAGCTAACATCTGCTCCAGTCTTCCTCTATTTTGTATGTGGGTCACTGCCACAGCACAGCTGAGGAGTGGTATAGGTCTGTGCCGAGGGTCTGAACCCATGAACCCGGGCCACTGAAGTGGAGTGTGCAGGACTTAACTACTATGCCATGGGGCCAGCCCTTCCTGAGCCAGTTTTTAAAATAGTAGTCAGATATAATTTGCTTGTACTAAATTGCATGTATTTAAAGTGTATAGTTTCATAAGTTTTGACATAGGTGTAAACCTCTGAAACTATCATCATAGTCATGATAATTACCTATGTGTCTTGGTATATTACCCTCACATCCTGTCATAATTTCTCCTTGCCCTTCTCACCTCTCCAGCTACCCATCCATTTACTTTCCTTACAATAGATACTTTTGCATTTTCTCGAATTTTATATGACTGGAATCATAAACTTTATTTTTTTTTCTGATTGGCTTTTCATAAGTGTTTCATAATTTGAGATTCTTCAATGATAGATTAGTAATTCACGTTTTTTGAGTAATATTATCTTTGGATATACCACTGTTCATCCATTCATCTTTTTATGGTCATTTAGGTTATTTCTTTATTTTGGCTATTGAAAATAAAGCTGTTAGAAACATTTGTGTCAGTTCTTTATATGATGAATGTTTATCTTTTGTCAGTAATGTAGAGTACAGTGTCTGAGTCACAGGGTAGATGAATTTTTTTTTTTTTTTTTGAGGAACATTAGCCCTGAGCTAACTACTTCCAATCTTCCTCTTTTTTGCTGAGGAAGACTTGCCCTGAGCTAACATCCATGCCCATCTTTTTCTACTTTACACATGGGATGCCCACTGCAGCATGGCTTTTTGCCAAGTGGTACCATGTCCACACCCAGGATCTGAACCGGTGAACCCCAGGCTGCCGAGAAGTGGAACGTGCAAACTTAACTGCTGTGCCACCAGGCTGGCCTCCTTTTTTTTTTTTTTTTTTTAAAGATTGGCACCTGAGCTAACAACTGTTGCCAATCTTTTTTTTTTTTTTTTCTGCTTTATC
Source organism: Equus przewalskii (assembly GCF_037783145.1). Lineage (NCBI taxonomy): Eukaryota > Metazoa > Chordata > Mammalia > Perissodactyla > Equidae > Equus > Equus przewalskii. Next base: position 26,698,592 of record NC_091839.1, on the reverse strand, counting down.
TCCCCAAACCCCCCAGTACATGGTTGTGTATCTTAGTTGCAGGTCCTTCTAGTTGTGGGATGTGGGATGCCGCCTCAATGTGGCCTGACGAGTGGTGCCATGTCCGCACCCAGGATCCGAACCCTGGCTCGCCGCAGTGGAGTGTGAGAACTTAACCACTTGGCCACAGAGCCGGCCCCTGAATGTTTAACTCTTGAAGAAACTGCCAGACCATGATCTACAGGATTGCTCCCTTTTGCTCTCCCACCAGAAGTGTGTGAAAGTTCATTTCCTCCAATTCTTGATATGGTCATTCTTCAATGTCAATTAAATTCTTTAATAAGTGTGTAGTGCTATCTCAGTGTGGTTTTAATTGCATTGCCCAAAGGATTCGTGATTTTGAGCATTTGTCATGTCTTTATTTGCCAACTGTTTATCTTTTGTACAATTTCTGTTCATCCCATTTGCCTAGTTTCTTACATATGATTTAGGGCTATTTTCATTTTCACATAAGACACTGAAACAACAAAGAGGTGTTGGAACTTTACTCTTAAAAAGCCTGAGTGATATTTTTCCCTATGGAGTCATTGTTTGTAAATACTGGAAGGATGTTTCCTCATTGTTTTTCACAAAATTTGTGTCACACATAATGTCATGGCCAGAAACACCCTACATGGCTAAGTTTCATCTGCATTGTGACCTTAACGTCCATCGCTTGAGTCCCGGCATTCAGTAATACAGGAAATCTAGCCCCGGTGCGTAGTGTTTGCCAATTCCCAAAGTGTCAGTGCTCCCACCGTGGAAGCGGGATGTGCTCAGAGAAGGAGTGGAAGATTCCACTCGGGTCCGCGGGCTTTGGCGGGAAACCAGCCTTGGCGTCTGCGGGACACTCCCCCAGGCGGGGCAGCAGCTGCGGGACTGCGGGAAGGCGGGAGGCTGCAGAGGCCTCACACGCGGGTCAGCGGCGAGGGTCCTCCCCGAACGTCGGGCGTCTCGGAGACCCGAGTGGCCTCGCCTTAGCGACGAGGGCTCAGAGCTGACACGTGCGGTTCCGGTGGCGCCTCCGACCCCACCCGGGACCTTGTGAGCGGGTCCCCTCGGACCGCTGTCCGTCTCGCCATTGACCCCCTTCCCTCCGTCCTCACTGCCTGGTGGTCTCCCAGCGGGGTTCCCTGCTGGGCGTTCCCCGCGCTGTGGGCCGCTCCTCCCGGCGCCCCGACTCCGGGAGGACTCCCGCCTTCCCGCTGGGGCGGCGGCCCCCGCGCCCCCGGGACCCTGGGCAGGCCTTTCCTCCGCGGCGCCACCGCTTCGAGACCCGGGCCGCGTGGGACCGAGGGGACGCCCGCCCACGGCTCCCTGCGCTGCTGCCCGGGAGGCCCCTGAGGCCGCGGCCCGGCGCCGACCCCGCTCCCGCCCGCCCGGCAGCGCCCCGCCCTCCGCCCCGCGGCCCGGGACGCGCGGAGCCGCCGGTCCCGCCGCTCGGGCGCCCCCTGGCGGCGCGGGGACGTCGGCGGGCGACTCGGCGACTCGGCGTCCGAGGTCTGTCGTCGAGGGAGAGACGGCCGTCAGCCGGCGAGCCCCAGACGCAGACGCCCAGAGACCGCTCAGCAGGGAAGATGCCGAGACCCCCGGGTAGCATGTCGTTTGCAAACGACGGGAGATCGAAGTCAGGGGACCTTCGTGAAAGAAGCCCGAGGGGAAACCCCTCCCCTCTAGGGGACCGAGAGCGACCGCCGCCGTCTCCTCAGACGCCGCGAGCGAGGAGAGGAACGAAGCCCGGACAGTGTTGAGAGCAAACTGACCTTCCTAGAGCTGCGTGCCCACAAAATTACCCTCCATCGGTGCAGGGAGACGGAGCCTCCGTCAGCCAAGCAAAAAGTGAGGGCCTTGGTGGCCCGTAAACCTGCCAGCTCGGTCCGTTCGGGGCGCTGTGCCGAAATGCCCCAGGCGGGGTGGCGTGTGAGAGTCAGCGTTGGTTTCTCCCAGCGCTGGAAGCTGGGCAGCCCGGGTCAAGGCGCCAGCCTGGGCGAGTTCTGCGGTGAGGACCCTCTTCCCGGTGCGGAGTCAGCCCTTCTTGCTGCGTCCTCACGTGCGGGGAGGAGCTGGGGGTCTCTGAGGCTCTTCCTAAGGGCACTGGTCCCGTTCACGCGGGCCCCAACCTGGTGCCCTGAGCACCTCCCGAAGGCCCGGCTCCAACACTATCATCTTCAGGGGTTAGGATTTCAACATGAATTTGCGGGGACACAAACGTTCAGACCATAGCGCCTGCCTTCCAAGAAATGTAACAGCACTTCTTTAGAGACAAGGAGAATGATCTTGGTCAGATACTCGGATCTAGATAAAGAAATAAGAGTGTCGAAGAAGGAATGAGCTAAGGTAAAATAAAAAGTGGGTTTTTTTTCTTATTCTGAATTGATTGACAGAGAACCATTTGTTCAAAATAGTATCAGTGGAGCAGCGGTTAAGTGCGCCGGTTCCGCTTCGGAGGCCTGGGGTTCGCCTGTTCGGATCCCGGATGCGGACATGGCATCACTTGGCAAGCTATGCTGTGGCAGGCATCTCACATATACAATAGAGGAAGATGGGCACGGATGTTAGCTCAGGGCCAGTCTTCCTCAGCAAAAAGAGGAGGATTGGCCCCAGATGTTAGCTCAGGGCTAGTCTTCCTCAAAAAACGACAACCCCCCCCCCAAATATTAATACCAACAATGTATTACATGTGCCTATCTTATTTGTATGTGTGTATAGATATATGCTTATTATGCTTTTATGTAAGTGGAATGAATAACATCAATGATAGAAGGGACTGGAGGGAGGAATTGGGGTCATTTTGTTATTATAAGGTACTCAGACTACATAAGAGGTGGTATAGTGTTGTTTGAAAGTGGACTTAGATTAGTTGTCAATGTTGACAACTAAAAAAAAAGAAGCATAACTGATATGCTAAGAAAGGAGAGAAAATGGAATCACATAAAATGCTCAATTAAAAACACAAAAAGTAGAAAAAGAGTGGAAGACAAAAATTGAAACAAAGTAGAAATTAGTAACAAACATGGTAAGTATTATTCCAACTATATTTATAATCCCTTTGAATGGCAAAAGACTAATTCAAAGACCAATTCAAAGAGATTTTCACAGTGAGTCAAAAACCAAGATCCTGCTATAGGTTGTTTAGGGAAATTGTGATGATACATTTGCAGTGTTTGAAGCCTCTGAGTTTGCAGTGATTTGTTTCAGGGGCAATAGATCATGAATAGAGGGACAAACATGGAGAGAAATGAAATAATTGAGAAAGACAAAGTTAGAGCATGTCAGCGAGTGCTCACTTCTTTATGAAGGTTCTGACTGAGTGACCCCGTCAGGTCAGTGTAAATAGGAAACTGCCTTATCTACATGGCTTCATTGCTTAACAGCATCCATTAGCTGTCATCACACAGATATATATATATATATATATATATATATATATATATATATATTTTTCCCTGAGGAAGGTTTCCCATGAGCTAACATCTGCTGCCAATCTTCCTCCTTTGTATGTGAGCTGCCACCACAGCATGGCCACTGACAGATGAGTGGTGTAGGTCAGTGCCTGGAACGAAACCTGGGCCTCCAAAGCAGAGCATGCTGATCTTAACCACAAGGCAACTCGGGCTGGGCCCAAAGGTATAATTTTTTTTTTTTTTTTTATTAATCTTATGATAGATTACAACCTTGTGAGATTTCAGTTGTACATTTTTGTTAGTCATGTTGTGGGTACACCACTTCCCCCTCCGTACCCTCCCCCCACCCCCCCTTTTCCCTGGTAACCACCAATCAGATCTCCTTCTCAATATACTAATTTCCACCTATGAGTGGAGTCATATAGAGTTCGTCTTTCTCTGACTGACTTATTTCGCTTAACATAATACCCTCGAGGTCCATCCACATTGTTGTGAATGGGCCAATTTCGTCTTTTTTTATGGCTGAGTAGTATTCCATTGTGTATATATACCACATCTTCTTTATCCAATCATTAGTTTCTGGGCATGTAGGCTGGTTCCACGTCTTGGCTATTGTAAATAATGCTGCAATGAACATAGGGGTGCAACGGACTCTTGAGATATCTGATATCAGGTTCTTAGGATAGATACCCAGTAATGGGATGGCTGGGTCATAGGGTATTTCTATTTTTAACTTTTTGAGAAATCTCCATACTGTTTTCCATAGTGGCTGTACCAGTTTGCATTCCCACCAACAGTGTATGAGGGTTCCTCTTTCTCCACAACCTCTCCAACATTTGTCGTTCTTGGTTTTGGATGTTTTTGCCAATCTAACGGGGGTAAGGTGATATCTTAGTGTAGTTTTGATTTGCATTTCCCTGATGATTAGCGATGATGAACATCTTTTCATGTGTCTATTGGCCATATTCATATCTTCTTTTGAGAAATGTCTGTTCGTGTCCTCTGCCCATTTTTTGATCGGGTTGTTTGTTTTTTTGTTGTTAAGCAGTGTGAGTTCTTTGTATATTATGGAGATTAACCCTTTGTCGGATAAGTGGCTTGTAAATATTTTTTCCCAATTAGTGAGCTGTTTTTTTGTTTCAATCCTGTTTTCCCTTGCCTTGAAGAAGCTCTTTAGTCTGATGAAGTCCCATTTGTTTATTCTTTCTATTGTTTCCCTCAACTGAGGAGTTACAGTGTCCGAAAAGATTCTTTTGAAACTGATGTCAAAGAGTGTACTGCCTATATTCTCTTCCAAAAGACTTATTGTCTCAGGCCTAATCTTTAGGTCTTTGATCCATTTTGAGTTTATTTTGGTGTGTGGTGAAAAAGAATGGTCAATTTTCAATCTTTTGCATGTGGCTGTCCAGTTTTCCCAGCACCATTTGTTGAAGAGACTTTCTTTTCTCCATTGTAGGCCCTCTGCTCCTTTGTCGAAGATTAGCTGTCCATAGATGTGTGGTTTTATCTCTGGGCTTTCAATTCTGTTCCATTGATCTGTGGACCTGTTTTTGTACCAGTACCATGCTGTTTTGATCACTGTAGCTTTGTAGTATGTTTTGAAATCGGGGATTGTGATTCCGCCGGCTTTGTTTTTCTTGCTCAGGATTGCTTTAGCAATTCGCGGTCTTTTGTTGCCCCATATGAATTTTAGGATTGTTTGTTCAATTTCTGTGAAGAATGTTCTTGGGATTCTGATTGGGATAGCATTGAATCTGTATATTGCTTTAGGTAGTATGGACATTTTAACTATGTTTATTCTTCCAATCCATGTGCAAGGGATGTCTTTCCATCTCTTTATGTCATCGCCTATTTCTTTCAAGAGAGTCTTGTAGTTTTCATTGTATAGATCCTTCACTTCCTTGGTTAAGTTTATCCCAAGGTATTTTATTCTTTTCGTTGCGATTGTGAATGGGATAGAGTTCTTGAGTTCTTTTTCTGTTAGTTTATTGTTAGTGTATAGAAATGCTACTGATTTATGCACGTTAATTTTATACCCTGCTACTTTGCTGTAGTTGTTGATTATTTCTAATAGTTTTTCTGTGGATTCTTTGGGGTTTTCTATGTATAAGATCATGTCGTCTGCAAACAACGAGAGTTTTACTTCTTCGTTACCTATTTGGATTCCTTTTATTTCTTTTTCCTGCCGAATTGCTCTGGCCAGCACCTCCAGAACTATGTTGAATAGGAGTGGTGAAAGTGGGCACCCTTGTCTTGTTCCTGTCCTCAGAGGGATGGCTTTCAGCTTTTGTCCATTGAGTATGATGTTGGCTGTGGGTCTATCATATATGGCCTTTATTATGTTGAGGTACTTTCCTTCTATACCCATTTTACTGAGGGTTTTTATCATAAATGGGTGTTGGATCTTGTCGAATGCTTTCTCTGCATCTATTGAGATGATCATGTGGTTTTTGGTTTTCATTTTGTTAATGTAGTGTATCACGTTGATTGACTTGCGGATGTTGAACCATCCCTGTGTCCCTGGTATAAATCCCACTTGATCATGGTGTATAATCTTTTTGATGTATTGCTGTAATCGGTTTGCCAAAATTTTGTTGAGGATTTTTGCATCTATGTTCATCAGTGATATCGGCCTGTAGTTCTCCTTCTTTGTGTTGTCCTTGTCAGGTTTGGGGATCAGAGTGATGTTGGCTTCATAGAATGTGTTAGGGAGTTCTCCATCTTTCTCAATTTTCTGGAACAGTTTGAGGAGAATAGGTATTAAGTCTTCTTTGAATGTTTGGTAGAATTCTCCAGAGAAGCCGTCTGGTCCTGGACTCTTGTTTTTGGGGAGGTTTTTGATTACCGTTTCTATTTCCTTACTTGTGATTGGTCTATTCAGATTCTCCATTTCTTCCTGATTCAGTTTGGGGAGATTGTAGGAGTCTAGGAATTTGTCCATTTCTTCCAGGTTGTTCAATTTGTTGGCATATAGTTTTTCATAGTATTCTCTTATGATCTCTTGTATTTCATTGGTATCTGTTGTGATTTCTCCTCTGTCATTCCTGATTTTATTAATTTGCGATTTCTCTCTTCTTTTCTTGGTGAGTCTGGCTAGGGGTTTGTCAATTTTGTTAATTCTTTCGAAGAACCAACTCTTTGTTTCATTGATCCTTTCTATTGTCTTTTTTGTTTCAATATCGTTTATTTCTGCTCTTATTTTTATTATTTCCCTCCTTCTACTGACTCTGGGCCTTGTTTGTTCTTCTTTTTCTAGTTCTGTTAGGTGTCGTTTGAGGTTGCTTATGTGAGCTTTTTCTTGTTTAGTGAGGTGAGCCTGTATTGCGATGAATTTCCCTCTTAGGACTGCTTTTGCTGCATCCCAAATGATTTGGTATGTCGTGTTCTCATTTTCATTTGTCTCCAGATAATATTTGATTTCTTCTTTAATTTCTTCAATGATCCATTGTTTGTTGAGAAGCGTGTTGTTTAGTCTCCACATTTTTGCACCTTTCTCTGCTTTATTCTTGTAGTTGATTTCTAGTTTAATAGCGTTATGATCAGAAAAGATGCTTGATATTATTTCAACTCTCTTGTATTTATTGATGTTTGCTTTGGTTCCCAAAATATGGTCAATCCTTGAGAATGTTCCATGTGCACTTGAGAAGAATGTGTAACCTGCTGTTTTTGGATGAAGTGTTCTATATATATCTATTAAGTCCATCTGGTCTAATTTTTCATTTAATTCTATTATTTCCTTGTTGATTTTCTGTCTGGATGTTCTGTCCATTGGTGTTAATGGTGTGTTGAGGTCCCCTACTATTATTGTATTGTTGTTGATGTCTTCTTTTAGTTCTATTAAGAGTTGCTTTACAAATTTTGGTGCTCCTGTGTTGGGTGCGTATATATTTATAAGTGTTATGTCTTCTTGGTGGAGAGTCCCTTTTATCATTATATACTGTCCCTCTTTGTCTTTCTTTATCTGTTTTGCTTTGAAATCTACCTTGTCTGATATTAGTATAGCGACACCTGCTTTCTTTTGTTCATTATTAGCTTGGAGTATTGTTCTCCATCCCTTCACTCTGAGTCTGTGTTTGTCTTTGGGGCTGAGGTGTGTTTCCTGGAGGCAGCATATTGTTGGATCTTGTTCTTTGATCCATCCTGCCACTCTGTGTCTTTTGATTGGGGAGTTCAATCCGTTTACATTTAGAGTGATTATTGAGACGTGGGGGCCTACCACTACCATTTTGTGTCTTGTTTTCCGGTTTTCTTCAGTTTCCTTTGTTTCTCGTCCCATGGTTTAATCTGTTCTGATGTAGAGCTGCTACTCTCTGTTGTTGTCCTTCTACTTATCTCCTCTGCTCTTGGTTTTGTAGCCCCTTTCCTTTTTTGGATTTTTCAGGAATGAGGGTTTTCCTGAGGATTTCCTGAAGAGGAGGTTTTGTGGCAATGAACTCCCTTAATTTTTGTTTATCTGGGAAAGTTTTTATTTCTCCATCGTATTTGAAGGATATTTTCGCTGGGTAGAGAATTCTCGGCTGTAGGTTTTTGTCCTTCAGATTTTTGAATATATCATTCCACTCTCTTCTAGCCTGTAAAGTTTCTGCTGAGAAATCTGCTGATAGCCTGATGGGGGTTCCTTTGTAGGTTAGTTTCTTTTGCCTGGCTGTCCTTAATATTTTCTCCTTGTCGTTGACTTTTGCTAGCTTCACTACTATATGCCGTGGAGTTGGTCTTCTTGCATTGATAAAGTTTGGAGATCTATTGGCTTCTGTCACCTGAAGATCCATCTCCCTCACCAGATTTGGGAAGTTCTCAGCCATTATTTCTTTGAATAGGTTTTCTGCCCCTTTCTCCTTCTCTTCTCCCTCTGGTATACCTATAATCCTTACGTTGCATCTCCTAATTGTGTCTGATAATTCTCGGAGAGTTTCTTCATTTCTTTTAAGTCTTGCTTCTCTCTCCTCCTCTGCCTGCAACAATTCTATATTGCCATCTTCCAAATTGCTAATTCTTTCCTCCATATTATCGGCCCTACTGTTCAGAGCATCTAGATTTTTCTTAATCTCCTCTATTGTGTTCTTCATTTCCAGTATTTCTGTTTGGTTCTTCTTTATCGTATCAAACTCTTTTGTGACATAGCTCCTGAACTCGTTGAGTTGTCGGTCAGAATTCTCTCTTAACTCAGTGAGTATTTTAATGATGGCTGTTTTGAAGTCATCATCATTTAGGTTATATATCTCATTTTCTTTGGGATTGTTTTCTGTGTATTTGTTACTTTCTTTCTGTTCTGGAGATTTAATGTATTTTTTCATATTGCTTGATGATGTTGATTTGTGCCTCCGCATGGAGATAGAGTTTAGTTGCTCCTTTCACTTGTTTCAGCTGCTGCGGTGGGGGGAGCAGCTGTTTATACTTCACCAACCAGGAACCCTGTCCGTAGTTGCTAACTGGGCCTGGGCCCCTCTTCGTAGCCACAGTGGCCCTTTGGATTCCCTCCTCTGCCGTGGGGGCCGTCACGGGGGGCTTCAGGCTGCAGGTGCCTACTGTTGTTGCCCACCTAGATGCGCTCTCTCCTTGGGGTCTGCAACGGTGTTATGGGCTTTTCCAGCGGCCAGGGGTGGGATCACTTTTATTTGTCGCTCGGTTGCTGTCGGCACCCACCAAATCTCACTTGTCCTCTATGGGTCGCAGGAGAGCTATTGGCATCTTCTACAGTCTGTGGTTAGTACACCTAGCTATGCTGCTTTTGCCCTGGGGTCTTCCAGCCTTGTGGCTGGCGGCTGGGTGCCTTCTACTGGTGCTGTGCAGAGGCTTTCCCTAAGGCTTCTGTGAGCCTGTAGGGTTTCCCCCTAGGCTACTAAGCTGGGTCTCTGGAACTCTCTCCAGCCCCAGTCCTCTCCGAGATCTCCGGCAATCCCTAGCCTCACCGGGTGGGCAACGGCAGCTGGGGGTCGCCCCGCCCTCTGGGCTTCTCTCCGGGCCTCTGCCGGGAGCTCTGAATGCTCAGCGTGGCCCCTCTGCTACCGGCAGACAGAGAGTTTTGTCTGCTGCCTGGCGGAGCTCCGGCGCTTCCCCTCCGGGTCGCCGGACCCGCCTTTGAAAGTTCCCCCGCCCCGGTCCTCTCCGAGATCTCCGGCAACCCCTAGTCCCACGGGGCGGGCAACGGCAGCTGGGGGTCGCCCCGCCCTCTGGGCTTCTCTCCGGGCCTCTGCCGGGAGCCCTGAGTGCTCAGCGTGGCCCCTCTGCTACCGGCAGACAGAGAGTTTTGTCTGCTGCCTGGGGGAGCTCCGGCACTTCCCCTCCGGGTCGCCGATCCGGCCTTTGAAAGTTCCCCCGCCCCGGTCCTCTCCGAGATCTCCGGCAATCCCTAGTCCCACAGGGCGGGCAACGGCAGCTGGGGGTCGCCCCACCCTCTGGGCTTCTGTCCGGGCCTCTGCCGGGAGCCCTGAGTGCTCAGCGTGGCCCCTCTGCTACCGGCAGACAGAGAGTTTTGTCTGCTGCCTGGCGGAGCTCCGGCGCTTCCCCTCCGGGTCGCCGATCCGGCCTTTGAAAGTTCCCCCACCCCGGTCCTCTCCGAGATCTCCGGCAATCCCTAGTCCCACGGGGCGGGCAACGGCAGCTGGGAGACCTCCGTGCCCTCCGTGTCTCTCTCTGGGACCCTCCGGGCGCCCCGAGCACCAGGCCGGGTCTCCCCGCCAATGGCGGGGAGAGACTCTCCCCGCGGGCTCAGGTGTGCAACTCCAAAGTTTCCCTCTGCATTTAGGAGTAATTGCGGGGGGTTTAAGTAGGGTTCTGGTCACCTGTTTCCACCGTCGCTCCTCTGTTGTGTTCTCGCTCCTGCCCTAGATGTGTGTGGATCCTCTGGGGGCGTCCGTTGGAAGAAAGCCGCTTGCGGGTACTAGGCTGCCCGTCGGGGTCGGAGAGTTTTCACCTATTTCCACATCCTCCCGGAGGAAAGTCCGTCCGCCTTCCGATGTATAGTCGCGTGGGTGTCTCAGACGTCCTGGGATGCTGTCTGGATATCCTTTGTCAAGCGATAAGTGTCCAAATAATTGTAGACTCGAAGGGCGAGAGACAAAGAGGACTACTCACGGCGCCATCTTGGAATTCCTCAAAGTCCCAAAGGTATAATTTTATATTGATGTTTTCTCCTAAAATTTTCCAGATATGACTAGGTCAGAAATGACCTTAGGACTACAGGGGGCAAAAGTTAGTTGGTGACGTATTTAGCTAATTGAAAAGCGTTCAAGTCATTCTGGTTTAAGAAAACCCACCGTTTACCTGATCGTGAAGGATCTGTGAATGGAGGTATGGGAAGGGTAGGGCCTCATCACAGCCTATTGCATGAACTTAAGCCCAATAACCATTTACAGAGTATATGCAAGATAATAAATATGAAATCATACTCCAAGAATAATATGAGAGTATGGAATTAAACAGGCTTTAAAATGTCATCATTGGCCTAGAAACAGATACATAGATCAATGGAGCAGAATTGAAACCCCAGAAACAAACCCATACATGTATGGTCATTTTATTTATGAGGGTTTTTTTGTGAGGAAGATTGGCCCTGAGCTAACATCTGTGCCAATCTTCCTCTATTTTGTATATGGGACGCCACCTCAGCGTGGTTTGATGAGCAATGCATAGGTCCGCACCCAGAATCCGAACCAGCAAACGCTGGGCTGCTGAAGCAGAGGGTGCAAACTTAACCACTCGGCCACCAGGCCAGCCCCTGGTCAATTTATTTATGACAAAAATCCAAGAATACACAATGGGGAAAGGATAGTCTCTTCAATAAATAGTGTTGGGAAAACTGGATAGCCACATGCAAAAGAATGAAACTGGGCCCCTATCTTACACTGTAAACAAAAATCCATGCGAAATGGATGAAAGACTTGAACATAATACCGGAAGCCATAAAACTCCTATAAGAGAACATAGGGAATAAGCTCCTCGCAATTGGTCTTGGCGATGATTTTTTAAAAATTATTATTATTTTATAGATGTCACAATGGTTTATAACATTGTGAAATTTCAGGTGTACATTATTATTTATCAGTTTCTGTATAGACTGCATTGTCCTCACCACCAATAGTCTAAATTTTATCCATCACCAGATATATGTGCCCCTTTACCCATTTTGCCCACCTCCTACCCCCTTCCTCTCTGGTAACCACTAATCTGTTCTCTTTGTCCGTGTATTTGTGTGTCTTCCACATATGAGTGAAATCATGCAGTGGTTGTCTTTCTCTGTCTGGCTTATTTTGCTTAACATAGTACCCTCAAGGTCCATCCATGTTGTTGCAAATGGGATGATTTTGTCTTTTTTATGGCTGAGTAGTATTCCATTGTAGATATATATATATATATATATGTATATATATATATATACACACACACACACACACATACCACATCTTCATTATCCATTCATCAGTTGATAGACACTTGGGTAGCTTCCACATCTTGGCTATTGTGAATAATGCTACAAAGAACACAGAGGTGCATAAGTCTCTTTGAAATTTTGATTTCAAATTCTTTGGATAAACACCCAGTAGTGGGATAGGTGGGTTGTATGGTATTTCTCCTTAATTTTTTGAGAAATCTCCCTACTACTTTCCACAGGGGCTGCACCAGTTTGCATTCCCACCAGCAATGTATGAAGGTTCCCTTTCCTTCACATCCTCTCCAACATTTCTTATTTTTTTGTATTGGTAATGGTAGCTGTTCTAACAGGTGTAAGGTGAAATCTCATTGTAGTTTTGTTTTGTTTTTAAAGATTGGTACCTGAGCTAACAACTGTTGCCAATCTTCTTTTTTTTCTCTTTTTCTGCTTTTTCTCCCCAAATCCCCCTGATATATAGTTGTATATTATTAGTTGTGTGTCCTTGTAGTTGTGACATGTGGGATGCCGCCTCAGCATGACCTGATGAGTGGTGCCATCTCCGCACCCAGGATCCGAACCAGCGAAACCCTGGGCTGCCAAAGAGGAGCGAGTGAACTTAACCACTTGGCCATGGGGCCGCCCCCTCACTGTAGTTTTGATTTGCATTTCCCTGATGATTGGTCATGTTGAACATCTTTTCCTGTGCCTCTTGGCTGTCTGTGTATCTTCTTTGGGAAAATGTCTGTTCACATCCTCTGCCCATTTTTTGATTGAGCTGTTTGGATTTTTGTTGTTGAGTTGTAGGAGTTCCTTATATATTTTGGAGATTAACCCCCTGTAAGATATATGACTTGCAGATAATTTCTCCCAGTTGTTGGGTTGTCATTTTGTTTTGTTCCTGGTTTCCTTTGCCTTACAGGAGCTCTTTAGTCTGATGTAGTCCCATTTGTTTATTTTTTCTTTTGTTTCCCTTGCCTAAGTAGACATAGTATTTGAGAAGACGCTGCTGAGACCAATGTCAAAGGGTGTACTGCCCTTATTTTCTTCTAGGACTTTTATGGTTTCACGTCTTACCTTCAAGTCTTTAATCCATTTTGAGATAATTTTTGTGTATGGTATAGGATAATGGTCTACTTTCATTCTTTTGCATGTGGCTGACCAGTTTTCCCAACACCATTTATTGAAGAGATTGTCTTTTCTCCATTGTGTGTTCTTGGCACCTTTGTCGAAGATGAGCTGTCCATAGATGTGTGGTTTTCTTTCTGGGCTTTCAGTTCTGTTCCATTGATCTGTGTGTCTGTTTTTGTACAGTACTATGCTGTTTTGATTACTTTAGCTTTGTAGTATATTTTGAAGTCATAGATTGTGATGCCTCTGGCTTTGTTCTTCTTTCTTGAGATTGCTTTCACTATTTGGAGTCTTTTGTTCCATGTAAGTTTTAGTATTCTTTGTTTTATTTCTGTGAAGAATGTCATGGGGATTCTGATTGGGATTGCATTGAATTTGTAGATTGCTTTAGGTAATATGGACATGTTAACTATGTTTATTCTTCCAATCCATGTGCATGGAATATCTTTCCATTTCTTTATGTGATCTTTGATTTCTTTCAATAATGTCTTATTCTTTTCAGTGTATAGGTCTTTAACCTACTTGGTTAAATTTATTCCTGGATATTTTATTCTTTTTGTTGTGATTATAGCTGGGTTTGTGTTCTTGAGCACTCTTTCTGTTAGTTCATTATTAGAGTATAGAAATGCAACTGATTTTGTAAGTTGATTTTGTGCCATGCAACTTTGCTGTAGTTGTTTATTATTTCTAGTAGTTTTCTAATGGATTCTTGAGGGTTTTCTATATATAGAATCACATCATCTGCAAACAGCAAGAGTTTCACTTCTTTTTTTTATTATTTTTTATTGAGTTATTGATAGGTTACAATCTTGTGAAATTTCAATTGTACATTAATGTTTGTCAGTCATGTTGTAGGTGCACCACTTCACCCTTTGTGCCCACCCCCCACCCCACCTTTCCCCTGGTATCCACTAAACTGTTCTTGGTCCATAATTTTAAATTCCTCATATGAGTGGAGTCATACACAGATTATCTTTCTCTCGCTGGCTTATTTCACTTAACATAATTCTCTCAAGGTCCATCCATGTTATTGCAAATGGAATGATTTTGTTCTGTTTTGCAGCTGAGTAGCATTCCATTGTATATATGTACCACATCTTCTTTATCCATTCGTCTGTTGATGGGCACTTAGGTTGCTTCCACGTCTTGGCTATTGTAAACAGTGTTGCAATAAACATTGGGGTGCACAGGACTTTTGGGATTGCTGACTTCAGGCTCTTTGGATAAATACCCAGTAGTGGGATGGCTGGATCGTATGGTAGTTCTATTTTTAGTTTTTTGAGGAATCTCCATACTGTTTTCCATAGTGGCTGCACCAGTTTGCATTCCCACCAGCAGTGTAGGAGGGTTCCTTTTTCTCCACAACCTCTCCAACATTTGTTGCTATTAGTTTTAGATATTTTTGTCATTCTAACGGGTGTAAGGTGATATCTTAGTGTAGTTTTGATTTGCATTTCCCTGATGATCAGCGATGATGAGCATCTTTTCATGTGCCTATTGGCCATCAGTATATCTTCTTTGGAGTAATGTCTGTTCACGTCTCCAGCCCATTTTTTGATTGGGTTGTTTGATGTTTTGTGGTTGACTTGCGAGAGTTCTTTATATATTAAGGATATTAAGCCTTTGTCAGATATATGACTTGCAAATATTTTTTCCCAGTTAGTGGGTTGTTTTTTTGTTTCAATCCTGTTTTCATTTGCCTTGAAGAAGCTCTTTAATCTGATGAAGTCCCATTTGTTTATTCTTTCTATTGTTTCCCTTCTCTGAGAAGGCATGGTGTCCGAAAAGATCCTTTTAATACTGATGTCAAAGAGTGTACTGCTTACGTTTTCTTCCAGAAGCCTTATGGTTTCAGGTCTCACCTTTAGGTCTTTAATCCATTTTGAGTTTATTGTGGTGAATGGTGAAAAAGAATGGTTGATTTTCATTCTTTTACATGTGGCTTTCCAGTTTTCCCAGCACCATTTGTTGAAAAGACTTTCTTTTCTCCATCGTATGCCCTCAGCTCCTTTGTCAAAGATAAGCTGTCCATAGATGTGTGGTTTTATTTCTGGGCTTTCAATACTGTTCCATTGATCTGTGCACCTGTTTTTGTACCAGTACCATGCTGTTTTGATTACTGTAGCTTTGTAGTATGTTTTGAAGTCAGGGATTGTGATGCCTCCCGTTTTGTTCTTTTTTCTCAGGATTGCTTTAGAAATTCGGGGTCTTTTGTTGCCCCATATGAATTTTAGGATTCTTTGTTCTAATTCTGTAAAGAATGTCATTGGGATTCTGATTGGGATGGCGTTGAATCTGTAGATTGCTTTAGGTAGAATGGACATTTTAACTATGTTTATTCTTCCAATCCATGTACATGGAATGTCTTTCCATCTCCTTATGTCGTCATCCAATTCTCTCAGAAAGGCCTTGTAATTTTCATTATATAGGTCCTTCACTTCCTTAGTTAAATTTACCCCAAGGTGTTTTATTCTTTTTGTTGTGATTGTGAATGGTATTGTATTCTTGAGTTCTTTTTCTGTTGGTTCATTACTGGAGTATAGAAATGCTACTGATTTATGCAAATTGATTTTATACCCTGCAACTTTGCTGTAGTTGTTGATTACTTCTAAAAGTTTTCCAATGGATTCTTTGGGGTTTTCTATATATAAGATCATGTCGTCTGCAAACAGCGAGAGTTTCACTTCTTCCCTCCCTATTTGGATTCCTTTTATTCCTTTTTCTTGCCTGATTGCTCTGGCCAGGACCTCCAGTACTATGTTAAATAAGAGTGGTGATAGAGGGCATCCTTGTCTCGTTCCTGTTTTCAGGGGGATGGGGTTCAGTTTTTGCCCATTGAGTATGATGTTGGCTATGGGTTTGTCGTATATGGCCTTTATTATGTTGAGGTAGTTTCCTTCTATGCCCATTTTGTTCAGAGTTTTTATCATAAATGGCTGTTGGATCTTGTCAAATGCTTTCTCTGCATCTATTGAGATGATCATGTGGTTTTTATTCCTCAGTTTGTTGATGTGGTGTATCACGTTGATTGATTTGCGGATGTTGAACCATCCCTGTGTCCCTGGTATGAATCCCACCTGATCCTGATGTATGATTCTTTTGATGAATTGCTGAATTCTGGTTGCCAAAATTTTGTTTAGAATTTTTGCATCTATGTTCATCAGTGATATTGGCCTGTAGTTCTCTTTTTTCGTGGTGTTCTTGTCAGGTTTTGGTGTCAGCGTGATGTTGGCCTCATAGAATGTGTTAGGAAGTGTTCCATCTTCCCTAATTTTTTGGAATAGCTTGAAAAGGATAGGTATTAAATCCTCTCTGAAAGTTTGGTAGAATTCCCCAGGAAAGCCATCTGGTCCTGGGGTTTTATTCTTTGGGATGTTTTTGATTGCTGTTTCAATCTCTTTCCTTGTGATTGGTCTGTTCAAATTGTCTGCCTCTTCTTGAGTGAGGTTTGGGAGATTGCAGGAGTCCAAGAATTTATCCATTTCCTCTAGGTTATCCATTCTGTTGGCATATAGTTTTTTGTAGTATTCTCTTATAATCTGTTGTATTTCTGCAGAGTCTGTTGTTATTTCTCCTCACTCATTTCTGATTTTGTTTATTTGAGCTTTCTCCCTTTTTTTCTTTGTAAGTCTTGCTAGTGGTTTGTCAATTTTATTTATCTTCTCCAAAAACCAGCTCTTTTTTCTCATTGATCCTTTCTACTGCCTTTTTCGTTTCAATAGTATTTATTTGTGCTCTGATTTTTATTATTTCTCTCCTTCTGCTGACTTTGGGCTTCATTTGTTCTTTTTTCTCTAGTTCAGTTAGGTGTACTTTAAGGTTGCTTATTTGGGATTTTTCTTGTTTGTTAAGGTGTGCCTGTATTGCAATGAATTTTCCTCTTAATACAGCTTTTGCTGTATCCCATATGAGTTGGTATGGCATGCTATCATTTTCATTTGTTTCCAGGTATTTTTTTATTTCTTCTTTAATTTCTTCAATGATCCATTGCTTGTTCAGTAGTGTGTTGTTTAGTCTCCACATCTTTGTGCCTTTCTCAGCTTTTTTCTTATAATTAATTTCTAGCCTTATAGCACTATGATCTGAGAAGATGCTTGTTATTATTTCAATTTTTTTTAAATTTGTAGAGGCTTGTCTTGTTTCCCAACATATGGTCTATCCTAGAGAATGTTCCATGTGCACTTGAGAAGAATGTGTATTCAGCTCCTTCAGGGTGGAGTGATCTATATATGTCTATTAAGTCCAATTGTTTTAGTTTTTCATTCAGCTCCACTATTTCCTTGTTGATTTTCTGTCTGGATGATCTGTCCATTGATGTGAGTGGGGTGTTGAGGTCCCCTACTATTATTGTGTTGTTTTTAACATCTTCCTTTAGGTCTGTTAATAGTTGCTTTATGAATCTTGGTGCTCCTGTCTTGGGTGAATAGATATTTATAAGCATTATTTCTTCTTGATGAAGTGTCCCTTTGATCATTATATATTGTCTCTCTGTGTCTCTCTTTATCTGTCTTATTTTGAAATCCACTTGGTCTGATATGAGAATTGCAACACCTGCCTTTTTTTCCTTGCTATTTGCTTGAAGTATTGTCCTCCACCCCTTCACCCTGAGTCTGTGTTTGTCCTTGGGGCTGAGGTGTGTTTCCTGGAGGCAACAAATTGTTGGATCTTGTTCTTTAATCCATTTTGCCACTCTGTGTCTTTTTATTGGAGAGTTCAATCCGTTCACATTGAGAGTGATTATTGATGCATGTGGACTTAATGCTGTCAATCTGTCGCTCATTATCTTGTTTTCCTGTGTTTCTTTTCCTGCGTGCTTTAGACTACCCATTTAATACTGCAATTTCTTATGCTGGGTTTCTTAGATTTTTCCTTATCTATGATTTGTGACTCTGTTCTGTACTTTATTTTAGTGTCTACCTTGAAGTTTGTATTTAGAATCTCATGTATAATATAGTCTATTCTCTGGTGGTCTCTTACTTACTCGACCAATACTGATTTAGACCCTTTGCTCTTCCCCTCCTAAATAATTATTTTCATTTTTTATTCCAACTCATCTTATTAATTTGTAGTTAGAGTGCTAAGGTCGTCCTTGTTTTGGTAGTTTCCTGATTTTTACCCTAATGCTATAGATGAATATTTGCTATCCTGTTCTGGTTCTATCCATCGGTCTCCCTAGTCTGTGGATTGTGTCCCCTTTCTCCCTTTTTTCTTTTTTCAAGTATGAGAGCCTTCTTGAGGATTTCTTGTAATGGAGGGCTTTTAGTTACAAATTCCCTTAACTTTTGTTTGTCTGGAAAAGATTTAATTTCTCCCTCATATCTGAAGGAAATTCTTGCTGGATAGAGTATTCTTGGCTGAAAGTTTTTATCCTTTAAAGCTTTGAATATATCACTCCATTCTCTCCTAGCTTGTAGGGTTTCTGTAGAGAAATCCGCTGACAGTCTGATAGGGGCTCCTTTATAGGTTATTCTCTTTTTTTTCCTTACTTCCCTGAGTATTCTCTCCTTATCATTCCTATTTGCCAACTTTACTATTATGTGCCTTGCGGTGGGTCTTTTTACACTGACAAATCTAGGAGATCTAAAACCCTCCTCTACACACATTTCTCCGTTGATCCCTAGATTTGGGAAGTTCTCTTCAATAATTTCGTTAAGCACACTTTCTGCTCCATTTTCCTTTTCCATATTCTCGGGAATTCCTATGATCCTTATGTTCTTACTCCTCATTGAATCCATTATCTCTCGGAGATTTTCCTCATTTTTTTTAATTCTTAGTTCTCTTTCTTCCTCTGTCTGGCGCCATTCAGCCTGTCTGTTCTCAATTATGCTGATTTGCTCCTCTATGTTGTCTACACGGGCATTCAGGGAATCCGTATTCTGTTTTATCTGGCCCATTGTGTTTTTCATCTCAAGTAATTCTGTTTGATTCTTCTTTATGATTTCAATCTCTTTTGTGAAGTAACTCCAGAACTCGGCTTGTTTCTCTATCTTTCTCTCTACCTCATTGAGTTTTTTGATTATAGCTGCTCTGAATTCATTATCACTTAGTTTACCTAATTCCAAGTCCTCAGGACTTAATTCTGTGTTTTTATTGTTTTCCTTCTGTTCTGGGGCTTTTATAAATTGCTGGATGGTAGAGAAGCGGTTTTCTCTCATGGTGGTAGAATTCAGTTGCAGTTACAGCCTGTCGCCACTAGATGGGGGTCGAGAGCGGCGTGTTAGCTCTCCGCCTTGGGGCAAGATGGCTGCGCCCACTGGCTTTGCTGGGGGGGAGGGGCTGTTACTCACATGCACCGGTCTGGGTTCAGATCAGTTCTGTTCTCTGGTCTCCCAAGGCCCTTGATTTATAGGGTCCCCGCAGACGGAAGCTTTCCCCCCCGTCAGCGGGTCTCCACTGAATCAGCGGCAGGAGTCCTGGTTGATCCCCAGGTGGCGCGGCCCCTCCCCCGCTCCTTCCCAAACCGCGAGGCAGCGATCGCAGACTCTAGGGGAGGGAGCCATGTTCTCTCCTACCGTTCCAGTGCCTCCAAAGGTGTAAAGCTAGGTTTATGATCTCCGCCTTCTTGGTATTGTAGGTCTCTAATGAGCTGGCATCATGTTTATTCTCTGAAATTTCAGTTCTTCCAATCTTTTGTTGTATTTTGGAGGGGAGAGAATCCTGGGTCAGCTCACCCTGCCATTTTGCTCCGCCCACTCAAGAGTTTCACTTCTTCCCTACCAATTTGGATTCCTTTTATTTCTTTTCTTTGCTTAATTGCTCTGGCCAAAACCTCCAGTACTATGTTGAATAAGAGTGGTGAGAGTGGCCACCCTTGTCTTGTTCCTATTCTCAGAGGGATGACTTTTGCTTTTTCCCCATTGGGTATGATGTTGGCTGTGGGTTTGTCATAAATGGGCTTTATTATGTTGAGGTACTTTCCTTCTATACTCCTTTTATTGAGAGTTTTTATCATAAATGGATGTTGGATCTTGTCAAATACTTTCTCTGCATCTGTTGAGATGATCATGTTATTATTATTCCTGATTTTGTTAATGTAGTTTATCACATTGATTTGCAGATGTTGAACCATCCCTGTGTCTCTGGTATAAATCCCAATTGATCATGATGTATGATCCTTTTAATATATTGCTGTATTCAATTTCCAAATATTTTGTTGAGGATTTTTGCATGTATGTTCATCAGCAGTATTGGCCTGTAATTTTCCTGTTTTGTGTTGTCCTTGTCTGGCTTTGAGGTCAGGGTGATGCTGGCCTCATAGAATGAGTTGGGAAACATTCCACGTTCTTCAGTTTTTTTGGAATACTTTGAGAAGGATAGGTATTAAATCTTCTTTGAATGTTTGGTAGAATTCTCTAGAGAAGCCATCTGGTCCTGGACTTTTATTTTGGGGGAGGCTTTTGATTACTGTTTAAATCTCTTTACTTGTGATTGGTCTATTCAGATTTTATATTTCTTCTTCATTCAGTTTTGGGAGGTTGTATGAGTCTAAGAATTTATCCATTTCTTCTAGATTGTCCAATTGGTTGGCATTTAGTTTTTTGTAGTATTCTCTTGTAATCCTTTGTATTTCTGTGGTATCCATTGTAATTTCTTCTCTTTCATTTCTAATTTTATTTATTTGAGGCTTCTGTCTTTTTTTTTCTTAGTAAGTCTGGCTAAGGGTTTGTCAATTTTGTTTATCTTCCCAAAGAACCAACTCTTAGTTTCTTTGATCCTCTCTACTGTTTTTTTTTTTTTTTTGGTGTTTATTTCACTTATTTCTGGTCTAATTTTTATTATTTCCCTTCTTCTGTGGACTTTGGGCTTTGTTTGTTCTTTTTCTAGTTCTGTTAGGTATAGTTTAAGATTACTTATTTGAGATTTTTCTTGTTTATTGAGGTGGGCCTGTATTTCTATGAATTTCCCTCTTAGGACTGCTTTTGCTACATCCCATAAGAGTTAGTATGATGGGTTTTCATTTTCATTTGTCTCCAGACATTTTTTGATTTCTGCTTTGATTTCTTCATTGATCCATTGATTGTTTAGTAGCATGACGTCTAATCTCCACATATTTGTGTCTTCCCCAGCTTTTTTGTTGTAATTGGTTTCTAGTTTCATAGCATATAATCAGAAAAGATGCTTGGTATTACTTCAATCTTCTTAAATTTATTGAGGCTTTCCTTTTCTTCCCAATATATGGTCTATCTTTGAGAATATTCCATGTACACTTGAGAAGAATGTGTATTCTGCTGTTTTTGGATAGTGTTCTATATATATCTATTAAGTCCATCTGGTCTAGTTTTTCATTTAATTCCACTATTTCCTTGTTGACTTTCTGTCTGGATGACCTATCCATTGATGTGAGTGGAGTTTTGAGGTCTCCTACTATTATTGTGTTCTTGTCAATTTCTACCTTTAGGTCTGTTAATAGTTGCTTTATGTACTTTGGTGCTCCTGTCTTAGGTGCATATATATTCGTATGTGTTATGTCCTTTTGGTGGAATGTCCCTTTCATCATTAGATCCTGCCCCTCTTTGTCTCTCATTGCCTTTTTTATCTTGAAGTCTGTTTTGTCTAAGTATGGCAACACCTACTTTAGTTTGTTTTCCATTTGCTTAGAGTGTCATCTTCCATCCCTTCACTCTGAACCTGTGTTTGTCTTTAGAGCTGAGATGTGTTTCCTGGAGGTAGCATATTGTTGGGTCTTTTTTTTAATCCATCCAGCCAATGTGTGTCTTTTGATTGGAGAATTCAATCCATTTACATTTAGAGTGATTATTGATATATGAGGGCTTAATACTGCATTTTTATCTCTTGTTTCCCAGTTGTTCTATATTTCCCTTGTTTCTTGTCCTATGTAGTTCTGACAGCCATTTCAGTCTGGTGATTTTCTATGATGATTTTCTTATTATTTATCATTTGTGTTCCTGTTCTGGTTTTTTTTGTTTAGTGGTTGCAATGAGGTTTGTATAAAAGATCTCATAGGTGAGATAGTCCATTTTCTGATAGCCTCTTATGTCTATTAGCCTAAGCAGGTTCCATTCTTTTCCTCTTCCTTATCTATGTTATTGTTGTCACAAATTATTCTGTTTTGTGTTGTGACTTTATGATTAAAATGAAGTGTTTATGATTATTTTTGATGCTTTCCTTACGTTTACCTTTAATGTTATAATTAAATGTTTGCTAACCTGTTCTGATAGAGAGCAGCAATTTTCTGATTTTGTCTGTCTATTTATCTCCTTGCTCAAGGCTTTGTAAACCTTTTCCTTTTTGTTTTAGGTATGAGTGCCTTCTTGATCACTTCTTGTGGCGGGGGGTTTTATGGTGATAAACACCCTCAGCTTTTGTTTATCTTGGAAATTTTTATTTCTCCATCATATCTGAATGATAGTTTTGCTGTATAGAGTATTCTCTTTTTTTGGGTGAGGAAGATTGGCCCTGAGCTAACAAGTCACCAATCTTCCTCTTTTTGCTTGAAGAAGATTGTCATTGAGCTAATATCTGTTGTTTTATAGTTTTTAAGTTACAAATACAGCTTGTTTATAGTGAAATAAGGATATAGAACAGAGAGTCCAAAAAGTAATTTCAAGTGTTTGATAGGTAGGTAGATAGGAAAATGGATACAGAGATAGAAAAGTCACTAGATGTGTTAATTTTTGGAAAATAGAGAGCTAAGACTTAAGGTATAAAAAATATTAGGAACTTCAGGTATAAGTAAAAATTAGATAAAAATTAGTTGCAAAAAGATTATTAAATACATGGTATAAAAATATTTTGAACATGCCACAACTAGAAGGACGTACAACTAAGAATATACAACTATGTACTGGGGGGATTTGGGCAGAAAAAGTGGGAAAACAAAAAGAAAAAATATATTTTGACATTTAGTCAGAAAAACAGCAAATTTCTACTGCATACATTGAAATAAATAAACATATCCATATACGGGCATAAAAGCATACAAATTAAAATACCATAGACTAATCACATAGGAATGTTTGTAATTTTTTAAAACATGAGTTGAGGCAAATACAGATTAAGCAATAGAGAAAAAAAGGGGGTGTCAGACAATAATTTAGGAATTTAGAATACATAAACTAGTAGAAGTCACATAAAATGAAAGAAACCAAAATGTAAAGATGAAACAGAATATTAGAAAATATTTTGTATAATAGAATATAAAAGGGAGGCTGTCAATAAGATTTTAAGTGCCTATCCTAAATAATTAGATAAAAGAGCATTTATTTTCTAAACAGAGAAATTATATAAACAAGCCTCTCTCATGACAGAAAATATTATCAAATATAAAATGTGTTTCTCTCAAAATCATCATGCTCATGCGAAATAAATTTTAAAACAGATATAATTTTTCATTTAAAAGTAAATTTCTTTGCCAGATGTTTAACTTAGGGTCACAGCTTCACTTTGTATAGTGAATTGTCTTCTTAGAGTTCTGCATGATCACATCTAGACAAAATTCAATGAATTAATCATGCTTTCTCGGTTTGGCATTATTTAAAGCAGAATGAGAATAGAATCCTTCTACATTTACATGATATTATTAAATAAAAAATAAACTTCTCTAGTCACATTCATTTTGATAGAAAATTTTATAATCACCTAAAATTTAGATGTTTTCCAAAGAATTCAAATTAGGATTCATCAAAACAAGAACTGTATTTATTTTTCGAATACTGTTTTACTTGCTTAATTTAATAATTAACAAGTTGTTAAATTACAATGTGGTTTACCTGGCATTAAAATTTGGGAAATAGTAGAATCTAAATGAGGTACAAATTAGTTAAAATAAATTGCTGGGGCAGGCCTGATGGCATAGCGGTTAAGTTCGGTGCTCCGCTTTAGCGCCCAGGGTTCTCAGGTTAGGATCCTGAGCGAGGACCTACACACCTCTGGACAAGCCATGCTATGGCAGGCATCCCACATACAGAATAGAGGAAAATTGGTGGCACAGATGTTAGCTCAGCGACAATATTCCTCACCAAAAAAATAAATAAATAAAATTTAAAAAATCGTTTAAAAAAAAGCTCACATCTTTATCCGTTACTGGGGTCTGGAAGTGGGAGTCAGTAAGTCTCACCTAAACAGTAGATGGATTTTGTCTGTGTGATTTGGGTTTTAATTGGAAACTTGTTTTTTGTAAAAATTAAAAAAGTAATCTAGATTTGATGGCGTGGTAACACAAATGTTGACAAAAAGAACTGGGAGCAACCACCCATTTCCTTGGGCCTTGGATTCTGCATTTTCCAGTTCTGCCCGCGTGGCTGGCCTCCTTCCTTTGATTTGACTCTCTGAATAGGGGAGGCACTTAAGTTTTTGAACCTGGTTTCTGAAAATGATAGAATACAGTAATATAAAGAGACTTCAATTCACCACAACACTATCTGAAAATTGCGGGCTAAGTGATGCACAGTAAACAGTTATGGCGCCCAGGAGAAAAAAAGGGTTGCATTTGTTAAATGTTGAGATAAATTTTAAACATTAATATGGAAATTTCCAGACATCTACAAAGGATGGGGAGGTGAGTAATAGACCATGTGGATGTACCTCCCAGCTCCACCAGGACAATCCAGGGCTCAACTCCTTTCATGTCTGATTGCACTCAGTTCTCCTCCAGGAATTACTTAAGTTCAAGCAAATCCTAGCAGCCATATAATTGCATCGCTAAATACATCACTGATTTCTCTAAAAGATGAAGACACTTTTCTCTTTCTTATTTACAGTATCTTATTCTCCATAAACATATTAATTCTTCAGTACCATCAAGTAGCTGGTGGTCATTGTTCAAATTCACTGGAGTGTTCGTTAAATACTCAGAATATTTTGTTTGAACCAGCATCCAACCAATTTTCTAACCGTTGTATCATATTTATATGTCCCTTGATTTTGTTGTATTTTATAGGTACCCACCCTCTTTTATCTTCAAATATTTTGTTTCATGAAAAAGGTCATTTATCATATACAAATTTCCTTATTTTGATTTGGCTTACTGCCTCATTGAGATATCTTCTTTTTTTTTTTTGCTCAGACAACAAACATTTACTTCCTTGAGGTATCTTTTAACCTAAGCTTTTGCCCCATAATTCCTTAAGCAGGTAGTTATTCTACTTAATTTAACATTTGGGTAGACTCATTCACAGCTGTTCATGTCTACTTCTGTCTACTTATTTTTGCATCACATGAAAATATAATATCTGCTTGTCTATATTTTTGTGACATTATGATCAATGTAATTGGGAGTTTCCTGTATCGTCAGCAGGATCCATCCAGTAGGATATTCACCATTGAATAGCTCCTGAGGAGTTTGGCAGCCATCGATGTTCAGTGACTGTACGATCAGGATAAGGATGATCCAGGTCACTCCTCTCTTTGTCTCTGTTGAGTGGAAACCATCTACCCAGAATAGAGTTCCTGAGGAATAGTTCTGAGAGAAAAGAAAGATCTTGATCCTTCTTCTTTATTTCTACTTTTTGATTGTAGTTATTTGGTTCTTTACCATTCCCCAACTGTGAAGATTTTTTTCTTGTGTTTTTAGCGGTATTAACCACACGACTTTGTATATATTCATTTGTTTTAATCATTACAAATATCACCTGGTGCCATAAATGTCCTACCGTTTGCCAGTGGGACTCCTTCATGCCAAGCTTTCTGTTCTGTTCCCATAAACCTGGTGGTCTTTGGGGGCCCCTCTGCTTTCTTGTGCAGGAAGGTTCTGAGCTCCTCCCCTGCACTGCCTCCTCTAGATGTGGATCCATCAGTTTCTTCAGGAAGCTGGAGTTGCTTTCAGTAAAGATGGTATTTAAAGACCACAGGTATACTATATATGTGCATGTATAAAATTTGGAAATGAATTACCCATTATGCCTAATCACAATTTTATTTCCTAAACATTTTGCTTTTATTTTGTTCAATTATTTATTAATGCAGAAGTATAATCAAATAATTTTGCTTAAAATTCAGTGGAAATAATTCATCTTTGCTTATTTAAACCCTAATTTGATACAAAGTTATGTGTATTTCCTTATTTGTTTTATAGGTTTTGTCTTTAGGTTTATAAATTAGATTTAAAAATGTTTGTTGCATTTTATATATTTGAGAAAAAAATATATAAACTTCTAAACCAAACCAAGATACATTCAGAACAGCTGAGCTTCATCCTCTCTCCCTGGCCATTTCCTCTCTTTCTCACAGGTACACAAAAACGTATCAATGTGTATTTCTCTCTGGTTCCTAGTAAAATAAAGCTGACAGCAGAGGATGTTTTGAGAGTTTTTTTGTTTCCTTGCACATCACAGTATGTCCTGTCAGGGTGACAATCAAGAGAACATCCTCACTGCATCCACAGCGGCCTGGATTTCATCCGGGGAGGGGCCAGGATTCATTCTGACCCACACTGAAGGAAGTTGGGTGGGTTCCAATTGTTACAGAGCAATGGGCTTGCTCTGCTTGCTGCAATCTGACCCAATCAATCACAACAAGTTAGGGATTGAGAAAGGAAGTTTTAATTCAGTTAGCTGGCACAATTGGGAAGATGCCGACTAATGTCTCAAAAAAACCATGTTCAAGGATTACAGAATCTTGTGGTAGTTATATAGGGAAAATGGGCAGTGACGAGGGGGTCCAGGGATGTTGGTCTCCAGATGTGACAGGTTCTGGGCATCACGTTGTTCCATTCTTCTGTCGGCTGTGATGGATACCTCGTAGTTGTGTTTCCTGCCTGTGGTCAGCCTATTCCTGGAGAGAAACTCATAGAACAAAGTTTTAATTTATCAAGCTATCGGGGAGTACATACATAAGCAGAGCCCATAAATCAGGAAAGCATGTGAATTTTTTTAGAGTTCGTGCAGAGCAGCGAGCAGTCACACAGAGGAGGGGCTGGGGCCATTTAGCATAACAAGATGGCCTCGCTTACGTTCACTTACACAATCTTTGTTGTTACAAATGATGCTGCAAGAAACAGATTTGTGGTTCCAAAAGGCCTGTTCTTCATGTTCATTTATTTCCCTTGTTCTTTGTTCCTGTTTTTATCTTCCATGCTTTTTCTGCCTTTTGTGGTTTTAATTGAGAGTTTTATATGATTCCATTTTCTCTTCTTTCTTAGCATATCAGTTATACTTCTTTTTGTACTTTTTTAAGTCATTTCCCTAGAGTTTGCAATCAACACTGACAACTAATCCAAGGCCACTTTCAAATAACACTATAGCACTTCCCAGGTAGTGTGAGTACCTTATACTAACAAAATAACCCCAGTTCCTCCCTCCCTCCCTGGTATCCTTGCTGTCATTCATTTCAATTATATATAAGCATAAATAAGCATATATATATGTAAGATATATATATGTAAGCATATATAAATGAGTACATACTGCTATTATTATTTTGTTATCTGTTGGATCAACTTAATAACAAAAGTACAAGTTTTAATTTTATTTTCACTAATTCCTTCTTCGATGCTCTTCCTTTCTTCGGGAGATCTGAGTTTCTGACTTATATTATTTTCCTTCTCTCTAAAGCACTTCTTTTTACATTTCTTGCCAGGCAGGTCTACTGGCAACAAATTTCCTCAATTTTTGTTTGTCTTTATTTCTCCTTCACTTTTTTTTTTTTTTTGAGGAAGATTAGCCTGAGCTAACGTCTGCCAGCAATCCTCCTCTTTTTGCTGAGGAACACTGGCCCTGAGCTAACATCCATGCCCATCTTCCTCTGCTTTATATGTGGGATGCCTACAATAGCATGGCTTGACAAGCAGTGCATAGATCTGCACCCAGGACCTGAACCGGCAAACACTGGGCCGCCAAAGCAGAGCGTGCGAACTTAACTGCTGCACCACCAGGCTGGCCCCTCTCCTTTACTTATGAAGGACAGTTCCACAGGGTACAGGATCCTAGGTTGGTGGGGTTTTTTCTCTCAACACTTTAAATATTTCACTCCTCTTTCTTCCTGATGACATGATTTCTGAGAAGAAGTTGCATGTAATTCTTATCTTTGTTCTGCTATAGGTAAGGTGTTTTTTCCTCTGACTTTTTTCAGAATGTATTCTTTATCTTTGATTTTCTGTAATTTGAAAATGATATGCCTGTGTATTGTTGTTTTGGCATTGATCCTGCTTGATGCTCTCTGAATTTCTTAGATCTGTAGTTCAGTGTCTGACATTAATTTGGGGGAAATTCTTAGTCATTATTGGATCAAATATTTCTTCTGTTCCTTTCTCCCTTCTCCTTCTGTTATTCCCATTATGCATGGGTTACACCTTTTGTACTTGCCCCACAGTCCTTGGATATTCTGTGCTGTATATTTCAGTCTTTGTTCTCCTGGTATTTCAGTTTTTGAAGTTTCTATCAATACATCTTCAGGCTCAGAGATTCTTTCCTCTGTCATGTCCAGTCTACTAAAAAGCCCATTAAAGGTATTCTTCATTTCCGTTACAGTGGTTTTGATTTCTAGTATTTTGTTTTCTTTTGGTTCTTTCTTAGGATTACCATCTCTCTGCTTAGATTGGTCATGTGTTCTTGTATGCCATTTTCTTTATCTGCTAGAGCCCTTAGCTTATTAATCATTGTTGTTTTACATTCCTGGTCTGATAAGTCTGACATCCCTGCCATGTCTGGATCTGATGCTTCCTCTGTCTCTTCAAATTGTATTTGTCACCTTTTGGAATGCTTTGTAATGTTTTCCTTATAGCCAGGCATGATGTACTGGGTAAAAAGAACCATGATAAATATGCCTTTAGTGATGTGGAGGTAGGATGTGGGGGAGGGTAAGCGTTCTGTGGTCCTAGGATTAGGTCTCAGTCCTTTACTGAGCCTGTGCCTCTGGTGTGTGAACTTCGCAAGTGTTTCTCAGTGTGTTTCTCCCCGCTTAGGTGGGATAGGATGGCTAGAGGGAGCTGGAGTTGGGTATTTCTCTTCCCAGGTCACTTCGGCACTGATAATACCCAGCAGGTTAGGTTCTGGTTAACTAGTTTCTCCTGAGGGCAGGCCTTATTAAGAAGAAAAGTCTTCTCTGGCACGTTTCAAAGTGGTTCCTTCCCCTCCTGCTGCCAGAAGCATGAGGGATTTTTTCTTTGTATTTAAAGTGTGAATCTGGTCAAGCTCCTGGAGTAAATCTCTTAGTATTGGGGGCTCCCTTATGACTGGGCACCTGGAGTCTCTAACTCTTAGAGTTGTCAGCACTGAGCCTCCAGCAATTCACCAATTACAGCTCAGGTTTCCTGGCCCAGCACTGGTTCCCATGGCAGTTTCTGCTCATGAGTTTCTCTGCTCCGCTGGTCCGTGACTCTGTGTGATTACCCATATGTCCCTCCAATCTCGGGAGCAGCAGTATGCCCTGTGTCCTACCCTCTCTTATGGGTCCAAGAAGAGTTGCTGGTTTTCCAGTAAAAAAGCTGTTTAGCTTTTACTTTTCAGTGAGGTCAGCATGGCGACTTTCAAGCCCTTTATGTGCAGAACCGGAAACCAGAAGTCATCCTTCATGTTCATATTCACTCAGAATAATGGGTTTTTTTTTGAGAAAAGACACTTTCTGGATGTAATGAGAGTAACCTAATTTTCTCTTTAGTTTCCAGATTCCTCTGATCCAAATAAAATCAAACTGTATCACCTCCTCTAAATGGACGGATTGATTTCTATTAACTTAAAGTAGGGTCTTACCTTCCTCATCTGATTGGTACTGGAGTCCTTGGAAGTTGTCCACTCCTTTGTCTTTATAATGTTACTTTGCTCAGTGCACACGTCTTGAGACCCACAGACCTGATTCTCAACCTGCTGGTCTTACCTAACAACTTAGTTCTTTTCTCTAAAGGGACCCTGGGACAGAGGTGGCTTTAGGATTTTTTGTCCGCAGCTGCAAATGGCGAGGAATGACAGGTACCGCCAGGGCTACCTGGTTGTTAAGCAATCAAAGTTTATTGATAAAGGGAAACAGAACGAGGAGGAGGGATAAAGGGGAGCAGCAAATCGGTACTTACAATATCCACACCACAATCAGCCGGGGAAGTCCCAATAGTTTGTACGGTGGGTGGGAGTGCCGATTGTCCAGGTCTGAGGCAAAGCGTCCTTTCCTC
This sequence comes from Equus przewalskii, assembly GCF_037783145.1. NCBI lineage: Eukaryota > Metazoa > Chordata > Mammalia > Perissodactyla > Equidae > Equus > Equus przewalskii. The sequence goes on along the minus strand of NC_091839.1, from coordinate 26,668,612 downwards.
AGTGAGACTCCCAATTGTTCTATGCTTGTGACTCTCTTTTATCCTAAGGTTTCTCTAGGTTCTGACTCAGGGGTTCAGACATTTGGATACTCTGAGTTCTTTCTTCTTGTTCCCATGGATGGGGTGCTTCTATCTTTTTTGTTCCCACAGATGGGATGTTTCTAAAGTCCAGTCAGGTGCCCGTCAGGGTGGCCAGCCCAGACAAAGAACATGACACAGGACATATTCTTTGTAACTTGTGCCTTAGAGTCAGGGCCAAAGTGGCTATCTTTGGCCTCGAGCCCAAACACATTCCTTCATGTAGGGCCCAGGCCCAGTGTCCTTGGAAGGCAGGGAGGTTAATGAACACTGTACAGGATTGAAATCTTTTCTCAGTTATGCTGGGTGTAAATTTGTCTTCTCTTTACACAGAGTGGGCAGGGGGATTTCCCTCAGCACCACCTGCCTCCTCAGTGGGTTTCAGGCTGTTAAGCTCTGCCTCAGTTTCTCTGGGTGGATGGAGCTCAGAATGAGATCCACAGTGTTCATTGGCTTCTGCTGTTCCATCTGCTGGATCCTACATCTCTTGTTAAATATGGTGGTTACTATGAATGTAACTGGCCCAAAAAACAGCAAAAACATGAGTGTGGAAAACATTTACAGGAACTGTTTGTCACCCATTCCTGAAAGACTGGTATTCTGCGTATCTGCAGTCATTTACACCTCCACTGATGGTGTGTTTGGGTCTCATGGTCTGGACTAGTGGCCCCATGGTCCTTGTCCTGCACAGGCACAAGCAGCGAGACCACCACATTCACCGCAACAGACTTTCGCCCAGACCCGCCCATGAGGCCAGAGCCACGTGTCCCATCCTGATCCTGGTGAGCATGTTTGTCTCCTTGCACTCTCCAGCTGCTATTCTATGATTTTCAATGACCCAGCTTGTGAACCCACACCACTGGCTAATGAACACCTCTGTCCTGGTGTCTTTAGGCTTCTTGACATTCAGCCCCTTAGTGTTCATTTTCATTGATACTTGCATCTCAGAGTTTTGCTTTGTCTGCTAGACAAAGAACACAAATGCTTCAAGTGTGCTCTCTGGGCCGTAAGTTCTCTCCAGAACATCCCACCATTTATTAGAGTGTTTTTATTTATTTATTTATTTATTTATTTATTTTCGGATGTATATCATGTTCACCACCCGAAAACTAATTATAGTCCATCCCTTCACATGTGAGCCTAATCACCCCTTTTGCCCTTCCCCCTCCTCCCTTCCCCTATGATAAACACCAATCCAATTTCCATTGCTATGTGTTTGTTTGTTGTTGTTTTTATCTTCTACTTATGAGTGAGATCATGTGGTATTTGACTTTCTCCCTCTGACTTATTTCACTCAGCATAATACCCTCAAGGTCCATCCATGTTGTCACAAATGGCCAGATTTCATCATTTCTTATGGCTGAATGTCCATCGTGTATAAATACCACATCTTCTTTATCCGTTCATCCCTTGATGGGCACCTAGGTTGCTTCCAATTCTTGGCTGTTGTGAATAATGCTGCAGTGAACATAGGGGTGCAAATATCTTTATGCTTTTGTGTTTTCAAGTTCTTTGGATAAATACCCAGCAGTGGGATAACTGGATTGTATGGTAGATCTATCCTTAATTTTCTGAGGATACTCCATGCTGCTTTCCATAGTGGCTGCACCAGTTTGCACTCCCACCATCAGTGTACAAGGGTTCCCTTCTCTCCACACCCTCTCCAACATTTGTTGTTTCCTGTCTTGTTAATTATAGCCATTCTGACTGGAGTGAGGTGATACCTCATTGTAGTTTTGATTTGCATTTCCCTGATAGCTAATGATGTTGAGCATCTTTTCGTATGCCTGTTGGCCATCCGTATATCTTCTTTGGAGAAATCTCTGTTCAGATTTTTGCCCGTTTTTTAATTGGATTGTTGGGTTTTTTGTTGTTGAGCTGTATGAGTTCTTTGTATAGTTTGGATATTAACCCCTTATCTGATATATGGTTTGCAAATATCTTCTCCCAATTATTAGCTTGTCTTTTCATTTTGTTGATGGTTTCCTTTGCTGTGCAGAGCTTTTTAGTTTGATGTAGTTCCATTTCTTCATTTTTTCTCTTGTTTCTCTTGCCCAGTCAGACATGGGACTTGAAAATATGCTGCTCAGACCAGTGTCAAAGAGCGTACTGCCTATGTTTTCTTCTAGAAGTTTCATGGTTTGGGGTCTTACATTCAAGTCTTTAATCCATTTTGAGTTGATTTTTGTGCATGGTGTAAAGGAATGGTCTACTTTCATTCTTTTGCATGTGGCTGTCCAGTTTTCCCAACACCATTTATTAAAGAGACTCTCCTTTCTCCATCGTATGCTCTTGGCTCCCTTGTTGAATATTAGCTGTCCATAAATGTGTGGGTTTACTGCTGGGCTCTCAATTCTGTTCCATTGATCTATGTGTTTTTGTGCCAGTACCATGCTGTTTTGGTTACCATGGCTTTGTAGTATATTTTGAAATCAGGGAGTGTGATACCTCCAGCTTTGTTCTTTTTTCTCAGGAATCCTTTGGCTATTCGGGGTCTTTTGTTGTTCCATATAAATTTGAGGATAGCTTTGTTCTATTTCTGTGAAAAACGTTGTTGGAACTTTGATAGGGATTGCGTTGAATCTATAGATTGCTTTAGGAAGTATGGACATTTTAATGATGTTAATTCTTCGATTTCTATTTCTTTGTGTCTTCTTTGATTTCTTTCAAGAATGTTTTATAGTTTTCGGTGTACAGATCTTTCACCTCTTTGGTTAAGTTTATTCCTAGGTATTTTATTCTTTTTGTTGTGATTGTAAATGGGATTGTATTCTTAATTTCTCTTTCTGCTACTTCGTTGTTAGTGTATAGAAATGCAACCGATTTTTGTGCATTGATTTTTGTATCCCACAGCTTGACTGTATTCCTTTATTGTGTCTAAAAGTTTTTTAGTGGAATCTTTAGGGTTTTCTAGGTATAAAATCATATCATCTGCAAAGAGTGACAGTTTCACTTCTTTTCCAATGTGGATCCCTTTTATTTCTTTTTCTTGCCTTATTGCTCTGGCTAGGACTTCCAATACTATGTTAAATAAGAGTGGTGACAGTGGGCATCCTTATCTGGTTTCCTCTTCTTAGAGGGATAGCTTTCAGATTTTCTCCATTGAGAATGATATTTGCTGTGGGCTTGTCATATATGGCCTTTATTATATTGAGGTATTTTCCTTCTATACCCATTTTATTTAGATATTAGAGTGCTTGTCTCAACATTTGTGGGATAATATGCAAGGCCTTTGAGATTCAGTATTGAATAAAAATTATTTTAACTATGACCTCATATTGCTTAGTGGACTGCCAAAAAATGAACATGGTATAAATAATTCCTCAAATGTATGGCAGTTTCTGAAAATATTAAACTTGGATTTACTGTATTATCCAGCAATTCCACTATACTGAAAAGAATGTAAAGGAGAGACTCAAACAGATATTTGTACCCCCATGTTCACAGGAGCATTATTCATAGTAGCCAAAAGGTGAAACAACCCAATGTCCATGGATGGATGAATGGATAAACAAAGTGTGGAATACACATACAGTAGGATATTATTAAACCTTAAATATGAATTAAATTCTGACACATGCTACAACATGGGTGGACTTTGAAGATATTATGCTAAGTAAAATAAGCTAGACAAAAAAAGACAAATATTGTATGATTATATTTATATGAAGTATCTAGAGTAGTCAAACTTGCAGTGACAGAAAGTAGAGGATTAGTTACCCAGGGCTGAGGGGAGAGGGGAATGGGGATGTTTGTCTCCTGAGTTTGGAGTCTCAGTTTGGGATGATGTAAAAGTTCTAGAGATGGATAGTGGTGAGAGTTGCACAACAATGTGAATGTACTTGATGCCACGGAATTCTATACCTAAAATGGTTAAGATGGCCAATTTTATGTTATGTCTATTTTACCACGATAAAATTGTAAAAATAATAATAATTACTCAAAGTTGATTTTCTAAAATGGTGGCGATGTTCCCTACTGAAATTCAAGAATTTCATGATAATGCCATGTCAGAAATTTTTGGTGTTTTGGTGTTCTGAGGTAGAAACTGTTGGGGAAATGTAATTATAAAGAAAATCTCTGATGGGGGCTGGCCCCGTGGCCGAGTGGTTAAGTTCACGCGCTCTGCTGCAGGCAGCCCAGTGTTTCGTTGGTTCGAATCCTGGGCGCGGACATGGCACTGCTCATCAAGCCACGCTGAGGCAGCGTCCCACATGCCACAACTAGAAGGACCCACAACGAAGAATATACAACTATGTACTGGGGGGCTTTGGGGAGAAAAAGGAAAAATAAAATCTTTAAAAAAAAAAAAAAAAAGAAAATCACAAAACCTCCCCACACAAGTAGAAAACAGTTATATTGTTGAATAAGCATGAAACCAAAATGTGATGCACATTATGGGCAACCCACTAAAGAGACTGTAAGATCAGTAAGAACTCTCAGCGTTGTGCATAGTCAGGCAGATACCACCCAGGATCACATTTTCTTAAGATTAACAATAACAAGTCCTCAGGTAAGAGGACTTGACAGCACCATTTGTCACACACAGTCCATCTTAAATTCACCTCGTAATTAGAGTGGCCATTGGTGTTTGCCAGTTGCCTTTATCCTAAGGAAAAATAAATTTCTCATGTCTTTATGGCAGGATGGAATTTTTTAAGTTGGACCCAGGATCTTATCGTCCCATGGAGACTGGGAGATATGACCTGAGCTTTTCCCATGATTACATTTCAAAGAGATGTCCTCAGATCTCCAAGAAAAAGATTCCTGGGTTGTAAAACTAGTAAGAGCCTTATTTAGCTTTTTAAAATATTTATATACATCTCCAAGGGGCAGAGGAAGAATTCACAATTACAAGTTTTCCAAAGCAAATACTCTAAAAAAAGTGTTGGGTGGGTGGAATGGCTTTCCCTTTTTCCTCAGGGATTTTTTTTCTTTTTTAGATTTGTCTTCACCCTTACAAAACTCACTGCTGTTTTGAACTGTAAGCTGATACCCAAAAGATTTATTTGCATTTTCTAAGTATATTGGGCGAAGGTCCTTTCAAATGGAGAGAAAAATCCTAGAAATATCCTGATTGTGGAGATTTATGAAAAATTCAAAGAAGTGAAGAGAGTTTAAGAAGTGTGTATGTGTGTGTGTGTTTGTGTGTGTGTCTGAGAGAGAGAGAGACAGAGAGAGAGAGAGAGATAAAATGGAAGATGTTGTGATCATTTCTTCTGCCAGGTGATAGACATGCCAAAGACCAGAAACTTTCCAGAGGAGACATGATGGGTCACTGAGTGTTTATTCATGGGGGTAAAGTGATAAGGTTTCTTTTTAAAATATTTAATTGAAATAAATTTATTGTTCATAATACTAAACCTCCATTAAACTTCTGATTCAAGTACTAAAGGTATATTTTGGAATATTTTTATGAAATGAAAACAAGTTTTAGAAAAATTTGACAGTCATTGGCCCATAATGGCAACTTTCAAAGAGCTGCCATTTCATTTGACAAGAGAGTTTCACATATTGAGGTATATGGAGTGGATACCAGCTCAACACAAGGTTGACATAAGGGAAGCCATATTGTAGAGAAAAAACCATATTGTAACTTTGAATGACCTAGCCCAGACATGTGCTGTAGATTTTATGGCCCCTCTCATCTGCTCAAAGTTGATAACTTTGTTCTTTTGAGTTCCTTAGGAATGTGATGACCCCTGGGCAGAGAGTCTATGCTGATAGCCATCATCAATGACAACTGAAAGGTCAGGGTATAGGGTGTTGCTCTGGTCTCTGATGCATATCCTATAAAACAAAAGACTATCAGGAACTAAGACCAGATGCCTCCCCAGTGCAGAGACCAGCCCCCTATATAACTGGCCTGTAGTCTTTGTTCTGTAAGATGGTTCTTTCAGACATTAATCGGTCATCTTCCCCCTTGCTAGCAAGCTGTAATAAAAAGTCCTGTCTCTCCTACTTTCCTTGCCTTTTGACTGTTGGTATGTCTTGCAGTGAGCAGATGACCCCCCTCCTTGGGTGATAATAAATTTGACACCCAAGGTGGGACCTTAAGTCCTGCTCGTGGCCAGACAACCTCTGAAGGGCAACCTGTTGGGTAAGTCCCAGTGGCTGTTGAGGCTCTCTTTGTGTTGGAGATCTGCCCTTCCTGCTTTCTGGTATCAATGCCAGCTGCCTCCTAACGCTTACTGTGGTAGGATGAGAAATGGCTACATCTGGCAAGTGCATGGGCTCAATCTGGAATAGGGTAAATAATCTCTGGAACACCTGTGATTTCCCTTCCCCTCCATCTGAGGTCCTTCCATTTACAGCAGGGCCATCTGGGGTCAAATAAGACCATCTTGGCATGCAGTCAGAGTGGGAACAGTTGTAGGACTCTTTACCCTAAATCTGGAAACTAGTTCACTGATGTCTGTTTTTTCTGTGTATCTGTGTCTGTGTCAGTAAATAGCTAAATATAGTCTGTTTGGGAACTGAGTTTCTTGGTGATGGTAACAAATTCTCCTTAGAAATTAGTTTGTTTGTTACAGCCACCTTGGGAAAAGCCCCCTAAAATGGGGGATAACTGTAAATGGCTGACAACATAACCCAGGATACTTTAAAATTACAGTGGCCATTTCAGGCTCCTTTTGAGCTTTCAAACCAAGAAGCAAATAAATCTTTAAAGAGTCAAAGGCTCCACCCTGGTAGCTCCCCTCTGGTTTCTGTGCCTGATCACCCCAGCAATCCAAAGTGAGGTGGCCTGTCTTGGCAGTCCTGCTTTCTGTTAATCTGTTTTGGCACCTGGAGAGATTCCAGTTGGCCCCTGGGTCAGTCATTTGACTGACAATCTGGAATCCTATTTCGTCTCCTTTCAAGAACCTATTGAGTATTTTAGACACCTACTGAATCAGTTATGGGGATGGGAGACCCATAATTTATCCTGTAAACTGTCTTGGGATGGTTGTGTGCCCTGGCATGGGAGCTGTTGTTTGCATGACCATTATCTTGATAACCCTTGGGAAGAGGCCATGAGGTTGAGGCCTGATCACCTTTTATGCTTCTTTGTTTGTCTCGTTTGTCAGCCCCTCTGTTGTCACCAATTTGAGGTTAGGTTCAGGCTGGACCTGAGCAGAACCTGGACCTTCTGTAAAATTGAAAACTTGAAAAACTGTCTGCCTCAGTATTGGGAACCCTAGTCCCTGGCCCATTCCAGGCCTTTGTCTCTTGCCTCCCTCGCTTGCCTTGTGCTGGCTCAGGGACTAAGTGCCTGGGCTGAGTGGGACTTGAGTAAATCTTATAACGATGTTGACACCCACAGTCAGGCTCTGCACCCTTCTCTGGTTGCACTGGCAGTCAGACACCAGCTTTACCACAATGGGGAACATCCCAAGCATCCCAGACACTCACCCCTTGGGTGTATTTTAACTAATTAAAACACTTTCAGTTGGATGGGTTATGCCCCAGAAACTCCATCTTGGAGAAAACTTGAGTGGTTTCTCTGTGCCTTTATGATGTAAATTCTCTATTTCCATCTTCTCTAGGACCTAAGAGCTATTGTTTGAAATGAAAATGTTTCTCATAAACTAGTGAGTTTTGTATTGTACCTGATTCATAAAAATTTGATGGAAGCTATAAGGTCTCTGTGTCTACCTGTGTCCTCATGTATGTGTCTATATGTGTATGTTGTAAATGTGAGAGATTCTTCTACCTCTGGATGGTATGGCCAAAATTAAGAGCTCTATTGAAATTTGTTTAAACACTTACATAAATTCTAAATGTAATAGATATTAACCCAAATGTCTTTCAAGTTAACATGATATAAATTAATCTTTGGTAAATGAAAGCTTATTTAAGTTTGTTGGTTTGATTGAAATATGCATGTCCTTAGAGTTGTCCATATTTGGATATGATGCAGGCATGCAGCCTGGGTTTACTAGTCAAATAAGCTCATGTTATATGTTACAAATTTGTCAACAAAAATAGTTTCAAATGATAGCTAATTTTCTCTAATGTCTCATGAAGTTTTCATGGGTAATATAAACATAATTGTTAGAAACAAATGATTTATATAGATGAAAATGGGTAAGAGTTTTTGTGTACAATAACTGTTTTATGGTCTGTATACTTGAAAAAAACAGCTTCCAAATTCTTTTTGGTAACTTAAAACTTTAGAGTTTTGCTAAATTAAGTTAAACAATAAAAATTTCTTGAGTATGTAGATCATTTCCACATAAGATAAAATATTACAAATTGATTATTAATCATAGATTTGTCTGCCTTTGGTTTCTTAACACAGAGAAACTAAAAAATGCTTGGGTTTGTTGATAGACATGTTTTGTACATGCTGAGGAATTTTCTATGAGAAAGCATATGTTTCTAGAAAGTCTGTTTGCAAGGAAGGTAAAATATCTTCAGTAAAGAAGGTATAAAGAATAGAGGTATTTGTTTGTTTTGTTAAGAAAGATAAATTTGTCCTAAAGTACTAGGAAAGAAGAAAAGAAAAAACTTGGGACAAATTCAGAATGTAAAAAGTAAGTGAGAGAAAGTTTGTGAAAGAAAAACCCTGAGGAGTTTTGTGCATGGTCATGTTGGGTAAGATTAAAGTAAATCCAATTAAGTAAATGAGTTGTAATGTCAAAAGTAAGCTGGTGTTGGACACCCCCCCCCCCCGCCATGGCCAAGTGGTTAAGTTCATGAGCTGTGCTTCAGCAGCCCAGGGTTTCACTGGTTCAGATCCTGGGTGCAGACATGGGACCACTTGCCAGACCACACTGAGGTGGCATCCCACATGCCACAACTACCAGGACCCACAACTAAAATATACAACTATGTATTGGGGGGATTTGGGGAGAAAAAGTAGGGGGGGGGGAAGATTTGCAACAGTTGTTAGCTCAGGTGCCAGTCTTTAAAAAAAAAAAAAGGAAGCTGGTACAAAATTAGAATTTGGTCTTCTTTCTCTTAAAAGGATAATTTTCTTGAACTTTTGGTCTACTCTTGATACAGAGGTTATAAAAGCTTTTTCTTCACCTTTGAGTATGTCTACCTAAAAGACAGAAAAACTATGTTTTGTTACTTAAATATTATGCCACTGGGCTGGCCCCCTCTAAGTTTTTAAAACTATTTGGCTCTCTCTGTTTGCCTTCAGGATCTTTGGTTGTCACCATTGTTAAATGGATAGCTAAGCATTGTTTCATCGGGACCTATGATATTGTCATGGTGGATGTTGTTGATATAGGTATTTTAAAATTATATAACATTCCTAGAATTCTTATTTGTCCTGGTTGTCAGTCATAGTTTTAGTTATTATTTTAAAGGATATGTAAAAAATTAACCAAATTTCTTTGTCAATTGCCGTTTTGGGGTCTTGTTGTTTACAGGCAGTTATTGTTTCATTCTGATGCTTTTGTAAAATATGTCTCATCTCCAGAGAAATTCATGGAAAGGAGTCTGGCACTTACTCTAGAATACAGGTTTCTCGTAAACTTTCAGATTATAAAACTGAACTGGGTAAGAGACCACCAAATTCTAACAGATAAACTGATGACTTCATGAAACTGCTAACAGAACATTAAGATAAAAAATCACTTACACAGGACTGAATGAACTGATAAGGGTGGTTATAATTTTTATGACTTTTGTTTGAAATATTACTGATTTTTTTAATGTTTTTTTCAGATTAAGGAAATCTTTTTCTCTTTTCTCTCAAGCTAACTATGACTTATAGCAATTTCATAAATGATACCTCTGTAAGCAGAATTGAAACATTTATTTTTTTCTCCCTACCTGATCCCTCCAGAATTTGGAAACTCTTAGTGAGTGAGTATTGTTTTCATGGCAATGTAGTTAATTGCATAAGTTCAGTGAGAATCTGTTCTCCTTATAACAGGACACAATTGGAAACATTGGTTATATTACCAAGGCTTTGACAGGAATGTCAAATTTGAGAGAAACATACAAACAGATATGACAAGACAGCTTTTGAGGAATAAAGGTTGACTTTCTGGAATAAAGCTGCTTGGATATATTGGCTTGATAGCTTGTTTATAGAGCTCCCAGCAACTTTACCAGGTGAGTAAGGAAGGTCACTTCTCTGGCAGGTGCAAGGAGCCTCAAAATATTTTGGGGGGCCTCAAATAGAGAGCAATTCACCCAAATCTAAAGTATTGCAGGCAAAACCTGATGACAAATCCTTGGCTTGGCTTTCCTGGCCTTGAGAGGACTTTAAAGTTCAACCTGATATTCTCTATAAAAAATTCCAGCAAAGCAGATTTAGAAGAGCCTATATGATCAATGGCTATTCTTGCTGCATTTATGTAAATAACTGGATCAAGTTTTATTGAAACTAGACTTATTCTGCAAACCTGTTAGTCTTAATTTGGCTATCTTTTATAAAAAATGAGAGTGATTTTAGAGAGAAAAATTATGTTTCAGTAGAAAGTATAGTACACATTCATGGATATTAGATTCTAGTTCTGTTATCTTTGAAGTTTTTGTTATATCTTTTAACTGGACTGGATCCTGAATTCTTCTAGTCTCCTGAAATATCTGGCTACCAATTTTCAAACTAGTGTTTTCAATTTTGTTCATGATTTTCATTTGGAATCATTGAGAAATGAACCTGCCCTTTTCCTGAAGCCTTGCATACTGAAGCTGGAGGACTTGATATAAACTGAAGAGAGATTCATGTCTGTTGCTGTGTAAGCCACTCAGAAAGATACCTGAATGCCTAATGACACCATCAGAGACATTTCAAACTGCAAAAGATGCTTCAACTCTGACACCTAGAAATCTTTTTGACTGGCTGCCCCTGGGCTCAGAAACAGGTTTTTAATTTGCTCCCACCATTAACGTTGCTTTTCTTTCTGTCTTGTTAAATATGTGGTTTACTTGCTTACACAATATAGTCCTAACTTTGGGAGCCCACCTGCATCACCATCTTACTAAGAGACTGGTTCAATGAGATGGAACAAACTATGGCCCTCGTCAACAGGATGTCCCTCAAGATTGAGGAATGAACAACAAAAGGGAGGAAATGATACCTATTCAACACAAAGTTGACATCAAGGAAGCCATATTGTAAAAAAGAAACAATATTGTAACTTTGAATGATCACTGATTAACTAACTGAATCATGCTCTTTAGATTTTATGGCCCCTCCCAGCTACTATAAATTGATAACTTTGTCCCTTTGAGTTCCTTAGGGATGTGATGACCCCTGGGCAGAGAGTCTATGCTGATAGTCATCATCAATGACAACTGAAAGATCAGGGTATAGGGTGTTGCTCTGGTCTCTGATGCATATCCTATAAAACAAAAGACTATCAGGAACTAAGACCAGATGCCTCCCCAGTGCAGAGACCAGCCCCCTATATAACCAGCCTGTAGTCTTTTTTCTGTAAAATGGTTCTTTTGGACATTAATCAGCCATCTCCTCCCTAGCTATCTGCCCCCCTGCCTCTTGTTGCTGAGGACTGAGCAGCATGTTCATGGGACCATGAGGAGAGCGTGGGCATCAGTGGCACCAACGACTGGCATCTCCTCTGAGATGCTGAGCTCTAGAGGAAGGTGAATATGGACGTGGGTCCTCAGAGATGCTGATCCTCATCTCATCTGTCCCGATCATGTCAGGTGCTATGACATGTGAGGACACGCTTGTGCATTTCTGGGAGGAGTGGGGTACCTTGATGAGGTTCAGAGACCCCTGTACCACGAGGTGGTTCTGAAGAATTTGTCACCTATATCCCTGTATCCTCATGGGGCAAGGCATTCACACCCTCCCCAGTGACCTGGTCTACTCTTTGCATCTCCCCTCTCCCTGCCCTGCTTTCCCTGGGGGGTGCTCTGTCCTTCTCACATCAGGACCCTGGGCACCACTTCCTTCCCCATTTCCCTGGGCAGGTGCTGGGGTTGATAGGGCTGAGTTGCTTGCACTGACCTCTCCCCTCCCCTGCAGCCCAACCTCAGCTGCCCTGAAGCCCCACAGGGAAAGATTCTGGATCAGAAGTTTACAGTGAGCCTAATGGAGCCTAGCTTGCTTGCCTCTCCCTGGCCAGTGACTGTGTCCAGATCCATGGCACCTCTGTACCCTAGGTTTGTCCCTTCTTTTAGCTGACATTTCCTTGTGCTGGTTTGTGCCAGAAATTACCCACATTCTCATGGTCATTACTTCCCTGGACCATGAGCTGTTCTTCAAGACCTCCTGTGTAGTTCTCTTTGTAGCGTTTAGACCTCTTTCCTGTGATCTATTGTGTGCTGAGCTGCTCTGGGCCAGTGTTGGCCACTCACCTGTTTGGTTTTTCCTTCAATACTTATATCCTCCACATTCTAAATAGTTGCCCAACAAGAGCCTAGGGGGAAGAGTCCTCTGTGCTTCTCAGTATGGACATGACTCCAGCCATGGCAGGGTCAGCTCAGAAGGGCCCTGGCCCTGGTGAGTGGTAGCTGGGGAGGGTGTGCCATCAGGCTCATGTTCACATCATAGCAGGAGCCTGTCCTGTTCAACCAGAGTTTTGGCGCCACTGCCAGTGGCCACACCCGCTTTCTACCTTTCCTTCCCCATATTGACACTTTGCCAACTTGTCAATTCTACTACTCGTCATTTCCTGTGTGACTTCATCCCAGGGATAATCCACCTCTCTGGACCCATTTCTCTCACCACTCCTTCTGCAGTGCTCTCCAACACTGGCCCACAGATGTTGTGCCATGAGGTGTGAACAGATCCTTACATTGACCTTGAACTCCTCCTATTTTGTTGCAATTGAGTTTTCCTGGGCTTTGACAGGACTCTGCACAGCCTTACATGTCACCAGCACACAAGTTCCTTTGAAAGCCTTTGGTGGAGGAGGGAGTTACAGATCTGTCTTGTCTCCCTGTGCCACACCCTGTCCTTGTGCCTTTCCTGTGGTGAGGACTCTACCATTTTGTGACCTTAAGGGCCCAGTAATGCACAACCAGACCCCCACTCACAGTTCTGGAAAAACATCCTATAGACTCATTCTTTGATGTAATTCAATGGAATAATTCAGTTGGATGTAATTCAATGAATCAGTGTAGACTCATTCCTCCCAACAACATCAACACGTACTTCACTGTCACTTCTTTGCTTTCAGGTTGTAGGCGCAGAGCAGAGAACAAAGAGGTACCTTCTGAACTATGTTTCTGTAAAAGGTCAGGACTCCCAAGGCAGGTCCCTTCATCCAAACATCCATCCCTCTGAGACGTGTGTCCCCATCTAATCACATTTTACACTTGGCTGAGCACTAAGGAAAATATCATGGGCAGAAAGTACGTACGAGAGTGGCATGTACCAAACAATTTTATTTCAGTGCGAACCTTCAGTGTCACCAGGAGCAGCACATTGGTGAAAAACTTCAGAAGCAACATGGACAAGGCCTCATTTGTGAAGAGCTGCAAATTCCCTGTGTCCAGGAAGCCCTTTACCTGTGTGGAGGCTGGGAAGGACTTCCTCGCCACCTCGAGCTATCTTCATAAGCAGGCCACTCATACTGGGGAAAAGTCAAACAAAACCACTGAATATGCAGTTGGAAGAAAATGGTATTGCAACCAGGAGCATGCCAGAAAGCCATCAGCTGCAAACATACACTTTTTCAGGATCAGGATGTCCAAACTGGAGAAAGGTCTTATGAGTGTAGTGAATATGGGAAATCTTTTAGCTGTAGCTCCACCCTCAATGATCATTGGAGACTTCACACTGGAGAAAGACCTTGGTTGTGTAGAGAATGTGCAATTTCTTACCAACTTAAAAAGCAAATTCACCTATTATCTTACCCTCAAAATGAGTTAATTCAGGAATAGCCAAAAGAATTGCAATTTGGGGTGTGCATGCTGTGGCAAACCAGAGGTAAATCCAGAAAACAAAGAAAGGGAGCTCCTGTTATTGAGAAAAAGGGGGCGTAGGGAGGGGCAGGTCTAAAGGATAGTGCATGGGAAGAAAGTCATAGTTCAGAGCAGCAAGGGCTTCACTGAGCTGCATTATTTCTCATTGGCTGGGCTGTTTCTGGGTGTGAAGAGAATCTTCCTTCAGCAGTAAAGTAGTTTTACTTCCAGTCAAAGATGCAAGAGCGTGTCTCTTCCAGCTTGGTGTAATGGACCATGGGTGATAGAGTCTGAGATCTCCCCCTACGGGACTTCCTGGCTCCAATTTTGTTAAGGTTTCTTTTATTAATTTCCACAGTGGGAAGTCTTTTAGCTATAGCTTCATCCTGAAATATTGTTGGACACATCACACTGGAGAAAGATCTTAGTTGTATAGGGAATGTGCAATTACTTTCTTCAATATAACCAAAGTGGAGCAAAGCCTCTATGACTAGCCATCAGTCTTTGAATCTCATGCATCAAACTTCCACACATCCAGGGGAGATTCCCATAAGTCTAATTTATGTGAGAAGCATGTGTGGCTGTGTTGCACTTTCTGCCCTGCCCAGGGCCCTTCCCAGATTTATGTCATTACCAGTTTCTGTTGTTGAAGCTGTTGCACCCCTCCCACCAGGCAGGTCCACACAGTGTGCATCAGTCACCACCCCAATGTGCTCAGGGAAGCCAACCTCTGTTCTCGCAGGTATTGGAGCAAATTAGGAGTAGCCTGAGCTCTTATGGGGTCCGCATTCCCTTCCCTCTGACTAACTAGGGCATGGACATCCCTCAGTTCTGACCTAGAGGATACCTAATGAGTTGTACTGTCCCCTTGCCAAGAAGGACTACCTTTTCAGGGACATGTTGGTCTCGTGTGATACTTGTGATGAGCTTTCCCACCTCCCAAGTCACCAACCCGAGAACTACCTACCACACGCTGATCTAGGTGGTAGGATAAGAAAGTTTTTACTAAGTCCTGTTTTTCTTAGGGGTTCTGTTCACTGCGTGGGGTGGTTTATAAACAGATTTGGGCTCTGCAGGCATGGCGACTTTTGTGGAGTCCCAAACTTTGTGTGCCTCTGAGAGCAGAAAATGGCGCGTGAGTTTTGGACAAATCTGCATTGCTGCCCATGGAATCTTGGGAAAGATTGTTCATCCTAATTCACGGCCAGAATGCCTGGGTGATCAGTTACAGAACAGCAGTCCCCAGAAATGCGCATACGGCCCCTTTAAGAAGGGGTGAGCCCCTCCTCTGCCCTGGAAAGAGAATCCTCATTTCCCAAGGCCCCTAGCTGTGGCTCTGGCCCCTTCCTCCTGGAGCCCTCTTGGGGAACCTTCTCATCGCCAGTTTGGAACGTGGGAACTACATTACCCAGATGCTCTGCGACGACAGACGGCTTCTTGAGCCAATGAAGGCTCAGAAGAAAAGACGTTTCCTAGTGACACGAGGGTGGGGGCGGGACTTCCGACTTCCTCCTCAAGGCGGTCATTTTGGTAGTTAACGTTGTGTTCCGGTTCTGGGGCGCCGGCTTGGTGCTGTGGGGACGGGCGAGGAGGCGCGGGAGGTGGCGCCGTCCCCGCGGCCCAGGCGGCTCTGAGGCTCGGCGACGCCGCCCGGGGCCCCGCGCCAGGCCCGGGCCAGGGAGCGCCGCGCCCGGCGCCTCGTCTCCCGCCGCTCCCGGCCCCGCTCCGCCCCCGAGGCCGATGGCGGCGGCCGCGCGGAGGGAGCCGGCTCAGGTGAGCGCTCGGCTCCGGGCCGCCCCGCCCGCAGCGCAGGCCGAGCTCCAGCCCTCGGGCGGGCGCTGCTCCCGGGCCTGCAGCCCAGGCCCCGGGGCCGGGCCGGGGAGGCGCTCGTGGGGCCTGTGGCTGCGGGCGGGGGTCCTGGGTCCGCGTTGTGTCCGCAGGGAACGGTGTGAGGAGTGGTCCCGCCTGGACTGGCAGGGGAGGAGCTGCTCCTTCAGTCCGAGGGGCTTCAGCCGGGAGGGCTGTGAACGGAGAGGGACGCGGTGCGTGTTGGGGTTTCAAAAGTTCTCCAGGAAGTGCTCGGAGAGAACAGACGGGAAGGGGTGAGGAGGCCGGGGAGGCGCAGGGAGCGGAGTCCTGGTCCGAGGGCGCAGAGCTGGTCCGAGGCAGCTCTGAGGACTAAGGCCCGGAGGTTAGACAGTCAGCCTGAGGTCACCTGGCCCCAGGACCAGGGAAGGGTACAGGGAGGCCTGAGCCCATCAACCCCCTGTGGCTCCCGTTCCTCTCGGGCCTGCTCCTCCTCGCAGCTTCCCTTGGCTGCGGAAGTGCCTATGGAACCCACACAGGGACCTGGAGGGTGTTCCAGTGGCCCCGATCCCCACTCCCATGTTCCCTGGATTATGGTGTTCTGAGACTCTTCATACCTTGTCCCCCATCCTTGAGTCTAGGGACTCTGAAGAATCCGTGAGCTATGGCCCCAAGTCCATGCCTGGGGTTATATGCAGCTATTCTCTCATGTAGCCGCCATTGTAAACACCTGTGGAAGTTAACCTAAGAGCTGGTAACAGGATGTGCAAATGCCCAAAAGTACAACTGAGCTCAGGAACGTTCTGGAGCCAAAGGTCTCCTTTCTTTCAGGTGCAAAGAAATAGGTGGATAGGAATCAGGAGAGGAATGACTGGGTTGGGTGTTTATGTTGGGTGTGTATGTTACTGCACAAAGGGCACGACCTGCTCCCTGTGAGACAAGATGGTGGCAGAGAGAGGGGATTTTATTACAGCTTGCTAGCAAGAGGGAAGATGGCTGACTGTTGTCTGAAAGAACCATCATAAGGGAACACAGAATCTTGAAGCAGTTATATAGGCCAGTGGGTTATAGGAGAGGGAGTAGGAATGTTGACCCAGGAGTCTCCACACCAGATCCTTCAGTTTTCATTGATGATGGCTATCAGCATAGACTCTGTGTTCTGGGGTCATCACATTCCTAAGGAACTCAAAAGAACAAACTTATTGTCTTATTGCAGCTGGGCGGTACATGCACAAGCAGGGGTCATAAAATCTGCAGAGCAGGTGGATCTCCTGGAGGTGCGTGTCCAGCCAAGTTAATCAGTCAGAGGTCATTCAAAGTTACAGTATGGTCTCTTCTACAGTATGGCTTCCCTTATGTCAATCTTGTGTTGAGCCAGTGTTATGTATTCTGGAGGTAACTAGAGGTTTGGATCACAGGAGGGAAGTGGTGTTACCCAGGTGTTAACTGGGTTCATCTGACTTCAGAGTGGCAATCAAGAGTGTGGGCTTGTGAGAGGAAGAAGGATGATCAATATGGAGGCTCCTGATACCCAGCAGTGGGCTCACTCTGCTCGCCGCAATCTGAGCCAATTAATCTCAGGGAGTTAGGGGTCAAGAAAGGAAGTTTTGTTTTGTTGGTTGGTGAGGAAGATTGGCCCTGAGCTAACGTCTGTTGGCAGTCCTCCTCTTTTTGCTTGAGGAAGGTTATTGCTGAGCTAAGATCTGTGCCAGTCTTCCTCCATTTTTTGTGGGATGCTGCCACAGCGTGGCTTGATGAGTGGTGTGTAGGTCTCCACCTGGGATATGAACCTGTGAACCCCAGGCTGCTGAAGCAGAGCACTCAAAGTTAACCACTACGCCACTGGCCCGGCCCCGAGAAAGGACATTTTAATTCGATTAGCCGGCATAATCAGGAAGATGGCAGACTAATGTCTCAAAAAAACATCTTCAAGGACTATAGAATCTTGAGGCAGTTATACAGGGAAAATGGGCAGTGAGGAGGGAGTTTCCTTCAGGCTGACCGACCTCAGTGTCTTTGATTGTTCCATTCTTCTGTCCGCTGTGATGGATACCTTGTAGGTTTGTTTCCTGCTTGTGATCAGCCTGTTCCTGGAGAGAAACTCACAGAATTTATTAAGCTGTCAGGGAGTACATGCGTAAATGGAGGCTATAAATCAGGAGAGCATGTGAGTGTTTTGGAGTACGTGCAGAGTAGCTAGTAGTACACAGGAGGGGCTGGGCCATTTAGCGTAACAAGATGGCCTCACTTATGCTCACTTGCAGTTTCCCCCCTGTGAGTAGTAACCCATAATCTTACAATCAAGGGGGAGACAGGGAGTCATAATTTCTCTAGCTACTTGCTGCTGAGTCAGGACGTCACAGGTGGACCAGAGCATGGAAAAGAGTTGCTTTCCTTTTGGATTCGTCGGAGGGGTCTCTTAAGGGGAGCTGTCATGTTGACTTGATCAGTTAGGAGCTTATGGCAGATAGGCATTTAATACCCAACTTAAGAAGGAGAAAGATTAATAACCCAATAAACAGAACTGTTAGAAGAAGAGTTAGATAGAAGAAGTAAAAGTTTTCTTTTAAAGACATATTTTAGCTCTCCAGGGGGTTCTGTCATGCACTTTCCCCTCCATACAGGTGGGATTCTTTACTGTGATTTTTGGGGTTGCCTTGGTCTGGTAGTAATGTATGCAGGATCTCACACCTGTAAGTTTTGTGGATGAGTGAGTGGTGAAAAGAATCTCAAAAGGGCCCATCCGTTTGGGTGACAACTGCTTTTTAGGTCCCTGGTCTCTCCGAGTTTTTAGCAAAGTGTGATCACCAGGTAGGAAGGCGTGTAGAGGGATGTCAGATGGATATGTAAGCCTATGAGAAGCAAACTCAATGACGGAAGTTAATATAGAACTTAATGACTTAACATAATTAGCAATCATGACATTCCTTAAAACGTCCAGAGATTCAGTCCCATGGGACGATGCTTGAAAGGGTCTCTTATATAGAATTTCGAAAGGACTCAATTTAAGTCCTCTTCGGGGAGCTGCTGTAACCCATAGCAGGGTAAGGGGCAGCGCCTTATCACAACTTAGTCGTGTTTCCTGACAGATTTTGGCAGTGGTCTTCTTTAAGGTGTGGTTTGTTTTCTCCATCTTTCCAGTTGATTGAGGTCCCCAAGCTGAGTGTAGTATCCATCAGATGTTTAAGCTTTGGAACACTTGTTGGGTTATTTGGAAGACAAAAGGTGATCTGTTATCATTCTGTAAGGTTTTAGGCAGACCAAACCTAGGGATGATTTCTTGTGGCAACATGCAAGTGACTTCTGGTGCTTTCTCAGTCCCAGTGGGAAAGGCTTCTACCCACTCACTGAAGGTGCTCACAAACACTAACAAAAACTGAAAATTCCCAGCTGCCCAGGGCATCTGGGTGAAGTCTGTTTGCCAGTCTTCAGTATGCCAGTTTTTTTAGGTTGGATGCCCACATGTGTGAGACCAGAAGCAGTCTTGGGGTTGTTCTTTGCACAGATCATGCAGTTTGTAGTCACCTGTTGTATAGTCTTTTGTAGGTGGGGCCCTATGATGTACTTCTGGACCCACTGAATTTTCCCTC
The DNA here is from genome assembly GCF_037783145.1 of Equus przewalskii. Lineage (NCBI taxonomy): Eukaryota > Metazoa > Chordata > Mammalia > Perissodactyla > Equidae > Equus > Equus przewalskii. The sequence goes on along the minus strand of NC_091839.1, from coordinate 26,649,317 downwards.
TGGTGGCCAGGGCAAGGCATGATAGCTACCTTAACAGGTTCATTAACTGCACCAAGCAGGAGCCTGCCCCGTGGCCTAGTGGTTAAGTTCATGTGCTCTGCTTTGGTGGCCCGGGGTTCATTGGTTCAGATCCTGGGCATGGACCTACACACCACTTATCAGGCCATGCTTTGGCGGCATCCCACGTAGAAGAACTAGAATGACCTACAACTAGGATATACAATTATGTACTGGGGCTTTGGAGAGAAAAAACAAAATGAGGAAGATTGGCAACAGATGTTAGCTCAGGGCCAATCTTCCTCATCAAAAAAAAGCATACATTAAAAAAAAAGAGGATGGGTAAAAAATAGCACCAAGCAGTTTTAAGATTTTAGGGCCATGTCTGATTTCCGTTTTTCCTGCTATTAACAGTCCCCTTTCTTTCCAGATTATTCCATGAGCATGAACTACGGCAAAGGCATAACGGGACTCTCTATATGTTTACTCTCTTGCCTTGAGCTAGATGTAAAGCCCCAGTGAGGGCAATGATTTCTGCCTTTGAGCAGATGTCCCTGGGAGTAGGGCTTTAGCCTCTAAAGTCTCTTGTAAAGTTATGACCACGTATCCTGCTCCTCCCTTACCTTGATCCATGAAGCTGCTGCCGTCTATGAAGAGTTCCAAGTCTGGTTCTTCCAACAGACAGTTCAACAAATCAGTTCAGCTAGAATACACTCTCAATAACTTGTAAGCAGTCATGTTCTAAGGCTTCTGATGTCTTTTAGGGAGCAAGGTGGCTGGGTTTAGGGAGGATGATACTTGCATCTGTGCATTTGGATTGTCCAAAAGGATGGCCTGGTATTTGCCCATCCTACCTGATGTAAGCCAATATCTCCTTTTTGTTCTAATAATGTGAGTACTTGATGTGACACATACACTGTGGTGGGTTGGCCCAGGGTATGTTTTTAGCTTTCTGCGGGATGTTGCAGGTAGTAGCCATTGTCCTGATGCAGGGGGGCCAGCCCTTGACAGTCTGATCCAGTTGCTTCGAAAAATAAGCCTCTGGCTAGGGGGTCATTCCCAGTTTTGAGTTAAAACCCCCAAGCTTATTTCCTGCCGTTCATGTACATATGGGCTGAAAGGTTTGTCCAAGTTAGGAAGCCCCAAGGCTGGGACTGAAATTAACTTTGTCCTGATGGTATTGAAGGCCACCTGACACTCTTTTGTCCATTCTAGTGCCTCCCAGCCTAGCCCTTTTAGAGCTTCATAAAGGGATTTCCTGTGAGTCCACAGTAAGGAATCCAGATCTGACAGAAACCAGCCATGGCCAAGAAGCCTCGGAGCTCTTGCCCAGTAGTGGCAGGGCTCAGGCATGTTAAAGCCTCTTTTTGGTTTGGCAGCAGTTCCCTCTGGCCTTTTGATAATGTAAACCATAAGTATGTAACTTTTTGTGCTTTCTTTTGTGAGGCCTTGTAACCACATTCAGCCAAATGATTCAAGGTCTTTATTGTGTTGGCCAGACACTGCTCCTAAGTGGGGCTCGTTGTCAGCAAGTCATCCACATACTGTAACAGTAATTCTGTTTTTTTTTTCCTCTTTATTTTTTAATTCTTTTGTGTGTGTGTGTGTGTGTGTGTGTGTGTGTGTGTGTGTGTGTGTGAGAGAGAGAGGAAGATGGGCCCTGAGGTAAGATCTGTTGCCAGTCTTCTTCTTTTTGCTTGAGGAAGATTGCCGCTGAGCTAACAGCTGAGCCAATCTTCCTCTGTTTTATGTGGGATGCTGCCACAGTGTGGCTTGACAAGGGGCACTAGGTCCATGCCTGGGATCCGAACCTGTGACCCCCAGGCCACTGAAGCAGAGCACGTGAACTTAACCACTACACCACTGGGCCAGCCCCCAGCAACCCTTCTTAATTGTAAGTGGCTCAGGTCTTTAGCTAGGGCATCCCCAAATACCGTAGGGGAGTTTTTGGAGCCCAAAGGAAGCACTGTCCAACAATATTATTGAGTGGCCTGAGTGACTGGGTCATGCCATTCAAAGCCAAAGAATTGTTGAGATTCTTCAGCGAGCAGTATGCAGAAGAATGCATCCTTTAAGTCCAAAACTGAAAACCAGCCATATTCGCTTGCTTTAGCAAGGTATAAGGGCTGGGGACCACAGGGTACAGGTCCTGAACTGCCTCATGTATGGCACAAAGGTCCTGAACAAACTCCTGTGTCTCTGAATTGGTTTTTTTGAGCAGGAGAATGGGGTCTTAGATGGCAACTGGCAAAGTCTGATTAATCCTGCTGCCAGGAATTTCTGTAGCACTGGCTGAATGCCCTTCTGAGCCTCCTGTTTTAGCAGATATTGTTTCAGGCTATATGTATTGGCTAGACAGTCTTTGCTTTCCCAGGCTTCCCATCTGCCTACATGTCTGGTCTTACCTCCTTGAGAATCTCCAGTGGCAGTGGGTCCGGTGGTGTTGTTTGAACACCTAGGAGGGCCATCTGGAACCGTAAGGATGCTTGTTCCGGTGACACTTGTATCTCTAGCTGGCCTGGAGCAAAAGTCACTTGAGCATTCAGTTTACATAGAAGCTTCCATCCCGCGAGAACAGGGCATTCAGGCATATAAAATTTTTCCAATTAAAGAGATCCGAGGTAGAGAAAGGAGAGTGCGTCTAAACAAAGCCAGCCAGTTGCCCTTGTCCACTTATGCCTATCGGATGTTGTCACGGTGGAAATTGCCCCACTCTGGGAAGAACCCCCTGACTGAATTGTGTCCTTTGCTGTGTTGAGGAGGAGAAAGTCCTTCTCTTAGACCTGGTAATGCCTCAGGCATTTGCCCTTGGGCGAGCCGTGGGCCTGGGAAAAGCGGGAGGAGGAGGAGCTGGAGGACTCCTCTGTCCATTGTCCCCCCTTCTCTGATCTAGATAGAGCAGCATAAAGGCTTGAACATAGGGGGTTTTATCTTCCTTTTCTTCATTCTTGCAGAACAGTTCTAGCTCTGAGATGGTATCGTAATTAAGCGCCGTGTTTGGGGGCTTTTCTCCTGAACGTAATGTATATTGGGGCCAGGCTGCATTATAGCAAAACAGCATCCTTTTTTTTGTCATGAACTCATAACTGAAATCAGCCTAATTGGCCAGCATGCACCCTAGCAGGGTTTTTGGGGGGTAGCGGGGAGGATGGAGTGGTGCCCATGGATAACATCTGGCACACAGCAAAATCCCAGTCCACCTGAGCACACAGTTCTCCCACCAGTGCTAAACAAGCCAAAGAGGCAAGAGGTCATGGTTTAAGGCAGAGTAAAGATCTAATTTCCCAACACCAGTGCAGGAGGTCCAGTGCCTGGCAGAAACTTTTTAGATCTTCTATTTTGCGGACAGTTCAAGTCCGGCTTAGTTTAAGCCCAAGCCTAACTTCCACACAATGACAGCAAAGAAGGTGCCGAACAAGACAGACAAAGCTGGAGGGCTGGAAAGATGGTCAGGCCTCACTCTCATGGCTTCCTCTCAAGGGTTAACACACAGACAGCAGTGCCCCCATTGAGGCATACAATTCCACCTTGACACTTGACAAAAGGTCGCAAATCACGTCGCCACTAATGGTGTAACAGCACTGGAAGTATGCTGTGGGATTCTGACACAGAGAAAAGCTGGCACACAGACTAGTGGAACAACACACACACTCAGAAGAACAGAAATACAGGCGTGTGCACCACAGAAAAACCAGAGACTAGTCTTCCCTATAATATACTAGGCAGTCTGTACTTTCCTTTGTCCCTAAACAACGGCACACAACTAGATGGACCTTGGCTTGACCAAGGCCCCTAGGCAAGGAAAAAGGAATATAGTACCTGGGAGTGCCCTCCAGACGACTCACCTGGCTGCAGACACAAGTTCATCAGCTCATGATCCAGTCTTTTGTTCCCGATCACTGAAGTCGACAAGCAGGGAAGCCACAGGGGAATTCCCCAGGTGGAAAAGAAGAAAAGAAGAAAAAACCTCCTGGCAGCTGCTGGGAAAATCCCAAAATGGCCTCCTCCAAGTCGACTAGCCACGGGCAGGGGCTATGGTCCCATTTTGGGTGCCAGAATTGATACCAAGCGATGGGCTTGGTCTGCTCGCCACCATCTGAGCCAGTCAATCACAACAAGTTAGGGATTGAGGAAAGGAAGCTTTAATTCACTTAGCCAGCACAATCGGGAGGATGGCAGAGTAACGTCTCAAAAAACCATCTTCAAAAATGACAGAAGCTTGAGGCAGTTATATAGGGAAAATGGGCAGTGAGGAGGGGGTCCAGGGATGTTGGGCTCCAGGCGTCACATTGTTCCATTCTGTCATCTGTGACGGACACCTTGTATGTGTGATTCCTGCCTGTGCTCAGCCTCTTCCTGCAGAGAAACTCATAGAACACAGTTTTGATTTGTCAAGCTATCAAGGAGTACATACGTAAGTGGAGGCTTTAAATCAGCAGAGCATGTGAATTTTTTAGAGTATGTGGACAGCAGCTAGAAGTCATAGACGGGAGGGGCTGGGACCATTTAGTGTTAGAAGGTGGTCTTGCTTATGCTCACTTGCACTACTACCATAGTCCAAGAGAAGATTCATGGACAGGGTTGTGGCTTAGGAAATGTGGTTGTCTTCTGGTTGCATGTTTTTGAAAGGGGCATCCAGATTTTCTAATGTGGTTGGTGAGGGAGTGAAACAGAGGAATCAGCGATGATCCCAGGGCTTTTGGTCTTAGAAGCTGTAGGGATGGAAGCTGTATCAGTTGAGATGAGCACCTTGGCAGTTGGTGTAATATTCACTGGGGATATCAGGAGCCTTGTTTTGATCATGTTGTGAGTCTGAGATGTTTCAGACATCACTGAATGGAAGCATCATGTGAGCAGCTAACATACAAGTCAGGAAATCTGGGGAGAGATTCTGGTTAGAGACATCAAAATGTGGTAGCTACAGTGTGGACCAAGATGAGATGATGATTGAGCTGTGGGTCACGTTTAGGAGAGGCAAATTTCAGGTTGTGGTGGCAAAGCTATTGGGGTGAGGTGTAGAGGGTGGGGGCTGGGGACTGGATCACTTTCCTGGGACCTGGGTGATGGTATTGGGCTTCATAAATGTGCGTAAGTGGCTGTGAAGGTTTCGTGTATCACACAGCATAGTCTGGCAGCTGACCAAGGCTTCCAAGGGAAGAGTGACTTGAGATGGATATGGAGACGAGGGGTAATGAGGCAAGATGACATTCAGGCGAGAGCTGGTGTTGATTCACCACTCTGTGGACTCACCAAGATTTTGTGAGGACTTTGGTGGGGTCTGGGGAGTTTCATTCAGCCTGGTAAATATGCTCAGGGGTAAATTTGGCCATCTGTGAGAATCACTTGCCCTGGGAAGGGGGATTAATGGAGCTGGGCTTTGAATGAAGGTCAAGGGGACAGAGAATTTGTATGTGCTAAGGTGACAGCAAGTGCATCAGAGAAGTAGCAGGGGCCTCTGGGATCTACACATGGTTCTGTTTGTCTAAGTCTGAGGCAAGGAACAGAGCCACTCAGTGAGGCCTTCATAGCATAATTTGAGGTGACACTGCTGTTGGGAACCATGAGACGTCTGGTCTTATTGGGTCCTGTTTGAATTTGCTAAGCGTACTGTGGATGCTGTCTACCAAGTTGTGGTATAAGTCCCAAACCCAGTCGCCATGCCCTGAGGTAGTCTCTGCGCTTTGCTTTTCCCCAGAGATAGCTCTGTCCTCCTCACTCAAGACCATGAGCACTGCTTCCTTCCCCTGTTCCCTAGGTAGGTGCTGTGGTTGGGAGGACTGAGTTACATGCCCTGCCCTCTCTCCTTGAGCAGGTCCCACACCTGCTTCCCTGCAGCCTCTCATGGAAGGATCAAGGGTCAGGAGGCTTGCATTCAGCCTAATGTATCCCACCTCACTTGCCCTCTTCCTGGCTGGGTGGCTTTGGTCAGATCCATAGCAGCTCTGTGCCCCAGGTCTACTTCCTTCTTCTAGCTGATGTTTCCTCACAACTGCCTGTGCTATGAAGTGATTCTCTGATGTGAACCATGAGCTGTTCTTTCAAGATTCCCCTCCAGAGTTCTCTCTATAATGTTTAGTTTCTTTCCTCTGGATTATGATGTGCCAAGTTATTTTGGGTCAGCACCAGCTGCCCAGATGTTGTGTCTCTGCCTTGGTATTTGCATTGTCAGGTCCCACATTCTTGCTCATCTAGGGAGTGGGTAGAGAGTCCTCAGTTGTGCACAGGATGGATATGAATCCAGAGTCAATAAAATGGACCCAAAGGGAGCCTGACCCTGAACAGGAACATGTTTGGGGAGGGCATGGCGTCAGTCCTGTGCTCAAATGATACCAGAAACCTGTTCTGTTTGGCTGGTATTTTGGTGCGAATGCCAGTGGCCACATTCTATTTCTGCTTTTTCTTCCTCATTCTTGACATTGCCACTAGTCGGTTCTTCACTGTGTCACTTCTGATCTTAATCTGTCCTGTGGCTCATCCTCGCATCTCTGGAGTCCCTGTCTCACCCATTTTTCTCACTGCTCATCTGCAGCGGTCTCCAGCATTGGCCTGTATTTTGTATTATGAGGTGTGTGCCTATTCTTAAAACCTTGCTGACCAACAGCTGTTCTGCTGCCGTTTTATGTTCTTGGGTTTGGAGATGCCTATCTACGTTTCTGTCACGATTCACCTGCAGACAAGGTCCTGCTGAAAGTTGTTTGTAGAGGAAGGACTTGTACACCCTATCTGTCCTTGTGACACACTACATGGTTGTGTCTTTCACCTCATGGCCCCCCCCACTCCATCCTCTGGTCTTTATAGCCCAGTACTGTTGAAGAGCCTCCTCCTCAACCTGAACCCAACTCCTTGTTCCTGTCACTAATCACACAGGCTCCTTCCTGGCTTTGTCAGACACACACTTGTTTGTGGGCTGCCCCCCCTCATGCCAAAGTCAGTATGCTCTTTACCAACATTTCACTCTTTCAGGTTGTCATGAAGCAGAGAATGAGGAGGCTCCTTTTGAGCAGAGCATTTCTGTACAAAGTGTCACAAGTCAGGACTCCCAGTGCAGACCTGTCTCCCAAGAAGGCACACCCCTGTGAAATGTGTGCCCTGCTATTGAGAGACATTTTGCACTCGGATAAGCACCAGCGAACACATGAGAAGCAGAAACTGCACAGGTGTGGGGCTTGTGGCAAACAATGGTGTGTCAGCACAAACCTTCCTCAGCACCAGAGGCAGTGTGTTGGGGAGAAGCCCTTCAGAAACGATGTGGACAGACCCTCATTTGTGAAGAACTGCAAATGCCATGTGTCAGGGAAGCCATTTATCTTTAGGGTGATTGGAAAGAACTTGGCTAGCTCTGAATTTCTCCAGCAACGGGCCGCTCCCACCAGAGAGATGTCAAACAGTGGAACTGAGAGTAAGGCAGCCTTTCAGAGGGGAAAAACTCGTTGTAACTGGGAGAATGCGTGAACGCCTTCAGCTGCAACCACACGCTTGCTCAGCACCAGCGAGTCCTCACTAGAGAAAGATGTTTTATGTGCAGCGAACATGGGAAATTTTTTAGCAGAAGCTGCAGGCTCAGCATCAGAAAGTTCACACTGGAGAAAGAACTTTTGAATCTTGGGATATTTAACAACAGTTCCCACCTCATTGAACATCAGAGAGGTAACAGCAGAGATAGGCATCTTGAGTGTATGGAGTGTGGGAAATCATTTACCCAAAGCTCCAACCTCATTACACATAGGAGAGCTCACATAGGAGAGAAAGGCCATATGAACGCAACAAATATGGGAAGTCAATTAGGCATATCTCCAAGCTTAAACATCCAAGAATTCATGCTGGAGAAACATCTTATGAGTGCAGTGAATGCGAGAAATCTTTTGCTGCTAACTGCCTTCATTAGTCACAAGAGAGTTCACATTGGAGAATGGCCTTGTGAATGCCCTAAAAGTGGAAAAGCATTTCCCCAAAGTTCTTCACTGCCCCATCAGAATTCACACTGGAGAACAGCCTTATGAGTGTGGGGAGTGTGGGAAATCCTTTAGGCAAAAGCCCCGTCTCGTTAAGCATTGGAGAGTTCACACTAGGCAGAGGCATGAGAATACAGCGAATGTGGAAAATCATTTAGCCAAACATCTGTGCTCCTTCAACGTTGGAGAATTCCCAGTGATTCAAGGCTCTGTGAGTGGAGTGAATGTGGGAAATGCTTTGCTAAAATCTCCAGGCTTGTTAAACACAGAAGCCTTCACACTGAAGGAAGTCTTTATCATGTACAACTCCAGCCTCCTAACACATGAGAATGTTCACACTGGATAATGGGCTTATGAGTCTCAAATCAGGAAACCCTTTAGCAAAAACTCTAGCCTTATTACACACTGGAGAGTTCACGCTGGAGAAAGGCCTTATGAGTACAGTGACTGTGAGAAAGTCTTCACATTTTTCTTATTGGATACCACAGAGTCCACTTGAGAAAAACAATAGGTGTGCAGGGAATGTGTCATTTCTTCTTCGGTATAACAACACTGGGGAGATCCCTCTTGAGGGTGCCATCTGCCAGTATTGAACTTCACACCCCTGATAAACCATGTAAATTCCAGGTGTGTGGGAACCACATTGCACTTTCTGATTTGCCCAGGACCCTTACCAGATTTATGTCACTGCCAGTTCCATAGCAAAAGCCACTTCACCTCTATCATTTTCTCACAGTGTGCATCACTTTGACCCACCCTCATGTGTCCAGGGAAGCAAACGTTGATGGTCTCTCCTTTATAGGAGGGATTAGCCTGATTTGGCGCCCAGAGGACTCTGCCGGTGACTTGAAAACGTGGACTGCCTTTTTCAAGGATATCGTTGGTCTCACATGATAGAATTTTTCTGTCCTTCAAGTCTCCAGCCCAGGAGCAGCCTGCCTCCCATTGCTCTGCTTCGTGTGAAAATGAAGGCCTTATTGTTAAAGTTACCTTTAATCTGGGGGTTCTATTCACTGTGTGGGGTGGTTTGAAAACAGCTAGGTTCTGCTAACAGGAAGGGGTGAACAGCTTTGGTTGGGATCCCAATCTTTGTGCGTCTCAGAGGGGACAGTATGATGGCAGAATGTACCTCACTTTGCAGTTCAGCCCGAGTTTGCCTTGCTGCGCAAGACCTCCAAGGAAAGAGTGCAGGGATTTGTGGACCTAATTGTAGCCTGGATGCCATGGTATTTTGTGGTTCAGAGGTCAGTCTGTGGAGGGGCAACTGAGATAACCTTTGGTGCTTGTGAGAGCAACGTGAAATTGTTCTGTTCACAGCAGATGTTGCATTGTACTCAGCGCTGCTGAGGGCAGTCTGTTCCCAGGTCCTGCAGCGGAGCCATGTGCTCTGATGTCATGAATTCCCCAGAGGGGCATCACGGGTTATGGGATTGTGTGGGCAGGGGAATCATACTTGTTACAGAAACACTGAGTTTATGGGGAGGGGAAGAGACTGCCCCAAACTGGTTGGGATGTGCCACTTTTAAAGGGGTATCCAGAAGGTTCCAGTCACTATGGCTGTGAAGGATGAGCAGGCTCAAAAATTCTCATGGCTTCTAGAAGTGAATATCTTGTGTAGCTGAGGTCATGGTGAGAGGAAAGCATGTAAATGCTTTGTGGATTCCCACAGTCTCTCTGGGCTGTTCACCTCAAGGCTGTTGCTGTGGAGGAAATTGAGACCGGAGAGGCCAGCTCTGTGGCCTTTGTGCCTCAGACTGCACTGCTGTTGAATCCGATGGAACCGGCCTCATAGCTCTCCAGTATTTGCTCCACTGAGGCAGGGTGTCCCTCCCAGGGCATGAGGAAAGAGATGGTGGAGTCAGTACAGATAGGTTTGCCAGACCGACATTCCAAAATTGTAGGAAATCCAGATTCTTATTTTAACCATGTTTTTAGAGCTCTAATAAGGTGTAAATGACATGCAGTAAATTGCTGCTTATATTTAAACTGTACAATGTGGTTAGTTTTGACACTCATGTCAGCCCATAAAACCACTATCACGGTGGCTTTATCCATCATCCTCTTATTTATCCTGGGCCCTTTCACATCTCCTCTCCCTGCCCACCAGTTAACCATTGATGTACTCTCCTTTACAAAAAATTAGTTTGCATTTTCTAGAATCTTATGAGATTCTTCTCATAAAGTGTTTCCTCTTATTTTTCCCCCAGTAGCCTCACGTAGCTTCTTTATTTTGCGATTCATCAACAGTGCTCATGTGAGTAGCTTTTTTTTTCCAAAGATTGGCACCTGAGCTAACAACTGTTGCCAATCTTCTTTTTTTTTCCCCCCTCTTCTCCCCAAAGCCCCCAGTACATAGTTGTATATTCTAGTTGTGAGTGCCTCTGGTTGTGCTATATGGGACGCTGCCGCAGCATGGCTTGATGAGTGATGGTATGTCTGCGCCCAGGATCCGAACCGGCGAAACCCTGGGCCACCAAAGCAGAGTGCAGGTACTTAACCACTCAGCCACAGGGGCAGCCCCGAGTAGTTCTTTTTATCGCCGGGAAGTATGAATTTCCATGGATATACATGCATTTGTTTATTCTTTTGTCTGTGTGTGTATATTTGAGTTGTTTCCAGTTTTTGAGTGTTGCAAATAAAACCACTAAGATATTTGAAAACACTTCCTCATATCCATATGTTTTATTGTTAATTTCTTGGGAGTGCGAGGCCTGAGTCACAGGATAGGTAAGTACATACCTTTTTAAGAATTGCCAAACTGTGACCTAAAATGGTTGTTCCCTTTTGTCTTCTTGCCAGCAGTGAATGACACTTGCAGTTCTTCCATCTCCTTGCAAGTAGTGGGTATAGTTGGTTTAAGAAATTTTGACGCTTTTAATAAAGTTGTAACCATATCACACTGTGGTTTTAGTTGCTTTTACCTGATGTTTCATGAGGCTGAACATTTTTTCATTTATTTATTTGCACCTTATATGTCTTTTTTGGTAAAACGTCTGTTCATGTATATATTGTTTGCTTTTTTAAATGAATTTTGGCGGGGCCGGGCCCGTGGTTGAGTGGTTGAGTTCACGTGCTCCACTTCATTGGCCCAGGGTTTCCCCGGTTTGGATCTTGGGCGCGACGTGGCACCGTTTGTCAGGCCACACTGAGGTGGTGTCCCATATAGCACAACCAGAAGGAGCTACAACCAGAATATACAACTATGTACTGGGGGGCTTTGGGGAAAAGAAGGGGGAAAAAAATGAATTTTGGCTATTTCCTGTTTTTCTGACAAATAAGTATGTGAAGCAACAAAGACTTGTGTCTTTCATTCCTCCTTCATTGATGATGTCTATACTGTAAGAAGTAACTGTTTTTCACTTCGGAGTATTTCCTGAGTGTTTTTGTGCTGTACACAGTGTAGTGATTACGCACAGTATACATTGTAAAGGCTAATCTGCGTGATGAATGGATTCTCCATCACCTTCTTAAGTCTAGATATTCAACAAAACAATAAATCAAGGCATGATTTGTAGTGTTTTCCAATCTCCCTGGGGTAAACACTCCCGCCGTGGCCAGTGTAAAACTGCCCACGAGGGGCCAGCCCCGTGGCCCAGTGGTTAAGTTCATGCACTCCACTTCGGCGGCCCAGGGTTTTGCCGGTTCGTTTCCTGGGTGCGGACATGGCATTGCTCATCAAGCCACTCTGAGGCGGCATCCCACATGCCACAACTATGAAGGACCCACAACTAAAAATACACAGCTCTGTACTGGGGGAGAGAAGGAAAAATAAAATCTTTGAAAAAAATAGAAAATAAAAAAAAGCTGCCTACAAGATGTCATTGCACATGGAGTTGGAAAGAGTTGCCAGTGGTACACCACGATCTTCCATTCCTTGCCTACTGGTACATCAGCTGCCAGTGACATCTAGAACATAGAAAGTGGTAAGACGTATTGAAATGGTTAGAAAGTGAGACGGTTTTATATGTGTATTTTAAAACAGTTTAGTGGAGGTATAATTGACTCTAAATGAACTGCACATCCAGAAGTGTAAATTGAGATGTAATCCAGCTAATATACAGCCTTGTGTCCCACTGCATGTGATGAACAACTCCTTTGTTCCCAGACATCTGTGTGCCCTTACTTGATAGTACTTCCTTTGTGGTCAGGAGGACAGGCCTCCTGTTAACACCTTATGCAAACTGGGAATAGTATTCGAAGGTTGCCTGTACACAGGGATCCTAATTCTATAAATCACCAAGGTTGGAGAAATTTCTGACTTAGATGTGTGCTCCATGGTGAGACACACTACCAGGGAGAACTGACTCACTGTTTATGCAAACAGTTTGAGAAGTCTTCCCATCAGAGGAACTCATACAGATAGAAAAGATTCTAAGAAACTAATCACTAACTTTTTAGTTTATTATTGAGTTTTTTAAAGCAGAAGTTATTAATGATACCAGCTCTGTCCTAGTTGTGGTACAGATCAGTCTCAACTTACTGGCAGAAGTTGTGATGGGCAATCTCATTTTTCTAGATTTCTTGTTGGCTAGTCCTAGGGGCATCTGTACCATTCCTAAAACTTCTTGTACCAGAATCAATGAAACAGGCAAGGGAGAAGAGGCTCTCTATCGCCTTGAGGAGCTCTAACGTTGATGCTCATGGTCTATGGGATCTGTTCTCCTGGCCTGGGTTGGGCAGTTGGAGTTTTTGGTTTTGAAATACTTTATAGGGACTGTTAATAGTTTTTGTGTTTGGCAGAGCAGTCATGATGCTGGTCAGTTGCCTTGTAGCCCCAGCCTGAAATGCTTAAACTGGCTCTCTCATCCGATGAGAGCCATGATGATACAACAATGAAAAGGTCAAGATGACCTTGCATTACATTTGCAGATGACTGGACAATCTCTGACCAGTCAAGAGCCGAATCTCTAGTGTTCTCTGATTGATCAGCCTCTGACAAGAGAGAGAATGACCAACAGGGGTGACAGACAGAATAAAGAAATAGACAATGACCAGACTATATGTAAAGATAGAAGTTGGATCTACAGTCTGCGGCAGCTGGCCCAGGAAACCAACTTATTCTCTGCAGTTAGCAGCTCAAGAAGGCAGCCATCTATAGGTCAGATGTATAGGCACTCAGAGCGCTTGCTCTAGCAGCAGTCCACGGTGCCAAATAAGATCCCCTGTCACAACTGGCTCCAAATGGCCAAATGGACTTGTTCCATAATGCTCAGCTTTCCTAATTTTCATCCTTTCTTGCAACTTAGTACCAACCAGAGAGATCCAGGTATGTCCCTCTAAGCAGTCATGTAGGACGCTCTGCTTCCAGTTAGCTCACGTCTGGCGTCCCACTCAGAGCCAGTCCCACTCAGAGCCATGTGAAGCCTTCACTGTTTTCACTGTAAAGCTTTCCCACTCCTCGGCATGCCTGTGAGGCTCTGCCAAAATGCAATCCGTGGTGGCTGACTCCCTGGCCATAACAAGCTCTGAATAATATAGGCTTTGAGCATCCTCATTTGGTTGGGCTTCATTTCCACAGGTCTTAGGATACCTTTCACAAAATAATTGGAGGCAAAGTACTGTGTGGTAAATTGATTTGAAATAATTTTGACTGTGTGATTGTCCAAGTATTTATTTGGTGTAGCATTTAGTTGTTGCCCGTCACTTTCCATCTTAGGTTATTGACATTCTAGCACCTGATGGGTTTACCTGTGAAGATACCATACCTCCACTAACACATCTTTCAGGGAGGCATTATTAGAGTCTCAGTTGCATTTGGAAGCCTTGTGAGAGCATGGACAGAAAGAGGAGCATTGGTTGACCAGAACTTTATTTCTTTTCCCTGTAAGTAAATAGTACTGGAGGGTGCACTTAGGGACATCTGGCTTAGGTGAAGTTCTGAGAAACTTAAACCTTCCTCGTTGGTGAACCTGCATAAATCTTGCTCCTTTTTGTCCTACTTAAATCCCGTCTTTCTTTTCCTTCCCCCTTCAGTATTCTCGTGAGCTGGCTGAAATACCTCAGGGCCCCTTGAGTTTGCACCTTCCACATGGAGGAGACCCTTTGCTGGAAAATGGACGTTCAGCTTGGTTGTGTTCAAGTCTCTGGCATTGTCAAAGACTTCCCAAATCCCAGGTGGGAAAAGAAAAGTTTGTGAAAGCATTCATTCCTCTTTTGTGCACACACAGTCCAGGGATCAGTCACTCCATCTTTTGATTGAGCCAAGAGATGCAAAAACATGGGTGGAAAAATCTGGTAGACCTATCCTGAAAAGGATTTGAAGATTAATGAAACTTTACAGACTTTAAGGGTTAAAAACAAGACAACAACAAAAATCTTTGGAAAAGACACTTGAAAATGTAAGAGATTAATTGTCCTAACCTAGCTGAAAGGAAAGATTAAATATTAGATTTGTAATGATTTAGAAGTGGTAGGCTCTTTACATTGCTAAATACAATCTTGCTCAAAACTGGTTTTCAAGGAAAAGTTGAAAAAGTGTAATTTTTAATAGTGTCCTTGATTTCTAGGTTACTAGATAAGAAACAGGAGACCCTTAGGGCTGGCCCCTTGGCTGAGTGGTTAGGTTCAAATGTTTTGCTTTGGCCGCCCAGGGTTTTGCTGGTTCACATCCTGGGCATGGACCTAGCACTACTCATCAGGCCATGTTGAGGTGATGTCTCAAGTAGCAGAGTCAGAAGGGCCTATAGCTAGAACATACAACTCTGTATTGGGGGGCTTTGGGGAGAAGAAGAAGGGGAGGAAAAAAAAAGAAGGTTGGCAACAGATACTAGCTCACGTGTCAATCTTTGAAAAAAAAAAAAAAACACACGAAACAGGAGACCCTCAGAGCCTTTGCATACTTTCAAGTGTCTTTAAACATTTGACTTATGTATATGATGTTTATAAGTTAAATTTTTAAATTTTAAAATGGAAATACGTCTTCTTGCTGATTTTACCACTGTGGAAAATAATGTTGCTGCAGTATTGTAGTTTATATAAGACTAACATTTAATTTCTAAAGAAATCAAATTTATAAATTTATTACATTGGGTTTATGGGTTAGTTAATATTTCTCCAAATGACTGTATCCGCTCAGTTCAGCGTCTTGACACAATGTATCCTCCATTGTGTCTCCGCCCTTTATCTCAGCTTCCTGACCGCTCACCCCCTTCGCGGTACCAGCCCTTCTCACGCACTTCTCTCTCTTTGGAATGCTCTTCCCAGCACTTGACACTTAGTAAATCACTGAAGAATATTCGTTCCAGACGTAAAAAAATATATTCTCAAGGAATTTCCCCAGAGCTTTCAGACTAGGTCAAGTCCACTGGTATGACAGTCTGATATTAGGCAGGGCCTGGCTTCTCATGTTACCTTGTCCAGCTCTGTGAACGGGGAGTAAGGATGATGCTGACCTCCCAGAGCGGTCAGGAGATAAAATAGACCAGTGTGTCAAGTGTTTTGCACCTAGTTTGCACTGTTAAAAAACTGTTGCCCAAGGTGGCGTCATTTGCCTCCAGGACAGGAAACTAAGTTTCAGCCCCTCCCAGGAGTTTGATTTTAAACTGATCACTGCAGAGGTTGAGGTGATCTGCCTGATTAGACCCCAGCACCCTTCCCCCAAAGAAAGATGACCTTGCCTGAAACAATCGTTTTTTCTTTCTTAGGAAGATTAGCCAACAATCCTCCTCTTTTTGCTGAGGCAGATTGACCCTTAGCTAACATCGGTGCCCATCTTCCTCTACTTTATATGTGGGACGCCTGCCACAGCATGCCTTGGTAAGTGGTCTGTAGTTTCACGCCTGGGATCCTGGCTAGCGAAACCCTGGGCTGCCGAAGTGGAGCGCTTGAACTTAACCACTCGGCCACTGGGCTGGCCCCTCAGAGTGCTTTTCTACTTACTGCTTGGGATGCTGCCCGATTCGTGAATCATTCAGTAAGACCAATTAGATCTCTAAATTTACTCGATGGAGTTTTTGTTCATTAACAGCACTCAAAATGAATGGCATCTCCAGCTGTTTTTGTTAGTCAGCTGTGGTGCTGACACTTTACCAGATATGTAACTTGAGGTGAATGGTTTCAATATCCCTGACCTCCAGTTTTCTCATCATTAAAGAAAGAAAAACACAAATTTGGAAATAGAGGAATGCTCACCTGCAGTGTGGTGAGGATTGAACGAGCTAATAATTGACGTTCTTGATACTGGTTTAGAAATCTGTCTCTTCTGTACAAAATGGCTCGTTTACGTGAGGAGAGCACCAGGGAAGTGGTTCCTTGTGCCCAAGAAGTGCCTGTTAGTTCAAGGAAAGATGAGGGGCGAGGGCCAGCCCCAGCCCCATGGCTGAGTGGTTAAGTTCGCGTGCTCTGCTTCAGTGGCCCAGGGTTTCGCCGGTTCGGATCCTGGGCACGGACATGGCACTGCTCATCAGGCCGTGCTGAGGCGGCATCCCACATGCCACAACTGGAAGGACACACAACTAAAAATATACAACTCTGACCAGAGTCTTTGGGGAGAAAAAGGAAAAAATAAAATATTTAGGAAAAAAATAAAAAAGGAAAGACGAGAGCCCCAGAGAGCAATTCTGGGGCGCTCTTTCATTCTGGTGTGTCACACAGTTGGGAGGGAAGCCTGGTTTCTCATTCCTGCTTTTATCTGCTGGAGATCTGCTTCCTCAGGACACTGCCTTTCTCCAAGGAAGAGCCTGGAAGCAGGACTGTGTTGGCTGTTGGCGATACAAAGTCATTTCCCAGCTGAGTGAGCATTTTCCAAATCTTCCTGAAACACTGTCTTAGCAGGACCTGAGTGTCGATCTTTTTTTTTTTTTAAATGTTACTTTTCTTCAACTCTATTTATTTATTTATTTATTTATTTAGATTTTTTTTAAAATTTTTTCCTTTTTCTCCCCAAAGCCCCCCATTACATAGTTGTATATTCTTTGTTGTGGGTCCTTCTAGTTGTGGCATGTGGGACGCTGCCTCAGCATGGTTTGACGAGCAGTGCCATGTCCGCACCCAAGATCCGAACCAACGAAAGACTAGGCCGCCTGCAGCGGAGCGTGCGAACTTAACCACTCGGCCACGGTGCCAGCCCCTGAGTGTTGATCTTGTTTGTGTCAATTCCCACCTAACTAACAGTCCTTTAGGGTCTCGATCTGCAGTTCCTTTCAGTTCAGCAAAGGATTGAGACCGCTGGACTTCAGAGTGGTACCTTCCTCTCCCAGTGCTACCACAGATAGAAGTGATGCGGGGTCGGTGAGCCGAGGAGTCGAAAGAAAGATTTCTTGGACTCTCAAGATCTGGCAGTAGTGCTCTTTTATTTAGAGAATAGTGTGGAATAGCATGGGGACAGGACCCATGGGCAGTCAGAGCTGCTGCTGCTGCAAAAATGAGCTGAGGGTAGGACTAATTTTAAGGCATAGGTATGTGAGTTATCTCTTTTCAAGACAAAGGAAAGAAGATGAAAAAAAGTTAAAATGGTATCAGTGCAGGTGGGGTCTGGCTATTGGGTGATCCCATAACTTTTAGATAAGAATCAAATCGGATTAAGTAAAGGCCAGAAGCCACCACCCTAAATACTATCTTCAGCTAAAAACAAAAGAGGATGTTGTGGGGGGGGGGGGGTCAGTTACATGAGGTTGCCAGACTGTAAACAACTTAAGTCCTTGCCTTCCCCATTGAGAGTTTCCAGAGATAAGGCCATCCTGCCTTCCTCCTGGTGGAGAGAGGGTGGCATCTTTACAGATGGAGGTTTCCCTTACAAATGTAAATGTTTCCCAACAAAGGGCAAGCAAGCACTGAGGGCAAGCTCCTCGGAGTTGCTTTTATTAAAAGTAACCAGCCTAAAATAATCCTCATCAGAAGCATTTTCTTAGATTTCCGCCAGGAGCTTCCGTAGAGCATTGAATCCCCACTCTCCTCCCCCCAGAAAACATAAACATTGAAAACAACTCAAATTGTTCACATGCAGGTTTGGAAGTTAGACTGTTTGCCTTATACTTGTCAAAGCTGCCTTGTGTGGTCCCCACAGATGGTGTTATCTGTCCTTCCAGTTGCCAGGTCAGAAGGTCTCTCTAGTCATCCTTGATTTCTCTCATTGTTTTATAAATGCATCCTGTCACTCCAGTTGACTCTACCTTCAAGATCTGTGCTGAAGTGGACCACTGATTAACCTGTCTCTGTCCACCCATGCCCCCTAGTCAGTGGGCTCCCAGCCGGTTTCCATATCTGCCCTTACCCTTATTCAGCCTTTGATCAGTAAAGCTGTCAGAAGGGTCATGTTCATATATAAGATGGTGCCAGGCCTTTGCTGAAAACTCTCTAGCGGGTCTCACTCAGAGTGGAAGCCACAGTTCTGCGATGACCTGCAAGGCTGTGTACAACCAGCTTGCCATCACTGCTCTGCTCACGGCGTTAGCCTTTCTAACAACACTGAGTGACATGAGCACTCTTGTTCCCTGTCTGCGCCAGACATACTGGCCACTGACTCTGGGCTGTGAAAATTGCTGGACTGTCTGCTTGGACTGCTCTTCCCCTTTGGGATTCTGTGATTTTTAATGAGAAATAAATATTTGGTCTCCTATCCGGTTCTGGCACAGAGCTCCCAGAATTCTTGGAATTTCCTGTGATAAGAGTGATAAAGGCCTCTTTTGTTATGCTAATGAGGTGACTTTGGGCCCCAACAAGGGTGGGGCTGGTTGCTAGGAGAACCAACACTGTGATTAGAGGGTTGGAATGGTTAGTCCCACCCACCCCTACCCAGACCTAGGGGGGCGGGAGCAGGGCTGGAGGTAGAGTCCTTCGCCAATGGCCAGTGATTTATCATTCCTTCCTATGCAGCGAAGCCTGCATAAAACCCAAAGGACCGCGTTCAGGGAGCTTCCCGGTTGGTGAATACATGGAGCTTTGGTGAGAGTGGGGAGCCCCTGGAGGATGTGTAAGCTCTGCACCTTTTCCCCTTGCCTCACCCTGTGCGCAGCTTCCATCTGGCTGTTTCCAAGTTCTGTCCTTTTATAATAAACTGGTCTGGTAAGTGAAATGTTTCTCTGAGTTCTCAGCAGCGCTAGCAAATTAATTGAACCCAAAGAGGGGGTCTTTTGGAACCTGTGCTTTATAGCCATTTGATCAGAAGCTCAGGTAATAAACTTGGGCTTGCGACTGCTGTGTGAAGTTGGGGGGAGCAGTTTTGAGGGACCAACTCTGAACCTGTGGGATCTGATGTCATCTCCAGGTAGATAGTGTCAGAATGGAGTTGAGTTGTAGGACACCCAGCTGGTGACAGAGATTTGCTTGTTGGTGTGGGAACCCTCGCCGTGTTGGAATTGTTGGGTGCAGAATGTAATTAGTGTCAGTGAAGTGGGATTGGCTAGAACAACCCTGGCTCGTGGAAACTTGGGTGGGAAGAGAAAGGATGAAAGTGCAGGAGATACGGAACTTTCAGTTCCTGGGGGGCCAGGGATCACCCATGGTTTGGAGTAGTGGCTGGTCTGCAATCAGTTACTAAAAATAAATGTTACCAGTGGAATTCAGAGACGATCCAGCTCCTGGGAGCTGGTTCACTGGATGCACAAGGAAGTGCAGACTCATAAGAAAAAGGCAAAATGTTCAATCCCTTGGGTACTGTTTCTGTAACAGTTACACTAAAAGAAGAGAGCACTGGGTCGCACCTTGATGCTGGAGCAAACTCACATTTCAGTGACTCTCAGCTTTGGCCACTGGCCTCAAACCTGCTCCCCAAAGGAAAAACTGCCTGGACAAGAGAAAGTATCTCTAAGACCTCTGGTCACTAAGAAGGTAGTAAACATGGAGGCAAAACCAAGAAACTGTTGAAACCAGGGGTGTAGTGTGGAGGAGTTGTTTCATTTTGTGGCTTGGTACCATCGCTTCCTGAGGAAGCCTTACTGAGATGCCTTGAGAGTGATTCATTTGGCGGCCATGTCTCTGGTTTTGAAGTTGCCGAGTGGAAGATCTTACGTGGGTTGATGGAGGATCCACAGCTCACTGTGGAGCAATCACAGATGGCTATATGTGATCCGGACACACAGGTCGTTATTCTCGAGGGAACAGGCAGCCTGGTGGACTGGATAAAGGCCACCATAAAAGGTCTGTTTACCCTGAAAAGGAAGACTGTCTGTCTCTGCCTGTGAATGCCTGGATGCTGAGTGGAGCTTCCAGATGAAGCAGCTGATAGGCTTCGTCCGCAAGCCATGGGGGACTGGCTTCAGGATGACTGGGATATCCACTTGCCGAATGTGCCTGTTGCCCAGGTCGTGGTAAATGCTGTGGTTAAGGGGGCCCCTTTCACATGGGCACCCCATATAACCTTGTTTTTGCAAAACCAAAAATCAATTTGGGAAACCAAATGAAATGTTGTGTCAGCTCCCCCTCAAGGGTCATACAAATGCTAATAAAAACATTAGGTTAGTTAACAAGAGGATGGGGAAAAGCCAAAGGGACTCTTCCAATGAAGGTGGAAATTGTTAAAAGGGTATTAAGAAATGAAGTGAACAGAGGAAATGTTGATAGGATCAAAACAAAGAAGCAATAGAAATGGAAAGTCACAGCACTTGTGCCAGCAGGCGGAAATCTTTAGATGGTTTTTAGGTGGATACAGCAGACATTGATAGGGTTGAAACAAGGGTTTTAATACAGTTCCACCAAAGGTTGGGTGGGCCCAGGGGACCCCTGCTGGCCCCAACATTAAATAGCCCCAAGTAAGTCCGCTCTATCTCAGTTTGGAGAAACTGAAGAAGAGATTACTGTGAGAAACCTGACCAGCAATCCCTTGGGGCAGTGGTTAGACAGATTTTAACTTTTGTTAAGTTAAAGATTGATAAAAGGCCAGGGTCCCTCAGCTCCACTCCTCGCTTGGGACCCAAACTGGGTGAATGGTCGGGGGCAGGGGAGGTGGAGAAGAGTTTTCCAGGATATAAAGAAGTTGCCTCACCTTTACCTGAGTGTTTGCTGGGAATGGATATTGTCTGCCTGGGAAAGACTTCCCCTACCTAGTGCTGTGAAACAAAACCCTGTGGATGACCTCCTAATTGAGGCTACAGTTAGGAATGTACGGGTTGATGGAATTAAGGTTAAAGTTTGTGGGAGAATTGGTATGTGTGAACAGGCTTCGTGTGAAATGTTTGCATCTGATTGTATTAAGAGGACGGAAATTGTATCTGACTGGGGGATGCATCCCCTTCCTAGTATTGTAAACAGAAGGCAGGCAAATCCGCCCTTCAGGAATGTTAGTTGGACGTGCTAGATGGGACCCAGTAAGATTGCCGGAGCCCACACAGTGTGGAATAGAAGTGGGAGTGTTGGTAGAAAGAAATTCTCTGTGACACAGATCTGTGGAGCATATAGTGGGACTTAAGGCAAAAATCCTGTGAGTACCTCTGTGGTATTTTTATTTGCAGTAAGTATGTTTGCTCTTTGTCCCATTTCTGGCACAGAACTCCTAAAACCCTTGGCATTTCTCTTGGTGAGAGCCTTAAAGGTGTCTTTTGTTGTGTTCATGAGGTGACTTTTGGAAAGCACCTAAGGATAGGGGCTGGTTGGCAGTGGAGCCAACTGTGATGAGAGGGTTTGAACTTTCAGTCCCACCATCCCCTCAATTCCAGGAGGGGAGAGGGCTTGAAGAGTGAGTTTAGTCACCAATGGTAAATGATATGACCAGTTGTGCTGTGCAATGAAGCTGCCTGAAAAACCCAAAAGGACACGTGTTGGCGAACATGCATATTCAGGGCGAGTGGTGCACTCGCAGGGCATGGAAGCTGGTTGCCCCTCACGCAGACTCTGCCTGATGCCTCTCTTCATCTGTATCCTTAACCACCTACTTTAATCAAGTGGTAAACATAAGTGTTTGCCTAAGTTCTGTGAGCCACTGTAGCGAATAATTAGATTTAAGGGGGAGGAGGTCATGGTAACCTCCAATTTGGAGCCAAGTTGGACGGAAGTTGTGGGTGACTGGGGGACCCACTCCTTGTGCTTGGCATCTGAAGAGGAGGCAGTCTCATGGGACTGAGCCCTTAACCTGTGGGATCTGACGCTACTTCCAGGTAGATCGTGTCAGAATTGAGTTGAATCCTAGGACACCCAACCCTTGTCAGAGTTTTGGGATAGGGAACCCTCTCCCCAAGCACTGGAATTTGGTCCTAGAACTGTTGTTCCCCTGGTGTGCACAAGCATGTACTCACTTCCTTCTTGGCTTCCTTCAGTGGTGATGAGTAAGTGACTAGCAATAGGATTTATTGGAGTAGATGAGGAAGCCATTTGGTTTAAAACTAATTCGGCCTCACCTTGTATTTCCAAAAAGGCCTGACGTGATCTGTTGAACATGCATTGTGCATCTGCTTTAAGGTTTACAGTGTGCCAAAGCCAAGAATGATGCTCTTAAAGATAGGGATGTGGCTTCCCCCCGTATTGGCAGTTCTTCAAGGGTAAGCATCTCTTCCCAGGAACTGAGGAGTCATTATCAACCGCTGACCACCAACCTGCTAAGTTCACCTTGTGACCACTGACCCACTGTGTCAGCAAAGCAATCTCATGACTATTGTAAAGCGATATTCCTGTCGTATGTGATGTATGCTTTTTGTTCTAAGTCAGTATATAACCCCTCGGTACATCCCACTTTGGAGTGCTTCCTTACTTCATGAAGGTACCCTCCCGGGCTATAGGGTCTTTAGGCTTGGCTCATAATAAACTCCCCAGTTTTGATTAATAGATTGACTGTGGATTATTTGCCTCCACAACTGTCACCTTCAGAGTAAAGCCTTCTAGAAAACCCGTTTAGATTTGCATTAATCTTCCTTTCCCCATCACTTGCCGTCCTCCATTGCTGCCTCCTGGCTTTCCACAGCACTTACTGCTGTGTAGCTGGTCCCCAGTGTGTTTAGCCTATGCATGTGGGCATTGTTCATCTCCTCCTATTGGACAGGGTTTTTTTCTTTTTACTGACCCTTATATTTTGAATACTAGGAGATTGGTATGTAGCATGCTTAATAAATAATTATTGAGTGAATAAATGATGAGTGAATGGTGAAGCAGACATATAATCCCTCTTCCCCTGAATTATGCTGCAGGTTACCCACAAGAAGAGCCCATGGCATGTATGCATGTTGAGCAGTCTGATTTCTCTGGAAAATTAGACAATGAAAATGAAGAAACAGATTTTTCCCAAAAACTATAAGTGAAAGAAAGCTAGTTGGCACAATTGTTCATTGATTCATCTTCTAAACATTTGGGAAGTTAATTAGGAAGCCTCGTCCTTACTGCTAGGTTCACGTGAAGAGGCGGGACTTCATGATTCAATGCAGCTGTTCAGTGGAACTGTCTACACTGGTGGAAATGTTCTCTATGTGGGATGTACAGCACGATGTTCCACCAGCCACCTGTGGCTACTGAGCGCTTGAATAGGGACTAGAATGAGGAACTGAATCTTTCCTTTTGTTTAATTTTAATGAATTTACACTTATATAGTTCCATGTGCCTGGGAGCTGCCATAGTGAATAGTGTGGGGCTAATGAAAAAGAAGAAAAGCATTAAAAGATAAGAACCATGTTCACACAGATATGTGTTCTGTGTGCTTTGGGGACAGAGGTGAGTAAATCTGCAGGCTGTCCAGACAGTGAAAAGGACTGACCGTGTTGAAGCTGCCCTGGGAAGGAATGCTGGAGCCAGGTTCTGGTTGCCCTACAGGACCAGGGAGCCAGAGGTGGAAGTGTGGAGGTCATCCAGAACTGAGAGAACACCTGGAGCATAGTCAGAGAGGCCTAAAGAGTCTTTCCAGCGACTGCAATAATTTTCTAAAAAGTGGTTCTCCCTGGCGGCGATTTTGCACACCTGCCCTAGGGGACATTGGACCGTGTCTAGAGACAGTTTTGGTGTTGTAATCTCGGGCATAGTGGGAGTTGGCTCCTGTCCTCTTGAGGGTAAGGGCAGGGATGGGGCAAACATTCTAAACTGTACAGGACACCCAAACACACAAAATTATTTTGTCCAAAATGTCACTAGGCCTGAGGCTTACATTTCCTGATCTAAAGAAAAAGCAAAGAATATCTATTCACAAGATATGTGAGCGTCTTCCCTGGTGGCCTAGTGGTTAAGTTCGGCACACTCCTCTTCAGCCCAGGTTCAGTTCCTGGTGCTGACTTACACTACTCGTCTGTCAGTGGCCATGCTATGCTGTGGCAGCTCACATACAAAAAGAGGAAGATTGACAGCGGATGTTAGCTCAGGGTGAATCTTCCTCCACAAAAAAAAGATTGTGTGATTTTTGTTCTTGAAACTATTAATATGGTGACACTCATTAATACGCTTTCAATGTTTAAAATATGAAAGAAAAGTCCGTATATTGCTGGAATAAAACACAGTGCTTTATACTCCATGATTTATCAGGTGAGATTTGTAAAAGTCTTTCATTTTGAACCCTTGTGGAAAATAGGCAAAGGTGGCATATTTTTCAGTTTCTATAATGAGGCTACCTGACAGCTTTGAATACCTGAGAAATTTAAAGTCCCCTCTTTACAGTCAAATACCAGTGTGGCTCTTGACCTATGGCAACACTTGCAAATGAGGTCATCGCATATTGAGCCAACCAACCACTCTGAGAGGAAAGATGAGCTGCCAAACCTGAAAATGCTGGTTCAAATGTCTTGTTTTTATGCACATCTAGTAATTTGACTAACCAGTAAGCTATTCTTCATCATTTACAATTTTTCTAAAAGTTTGGTACTTTAGATAACACTGTGGATGAATACTGAGGAAAGGATATCTGAGTATATCTAAGAATATTTTCCTAGCGATTTTTTTCATTCTTTGCCCTTATGTAAAGTCCTAGTCAAGGAATACCTGTGACATGACACTATCAGTGTTCTCACCCAGGAGTCTCATTATTTTAATCATCAAATGACTGTCAACAATCATTTAAATATACACCATAAGTATATTTTTCTTTTTTATTTATAAATTACTTAGCATGTTTGTCTGTCTTAAATATAAAGATGTCTATTTTTTTCAGAATCCAGAGCATCATTTTTTCATGAGCTGAACCTTAGTGTATCATCTTGACCATTTCCTTTCGGAGACAGGTGTTGTAGCCTCGGGTTTAGTTATGTTCCTATCACTGGTGCTATTACAGACACAACTCAGCACTTGAGTATATGCGACACAACGCCCGGAATGTTGAATGTGAACTCTTTGGTCCAATTATCTCCTGAAGGAAAGGTCTTCTGTTCCTATTTCATCATTATTGCATAGAAGCACCATGATTGTTCCTGGTAGTTGAATTGTTATGATGGTAAACACCTACATCTTAGGGCTGATGCCATGACAAATACGGACAGATAGTAAGTGTTGAAACCTTTTGCCTCTGACAACCAGGACAATATTACCATTTGTCCAGAGACAGAACAGGCCTCAGTCATCTCAGGTGACATTTTGTGACATGGCCATAGACTTCTCTTATAAAGAGGGTCAATGGCTAGATTCTGCTCACAGAGATTTATACACGCATGTGGTTGTGCAAGACTTTGAGCACCTGTTACTTCTAATCTTCTGCCACTCTCAGTTTCCAGGGAGCCTCCTAAGTGAATGTCTGAATTTCTGTTCCATGTTCCCAAGGAAATGAGCAGCTTCACTGTGCTATTTCTGGAGCTTATCGTCCCATTTCAGTAGCATCCTTCAATTTTTTCTCTAATCTTTCTGTGGCGGCCTCTCTTCCCTGAGTGCTATAGCTTTGTAGGACTAAGGCACATGGGGTCCTCTTACTGGAGGAAGGGAAAGAGCCCTGGAGGCTGGTGGTAAAAACTTTCAAAAGGTATGTTTCCAGTTGAGGTGAATTAGGCAAGAAAAATCTGTAGAAACGATCCTTGCAGGAAATGTGAAGACATTTTAGGATGTTGTAGGGCCACTGTATTCCAAGATCCCAGGTGAAAAGGAAGTTGAGGGATCTTCAGCATCCGTTCCAAAAGGACCATTCATTTTCCCATCTCCACTTACTATCTGTCTGGATCTGTCATGGTGTCCACTCTAAGGTGTAGATGTTTACCATCATAACAATTCAAAGAGGTATTTTAAATGCCAAATTACCTTCTTAAGTCCACTTAAGGAAAATCTGTTACTGGTTTTTGACTAAGAAAAGCTGTCAATTAGATGGAAAATCACTTTTTGTCTACAGCTGAAATTCACAGACCAGATAGGAACATAAGTGTTGGAGGAAGTGGAGAGCACAGAAGCTGGTTTCCGGGAACAGCATTTTCCAATATCCAAGAAATGACCATGTGATTTCACAGACCCTCCATAAATGCTGGAGGTCTAAATCTTTGTGAGCCCAAGGAGCATTTATTTATATTAAGAGTCTTTTGTTAGCATTCCTATTGTTTTTCATTAGTGCAGTACCATAAATTGTCCCTTTTAAGCAAATTAAAATGCTAGTAAATTCCTGTTAATTTTAGGTTGGACAACCAAGGCAGTGAGACAAAGTGTCAGCTTTCACAGGAATATAGGCTTTATAAAGGATGGCTTTGAATCCAGAATGCCTTTGTCAGTTTCTGATTCTACCATTTTTCACACACTAATTGCTTATTTTTAACATATTCCCAATTCTCACTCTCTATTTCTCCCTCTCTGTATAGGCTGTATTCTCTGTGCTTCTCTGCTGTGTTTAGAAATCATTGAGATATCTGAGTGGAGGGGGGCTGTAATTTGTGCCATTTTCTAACTTCCAACATAGCAGTTTCTTTTCAAGAAATACAGGGGAGGGGCCCAGCCCTGTGCATCAGTGGTTAGGGGCGCACGTTCCACTTGGGCGACCCGGGGTTCGCCAGTTCCGATCCCGGATGCGGACATGGCACTGCTTGGCAAAAAGTATAGAGTGTAGAAAGTAGAGGAAGATGGACACGGATGTTCGCTCAGGGCTAATCTTCCTCAAAAAAAAAAAGGAAAGAAATACAGGGGAAAAGGCAGTGATTTGCTTCGTTGCTATATTTCAGGTTGGAGTACAAGATCGAAAATCAATGAATATCGACACGGGAGGATATTTATTTATAAAGGTGATTCATCCCAAAGGTTAGTATAGAATAAAAATTAGAAAGTAGTTTCTTAATTCTTCCAAGTTTCACAAGGACTGGGACTAGGTAGTGCAGTTGGTGGGCGTAGGGAAAGCAGGTGCAACCTTCCTGACAGTGCCCCTCGCCTTTGCAGAGGGCCCCAGTGGGGAAGGTTAATACAGTGAATACATGTGAATGCAATATGTTTGCCCTTCTCTTGACGACACAGCTCCACCTCATTTCCCAGCCCCCTGCACACAAGGGTGTCCAAATGACTAGTCCTTGTCAACAGAAGGTGATTGGAAGTCACCTGTGTGGAAGTGATGTGACTCTTCCACTTCGCTCTGGTTTCCTCTTGTTCAGCTGATGCCAGAGAAGCATTAAAGCCACTTGTTGACAATAGAAGGTGCCTTGGGCCCTGAATCACCGTGTGGTGCAGAGCTTCTTGCTGACGCATGCGGACATACCTAAGGAGGAAAAAACCTCATCCTGTGCTAGCCACTGAGATATTGTACATTTGTGAAAACAGCTATGTTTAACTTAGGTTGACTTATATCTCGAGGTACGGAGACCATACAACTCTTCCAGGGTCACAAGGCTGCTGGGGACAAACCCAGGTGATAAGCCTCAGCAGTTAGATCTCAGAGCCTGACTCCTACCTGAAGCAAACCACTCCTCCCCTGGTACAGTGAAGAGTGGATTGGGGCAGAAGCGCAGAGGGACCACAGGCCACGGGGCTCCATAGCCACCCAGATCTCTAGGGAGGTCACAACAACAAACTACCTCTGACTGGCAGAAGCAGGGGGGCCCTTAACTGTCTGCAGACTGCAGTGCCTCACGCCTACTTGCCTCTGGTCCAGCCATGCGGGGTCGATACATACAGAGAAACATGACACACTTAATAATTGCCTAAAGACATATTTTCTATGCAGATTGCAATCAGTCTGCCCTAAACAACAAATACTACAACTGAGACAATTCAGAACTGATTGCACATTTATCGTAATTTTAAATATTAAGATGTGTGATAAAGTTATTGGAGTTATGAAAAAACTTAGATTTGAGTAATACATTGTGAAGAGATTATGCATTAAAAATACATGCTGTCTATGATTATAAGTGAAATAATATACTAATGTGCATGGGGTAGATGAAACAAGCCCTACTGTGAAGAGATAAATAATGATGGAAAATTGCAAAAACATGCAGGCGCTGTCCTATACCAAAACAGCGTTTATTTGGTTATTCTCTTTTTGAGGTGGATGTCAGATTCCAAAAGGAATCGAATATTTCTCAGGATGTGGAGTAAGGCGTATTAAGTAGGTAAAAGTGTTGCTCCATGAATTGGAGACAATATTTAACTACAGGCAGGAGACCAGCGTTCTGTGGGAAGCACTGTCAGAGATCCATCTGTGTGCTCCTGCATCAAGGGGGCCAACATCCTTCCTGTGCCTGCCTTGTTTGGAGTATTTCTTCTGTCCTGAGCAAGCATACTCAGACTGACAATACGATAATGTTTATCGGATGTAGTTTCCAGTGACTCTGTTATGTGTCTGCATCACTCCATGCAGTAGTATGTACATTTGGATTGATGGCTGTGACGGCATCTGGAAGATATTTGTAGACGCTGGGAACATGGTGAGCATTAGTCTGAAATAATGTCTCCAAACCGTTGGACGATCAGTTACAGACAGTTCTCCAACATCTGAGGACGGCCCCTTGACCAAGCCGAGCCCCTCCGCAGCCTCTGGAAGAGAGCTGCCGTTTCCCAGCGCCCCTTGCGGCGTGGCTTCCCTCTTACTCCTGAATGCTCCCTACAAACTCCTGGTGGCTCCCGGCAGTTCAGTGGGAAATGAATTACCCAGAAGGCTGTGCGAGTGGGGTCATCGCCCGTCAGCCAATCAAGGCAGAGAAGCCGCGTTTCCGCGGCAGGCGGTGCCGTCAGGCGCGACTTGCAATAACCGCATGGTGCGCGTCGTTCAGTGTGCTGCGGTGTTCCCGCAGGTTGGAGGCTCCGGACCGCCTGTCAAGGCTGAGGGGACAGACGAAGAGGCGTCGCCCCGTGGCCCAGGCGGCTTTGAGACTCGGCGACGCAGCCCGGCGCCTCGTCTGCCACCGCTCCCGGCCCCGCTCCGCCCCCGAGGCCGATGGCGGCGGCCCCGCGGAGGGAGCCGGCTCAGGTGAGCGCTCGGCTCCGGCCCGCCCCGCCCGCAGCGCAGCCCGAGCTCCAGCCCTCCTGCAGCCCAGGCCCCGGGGCCGGGCCGGGGAGGCGCTCGTGGGGCCTGTGGCTGCGGACGGGGTCCCGGGCCGCGGGGCCGGGCAGAGGGGACCTGGGTCCGCGTTGTATTCTAGGGAACAGTGTGAGGGGGGTTCCAGCCTGGACCGGCAGGGGAGGGGCTGCTCCTTCAGTCCGAGGGCCCGGAGCCGGGAGGGCTGTGAACAGAGAGGGACGCGGTGCGTGTTGGGGTTTCAAAAGTTCTCCAGGCGCTGCTCGGAGAGAACGGACGGGAAGGGGTGAGGAGGCCGGGGAGGCGCAGGGAGCGGAGTCCTGGTCCGAGGGCGCAGAGCTGGTGCTCCTGAGGGCCTGATGTTGAGAAGGATCAAAGGTGTAGAGGAAGCCTTCAGAGCAGCACTTGGGGATTTCCTTAAATGCAGAGCTGGGAGTGCAACTGTGGGCACTGAAGACGTGAGAGGTACAATCTACGGAATGACATGCACATTGACAGGAAGCGTGAGCCGATGGCCCTCGGGCCCTGGTATTGGAGACTGAAGGGTGAAGCACAAGCTCATGTTTGGCTGTGTCTTGGAGTCCAAGTCTAGAGTCTCCAGGGGAATTGACTGACAGGGTGGATGAGACCCTACATGCCAGGACCAGAGCTTGGATGAGGTCTCTGTGCCCCCCTGCCTGATGTTTCTGAGGGCTGAACACAGTGAATAAAGGGACCCTGAGGATAGGGTGGGCCTCAGTGGCACCTGGCCTGGAATTCCTCTGAGGTGGGGAGCCGTGGGGGAGGATGAGTGTGTGGTGAGATGGATTGTGGGATCTCAGAGAGAGTGTTGATGGTTTCATCTGTCCCCGTCATTACAGGACAGTGTGACATTTCACGATGTTGCTGTGTACTTCTCCCGGGGGGAATGGAGGCTCCTGGATGAGGCTCAGAGACGCCTGTACCTGGATGTGATGCTGGAGAACTTTGCGCTTTTATCCTCTCTGGGTAAGACTCTCACGGCCTCGCCAGTGAGCTGGACTAAGCTGTATTCCCTCCCCACAGCCCTTCTCAGTCGTTTTTCTCATGGACCGTGGACACCGCTTGCTCCCCCAGCTTTCTGGGTGGTTCCGTGTTGCTAGGGCTGGGTATGTGCACCGCCCTGTTCTCTCCCCTGCAGCCCCAGTACCTGCTGTACGGAGCCCTCTTAGGAAAGGCATCCAGGCAGGGGGTATTGCCGTGAGCTTCACGGATTCCACCGAGCTTGCCCTCTCTGGGTCATTGTTTCCAGATCCATATCACTTCTGTATCCCAGGCTTTATTCCTTCTTTTCCCTGACGTTTCCTTATGGCCACTTGTGCCAGGCATGTAGGCATTGTCATGGTCACTACTTACCTGAACCATGGGATGTTTTTCATTGCCTTCCTGCATGGTTTGTAGTGTTTAGATCAGTTTCCTTTCCCTTGTTTTCAGTCGTGTCTAGATAGAAAATTATATACATTCGTCCCTTGGTGTTCATGGAGTGTTGGTTCCATCCGCCCCATGGATACCAAAATCCAAAAACTCTCAAGTCCCTTATTTGCTCTTTGCATATAACCCACCTACATTCTCCTGTATACTTTAAATCATCTCTAGATTAATCATAATACCTAATACAATGTAAATGCCATGTAAATAGTTGACTACACTTGTCTTCATTCACGTGTATTCACTATCGTTCTCAGTGCCTGGCAAATTTAAGGTTTGCTTTTTGAAACTTTTCTGGAATTTTCTTTTTTCAAATATTTTTGATCCATGGTTCATTGAATCCACGGATGTGGAACCCATGGATATGGACGTCAACTGTATAGTAAAATGTGTAACGTGATGATTTGATATATATATATATATGCATTGTGAAATAGTTGCCACAATGAAGTTAACTAAACATCCATCACCTCGTAAAGTTACCTTATTATTATTTTGTTGTTGTTATGAATGCTTTACATCTATTCTCGGTACATTTCAGGTATACAGTAGAGTATGAACTACAGTCACCATGCTGTATGTTACATTCTCAAAACTTACTCATAACTGCACGTTTGTACCTTTTGACGAACGTCACCCTGTTTCCCCCATGCCCCAGCTCCTGGCATTCTACTGTTTCTATGATTTTTATTTATTTATTTTTTACATGCCAACCGCAGTGAACCAGAGTTCCCTTACATCTGCACCCTCCCCCAGACTTGTTATCTCTGCTCTTTCTGATGGTAGCCATTTTATCAGGTGTGAGGTGATATCTCTCTGTGCTTTTGATTTGTATTCTCCTGATGGTTAGTGAAGAGGAGCATTTTTTCATATACCTGTTGGCCATTTGTAGATCTTCTTTCATAGAACATCTGTTCATGTCCTTTGCCCATTTTTAACTGGATCGTTCTGTTGCTATTGAGTTGTGTGAGTACTTTATATATTTTAGATATTGATCCTTTATGAGATGCAACATTTGCAAATATTTTCTCCCTTTTTATTTTGATTGCTTCCTTTGCTATGCAGAAGCCTTTTAGTTTCATATAGCCCGACTTGTTTATTTTTGCCTTTGTTGCCTGTGCTTTTGGTGTCATATCCAAAAAATCGTTACCAAAATCAATGTCAAGGAGCTTTTTCTGTTTTGTTCAAAGAGTTGTATATATTCATGTCTTACATTTAAGCCTTTAACCTAATTGAAGTTAATTTTTGTGAGTGGTTTAGGATAGGGTTCTGGTTTCATTTTTTTGTGTGTGCTTATCCTGTTTTCCTATTTATTCAAGAGACTATCCTTTCCTCATTGTGTGTTCTTGGCACACTTGGCAAGTAGTTGATTGTGTAAGTGTGGGTTTATTTCTAAGTTCCATGTTCTGTTTCATAGGTCTGTGTGTCTTTTTTTTTCAGTACTGTCCTGTTTTGATTACCGTTGTTGTATAATATATTTTGAATCATGAAGTGTGATGCCTCTAACTTTTATCTTTTTGATCAAGATTTGAGGTCATTTGTGATTCAAATTTTAGCATTCTTTCTCTATTTCTGGTAAAAATACTGTTGGAATTTTGGTAGAGGTTGCATTGAATCTGTAGGTTGCTTTAGGTAATAGAGATATTTTATCAATCATAATTCTTCCAATCCAGGAACATGGAATGTGTTTGCATGTATTTGTGTCTTCAGTCTCTTTCATTGGAGTCTTATAGTTTTCAGTGTACACATCTTTTCCCTGCTTGATTAAATTTATTTATCAGTCTTTTGTTGTTTTTCATGCTGTTATAAATGGGATTGATGTCTTAATTTCTTTCTTTTCTTTTTTTTTTTTTTCCTGAGGAAGATTCTCCCTGAGCTAACATCTGTGCCAATCTTCCTGTGTTTTGTATGTGGGTCCCCCTCACGGCATGGCCCCTGATGAATGGTGTACATTTGCGCCCAGGAACCAAACCCGGCTGCCAAGGTGGAGCACGCCAAATTTAACTGTTAAGGCCATGGGGCTGACCCCTGATTTCTTAATGTTTATTGAGATATTTTATGATGAGTGTGTAGATGCAACTGATTTTTGTGTCTTGATTTTCGTATTCTGCAAATTTACTGAGTTCATTTATTTGTTCTGACAGTTTTTTAGTGGAGGTTTTATTGTTTTCTTTATATAAGATCGTGTCATCTGCAAATTCAGTTTTACTTCTTTTTTTGTTTGTTTGGAGAACTTTCATTTGTTTTCCTTGCCTTATTGTGCTGGCTAGGACTTGTAGTACTGTTTCAAACAGCAGTGATGGGGGTAGGTATCCTTTACTTGTTCCTAATCTTAGAGGAAGAGCTTTTATCTGGTCCCTGTGGGCTTATCATATATGACCTTTGTGATATTGAGGTACATTCCTTCTGTGCCTAATCTTTTGAGAGGTTTTATCATGAAAGGGTTCTGAATTTTCTCGAATGCTTTTCTGCATCTATTGAGATGATCAAATGGTGTTTTGCTTCATTCTGTTCATGTGGTCTACCACATTTATTGACTTCCTTATGATGAACTACTTGCATCCCAAGGATAAATGCCACTTGGTCACAGTGTATGATTCTTTTCATGTGCTGTTGAATTGGGTTTCCTAGGATTTTGTTGAGTTTTTTAACATCTGTTCATCAGGGATGTTGGCCTGTAATTTGCTTGTAGTGTCCTTGTCTGGCTTTGGTATCAGGTTGAGTTGGCCTCCTGAAATGAGTTTGGAAGTGTTCCTTCATCTTCTAATTTTTGGAAGACTCTGGGAAAAACTGATGTTAATCCTTGTTAAAATGTTGATAGAATTCATCAGTGAATCTGTCTGTGGCCTTTTCTTGGGAGATTTTTGATTACCAATTCAGTTCTTTACGTGCTATTCATCTATTCAGATTTTCTGTTTCTTCATGAATCAGTTTTGGTAGGTAGTATGTTTCTAGGAATTTATCTGTGTGTTCTAGGTTATCTAATTTGTTGGCGTATAGCATTTCATAGTAGTCATATGATCCTTTGTGTTTCTGTGCTATTGGTTATAATTCCTCCTCTTTTATTTGTGAGTTAATTCATTTGAATTTTCTATTATAAGTTAGTCTGGCTACAGGTTTGTCCATTTTGTTTATCTTTTCAGAAAACTAGCTCTTAGCATTGTGGATCTTATTAATTTATGTTTTTTAGGAAGATTAGCCCTGAGCTAACATCTGCCACCAACCCTCCTCTTTTTGCTGAGGAAGACTGGCCCTGAGCTAACATCCGTGCCCATCTTCCTCTAGTTTATATGTGGGATGCCTGCCACAGCATAGCTTGACTAGTGGTGTGTAGGTCTGCACCGAACTGGCAAACCCCAGGCTGCTGAAGCAGCATAGGCGAACTTAACCGCTGCACCACCAGGCTGGTCCCTTTTTATTATTTTTATAGCTTCTTCTTTATTTATTTCTGCTCTGATCTTTGCTATTCTTTGTTCCGCTAACTTTTGTCTTAGTTTGTTGTTTTTCTAGTTCCTCAGAATGTAAAGTTGGGTTGTTTATTTGTGATCTTTCTTTTTTCTTAATTCTGGCATTTATCACTCTTAAACTTTCCTCTTAGAACTGCTTTTGCCCATTCCATATGTTTTGTTTTCATTTTCTTTTGGCTCAAGATATTTCTTTGTTTTCCTTTGACCTCTTGATTGGTTAGGGGTGTGTTGTTTAATGTCCACGTATTTGAATTTTTCAGCTTTCATTCTGTTTCTGATTTCTAGTTTGATCCATTGTGTTAGGAGGAGGTACTTGATATGATTTTAGTCTTCTGAAATTTGTTAAGACTTGACATAAGACAATCTGTCCTAGAGAATATTCCATATGCATTGGGAAGAATGTATTCTGCTAAAGTAGCATAGAATGTTGTTTATATGTCTGTTACATCCATTTGGACTAAAGTGTTGTTCAGTTCAAATATATCCTTATTAATTTTCTGTCTGGGTATCTACCCATGATTGAAAGGGGGATATTGAAGTTCCCTCTTAATGTTCTCTTGCTGTTTTTTCTGCCTTCAGATCTGTTTGTATTTGCTTAATACTTAATTTAGATGGTTTGATGTATGGTGCATATATACATGCAGTCGTTACGTTCTCCTGATGGATCGACTTCTTTGTCATTATATAATGACCTTCTCTGTCTCTTCCGACAGCTTTTGACTAAAAGTCCCTTTTATGTCATATATGTATTGCTACCCTTGCGCCCTAGGTTTCCATGTGCATGGAGTATCTTTTTTAATCCCTTCACTTGCAGCCTGTGTGTGTCCTGAAAGCTAAAGTTACTCTATTGTAGGCAGCATAGGATCTTGGTATTTTCTTCTGTTCAGCCACTGTATGTGTTTTCATTGGAGAATTTTATTAGGACCTACTATTGCCATTTTGTTAAGTATTGTCTGGTGTTTTGTAGTTCCTTGGTTCCTTTCTTCCTCTCTTGCTGTCCTCCTCTGATTTTCCGTGATGATATGCTTTCATTCCTTTCTGTTTCTCTTTTGTGTATCTACTATAGTTTTTTGCTTTGTCATTACCATGAGGCTTATATGAAACATCTTATAGTTACAGCCTTGTATTTTAAGCTGATAATTTAACTTGGATCATGTACAAAAACTCTAGCCTTTTACTCCCCCCATATACATTTTATGTTTTTAATGTCACAGTTTACATCTTTTATATTGTGTAACCATTAACAAATTATTACAGGTATAGTTATTTTTCATACTCTTTATCTTTTCCCCTTTATACTAGAGTTGAGTGTTTAATGCACCATTACAGTATTAGAGTATTCTGAATTTGACTGTATACTTACCTTTACCAGTGTGTTTTATGTTTTTGTGTTACTAATTACTGTACTTTCAATTCAGCTTGAAGAACTTTAGCATTTCTTGGAGGGTGGGTCAGGTGGTGATGATTCCCTCAGCTTCCGTTGGTCTGGGAGTCTTTTTCTCTCCTTCATTTCTTTATTTTTAATTTTTATTTTGTTTTTAATTTTTTGCTGAGGAAGACTAGCCCTAAGCTAACATCTGTACCAGTCTTCCTCCACTTCGTATGTGGGACGCTGCCATGGCATGGCTAGTGAGTGGAGTAGGTCTGCACCCGGGATCCAAGCCCGTGACCCCTGGGCCACTGTAGTGGAGCGCGTGGAACTTTAACCACTCGGCCACAGGGCCGGCCCCGTCTCTTGCATTTCTCAAGGGCAGCTTTGCTGGTAAAGTATTCGTTTGCAGTTTTTTTCTTTCAGCATTTAGAACATCATCCCACTCTCCCCTGCTATGCAGTGTTTCAGCAAAGAAAACTGCTCTTATCCTTATGATGGTTCCCTTGTATAAGATGAGTTTCTTTTCTCTTGCAGTTTTCAGCATTCTCTTTTTCATTACTTCTTTATTTTATTATATGTCTTGGTGAAGTCCTATTTGGATTGAACTTGTTTGGGGACTTATGAGCATCATGTGCCTGGATGTCCACTTCTCCCCCAGATTTGAGATGTTTCCATCCATTATTTCTTTTTTTTTTTTTTGAGGAAGACTAGCCCTGAGCTAACTACTGCCGGTCCTCCTCTTTTTTGCTGAGGAAGCCTGGCCCTAAGCTAACATCTGTGCCCATCTTCCTCTACTTTTTTTTTTTATGTGTGGGATGCCTACCACAGCATGGCTGCCAAGCAGTGCCATGTCTGCACCCGGGATCTGAACCGGCGAACCCGGGCCGCTGAGAAGCGGAATATGTGAACTTAACCGCTGCGCCACCGGGCCGGCCCCCATTATTTCTTTCAATAAGCTTTCTACCGCTTCCCCTCTCTCTTCTCCTTCTTGGGCTCCCATAATGGGAATACTGTTTTGTTTCATGATGTCCCATAATTCAGGTAGGCTTTCTTCACTCTGTAGTTCTTTTGTCTTTTTTCTTTGAGTGGATGATTTCAAAGGACCTACCTTCAGTTTCATGTTCATTCTTTGGATTGATCAAGTTGGCTATTGATGCTCTCTATTGCATTTTTTCATTCATTATAGTCTTCAGCACTGTTATTTCTGTTAGGTTCTTTTTTGTATTTTCTATCTTTCTGTTGAAAATCTTGTTTTGTTTGCATGTTGTTTTCCGTATTTTGTTGAGTTGTTTATTTCTGTTTTCTTGTAGCTTGCAGAGCTTCCTTAAAACAATTACTTTGAAGTCTTTGTCTGATGGTTCATAGATATACATTTTTTTGGTGTTACTGATGGCTGATTGTGTTCTTTTAGGGGTGTCATGTTTTCTGTATTTTTGTATTTCTTGCAGCCTTGTGCTGGTGTCTATATACAATACATGGAGCAGTCACTTCTTCTAGATTTGACTGAAAGGTTTTGGTGAGGAAGCTCTTCACCTATGTGAGGGTGTAGCTGTACCATCTTTGGGGTCTGACAGTTCCTACTACAGGAAAGCCCAGCAGTTTAGTGTCTGTGCAGCTATGTCACCTGAGGTCAGCATCAGCGAGATTGCAGGGGTCTTCAACAGCTAAGGGTGTAGGTGTTCACAGCAGTGGGGAATACCACTGGGGACCTCCTGATCTCTTTCTCCCACGGGAAATATTTTGTCTGGGATTCCCTCTTAATGCCAAGTCTGGTTCTTGGGTGCCTTCATGGTGGTGGTGGCGGCATTGGTGTCCGTGGTGCAGGTATGGATCTGGGTTCTAAGGTGTGAACAGATGTGGAGTAGTAGTAGTTCTAGGGTCCCAGATGCTGAATAGCCTGCAGCGGCATTGAGTTCACGTTGTAAGATGCAGTCATACACTGAGCAGTGATGAAGCCTCTGACCAGGACTGAACACAGGCAGTGTCTCTGGGGTCTGAGCAGCTGGCTAGCCCACAGCAGCCATGGTTCTGGTGCCTGAGGTACAGGCGCTTGGGTGATAGTCTTGGAGTAAGGTTGTGGAGCATGGGCAACCCTGGAGCAGTTGTGGCTCTGGTGTCTGGGGTGTGTGCAGGGTTGAAGGGATGGCTTCTGCTCATGGAATGAAGCAATAGCTTCTGCTCTTGCAGGGGCGCAGCTTAGCAAATTATTCTCTGGCAAGTTTCCCTTGGTGATAGCTGTTAGTTACCTTAGTGTGAAAACTGCCAGTGTCTCTGAAGAGCAGGGAGATGGGGGGTCCATGTCTGTAAACACTTGGCCTCCTCTGCTGTGCATACTGCTGCTGGCCACAGGTGTCGGGGGGCCGTGGAGGTTCTCTGCAGCAGAGGCTGCTAGGGTCCTCTGCAGGGCAGGCCATTGGGGACCATGATGGCATCTGTCCTTTGGCTGATACACACAGCCTTACCCTTCTTATTTCCTGGTCGTTTCCAGGTGTCTTCACTAAGTCACTGTCCTCAGTGATCTTTTCTGTGTGGTTATTCTCTGTTTTATGTTCCACTGTGTTGCTGTGGTGTTTTCATTGGGCTGTTGAGCCCTCCAAGGGCCAATTTTGATCATAGATAGCTGTCTAATTGTTTCTTGTTGGTGGCAAAGGCTGGATTCCTCCTCCAGCCCACTGAGATCACTCACCTGGATCTCTTTTCTGTGGTCTGTTGTGGGCTGAGTTGCTCTGGGACAGTGCAGGCCATTCACTTCTCCTGTCATTCCCTTAGGACTTGTAGCCTCCGTGTCCCATGCAGTTGCCCAGCTAAGGCTTAGGAGGAAGAGTTCTTTGTGTGTCGCAGGATAGACATGACTACAGCCATGGCAGGCTGGGCTCGGGGACCTGGGTCTGCTGAGTGGCAGCTGGGGACAGTGTGCTTCAGGCCCGTGTTCAGATCGTAGCAGGAGCCTCCCTTGTTCATCCAAGTTTGGTTCCATTGCCTGTGGCCACCCTCCATTTCTACCTTGCCTTCTCCATATTGACACTTTGGTAAGTTGTCAGTTCTACATGTCATTTCCTGTGTGACTTCAAGTCCAGGGATAATCTCCACCTCTCTGGACTCCATGTATGACTCATTTTTCTCACCACTTCTTCTGCAGTGTTCTCCACCAGTGGCCCTCTTGTGTTGGGCTGTGAACTGTGAACATATCCTTAAATTGACCTTGAGCAGCAGCAAATCTGATGTGATTAGATTTTCATGGGCTTGGCTGCACCTTCTGCTGAGCCTCACATCAGCAGCAGAAAAGGTCCTGCAGGAAGCTGTGGGCAGAGAACAAAGTGTAGATGCTGCTTCTCCTCCTTGTGTCACATGCTGTCTTTGTATCCTTCTCCTGGCGAGGTCTCCAACAGTCTGTGACCTTAGGGGCCCAGTAATACACAAAAGCCAGCTTCCCCTTCAACTGGATTCCAACTCCCTTATCTTGAAAAGCATCCCATAGATTCACTGTGAGATGAGACAGATGCTCGTTTGTGCTGGGGTTGCCCCTCCCTGTGGTCAACATGTACTTCACCAGGATTTCTTTGCCTTCAGGTTGCTGCTGTGGAGCAGAGGGTCTGGAGGC
The DNA here is from genome assembly GCF_037783145.1 of Equus przewalskii. Classification (NCBI taxonomy): domain Eukaryota; kingdom Metazoa; phylum Chordata; class Mammalia; order Perissodactyla; family Equidae; genus Equus; species Equus przewalskii. The sequence goes on along the minus strand of NC_091839.1, from coordinate 26,610,238 downwards.
TCCCTTTGAACGGAGCGTTTCTGTAGAAGTTTCAGCTGCCAGGGCTCCCAAGGCAGCCCCATCTTCCCAGAAGACCCACCCCTGTGAGATGTGTGGTCCAGTCTTGAGAGAGATTTTCCACTTGGCTGAGCAGCAGGGAACACAACACAGCCTGAAGCTGTTGAGGTGTGGGGCTTGTGCGAAACAGTTTGAGTTCAGTGCAAAGTTTCAACGGCACCAGGAACAGCACATGGGGGAGAAACCCTTCAGAAGCAGTGTGGAAATGGCCTCATTTGTGAAAAGCTGCAGATTCCATGTTTCGGGGAAGCCCTGTCCGTCAGGGGAGGTTGGGAAGGACTTCCTGGCCAGCTTGGGACATCAGCAGCAACAGACCACTCATACCAGGGAGAAGCCAAACAAAATCATCCAGTGTGAGGCCACTTCACCAAGCAGAAGTCATTACACCTGGGGAGAATTCAAGAAAGCCCTCAGCCCCAAAGGCACACTTATTCAGGACCAAGATGTCCACACTGGACAACAGTGTTTTGTGTGCCGTGAGTGTGGGAAAACATTCAGGTACAAATCCTCATTTGTTATGCACCAGAGAGTCCACCCTGAAAGAGGGCTTCATGTGTGTAGAGAATGTGGCAAATCTTTTAGGCGAAGCTCGGCCCTTGTTCAACATCGAAGAATTCATTCTGGGAAAAGGCTGTGGAAGTGTAGCAAATGTGGGAAATCCTTAAGCCACCAATCTGTCCTCATTGATCCCCAGAGAGGGCACAGTGGAGAGACCAGCTTTGTGTGCAGTGAATGTGCAAAACCTTTTAGCCATAGCTCTGTGTTCATTCAGCACAGGAGAGTTGAAGTTGGAGAGAGGCCTTATAAATGTAGTGACTGTGGGAAATCTTTTACCTCTAGCTCTGCCCTCAGTTACCATCAGAGATCTCACACAGGAGAAAGGCCTTATGAGTGCAGTGATTGTGGAAAGTCTTTTATCTCCAGATCTGACCTTCGTTATCATGAGAGAGTTCATTCTGGAGAAAGGCCTCACAAGTGCAGTGAATGTGGCAAATGTTTTATCACTCGTACTGCTCTCCGTTATCATCACAGAGTTCACACTGGAGAAAGGCCTTTTGAGTGTAGTGAATGTGGGAAGTCCTTTACCCAAAGATATCTCCTCATTACACACCTAAGAGTTCACTCAGGAGAAAGGCCTTATGAATGCACTGAATGTGGGAAAACTTTTACTTCCAGCATTAACCTTCGTCAACACCAGAGAGTTCACATGGGAGAAAGGCGTTATGAGTGCCGTGAGTGTGAGAAATCTTTTAAAAATAGGTGCACACTCATTCAGCACCGGAGAATTCACACAGAAGAAAATCCTTATGTGTGCAGTGAATGTGGGAAATCTTTTTCCTGTAGTTCTACCCTCTATTATCATCAGAGAGTTCATACAGGAAAAAGGCCTTACACATGTGGTGAATGTGGGAAATCTTTTACTTCTAGTTCTGCCCTTCGTTATCATCAGAGAGTTCACACAGGAGAAAGGCCTTATGAGTGCAGTGAATGTGGGAAATCTTTTACCTCTAGCTCAAGCCTCCGTTATCATCACAGAGTTCACACTGGAGAAAGACCTTATGAGTGCAGCGAATGTGGAAAAACCTTTAAGGATAGATCACAATTCAGTAAACACCAGAGAGCTCACACTGGAGAAAGGCCTTATGAGTGTAATGAATGTGGGAAATCTTTTAGCCAAAAATCTAACCTCTCAATACATCAGAAAATTCATAATAGAGAAAGGTCTTATGAGTGCAGAGAATGTGGCAAATCTTTTACCTCTACCTCTGGCCTTAGTTATCATCAGAGAGTTCACTCAGGAAAAAGGCCTTATGAATGTGGTGAATGTGGCAAATCTTTTATCTCTAGTTCCCACCTTCATCATCATCAGAGAATTCACACAGGAGAAAAGCCTTATGTGTGCATTGAATGTGGGAAATCTTTTACCAGTAGTGGCACCCTCACATATCATCTGAGAGTTCACACAGGAGAAAGGCCTTATGAGTGCAGTGAATGTGGAAAATCTTTTACCGTTAATTCCACCCTCCGTTATCATCAGAGAGTTCACACAGGAGAAAGGCCTTATGAGTGCCGTGAATGTGGAAAATCTTTTATCTCTAGCTCCAAACTCCGTTGTCATCAGAGAGTTCACACTGGAGAGAAACCTTATGAGTGCAGTGAGTGTGGGAAGTCTTTTATCTCTAGGCCCCATCTCCGTTACCATCAGAATTCACACAGGAGAAAAGGTTTATGATTGCAGTGAACGTGGGAAGTTTTTTATGAGATTATCTACCCTCTCTCAACATCAGAGAGTTCACACTAGAGAATGGCCTTAGATGGGCAGGGGAATGTACAGTTTCCTATTTAGTGGACTGACACCAGAGGAAACTGAGGAGCCATCTGTTGGAATTGATACTCATACATCTGAACATGCAGTGGGGAGATTTCCTATAAGATTAAGTCATGAGGGAAAGTTGTGTAAGTATGTTGTCCTTTCTAAACTGTCCAAGGCTCTTTCTAGATTTATGTCACTCCTAGTTTCTGTGGCTAAACCATTTCGTCTTTACCACCTGGCAGGTCCACACAGTGTGTGTCAGTCACCACCCCAGTGTGTTCAGAGAAGCTGACCTCTGTTCTCCCACGTATTAGAGCAAGTTAGCAGTCACCTGAGCCCTCGGGGGTCAGCTTTCCCTCTGCCTTGACTACCTTGCACATGGACCTGAGTCACTGTTGGCCCAGAGAATACCATGAGTTGGGCTGGCAGCTTGCAGAGAATGACTGACTTTTTCAGGACGTGTGGTGTCACATGATACTTGGGATGAACTTTTCCAGCTTCAAAGTCATGAACTTGAACTGCGTGCTGCACGTTGCTTTGTCTGATACAATAATGAAGGCCTTACAGTTTAAATCCTCCTTCATCTAAGGTGTTTATTTACTGTGTCGGGTAGTTCATAAACAGATTTTAGCTCTACAAGCATGAAGGGGTGAAAGACTTTTTAGGTGTCTCATACTTTGCCTGAGGAGAGACAGTGTGATGACAGAAAATAACTTGCCACTTTTGACAGAATTTCCATTGCTGCTCACAGCCTCCCAGGAAAGACTGCAGGGCTTTCTGGTCCTCATTTGAGGCCTGGATGCTGTGATTCAGGAGGCTCAGTGATGATCCTGACAAGAGGGTTGGTGTGAGAACTTCAAGTGCATTTGAGAGTAGCAGAGATTTTTTCCTTGTGGGGTTCCCTGACCGATTATCAACCCACCCCAGCAGTGAGAGCTCTGAATCTTAACTGCTAGACCACCACAATGTAGGGTTGTAAACTTTTCCAAAAAGAGTGGGACATACAGATTTTCCTTCCTCTTGAGCCTTTTTTTTTTTTTTTTTTTTTGTAAGGAAGATTGACCCTGAGCTATCATCTGTTCCCAATCTTCCTCTGTTTTATGTGGGATGCTGCCGAGTGTGGCATGAGGAATGGTGCTAGGTCCTCACCAGGGAACCCCTGGCTGCGAAAGGACAGCCTGCAAACTTAACTCCTGTACCACCAAGCCGGCCGCAGTCTTGAGCCAGTTTGTAAGGCTAATGGTATCACATGTACTAAACTGCATGTATCTAAAGTGTACAATTCTGATAAGTTTTGACATAGGTATGAACCTCTGAAACCATCATCACAGTCCTGAGAATGACCTTAGGTGTCTCGGTATATTTACATCACATCCTATCGTGATCTCTGCTCGACCTTCCCACCTCTCCAGCTACCGTATCATTTACTTTCCTACAGTAGATACCTTTGCATTTCCTTGAATTTATATGATTGGAATCATAAACTGTTTATTGTTTTTTCTGATTTCCTTTATGTTTCATAATTAGAGACCCAGCAATGATGATATATGAGTAGCTCATCTTTTGCTGAGTAATATCCTTATCTTTGGATATACCCCTGATATACCCATTCATCTGCTTATGGGCTTTTAGAATATTGCTAGATTTTTACTATTGAAAATAAAGCTGTTACAAACATTCGTGTCAGTTCTTTATATGTTTCTTTTATCATTTGTCAGTAAGTAAGAGGGCAATGTCTGAACCACAGGGTAGATGAATGTTTAACTCTAGAAGAAACTGCCAGACTGTGATCTACCATGATTGCTCCCTTTGCACTCGCATCAGGAGTGTGTGAGGTCGACTTCCTCCAGATCCCTTTAAGTACATGATAGGGTCTTCAGTGTCAGCCTTTTAATAAGTGTGTAGTGCTATCTCAGTGTCGTTTTAATTGCATTGCCCAAAGAATTTGTGATTTTGAGCATTTTTCATTATTTCCCAATTGTTTATTTTTTGTACGATTTCTGTTCCTTCCAATTGCCTAGTTTCTTACAATTGAGTTATGGCTATTTCCCTCTTCATTTTCAAATGAGAGTCTGAAACACAAAGACATTTTGGAGTTTTACTCTGTTAAACGGTGTGAGTGACATTTTTTCTGAATGGAGTCATTGTAAATACTGGAAGGATATTTCCTCATTGTTTTTCACAAAGATTTCTGTCACACACAATGTCATGGCCAGAAACACCCTACATGGCTAAGTTTCGTCTGCATTGTGACCTTAACGTCCATCGCTTGAGTCCCGGCATTCAGTAATACAGGAAATCTAGCCCCGGTGCGTAGTGTTTGCCAATTCCCCAAGTGTCAGTGCTCCCAGTGGAAGCGGGATGTGCTCAGAGAAGGAGCGCAAGATTCCACTCGGGTCCGCGGGCTTTGGCGGGAAACCAGCCTTGGCGTGTGCGGGACACTCCCCCAGGCCGGGCAGCAGCTGCAGGAAGGCGGGAGGCTGCAGAGGCCTCGCACGCGGGTCAGCGGCGAGGGTTCTCCCCGAACGTCGGGGGTCTCGGAGACCCGAGTGGCCTCGCCTTAGCGACGAGGGCTCAGAGCTGACGGTGGCGCCTCCGACCCCACCCGGGACCTTGTGAGCGGGTCCCCTCGGACCGCTGTCCGTCTCGCCATTGGCCCCCTTCCCTCCGTCCTCACTGCCGGGTGGTCTCCCAGCGGGGTCCCCTGCCGGGCGTTCCCCGCGCTGTGGGCCGCTTCTCCCGGCGCCCCGACTCCGGGAGGACTCCCGCCTTCCCGCTGGGGCGGCGGCCCCCGCGCCCCCGGGACCCTGGGCAGGCCTTTCCTCCGCGGCGCCACCGCTTCGAGACCCGGGCCGCGTGGGACCCGAGGGGACGCCCGCCCACGGCTCCCTGCGCTGCTGCCCGGGAGGCCCCTGAGGCCGCGGCCCGGCGCCGACCCCGCTCCCGCCCGCCCGGCAGCGCCCCGCCCTCCGCACCGCGGCCCGGGACGCGCGGAGCCGCCGGTCCCGCCGCTCGGGCGCCCCCTGGCGGCGCGGGGACGTCGGCGGGCGACTCGGCGTCCGAGGTCTGTCGTCGAGGGAGAGACGGCCGTCAGCCGGCGAGCCCCAGACGCAGACGCCCAGAGACCGCTCAGCAGGGAAGATGCCGAGACCCCCGGGTAGCATGTCGTTTGCAAACGACGGGAGATCGAAGTCAGGGGACCTTCGTGAAAGAAGCCCGAGGGGAAACCCCTCCCCTCTAGGGGACCGAGAGCGACCGCCGCCGTCTCCTCAGACGCCGCGAGCGAGGAGAGGAACGAAGCCCGGCAGTGTTGAGAGCAAACTGACCTTCCTAGAGCTGCGTGCCCACAAAATTACTCTCCATCGGTGCAGGGAGACGGAGCCTCCGTCAGCCAAGCAAAAGGTGAGGGCCTTGGTGGCCCGTAAACCTGCCAGCTCGGTCCGTTCGGGGCGCTGTGCCGAAATGCCCCAGGCGGGGTGGCGTGTGAGAGTCAGCGTTGGTTTCTCCCAGCGCTGGAAGCTGGGCAGCCCGGGTCAAGGCGCCAGCCTGGGCGAGTTCTGCGGTGAGGACCCTCTTCCCGGTGCGGAGTCAGCCCTTCTTGCTGCGTCCTCACGTGCGGGGAGGAGCTGGGGGTCTCTGAGGCTCTTCCTAAGGGCACTGGTCCCGTTCACGCGGGCCCCAACCTGGTGCCCTGAGCACCTCCCAAAGGCCCGGCTCCAACACTATCATCTTCAGGGGTTAGGATTTCAACATGAATTTGCGGGGACACAAACGTTCAGACCATAGCGCCTGCCTTCCAAGAAATGTAACAGCACTTCTTTAGAGACAAGGAGAATGATCTTGGTCAGATACTCGGATCTAGATAAAGAAAGAAGAGCGTTGAAGAAGGAATAAGCGAAGGAAAAATAAAAAGTGGTTTTTTTTTTTCTTATTCTGAATTGATTGACAGAGAACCATTTGTTCAAAATAGTAATACCAACAATATATTCTATCTGCGTATCTTATTTGTATGTGTGTATATATATATGCTTATTATGCTTCTATATAAGTGGAACCAATGACCTCAATGATAGAAAAGACTGGAGGGAAAAAGTGGGCTTGTTTTGTTAGTAGAAGGTACTCACACTACCTGGGAAGTGGTGTAGTGTTATTTGAAAGTGGACTTGGATTAGTTGTCAATGTTGATTGCAAACTCTAGTGCAATGACTTGAAAAGTAAGAAATAAAAAAAAAAAAAATAAGTATAACTGATATGCTAAGAAAGGAGAGAAAATGATATCATATAAAATGCTCAGTTAAAACCACAAAAGGTAGAAAAAGCATGGAAGACAAAAACTAGGAACAAAGAACAGGGGTAACAAATGAATATGAAGAACAGCCCTTTCAGAACCACAAATCTATTTCATTTGTAACAACAAAGCTTGTGTAAGTGAACATAAGCGAGGCCACCTTGTTAATGCTACATGGCCCCAGCCCCTCCCTCTGCGTGACTGCTCAGTGCTCTGCAAGTACTCTGAAAAAATTCACATGCTTTCCTGATTTATGGGCTCTGCTTATGTATTTACTCCCTGATAGCTTGATAAATTAAAACTTTGTTCTATGAGTTTCTCTCTGGGAACAGGCTGACCACACGCGGGAAACACACCTAGGAGATATCCATCACAGCTTAGAAAAGAATGGAACAACGCGATACCTTGAGCTCATCACAGCTGAAGACCAACATGCCTGGACCCCCTCGTCACTGCCCATTTTCCCTACCTACCTACCTTAATATCCTGTCTATGGTTGGAGGTACTTCATATACTATTTAAATATCTTTCCTGTCACCTGTTGTGTGCTGAGTTGTTCTTGTCCAGTACTAGCCACTGACCTGTCCTGTCCCTCCCTTATGATTTGGGCCTTCCAGGCCCAATGTACTGGTCAGCTGTGGCTAGGAGAAGAGTCCTCTGTGCTTCACAGGATGGACATGACTCCAGTCTCAACAAGATGGGCTCACAGGGGGCGTGACCCAGGTGAATGGCAATTAGGGGAAGATGTTATGTCAGGGCTGTGTTCACATCATCCCACGAACTTGTCCTGCTTGTGTTTTGATGCCATTGCCAGTGGCCACATCTCACTTCTACCTTCCCTCTCCATTCTTGACACTGTGCCAACTTGTCCTTTCTACTAGTCATTTTTATTCAGACTCCAGCTCAGGGCTAATCCGCATTCTCTGGACTGCTTATCTCACTCTCACACTGCTCCCTCCACAGTACTTTCCAACAATGTTGTGTCCTGAATTGTGCCCGTGTGTTTTAATAATCCTTGAACACCAGTTACTTTGTGCCAGTCAGGTTTTCCTGGGGCTGGACATAGACTTCTGCACAGCATCACATGGCACCAGCACACGTAATGCCGCTAAAAGCCATTGACAGAAGAATAATGTGCCTTTCACTCTGGGCCTTGCCCTTGCCTTGTGTCCTGTGCCTGATAGGCCTGTCCAGTCCTGTGACCTTAGGGGCCCTAGTAGTGCATAACAGCTGCTTCCTCAGTCAGACCTCAGCTCCCTTTTACTGAAAGCAGTCCCATGGACTGGTTCCTGAATGTATCACATGTGCATTTGTGATGGTTTTGCCCCCTCCCAATAAATTCAATGTGTACTTCACTGTCACTTCTTTGCTTTCAGGTTGTTGTGTAGTGGAAGATGGAGATGCACCTTCTGAACAGAGCCTTTCTGTACAAGGAGAGTCACAGGTCGGGACTCTTAGGGCAGGCTCATCTCCCCGGAAGTCCCAACCCTTTGAGATGGGTGTCCTGATCTTCAGAGAAGTTTTGCCCTTGGCTGAGCACCAGGGAACATATCTTGGGCAGGAAACATACACATGTCAGAAACAATTCTATCTCAGTGCCAACCTTCAACAGGGGCAGCACATTATAGAGAAACCCTTCAGAAGTTATGTGGACAGAGCCTCGTTTATGAAGGACTGCACAGTCCCTGCATCAGGGAAGTCCCTTACATGTGAGGAGATTGGGAAGGACTTTTTAGCCAGCATGGAATTTATCCGTCAGTATCTCACTCACACTGGGGAGAAGCCAAACAGTAGTGAGTGTGAGGCTGTGTTTCGCAGTCGAAAAAGTCATCACAACTGGGGAGAATGCAAGACAGCCTTCAGCTGCACGGACACACTTGTTCAGGACCAGAGAGTCCTTGCTGGAGACGGGCTTTATGAGTGCGACAAATGTGGAAAAGCCTGTACCCAAAGATGTAACCTCATTCAGCACCAGAAAGTTCACAGTGGGGAAAGACCGTATGAGTGCAGTGAATGTGGAAAATTCTTTACTTACTACTCCAGCTTCATTATACATCAGAGAGTTCACACTGGGGAAAGGCCTTATGAGTGTAGTGAATGTGGGAAATCCTTTAGTCAAAGCTCCAGCCTCATTCACCACAGGAGACTACATACTGGAGAAAGACCTTATGAGTGCAGTAAACGTGGGAAATCCTTTAAGCAGAGCTCTAGCTTCAGTTCACATCGGAAAGTCCATACAGGAGAAAGGCATTATGAGTGTGGAGATTGTGGCAAATCCTTTAGCCATAGCTCTAACCTCAGAACTGGAGAGTTCACACTGGAGAAAGACCTATTCAGTGCTGTGAATGTAGGAAATCCTTTAGCTGCAAATCTGACCTCATTCAACACCAGAGACTTCACACTGGAGAAAAGCCTTCCATGTACAGAGGATGTACAATTTCCTAATATAATTACACTGGAAGAGAGAACTTGTGAGGGAGCCATCTTCCTGAATTAAAGCCAATGCTTAAACAATCCACAGTGGAGAGATTCTCCTTAAGTTCCAGTTATGTGGGAATCTTTAAGGAGCTGTGTTATACTTTCTAACCTGCCCAGGGCCCTTGCCAGGTTTATGTCACTGCCAGTTTCTGTGGAAGACTTCATTGCACTTTTGCCACCTGCCGGGTCCACACAGTGTGCATCGGTTATCACCCCAGTGGGCTTAGGGAAGCTGACCTCTATCTCCTCCCCACTTGCTGGAGGAAATCTTGAATTCTGCTGCTTGTCAATAAGGACCACATTTTCAAGGACAACATGTCTGTTTCATGTGACACTTATCTTGGATTTTCCCAGCCCCCAAGTGGACAACCTGGGAGCTGCCTGCCTTGTGTTGCTTTGTTTTTGCAATAATAAAGGCATTATTTTTTAAGCCACCTTTGATCTTAGGGTTCTGTTCACTGCATGAGGTGATTTGGAAACAGTTGGGCTCGGCCAGCATTAAGGAGTGAACAGCTTTTGTGGGGCTCCAATGCTTTGTGTGTCTGAGAGAGAGCAGTATGATGGAAGAATATACCTCTCTTTTCAATTTTGGCCTAATTTACATTGTTTCTCAAGATCTCCTAGGAAAAACTGTAGGGTTTTGGGGTCCTAATTTGTGGACTGGGTGTCAGGATTTTTTGTGAGCTCAGAGAACAACCTGAAGAGCAGGAAGTTGTGACAACCTCCAGTGCTTCTGGGAACAGCATGAATTATTTTCTTGTTCACACTGGGCATTATATAATACTCAGCAATGTTGAGGGGAGTCTCTACCCCAGGTCCTACAAAGGAGCCATGTGTCCTGATGCTCCAAATTCACTAGGCTAGGGTCACTGTAAGACTACAGGGCCCTGGGGGAACCATAATTGGTACAGTAACACTGGAGTGGAGGAGACTGCAGTAAATGGAATGTGCCCCTCCTAAAGTTGTTCAAAAAATACTCCAGTGACTGTGACTGTGAAGGAACAGTGTTCACAGAAGTTCTCAGGACCTCCAAGCGTATGTATGTTTTGTAATTGAGATAATTGTCAAAGAAAATAAAGCTATTGGTTTTGTGGATTCTCTTAGACTTTCTGGGGTATTCACCAAAAGGCCATTGCTACACAGGCCATAGATTGAAGTGAGATCCCTTAGTCCAGTGATGTGGCTCTGTGACCTAGCCAGCATTCCTGTTGACCCAGGTGGAAACAAACTTCATTGCTCATCAATATTTGCTACCACTAAGACAAGGCTGCTCCTCCAAGGCATTAGGAAAGAGAGTCAATATAGGATTGCCAAACCTGATTTTCTGAAAAGAGTAGGAGATCTAGATTTTTCTTTTGAACCATTTTATAAAGCTTTTTTCAGGTATAGTTGACATGCAATATACTGCACCTATTTGAAGTGTACAATTTGTTTAATTTTGACATACATATATAAGCCCATGAAACCTCTTCCTAATCATGATAATGAACATTTCCATCACCCCTAATTTAACCTCATGCCATTTTATAAACTGTCCTTCTCCTCTGCAGACCTCTAGGCAATCATTGATTTACCTTCATTTGTAATAGATTAGTTTGTGTTTTCTAGAATTTTATGTGATTTGATTCATAAAATATTTATTTTTTTTCTGGTTCCACTCATGGTTTTATGTATTTTGAGATTCTTCAATGATGTTTATATGACTAGTTCATTCTTTTTGTTTTGAGTAGTATCTTTTCTACAGAGATACCATTTGTTTATCCAATCGCATGTCTATGGGCATTTGGATAACTTCCAGTTTTGGCTATTGAAAATGGAGCTGCTGGAACATTTGTGTATGATACTCTTTATGTATGTATGTATGTATGTATGTATGTTTCACCTCTCTTGTGTTAGTAACTCAAAGTACAATGCTTGAGTCATAGGATAGGTGAATGTTCAGGTTATTAAGAAACTTCTGAACTGTGATCTAAAATGGTTCTTCACTTTTGCGTACCCACGAGAAGTGTGTGAGAGTTCCAGTTCTTCCACATCCTTGGTAATTCTTGTTATGGTCAGTTATTTGAATTTACCCTTTTAATAAGCAAGCAGTAGTTTTGATTGCCTTTCCATAAGGATTCATGATTTGAGTATTTTTTTCATGTGTTTATTTGCCATCTGTACATCTTTTTTGGTAAAATATATGTTCATATCTTTTGCCTGTTTTCTTTTATATGAATTGTGGCTCTTTCCCTTTTAACAAATAAACAGCTCATTTTTGTTTCTCAATTTTATTTGTGCTAGGCACAATGTAATGACCACATATATCATACACTTTTAAGTTTAATCTGCAAAATTCACATATTCTAAAGTCTAGACTTTCAAGAATAGAATTAATTAAATCCTGGTTTGTATTGTTTGCCAATTTCCCCGGTGTAAATACTCCCACCATGGCTGTTTTCTAACTGCCAACATGATATTACTGAACATGGAGTTGGGAAGAGTTGCCAGAAGCACACAGTTTTATTTCCACCATACTGCTTCTATAGCTGCAAATAACCTTGAGAACATAAATGATAATAAAACAAAGTAAAAGGATTATGAATGACAAGTTTTGAGTATTTATTTAATGGAGGTATAATTGATTTAACATATAAACTGGACAGCTTTCAGATGTACATTTTGATGTTTTGGTACACACTTATACACCTGCAACCAGAAATTTCATTGAAAACATAAAAGATATTCTGTAAAATTGGCAATAATTCAGAAAATAGCCACAGACTGTCTCCCTGCCACAAATTCAGGGCTGGATCTCAAAGAGCACATCTCACCAGCTGAATTGCACAGCTGTCCGCAGTCATCCAGCAGGGGTTGCAAGCGTTGGTGTTAAATTTATCCTCATATGTATTTGAAGGAAAATTTCCAAGTAAATTTCAATATGAAATAAAAGCAAAAGGAATTTTTTGGCAGAAGTCCTAGTATGCAAAATAACAATTTAAACAATTAAGAGAAAATAAAATGATAAAGGGCCAGAAATAATTTTGAAGATGTATCAAAAAATAGATTTAACATACAAGTTAGCTAGATGCATTGACTTGAAATGAGAAGCAGCCAATTTCATTTACATCTGAGACACCACAATAGATATTTAAGAATCCCACGGGACATAGCATCTCATGGTAGATTACTGCTACCATGATGCCATCTATTAAGGCTACCATACCTCACATCATTGAGATAAACAAGGCCATTCAATCTTCACTGGCAAATACTTTGCTGTTGTAAATGTTCTCTTCAGTGCCTATTTCAACAGCCTCTCAATCATTTTCACCTTCAAAGGTGAATTCAGTTATTCACCTTCGAAGAAACACAATACACCTTCACTCAGTTGCCCATGGGATACCACAAAAGTTCAGCCATGACACACAACCTCTACTGGCAAGACCTTAGTTGGATCCAGCTGTCCCCAGGCACCCAAATATGGCACTACAGTGATGACATCCTCCTGCGAGGGGATTCACTAGACACTCACACAGGACATGGAAACACTCATCATTGCACTTAGAGCAGGTGGGCTATTTCCCACCTAAGCTTCAGGGTCATGCCACCTCAGTGAAATTCTTAGGTTCACCTAGCGTGCCTAAGGACCACTCTATTCCTGATATAGTTAAAAGGCAATTTCCAGTTTTGTCAGCTTCAATCAATCTCAAGCAGGCCAAACCTATTGGGTCTTTTTGGCTTCTAGAGGCAACATGTTCTCCAGCTACAAATACTGCTAAGGCTTATTTATGCACTCAGCCACTAATTGGCCCACTTTGGGACCTCTACAACAGAAAGCCCTAGATTCAGTTTAGACGGCTATACAACAAGCACTTCTTTTAGTGCCTCCTGGCGACTCCATGGTGGAAGCTCTGATGACCACCTCCTATGCTTCCTAGAGTCTCTGGACCACCCACGATGGCAATAAGTTACCCAGGGGCTTCTGGTGCAAAAAGCTGCCTTTTTTGACTCCGCGTTACATGCCCTTAGATCAACAACCAATGGCTGCAGGCTGAGCCCTCTTGGAAATGGAGGCTCTCCCAGGACCTGAATCTGTGACACTCTGCACCCAGGTACTCATTATTTCCTGGGTCATGAAAGCAACACCCCGTGAGCTCAGCATGACCACCAAGGCCTTGATACAGGAGGGGGCCAAATCTGGACTCTGATGTATCCCACCTGAAGGAAGAGGTAGCCTCCCTTGGCCTCCATCTCTTTCCTGATGCCACGGTCCTGAAGGAGGGTAGCCCTCTCCTGGACCCTTAACTACCTGGGGATACCCTTGGGATCAACTAAGTGAACAGCAAAGGGAGAAAACATACTTTCTTGACAGTAATGCCGCGAGTACAAATGATGGAGTTCTCTGGACGGCTGCTGCCTTTCTTCCTCTGAAAAGGACCCCGTCCCTGACAAAGGCTGAGACCCATGGGTCAGCACAAGTGGCCTAACTCCAGGCAGTCATCTTAGCTTTGGAGGATGCCCTGGCCAACACAACCCTAATTACGCTTCTTCACAGATTCCTGTGCCATTGCCGATTCTAGTTCTTTGATGCAGCCAGTGGAAACAAAAATTTCTTATTTGAGAAATTGAAATGTTGTAGTTTCTAATACTGATAAGCATATACAAATATATATATACAATAAAAAATAAAATAAAAGTCATGTGACACAACAACCTTGCTTGTAGATTTATTTTTAAGAAAAATTAAAACATGAGTTGCAGAAATACCTCTATACAAATATTCGGAACAACAACAGCTTTTTTCATAATGGCCAGGATCCTTAGGGGGAGGAAATATCAATGCTCGTCTACTTGTGAATGGGTAATAATTTGTGGTAGATTCATAAAATGGAATATGATTGATTAATATAAAAGAATAAACTACTGACACAAACAAAAACATGGTTGCTTATTAAAAACATTCTGCTAAGTGAAAGCAGAGACAGATGACTATGTGGTATGATTCAATTCGTAAGAAAAGCTTGAAATGGCCAAAATATACTGCCAATGCATATCAGTGGTTGCTCAGGTTGAAGCTGGGAGGAAGGGATGGACTGCAAAGGGCACAGGAAATTTATGGGCTGATGGAAGTCTTTTCCATCATGATTGTCATGTTGGGTACACGATGATACTACACATTTGTACACTCATCAAAGTGTGCACCTAAAATGGTGAATTTTATTGTGTGTAAACTATACCTCATTAAATCTGTTTAAAGACATAAATGATTTGTCCACAGAGAAATAAATGAATGAATTAATAAAGCAGGGAGAAGGAATATGTATACTTTACTGTAGAAAGCTAAGTAAAATGTACACAGTTTGATGGAGTTAGAAAATCGTGAATTTAGTGAAAGACTGATGAAGAACACTATTTTTTCATACTTTCAGAGGCTCTTCTAATATATAATTATAAAGGAAAAAATGGTAACTTTTATGAAAAGAGACCAGATGAAATCACTGTAGCGAAGTGAACCAAGTTGTCATCACCAATATTGAGACGCAGACATCATGTGCCCCCGATAAGATGCACTGAGAAGAACGAAGAAACACTTCTGTGGTATCCATGCCACCAAAATGCATAAACTTAATAATCATGAGGAAACCCACTCCTCATCAACTGAAGGTAATGTCACAAAACAATTAGCGAGCATTTTTAAAAAATAGTAAGAAAATGGTACTCAAAGGAAGAGTGAGAAACTGTTTCAAATCAATGGAAAATAAAGACAAATGAAAAACAAATGCAATTCTTGACATTGGATTTGGTTTTGGACTGGGAAAATTAGTCATCGAGTACATTAATAGGACAACTGAAAATGGTATGTGAATTTCATACTTTTATTGTACCATCATTAAATTTCCTGACTTTGATTGTTGCAGTCAGATTATGTAAGATGTCCATTTATTTAGAAAATACTAGCATATTCACTGGTCAAGGGATATAATGTTCACAACTTACACTTAAGGTGTTCAAAAAAGTATATATATTTTTTGAGAGAGATTAAATGAAGGATAGAAGGGATTTTCCTTAATCTTATAAATAACTTTAAAAAAATCCTATCGGGGCGGGCCCCGTGGCCTAGTGGTTAAGTTCGTGCGCCCCACTGCAGGCGGCCCAGTGTTTCGTTGGTTCGAATCCTGGGTGCGGACAGGGCACTGCTCATCAAACCACGCTGAGGCAGCGTCCCACATGCCACAACTAGAAGGACCCACGACGAAGAATATACAACTATGTACTGGGGGGCTTTGGGGAGAAAAAGGAAAAAAAAATTAAATCTTTAAAAAAAAACTCCTATCGCAAGGACCATGCCTCATGATCCATTGTTAAAATATGTCTATGATGTGTTAATTTGATTTTGGTAATTATTTCACTATGTATATGTATATTAAATCATCACGCTGTCCACTTTAATATATACAATTTTATTTGTCAGTTGTACTTCAGTAAAATTATTTTTTAGTCTGATGGCTCCGAGTAGATGAACCTGCAGAGACAGGAGGCAGAACGGTGGCTGCCAGGGCCTGGGGGGAGGGGGAAATGGGGAGAAACTGCTTGATGGGTACAGAGCTTTACTTTGGAATGATGGACATGTTTTGGAACAAGTGTGAAATTACTAAACGCCATTGAATTGTTCACTTTAAAATGGTTGATTTTATGTGATGTGAATTTCACCTCAATAAATTGTTGTTGTATAAAAAATTTTTAATATACCTATGCGATTAAAAATAAAGGAGGATAGCTACTCTCTGCACTCTTATTCAGTATTATGTTGGAGGTCCTATTTCATGCAATAAGGCAAGATAATGAATACATAATAATTCGAAATGAAGACACAAAGCTGCTCTCCTGCACCACCTAAGGTGTTGCCTCAAATGTCGTCTAAACTGAGTCCAAACATGGAACCCAATTTACCGCTTTAACCCATCACAGACCTCTGAACTGTTCATCACTTGACACTGTTCTTATTTTCTTATTTGCATGGGACCATCATCTTCTATCATACTATGCACCTCAGACGCGTTGCTTATTGTCTTTTTTCATCAACTACACTGTACATTCATGAGGGCAAGTTTCTTTTATGTTTTGTGCTCTGATATTTCCATGTGCTTAGAAGCGTGCCTAATACAAATAAAGTACACAATAAATATGTATACAATTATGGCAACACAGCTTTCCTGTTCCTTTTCCCAACTCTTGATACACATTCTAACTCTACTCATTCACTGTCTTTTCCTTCAGTTTCACTACCCTCAGCGCTCTCATGAAGGGGAAGGAATTATATTTTGGAACAAAGCCTTCAAACTGACTAAGAATCCTGGAAAGCCATTTGATTTAGCTTCCTCCTCTCCCTTAATTAGATCTCGGGATCCTCTCCTCACATTCCACTGGGATTATTTGTTTATTTCAAAAGTAAGTTCTCCCACATCATTCTGCCACCCCAGTTGGATAGCTTTGTGAATCATTTTTAGTAATTTGCTTTCAGCGGTTTGCACAATTCACAAATGTTTTTCAGAGATAATCCCCGGTCCCCATGCAGACACTGTCACTGCACTTACAGGTGAAATGATGATCACTCCCCAGCAGGGAGGTGAGATCATGGAACCCAAACCTTTATCTCAGGTTCATCTGTCCTGTTTAGACACTTGCACAGGTGCTGCCACAGCAGTCCCTGTCCTGGGAGCACAGCCAAACTTGGTAAAGAGCTCTTCTTTTCAGGTAAGTTTCAGGTTCTTAGAAAGCATGGATCAGGAAATCTAGTATTAACCATTCTTTTTAAAAACTGGCTTTCTGAGGTTAGAGCACAAAAACCTTAGATAGACTATACAACCCCCACTCTCTGAGAGCAGAGCTACTTCCCGTATTTCCACAGGACCTCTATATCAGGGGAAATTATGAGTCATTATTGCCTGTGAATCACTGCAGGACTTGAGAGGATGGAGTGATCCATAACTCCAGCAATGCCGAGATCCTGAGGCTTCCTGGTTTATGTAAATGCTTAATAGATAGGTAGATGTACACAGATGACATAGATAGATAGACAGACAGACAGATAGACAGACAGACATAAGCACATACAAACAGGAAAGACATTTGCTGAAGGAACCAGAGGCACATCGTCACCCCGGTCCATCTCTTTCGGGGATCTGCCTATCATCTCTGTCTCCTCTCAGTTATACTCTGAAATTCTCCCACTTGCCCCTCACTGAACACACTCACCCTCACAGCCTACCCTCTAAAGACTTCAGCACACAGGATGCAGTGAATTTTAAAATAGAGAAGGTGAGCTCCCACACTGAGTAGACACCTGGGCTTTATGTGATAGTGATGTGTGTGTGCACAGTGTTGTGTTTTTGTTTTGTTTTGGGCTGGGGACATGTTGTGTTAAATGGAGTTTTTAATAATGTGTTTATAAATTTCAATTATCGGTAGAAAACTGTTAACTACTTCTTTCATTTAGACCAATGAAAGTATCATATATCCCCCTTTTGGGGGGTTATGGAATAAAGGAGTAATCAGGATTGTTCATAGTTGCAAAATACACATTACCCTGGAATGTACCCAGCGTTTAAACTTTTTAAAGGCCTTGTTAATCTCATTCACATACTAGTCTGACTCTCTTTCTATTCTCCAAGGATCTCAGCGCCCTTGTGGACTGATCTATTCCTGTATCTGTAATCATCTATCCATCCATCCATTCATCCATCCATCCATCCACCCACCAACCTACCTACGTATCTTTACTTTTTGTATCTTTAATCTTACGTAAATTGTAAATCTAAGTCATGCTGATACAAGCAAACCTCTCTAAATATTTAGTAAACTCTTAGAAATGTTATACTATTAAGGAATGATTGTTTGCATTTACCTTTGATGAATATACCATAAAGCTAAGTGAAAATATCCTTGTCTTTCAAAGATACTGACGCATTTAGGGATGCAGTGATTGGTGTAGGGGATTTATTTTAACAAGAAAAGTTGTTGAACTTCTGTTGAATTTCAGGGAATTTGGGTAAGATTATACATGAAATCACTTTTGCTGGGGGTGGTGCTATTGAAGCTGTGTGCTGGGTTCACATGATTCATTATATTATCTTTTTCAATGTTGCAGATGCTTGGTAAATTCCATAATAACTTTAAAAAAGGTTCTTATATTAATAATTACCAAATGTTGACAGTTTGTTCTCTTCTACAACTATATTCTTTTAATCTCTAAATTAACAAAATATCTTATTTTGTAACGCTTAACATGACAATTTCAGAAAGTATTACAATGAAGTCTCATAATATTACTGTCTTCCTCATTATTTTCCTAAGACAGGATAACAATTTAAATGCATTCATTATCAGAAGACCTAAGTCAAAGGCGTGCAGTCCACCCGGCAGGCAGCACTGTGATCTGGAGAAGGTCAGACCCACGGAAGCAGTTGTTGTTCCCAACGTCTGACCATTTTTTCACTTGTGTTACCAGGTCATTAGATCTGGATTGTTGTCTGAAATATCCCTCATACTTAGAGTTACAAATATTATAGTTGAAACCACATGCAGGCAAGCAAGAGATGTCTACAGTTCAGGAGAAGCATCTGCTCTCTCACTCTCTGATTTCAGTAATGAGTAAAGATGCAGTAGATAAAGGGGATACTACCTAATTTGCAACATATATTTCCTAAAGAAATTACTGACTTTTAGTTTTTGTTTCTTTTCTTTCCTTTTTTTGTTTTTGTTAAATCTTTTGTACTTTAAAATTGTTCAGAAACCACAGCAAACCACAGTGTTGGAGACCACCATTTTAGCAAATAAAGTTCTGGCATAGTCAATCAAAATGACAATATAATCCCAGATGTATTTATGGGCATTCATGAAATCATAGTGTTGATACTCTGAGGTAATGTAGTTGCATAAATGCTACTCTACAATGAAATTAATTTTTATTTATATTAATAAGGGTTTAGAAGATACACAAATGGAAATTTTAAAAATCAACACTTTACAGATTTTCTCTCTATAAATACTATATATATTTTTTTAAGATTGGCACCTGAGCTAACAACTGTTGCCAATCTTCTTTTTTTTCCTGATTTTTCTCCCCAAATCGCCCCAGTACATAGTTGTATATTTTAGTTGTGAGTCCTTCTAGTTGTGGCATGTGGGACGCCGCCTCAGCGTGGCCTGACTAGCGGGGCCGTGTCCGCGCCCAGGATTCGAACTGGTGAAACCCCAGGCCACCTGAAGCAAGTGCGTGAAATTAACCACTCGGCCATGGGGCTGGTCCCTATAAATACTATATTTGAGAATATGAAGGGAAATGTTTTATGACAGCTGGACCTGATTATGCAAATAAACTGTACCATTTTTTAAATGTGGAAGAAATAGTGAAAGAAAATGAAGAACTTAAAAGCATATCTAAATAAATGCAGAGAGAAACCGTGGTTCTTCATGGGAAGCCCCAATATAATAAAGAACTCAATCATCTTAATACGAGATTATGCAATGTAACTTAGAATGAAATGTTTACATTTCTAAATACCCTCTACTGATGAAAAGGAAGTAAAACAAATAAAATTATATTTAATGGGAGGATAGTATTACAAGATTTTTTTAAATTTCATATATAACTTGGATTTAGCAAAAAATCAGATATTAAAATCAATCATATTTTATAGGTAGTCTAGAAAGAATAGTGCGAAGTATTTGATCTTGTGTGTGTGTGTTCAGGGCATTGGTAGAGGGAAAGAGGAAGGCAAAGGGGAGAGACTGAGAGGGAGATAGGAAACTGATTAAATGAATAGTTATGAAAATATTAGGAATTCAGTGTATGAGTGAAATGAAGTTAAAAATATATGGACACTGTTGAAAAACAGAGCTAAAACTCAACTGCATGCCGTTTAGACAAATACATGTATTCACATGCTTGTATAATCACAAAAACTAAAAGCTAATTCTTAAACCATATAGGAATATATGTTTTTAAAATATGAATTGTGACAAATACTTAGTAAGCAATTCAAAAAGTGGTAACTATGAAATGTTTCAAGTGTATTAACAGTTTGAAAAATTTAAATGTTATATAATGGTGCTTTAAAGAATAAGAGAATAAAGTTATATGAGACAACAAACTGTGAACACTTGATATTTATGGAAGTAAAAACCTTTTTAATGTTATTGTGAAATTTATCGAACATCTACAAAATTGAAAAGGATAATATAATGAACCGCCACACAGCTATGTAGTTAGCCCATCATGTAGCTTCAGTAGAACAACCCATAGCAAAACTTATTTTGTATATAATCCTCCTCATTTGGGCTTCCATCAACTTCTCTTGTTAAAGCAAATCCCAGAAGCCATATCACTGCATCCCTAAATATTTCAGTGAGTATTTTTGATGTATCAAAGCTAAATATAAACAATAATTCCTTAATATCATTAAAGTTCTCAGGCTTTACTAAATATTAGGGAGTTTTTTGTTTGCTTTTGCTTTGGTGAGGAAAATTGGCCCTCAGCTAACATCTGTGCCAATCTTCCTCCATTTTGTATGTTGGTTGCCACCACAGCATGGCTTGATGAGTGGTGTAGGTTTGTGCCTGGGGTCAAACACATGAACCCTGGGCCGCTGAAGTAGAGTGTGCTGAACTTAACCACTACGCCACTGGGCCGGCCCCTTAGTTTTTTAAAATTAACGTTCAAATAATTTTTCTCCCATTGCATCACATTTCTATGTCTCTTGATTTTATTATACTCTACAGATACGTTCCCTCTTTTATTGCAAAATATTTCGTTTTATAAAATATATCACATATCTTGTAGAATAGGCCATCTTGTCTTTTGGCTGACTATGTCATCATGGCCTCTTTTAACAAAAATCTTCTATGCTCTATATTCCTGTAAATGTATAGATGGAATCTGATTCATATTTTATATTTGGATAGGATTTTTCATATGTGGCCATGCCTACATATTTTTACATCATATTGAAAGACAAGTTTCTCCTTGTTTCTCTTTTCATGATGAAAAAATGAACGTGATCAGTAAGTGCATGTATTGTCAGCCTGATCCATCCACAGGACACTCACCATCGCTTGTCAGCTGAGGAGTCTGACAGCCGTCAGTGAATATTGCCTACACCTTCCATACAAGGATGTTCTAGTTCAGTCCTCCCTTTTCCTCTATTAAGTGAAAAACTCCTACAAAAAAGAAAGTTACCCGAGGAACATTAACATGGAACCAGAAAGTGTCTGGATTCTTTCCCTTTAGTATCCGTATTTTACAGTGATACGATTCGGTACTATACACAGGTGTTTTAAATTATTGCACATATTATTTCATGATGGCATGTCCCACACTTTGACACTGAGAATCCTCTACAGTAGCTCTTGTGTCCTAATGACATTATTTTATAAAATGCCTTTTGTATAATTATATTTAGCCAAAATATTTATGTAGTTCTAAAAAAATAGCAAAATACATTCAGAGCAGTCAACTCTTACATGGTCTCTCTTCACCTTGTTCTTTCTTCCCTCAACGGTTCCTATTTTTATAAATGTTTTTTAATGTGCTATTTCAATTTATACATACATGTATATATATATACATATAAACATAGAAAAACTCATATATATATATTAATCTTTCTCTCATTCTTAGGAAAATACAGCTAACACTACGTGATGTTATGCCACTTTTCTCTTTACTAAACACTATGTCCTAGCCTTGTGGTGGGGGAGAGAACTCCTTCGTCACGTCCGTAGCTGCCAAGTGACTCATCAGGAGGATGCGCCATGACGAATTCAATCAATCTCCCGTCGATTGACATTGTATTGGCTCCAATCTTTGTTATCACAGATAGACCTGCTCTTGATGTTCATATTGAGTTGAAATAATGTGGGCAAAGAAATTTTCTGAGTGTAATGATGGTGATCCAATTTGTTTTCCAGTCCCTAGAATCCTTTGATTCAAATACGATCAACTTCCCACATTTATTCTGTAGTAGTTTTCTGGAGCTGCCATAACAAATATCATAGACTGGGTAGCTTAAACAACAGAAATTTATTTTCTCACAATTCTGGAAGCTAGAAGTCCATGATCAAGACGTTGGCAAGGGTTGGTTTCTTCTGAGGCCTCTCTCTTTGGCTTGTAGATGGCCTTCTGATGTCCTGAGGGTTAGGACTTCAACACATGAATTTTGGGAGGACACAGTTCAGCCCATAAAACACTCTAAGTTGATGAAATGGTTTCTGCTAGTATAAGTTTGGGTCTTATTGTCCTCATTCAGATTGGAGCTGGGATCCTTGGAAATTCTTCACTCCTTTGTCTTTATATCTTTGCCTTGCTCACTGGGAACATGTTGAGAACACTGACTTGATCCTTAATCAGCTTGTCTTAGCCAACAACTTGGTTCTTTTCCACAAAGGGGTCCCGCAGACAATGGCAGCTTTTGGATGGAAATATTTCCTTAGCGATGCTGGATGTAAATGTGTCTTCTCTTTTCACAGAGTTTCCAGAGGGGTTTCTCTAAGCTCTACCTGCCTCCTCAGTGTTTTCCAGGCCATTAAGCTTTGCCCCAGCATCTCTAGGTGGATGGAGCTCAGAATGAGACCCCCGAAGTGCATTGGATTCTGTTGTTTCCTCTGTTGGATCCTGCCTCTTGTGTTAAATACCTTTATTGCTATCAGTGTCACTGGCCCAAGGAAGAGCAAAAACACGAGTATGGAGAAAATTTATGGATACTGTGTATCCCCCATTCCAGACAGATTTTTACTGTTACTACATGTAGGCATATTCTTCTCTATTGATGTAATATGTTTGGGTCTCATGGTCTTAGCAAGTGGCTCCATGGTCCTTGTCCCACACAGGCACAAGCAGCAAGTCCAACACATGCACAGCAACACCCTTTCCCCCAGAACTTCCATGATGCCAGAGCCACACACACCATCCTGCTCCTGGTGAGTGCCTTTGTCTCCTTTTCCTCTCTCTTCCGTTTTGACACTTTCTTCATCCCTGATCATAAACCCAAGCCAGAGGCTGGTGAACACTTCCATGCTGGTGTCTTCGTGTTTCCCAACATTCAGCACCTTTGTGCTCATCACCAGTGAAACACGTGCCTCTGGGTTCTGCTGTGGAAGCTGGGCAAGGAAAACTGTTTTCACAATCTGGTTAAACATCTATATGTCTTCTAACTGTGCAGTTGGATCAGTTATCAATCATTTTTCAAAAATTTCCAGTGAAACGTATGTGTCTGAAATCAGGCTAGAACTTTGTTATTCTGCAATAAATAAAAGGAATTATATCCCTGCCCTTCCACAGCTCAGAATGGAACCATTAATGATCCCTCCACACGAGTAGACAAAGTTAATCTGTCTCATTGCACTGTGCTGTGGAATCTGGACATATGTGAGACGATAGAAAGCAGACAAATGTCAACTGGGGAGAAGGAATTAAGTTCCATTGTGTATTTGTTTTTCTTCTTTTCAATTGTTAGATTAAAAAATATATAATTTTTTTTAACCAGAGTGGAGTCTAGCTGTTTTAGGCAGATGGAAAATTGCCTGAATTGACTCCTTGATGAGAAGGCATGTAGAGCGCCCAAAGAAGTTTAGAAATCCAGTATTTTAGGAGTATTGACAGTGAGGGGAGAGTGGCAGGCAGAGAATGAGGAAGGTGCTTCTGTCAGACACTGTAGTACAGGTGAAGAACTGGAAACTGCATCCTGAGAATAATGACAGGCTAGTGGCTGGGTTCAGTCAGGAGGGTGACATCATCAGCTCTGCTTCTTGTAAGTGATTTACAGAGTCATTTGGAATGAATTAAATTATTTTATAAAAACTCATATTTTCTAAACGTTTCAGTTGTGTAACAAATGTTTCAAATGTTAGTTACAATTTAAAGATGATGTATTTTCATTTTGCAATGATCAACTTACATTAACTTTATATATTTACTCCTCATCCCTATCACTGAAGAGAAAACATTGACAAAACTTAAATTCCATTTTTCTATTATGCTTCATTTTTAAATCCACAGTAAAAGCTGGTTGTATTCAGTAATTTCTTATGTTCTAGTCGAGGGTTTCTTACCCTCAGCATGAGCAAGCAGTCTACAAGCAGCACGCTGTGTTGGCTTTCCACTCTACCACACATTTTGCTGGTAGGGAGACAACCACACAAATGGATGTAGAGACTATTACTTATGCAGACAGCATAAGAAAGGCCAGCATGATGTCACCTCCCCATGACCCTTTTACCACAGGATGACACTTAATCAAAGAGACCAGATGATGGTGGTCTGATGAACAAATGAGCAATGGAGTGATCTGTCATTGAGGAGTCCATTCTAGACTACAGCTGTGTGGTTTTCCAGGCTGCAGCTCTAAATAAGGGAAGGCACCCAGGGAGGCAGAGAAGGAACTGCCCCATGGCATCCACAAGAAAGGGATGTGGGTGAGAAATGGCCTGTGACAGCTCCTTCCAAGAATGCTGATCTTGCCATGTTCCTGGAAGGGTCACAAGGTTTTCCACCAGCACTTAGATCAGACTGCAATTGAGTCTCTCCTGCATGGCCCAAGTGGATCTGTACAAGGTTGTCAGGACCCCATGGCAGAACCATCCCCTCCAGACACCATAGACATTTGGGGCTGCATCATCCTTTGTTTAGAGAAGCTCTCCTGTGCCTTACAGAGTGTTGAGCAGCATCCCTGGCCTCTACCCACTAGATCCCAGAAACACCATCACTCAGTTGCAGCAGTGAAAGTTATCTTTGGGCATTGTCAAATGGCCCCTGGGAAGGCAAGACTGCCTCAGGTTGAGAACACTAGCTCAAGTTGTTTAAGGTTACTCATGTTTTCTAGTGGATTTTTAATAGGATATAATTTTCATAAAATAGTAATTTTCTGCTAGTTTTTTGTAGTTCATTGATATAGCCCTGGAACTGGATTCCACAGCCTCATAATGTTCAAGTTGTATTTACTGCACCAAAAGTATAATAATTTATTTAAGTTTATCCATTCTACTTTAATAAAAAGGCTCACTTATTCTGTAAGCATGTATATGCTCATGTTTACAGACTCTTTTCTAAGGGGATCTTATTTGCATTACCCCAATTCTCTTAAGATTTGCAAAGACAATAAACTTTCTCTTAAATGTAAGGGCAGACCCATAATGAAACCAAATCAGGTGAACAAAATTATCGGCTCTGGCTATTATAAATAATTTAGTGAATATCCAATTAAAACGCATAACTTGTTTAATGAAATTAGGTTTCCCAATTTTTCATTTTAGTTTAAGTTAAAATAATTAACAGCTAACAGTTCTCCAAGAGAATTCATCCTTATTTTTTTATGATCAACTTTTATTAACCAAATTTAAAATTTTTTTGCCTGTCACTTAAATGCAAACTTAGAAATTACTTTAGATTATATTTTTCTTCTATTTCCATTTTTCCCTCAGAGTAAGCTTTATTTATCTTCATTTATCCAACAATAATCCTCTTTTTACTTCCAGAATGTTACTATAATTTTATAATTTTTAGGAGAGAGCAGTATTTTATGGAAATGGCATGTAATTTATCTACATAACTCCTTGAATTGCATTTTATTTCCAGAGAAAGTAAGACCTTATTTGTTGCATAAATTCTTATCTTTCCAGATCCCTGGCCTCATGCCCCATCTTTCTCAGTTATTTTACCGCATCTGAATCTCTGACCCATTGGCTCACTATGATCCCATCCTTAGTCACTCAAATGCTTCTAGAGAAAGTTGAGATTCAAGGTTTCCTCATTATAATGAATCTCTTAAAAAGAGATCCAAGGGCCTTCCTCCCTCACTTTTTGGAATTTGGCTAATCATATCTCAAGTCTGTTGAATATAAATTCTCTGCCTCAGCTCCCACCATGCTAGACCATTTGAATAATTATAATTAAAAAACTCAGGGGCTGGCCCCGTGGCCGAGTGGTTAAGTTCGCATGCTCCGCTGCAGGCAGCCCAGTGTTTCGTTGGTTCAAATCCTGGGCGCGGACATGGCACTGCTCATCAAACCACACTGAGGCGGTGTCCCACATGCCACAGCTAGAAGGACCCACAACGAAGAATGTACAACTATGTATCGGAGGGCTTTGGGGAGAAAAAGGGAAAAATAAAATCATTAAAAAAAATAACTCAGAAGGAGGCCTGAGCTGATGGAGGAGCACCTTTATAATTAAATGATATGATTTTGTAATAATTCACTGGACATATCAGTACCTAAACTGGGCTTGAATAGTATTGGTGACCAAAATTCGCAGGATACAATTTTATTGGCAAATAGCTAACAGAAAATCCAAGTGTTTTCCATTAATTTCATCCAACCATGGTTGGGGTTGGGGTGGCTATTTCCAGAACTGGTTTGAAAGGGCAGTGTGGAGAAAAAGAAGAGCCCGGTGCAGAGCCGAGGTAAAAGCATGAATGCTGGTAGGTTATCTGGGATGTGTTAGTGAGCTGGTTTTCACTTGGAAAATTGGGGCTGAATCCCACTAAGAACATACAGGTTGCCACATAGAATTGGCCCAGGGACCAGCCTGTGGCGGAGTGCTTAAATTCACGTGCACTGATTTGGCAGCCCAGGGCTTCACAGGTTCGGATCCTGGGCACA
Organism: Equus przewalskii; assembly: GCF_037783145.1. Lineage (NCBI taxonomy): Eukaryota > Metazoa > Chordata > Mammalia > Perissodactyla > Equidae > Equus > Equus przewalskii. The sequence goes on along the minus strand of NC_091839.1, from coordinate 26,583,464 downwards.
GACCTAGCATTGCTCATCAGGCCATCCTGAGGCAACATCCCACATAGCACAACTAGAAGAACCTACATGCTTAGATTTTGCAGGTTAAATAGAGGCTTTACAGTTTTCCCTGACACACCAAATGCCTGACAACTTAAAAAGTAAATTGAGGGCCGGCCTGGTGGCGCAGCAGTTAAGTTCACACATTCCGCTTCTTGGTGGCCTGGGGTTCGATGGCCAGATCCGGGGTGCAGACATGGCACCGCTTGGCACGCCATGCTGTGGTAGGCGTCCCAGGTATAAAGTAGAGGAAGATGTGCATGATGTTAGCTCAGAGCCAGGCTTCCTCAGCAAAAAAGAGGAGGACTGGCAGTAGTTAGCTGAGGGTTAATCTTCCTCAAAAAAAAAAAAAGAGAGAGATTTTAAAAAAAAAAGTAAATTGACCAGTTGTTTGACCAGCAAAACAGGTTTATTCTTTTTGGGAACAATCAGAAGACTTGCAACTCTGGATACACAGGCTATGGCCGACAATAGGCAAATCCAGAGAAACAAAGGAAAGGGCTTGCCTTCATACAGGAAAAGGGGGAGTTGGGAAGGGGGCTGTGATAAACAAGGAATCCATTGGAGCAGACCAGGAGTCCAAAGTGTAGAGGTTTCCCATTGGTTGGGTTCCTCCAATCTTCTACTGGCTAGGCTGTTGCCAGGCAGGGGAGAGAAATCTTCCTTCCTCCTGCTGGGCGGTAAAGTAGGAAAGCCCTCCTGTCAGAAAAGCAAGCCTACCTCTCTCCCTGTTTGCAGAGAGTTCCCCTGCAGGCCTTCTGAACTCCAACTTAGTGGAGGTTTCTCTTATTAATTTCACATGCCATGACAGTGTGGGGGACTGGTCTTGGCCACGCCAAGATATGTCTCTTTGGCATGAGGATTATTGGGCTGGTTGCTTTTAATAAACTGGGACAGAAAGGAGGCTCTGAGGAGTGGAACTTGCTTACCCTTTGTTAAGAGACATTTACATAGTAAAGGAAATCTCCGTCTGTAAACGTCCCTCCCTCTCTGTACCAGGAAGAAGAGGGGGATGACCTTATCTCTAGAAACTCTTAATCAATGGGGAAGGCAAGGATTTAAATCTGCATTTTGTTTACTGTACTTGCGTGGTAATCTCCCATGATTGACTCCCCCTCCACCCCCAATATCCTTCTTTGTCTTTAGCTGAGATGATATTTAAGGTGGGGGCTTCAGCCATTTTGGGGAGTTGCTCAGCTTGCCTGACCTCTCCCATGTATACATGTTATAAAGATGTGTTTAATTTTCTCCTGCTATTCTGTCTCATGTGAATTTAATTCGTTCTCTGGCCAGACAAACCCATAGAGGGTAGAGGAAATGTCTTCCTCCCCTACAACAGTCATACTGCTCTACCTTAATCTGAGTAAATTCAGATTTTAATGGAAAACATGTAGGACTGTATAGACTGTGGTTTGTTTCACTCTGAAGACTTCACAGAACTGTACATTATCTCACACGGAATTGTAGACTTTCTGCTTTGCTATTGTTCTGTTAGAATCAAATTGGAAAGAATGAGCAGCACAGTGCTGTATTGTGTTAGGTTTTAAAACTCTCAGAATCACTTTTTGTTTTTTTCAAAAACGTTCTAAAGAGATGTATGAGGAGTACAGCAGAGCAAGATTCATTTTCAAATTGTAGCACCGACTATCAGCAAACTGTTTGTTTAAAGTGGGAAAATAATGATTAAACTCAGGAAGCAAAGCTTGAGTGATGTGTAAAGAGTTCTTCTTGACTTACTCTTCTTACTTAAATATTTTCTCTTTTAGTGCCTTCAATGCTGGCCATAACTGTGGTGAAAACTCTTCTGACTTTCATTGTTGAATACTTGTACTAACCTTCCCTTCTAAAATAACATGCTGGCTACATACAAAAAGATCTCGGTTTAAAGGTCATTGTTTCTTCAATTATTTGAAAGCCTTACTACTTTCTAGCCTTGCACCTGTTGATAGTGTTGTTGAAAAGTCTGAACTCAGTTTCATTACTCTTCATGGGGGTCATTCATTTTTTCATATCATAAATTTGTATGACTTTGTCTTTAAAATTTTTTAAATTTTATAATAAGTTTTATCTGGGTGTGGATCTTCCCTTTTGAACTCTTGGAAATATTTCCTCTTTTATTTGTATTATTATCTAGATACAGATGACTTGCATGCACCAGATAGTAGGAAACACAACTAAAGCATGGCACTGGAAAAAGATGGTACAGCCAGAAGAGTGCCCTTGCCAATAATCTAGCATTTTGAGTGTCTTCCCCACAAATATTAGTAAAGAAGTCTTAAAATTTGGATTCATAACTAGGGAGCATTATCCCTGACTCATGGCAGTAATTTTAAAACAACAGCCGTTTAGTCTCTGTGTATGTGTGTCTATATGTGTATGTCATATGTGTGTGATATTTTTACCTTTGGATGGTATAGCCAAAATTTAAGAGCTCCATTTACTTGGCTTAAGTTAAGCACATACCTAAATAATTTCTAAATGGAAAAGAAGTTAACCCAAATGTCTTTTAAATTACATGATATAAGTTAATCTTTGGCAACTGAAAGCTTATTTTAGTTTGTTGGTTTGATTTAAATGGACATGTTTTCAGAGTCATCAGCACTGGATATGACGCAGATGTGCAGCCTTTATTCTACATTTTTTGGTCAAATGAGCTGATGTTATCTCTACTGAAAAACTGATTAGCAAAAACAATAACTTAAAATGATGGCTAATTTTGTCTAATGTCTCATGAAGTTTTGTAGGCAGTCTAAGTAATTACTGGAAACAGGTACACTGAATAAATGTAAAAAGGGTAAAAGTTTTTGGGGAAACTTTTTAACAATGATTATGCATTATGATGTAGGTACTTAAAACAGCTTAAGACTATGGCTAACTGCTTTAGTGTCACAGGAAGTTTTTGTCAGTAATCTAAATATGATTGTTACAAACAAATTGTCTAGATGTAAGTGGGATAAGAGTTTATAGATAAACTTTTTAAAAAATTCTTTTTTATTTGAGTTCATAATAGTTTACATCATTGTGAAATTTCCATTGTACATTACTTCTTGTCTGTCACCACATAGGTGCTCCCCTTCACCCCCTGTGCCCATCCCCCAACCCCCTTCCACTAGTAACCACTGAACTGTTTTCTTTGTCCACGTGTTTGTTCATATTTCACATATGAGTGAAATCATCTAGTGTTTGTCTTTCTCAGTCCAGCTTATTTTGCTAAGCATAATTCCTTCCAGGTCTTTCCATGTTGTTGCAAATGGGATGAGTTTGTCTTTTTTTCTGGCTGAGTAGTATTCCACTGTGTGTATATACCACATCTTCTTTATCCAATCATCAGTCGATGGGCACTTGGATAGTTTCCATGTCTTGACTATTGTGAATAGTGCTGTAATGAACATGGGGTACATATGTTACTTTGGATTGTTGATTTTAAGTTGTTTGGATAGATACCCAGTAGTAGGATAGCTGAGTCATAAGGTATTTCTATTTTTAGTTTTTTTGAGGAATCTCCATACTGTTTTCCATCATGGCTGCACCAGTTTGCATTCCCACCAGCAGTGGATGAGGGTTCCCTTTTCTCCACACCCTCTCCAACATTTGTTATTTTTAGTCTTAGTGGTTATAGCCATTAGAACTAGTTTGCCATAATAATCCCCATAGTTTGTTTTGTTGTATGAATAAACCTTAATGTGCTTACACACTCACCTCTTGAGGTATCTCTAGTTTGCACTTAAAACTTCTATGAAAATTCTTCTGCATATACCTTTGCTAATGAACCAAGTGATTTAGTGATTAATTCCAATATATGGGATTGCTGGTCCACCTAGCTGCCTCCTCTGGAACCTTGACTCATATTAACAAATTGCTGGGGCTGGCCTGTGGCTGAGTGCTTAAGTTCACGCACTCTGCTTTGGTGGCCTGGGGTTTTGCTGGTTCTGATCCTGGGCACAGACCTGGCACCACTCATCAAGCCATCCTGAGGCTATGTCCCACATAGCAGATTTAGAAGGACCTACAGCTAAAATATACAACTAGGTATTGGGGGCTTTGCGGAGAAGAAGAAGAAGGAAAAAAAGATTGGGAACAGATGTTAGCTCAGGGCCAATCTTCAAAAAAAAAAGAAAAGAAAGAAAAGAAAAGAAAAACAACAACAAAAAAACCCAGATTGCACTCCCAAACTCACTACCTGCCCAGATAGCACCCCAGGTGCCAGGGAGAGACTGGCCAGGTCTTCCTTGGGTCTCTCAGGTCCCAGCTCACTGGTAGCTATGGAAGGAAACTCGCTCTCTCTGGAACTTTGCTGGGGGCTCCCTCCTTTACGCTCCTGCAGGAAAAAGACAATGTGTGAGACTCTGGACAATCTGGCCCCTGAAAATGATCTAGGAGCGAACATACAGTGAGAAGGTTGATCTAGGAGCATTGAGGTGCTGTGGCACGAGCTGCTAGTGGGAAATCTGTCTATCAAGAGCACCTCACCTACATTAGCATCCTCAAGGTGGCATGGGCACATCATTGACGTTCCTGGTAGAGACATCCTTTGACAGGCATTGGTCTTGAGGCGTATAGGAGCTAAAAGTTACTCTAACGAGGTCTTGACTTGGCTACAGACACTAAATGAGGAATTTGTGCCTAAAGGCTGAGTCCTGCCTTTTCACCACTGCAGCCCTGGCTCCTGCCCCAGAAGCCAGGCGCAGTCCCAGGTGGCCAGCAGCAAGTCCCAGCTCCTCCCTGCCCAGGCAAAGTCCTTCCTGCATCTTCAAATCCTCCCTGCACCAGCAAATCCTCCTGGTGGGCCGAGGCCACTCTTTCAGCTCCATATGCGGCCGCCATGGGGGTACCCGAGGAACCCACTGGCCACCAGCCACTGCCCACCCAGACGGTCCCTTCACCACTTGGTTCTTGGCCCACACAGATCCAACAGTGGCAGAAGCAGTCCCACACTCGGGAGCGGCACTTCGGGACTGAGGGGCAAAGGTAGCCCCCAATGGACTCCATGGTGTATACAGACAGTGGAATGCAGTGCAGCCCCTAAAAGAAGGAGGCATCTTTAGGTGTCCAACTGGTCAAGATAAGGAAGTCTCAGGTGTAAAATGAGGCTGATTTAGGTTGTGCAAGATATATTGTTAAGTCAGCAAAACAAACTACAGATCTGTATACAAAGTATGACTTCCTTTTTACTGAACAAACTACTATAGGAATATATATATGAATGCCTGGACATACATGTGCTGGTCTAGTGGTTAAGATCTGGTGTTCTCATCACTGCAGCCTAGGTTCATTCCTGGTCATGGACCCAAACCACCAGTCTATGGGAAGTCTTACTGTGGTGGTTACCTGTTGCTGTGACGCTGAAAGCTAGGCTACTTATATTTCAAATACCAGCAGGGCCACCCATAGTGGACAGGTTTCAGTGGAGCTTTCAGACTGAGACAGAGTAGGAAGAAAGACCTGGCCACCCACTTCCAAAAAATTGGCCATGAAAACCCTAAGAATAGCAGTGGAGCATTGGCTGATACAGCAGACGAATTGACTGGAGGGCACTAACAAACAAAAAAACAGGAACATAGCTTTATGCATCCATGTGCAGACAGAATCCTAAAAAGATACCATGCTGCAAACATTGATTTTCTCCAGGAGTCGAATTAACAGAGACTTTTCACTTTCCATTTGGTAAATGTACATGGTGTAGTACTCCTTAGTAAACAATAGTTAATTTGATATTTTATATATTAAAAGCTTTCCACACATATTAGGAAAAAGAATGCGCATGTATAAAATGGTTATAATTATGTTATACGGACAAAACAATTTTGTGTTTTATGGATAAGACAGTGTTTCACACTGAGTTGGCCACAATCACTGACTATACAGGCAGGAGAGACGTTTTCTGTGGAGACCAGAGGCCCAGATCCCGCCTTGTTCATCTGCTTCAGAGCTGCCCAGTATCTCATCCTCTATCTTCTTCATCATAGTCCTGAAGGATGTCTTTTCTTGCCCCAGAAAAACCTATAACTGAACTCAGTGGTTTTGTCTTGGTGGATGTGGAGCTGAAAAGCAGAACCAAGGTAGAAGTAGGTGAAGAAAAGGTTTATTGCTTGCATAAGCAATGGAGAACACGGGATGGTGCCCAAACCAGTGTCTCCCCAAGGCAGTGGAGACTTTATACACAAGAGAGCAGAGGATAACAGGTTTATTTGTAACAACTGTGTAATAACTGTATTCATTTAGAGCAGATGCGTACCAGGCAAACATGCTAATACATACATCCCATGATCTAAAAATGGCTGTTTGGACGCTCCCAGACAAGAGGAATTTAAGATGCTAATAAGTTTAAGCTAACTTCTTAGGACGCATGGTGCTGGAACATTTTGCAGGGGTCTTACTGCAACCGTTTGAGTTTCTCTGCAAGATAGCAATATATGCAAAAGGGGACAGCAACTTCTGAAAAACAGAACACATCCTTTCTTCGTTTCTGAAGGACATTTGACAGACCAGGTTAGTTGTTGACCAGACCCTCAGTAACCCTTTCTTTGCCTGGTTCTGTAGTCACAAACCTACTGAAGCTCACAAAAAGGAATTTAACCCTTCCTGCTGCATGCACTTGAAGCGCAGTAAGATAATGTTTATTTGCTTCCAGCTATCAGGGGATGTCCACAAGAGTCGGCTTCTGGGAGTCTGAACAATTAAGACTCCCTAGAATTCGGACTGCCGCCCCTTTAAGAAGGAGCGAAGCCCCTTCCCCGCACTTCAAGTATAGCGAGGTCATTTCCCAGTGGCCCCCGGAGCGGCTAAGCCATCGTCTCTGAGAGTTTTCTGCGCGGGTTCCAGACTTGTTAGGCCGCGAGAACTACATTGCCCAGAAAGCTATGCGTTGAGCGGCAGCGGCGATCATCCAATGAAACTCCAGAAAGAGGGCATTTCCGCTAGGGCAAATAGCATTGAGGCGGGACTCCAGCGTTTGTTGTGGCGGTCCTTCCAGCGGCCGTCCGGTCTGTTTTCCCGGTCAGGGGCTCTGGCGCCGAAGCGCCGGGTCGGAGCTGAGGGGACTGACGAGTAGGCGCGGGAGGAGGCACCGTCCCCGCGGCCCAGGCGGCTCTGAGGCTCGGCGACGCCGCCCGGGGCCCCGCGCCAGGCCCGGGCCAGGGAGCGCCGCGCCCGGCGCCTCGTCTCCCGCCGCTCCCGGCCCCGCTCCGCCCCCGAGGCCGATGGCGGCGGCCGCGCGGAGGGAGCCGGCTCAGGTGAGCGCTCGGCTCCGGGCCGCCCCGCCCGCAGCGCAGCCCGAGCTCCAGCCCTCGGGCGGGCGCTGCTCCCGGGCCTGCAGCCCAGGCCCCGGGGCCGGGCCGGGGAGGCGCTCGTGGGGCCTGTGGCTGCGGACGGGGGTCCCGGGCGGAGGGGGCGGAGGGGGCGGCGGGGCCGGGAACATGGGAGAAACTTGGGGTCCGTGTTGCTTCTTCAGGGAAGCACAGTTGGGTAGAGTCGCCGCTGCCGTCGCAGGCTGAGGGGCTGCACCGTCCTTCTCAGGCCCTTGGGAGCCGTGGAGAATTTTGAGCAAAAGAGAGACAGGATCTGAGTGCGGGTTTGAAAAATCCCCTAAAGTCTGTTCAGTTCAAGAACAGAGTGCAGAGGGTGATGAGGAAGTTGAGGCAGAGGGAGGTCGAGAGCGCACAGCTCATCGCAGCACAGGGGCAGCACAGGGGTAGCACAGGGGTTAGACGGTCCCTCCGAGGGTTCCTGTTCTGGTGCCTGCCAGGAGTGGAGGGAAGGCCAGAGCCTATGGAGCACCGCCATGTCACGTCCCTCTAAGACCTGCCTCTCCCCAGGTTTCCATGGCTGCGGGAGTGCTTTTGGAACCTATACGGGTAAGTGGAGGTTGTCCCAGTCCCACACTGGTCCCATCCCATACTGTCTGCAGATTGTGGTGTCATGAGACTTCACGTGTTGCTCTCCCAGCCCTTGGGTTTGGTGACCCTTGGAGAATCCCCAAGCTCAGGGTCCTGAGTGTAGTCCAGGGATTATGTGTTGGGGTTCCCATTTCAGGCTATCAGTGGAAAGAGGTGTGGAAGCTTATCACAAGAACAGGAGTCAGTATGTGGAACTGCTTGGAGGTGAAGCTGAGCTGGTTCAGGGAAGGCCAGGTCTCCTTTCTGGTGAGAAGAGACTGCAGGGATGGGGTAGGGAGGCAGAAGTAAGTCGTGGAACCACTGCCAGTGAAGTTAGGCATCTATTCTGGAGGCCATGGAAGCTCTAGGTCACAGGAGGGAGGTGATCTTATCTAGGTCCTAATGGGCTCCATGTGATTCCAGAGTGGAAAACAGTGAACACAGTGATTAATGGGAGTGTGAGGAGAGAGCAGACACCAATGGCATGAGGGTCTGGTATCTTCTCTTATTTGCGGATCTCGGGAGGAAGATGGACATGGGGTAGATGGATGGTGAGATAGATTGTGGGTCTTCAAGAGTGAGGCCGTTAATGGTTTCATCTGTCTTTATTCTGGCAGGGAAGTGTAACCTTTGAGGACGTGGCCCTATATTTCTCCTGGGAGGAATGGGATCTCCTTGATGAGGCTCAGAGACGCCTGTACCACGATGTGATGATGGAGAACTTTGCACTTACATCCTCTCTGGGTAAGACTCACACTCACCCCGTGCCCTGGACAAGGCTCTGCCTTTCTCTTTTCCCCAGGGGCGGCTGTGTCTTTCTTGCCTCTGAACCATGGGCACTGCTTCTTTCTCCTTTCCCTGAGTGGGTGCTGTGGTTACTGGGATGTGCTGAGTGCATCCCCACTTCTCTTCCCTTATGACCCCAACCAACGCCTGCTTCCCCAAAAGCCTCACAGGGAAGGATTTGAGATCAGTAGTCTTGAGGTCAGCCTAATGGATTCTACATGGTCACTGCTTTCACAGATTGTTCTTGCAAGATGCTCCTCTAAGGTTCTTTTCCCTTTTTTTCTAATTGTGATAAAGTATACTTAAGAAATTTACTGTATCTAAGTGGCATTTAGTGCATTCTCATTGTTGTGCAACTATCAGAATCATGCATCCACAGAAGTTTTTCATCTTGCATACTGAAACTACCCATTAAACAATACCTCCCCCCGTCCACTGGCAACCACCGTTCTACTTTCTGTATCTATGAATTTGACTACTCTAAATATCTCATATGAGTAGAATCACATGGTAGTTGTCCCTTTCTGTCTGGCTATTTCACTTAGCATAATATCTTAAAGGTTCGTCTGTGTTGTAGCGTGTGTCGGAATTTCCTTCTTTTTTAAGACTTAATCTGATGTATGTATGTACGTACCACATTTTGTTTGTCCATTCATCCATCAATGGACACTTGGATTGCTTCCACCGTTTGGCTGTTATAAGTAGTGCTGCTAGGAACATGTACGTACAGATATCTTTTAGTGTCCCTACTTTAATTCTTTTGGCTATATATCCAGAACTGGAATTGCTGCATCATATGATAATTGTATTTTTAATTCTTTGAGGAACCACCGTACTGTTTTCCCCATCAGCTGCACTGTTTTATAGTTCTACCAGCAGTGCACAAAGGTTCCAGTTTCTCGGTCCTTGCCAACATTTGTTTTCTGTTTTTCTGTTAATAGCCATCCTGTGAGTGTGAAGTTGTGTCTCATTTTGGTTTTAATTTGCCCTTCTCTAACGGTTAGTAGTGTTAAGCATCTTTTTGTATACTTATTGGCCATTTGTATATCTTCTTTAGAGAAAGGTCTGTTCAAGTCTTTTGCTCATTTTTGAATCAAGTTGTTTGGTTTTTTTGTTGTTGAGTTTTAGTTGTCTATATATTCTAGATATTAATCCCTTCTCAGATATGTGATTTGCAAATATTTTCTCCCATTCTGTGGGTTGCTTTTTTTACTATTTTTATAGTGTCTTTTGATATACAAAAGTTGTTAATTGTGATGAAGTCCAGTTTGCCTGTTTTTCTTTTGTTGCTTGTGCCTTTGATGTTGTATCCAAGGAATCATTGCCGAATGCAATGTCAGGAAGCTTTTCCTCTTATGTTTCCTTTTAAGAATTTTATTGTTATAGCTCTTGAGTTTTGATTTTTGATCCATTTTGAGTTAATTTTTATATATGGTGTAAGGTAAGAGTCCAACTTCATTTTTATGCATGTGAATATCCAGTTTTCCCAGCACCGTGTCTTTAAAAGTCTGTTCTTCCCCCATTGAATGGCCTTCGCCTCTTTGTTGAAAATCATTTGACCACATGTATATACGGGCTCTTTATTCTATTCCTTGGTCTACATGTCTGTCTTTATGCCCGTGTCACACTGTTTTGATTACTGTAGCTTTGCAGCAAGATCTGAAATTAAGAAGTGTGACTCCTCCAACTTTGGCCTTTTTCAGGATTATTTTAGCTATTCAGTGTCCCTTGAGATTCCATATGAAGTTTAGGTCGAATTTTGTGTATTACTGCAAAAAATGTCATTGGGATTTTGATAGGATTACATTGAATCTGTAAATGGCTTTGGGTAGTATTGACATCTTAACAATATTAAGTCTTCCAGTCCGTGAATATAAATGTCTTTCCATTTATTAATGTCTCTTTAATACTTTTTAGCAATGTTTTGTAATTTTTAGTGCCCATGTGGTTTACTTCTTTGGTTAATTTCTGAGTATTCTTTTCATACTATTATAAGTGTGTTGTTTTTCTTTGTTTCCTTTTAGAATGTTCATTATCAGTGTATAGAAATACAACTGACTTTTTGTTCTATTTGTATCCTGTTACTTTGCTGAATTCATTCATTCTAACAGTTTTTTTGTGAAATCTTTAGGGTTTTCTGTGTATAATGTATTCATGGGCAGAGATCATTTTACTTCTTCCTTTCCCTTTTGGATGCCTTCTGTTTCTTTTTCTTGCCTAATTACTCTGTCTAGAACTTCCAGTACGGTGTTGAATAGTAGTGGCGAAAGCTGGCATCCTTTTCTTGTTCCTGATCTTGGAGGAAAAATTTTCAGTCTTTCACCATTGAGTATTAGCCATTGATTTTTAATTTTTTGCTTTTATTATGTTAAGGTAGTTTCTTTCTATTCCTAGTTTGTTGAGTATTTTCATCATGAAAAGTGTTAAATTTTGTCACATGCTTTTTGTGCATCTATTGAGATGATCATATGATTTTTTCCTCTTCTGTTAATGTGGTATTATTACATTGATTGATTGTATATTGAACCATCCTTGCATTCTGGGAATAAATCTCAGTTGGTTGTGGTGTATATAATCGTCTTAATATGCTGAATTCAGTTTGCTAGTATTTTGTTGATCATTTTTGCATCAATGATCATCAAGTATATTGATCTGTAGTTTTCTTTTCTTGTAGTGTCTTTGTCTGTTTTTGATATCAGAGTAATGCTGGCCTCATAGATTGAGTGTAGAAGTGTTCTCTGTTCATTTTCTTGCAAGAGTTTGAAAAGGAAAGGTTATAGTTCTTCATTAAATAGTTGATAGAATTCACTAGTGAGGCCTACAGGTCCAGGGCTTTTCTTTGTCGAGTTTTTGATTAGTGATTCAGTCTCCATAACTAGTACTTTTTATAATCTCTCTTATTTCAGTGGAGTTGGCAGTAATGTCCCCACTTTCATTTTAGTATTTTGAATCTTCTAATTTTATTTTTAGTCAATCTAAGGTAAAGGTTTGCCAATTTTGGTAGTCTTTTTAAAGAACCAACTTTTGGTTTTGTTGATTTTTCTCTATTGTTTCTCTCTTCTCTATTTATCTCAGATCTGATCTTGATTATTCCTTTTTTTCTGTTAGCTTTGGATTTAGTTTGTTCTTTTTGTAGTTCCTTATATTGTAAAGTTAGGCTGTTGACTTGAGACTTTTCTCCTTTTTTAATGTAAGTGTTTATAGTTATAAATTTCCCCCTTAGCACTGCTTTTGCTGCATCACACAATTGTATACTGTGTTTCGTTTTCATTTATCTCTAAGTATTTTCTAATTTCCCTTATAGTTCTTCTTTGATCCATTGGTTGTTTAATTTCCACATTTGTGACTTTTCCAGTTTTCCTTCAGTTTTTGATTCCTAACTTCCTCCCATTGTGGAAAGATACTTTGTGTGATGTCTCTATCTTTAAATCTAATAAGGCTTATTTGTGGCCTAACATATGCTTATCCTAGAAAATGTCCCATGTGCACCTGAGAGGAATGTGTTTTCTGTCGTTGTTGGGTAGGGTGTTCTGTATATACTTATTGGATCTAGTTAGTTTATTGTGTTGTTCAGTTCCTCTACTTCCTTCTATGTGTTTATTCTATCTATAATTGAGAGTGGGGTATTGATGTCTCCAACTATTAATGTAGAACTGTCTGTTTCTCCTTTCAGTTCTGTTAATTTTTGCTTCATATATTTTGCTGGTCTCTTATTGGGAGCATAAATGTTTATAATTTTTATATCTTGTATATTGAATCTTTTATTTATATATAATATCCTTATTTGTCTCTTAAAAACTTTTTTGATGCAAAGTCTCTATCGTCTGGATATTAGTATAGCCATCCCTGCTCTCTTTGCGTTACTATTTGCACGGAATCTGTTTTCCCAAACTTTTGCTTTCAATTTCTTTGTGTCTTTCGGTCTTAAGTATGTGTCTTGTAGATGGCATATAGTTGCATCATATTTTATCCATTCTGCTAGTCTTTGTCTTTTGCTTGGAGAATTTAATCCATTTACATTTAGAGTAATCATTGATGAGGAGGGACTTCTGTCATTTTGCTGTTTGTTTTCTATATGCCTTATAGCTTTTTTGTCCCTTAATTCCTGCATTATTGTCTTTTTTGTTCAGTTGGGGTTTTGTAGGGAAATGTTTTAATTCTTTTGTTGTTTCCTTTATGTACTTTCTGTAGCTATTTTTTTTGTAGTTACCATGGGGATTACATGTAACATATTAAAATTGTAATACCTAATTTAAATTTATACAAACTTCACTTCAATTTTTTTTTTAAAAAACTCTGCTTCTATACAGCTTCATCACCGCCTCCCAGTTATTGATGTCACAGAATTACATCTTTATATGTTGTGTGTCCAAAAACTTAGACTAATAATTGTTTTCCAAGTATTACTCTCTTAAATAACGTAGAAAACAAATAGTGGCATTATAGGTTCAAGTTACAATAAAACCAGCTTTTATAATTGTGGATGTATTTAACTTTATCAAAGATCTTTATTTCTTTAAATGGCTTTAGGTTACCATCTAGTGTCCTTTCATTTCAACCTGAAGGACCCCCTTTAGTATTTCTTGCAGGACATATCTAGTAGTAAGGAATTTCCTCGGCGTTTGTTTATCTATGTTGCCTTAATTCCAGCCCCCCCCCCCCTTTTTTTTGGTGAGGAAGATTGGCCCTTAGCTGAAAACTGGACAATCCTCCTCATTTTGTTTGAGGAAGACTGTCACTGACCCAACATCTGTGCCAATCCTCCTCTATTTTATGTGGGATACCGCCACAGTGTGGCTTGATGAGCTTTGCTAGGTCTGTGCCCAGGATCTGAACCTGCAAACCATGGGCTGTGAAAGCAGAGCACGCAAATTTAGCCACTATGCCACTGGGCCTCCCTGCTCTGCCCATTTTTTGGTCAGGTTGTTAGTCTTTTTGTTATTGAGTTATATGAGTTCTTCATATATTTTGGCGATTAACCCCTTGTCGGATGTATGATTTGTAAATATTTTCTCCCAATTGGGTTGTCTTTTCGTTTTGTTCATGATGTCCTTTGCCTTACAGAAATTTTTTAGTCTGATATGATCCCCTTTGTTTATTTTTTCACTTGTTTCCCATTCCTAGGTAGACTTGATATTCAAAAAGATTCTGCTGAGACTGATGTAAAAGAGTATACTGCCTCATTTTCTTCTAGGAGTTTTATGGTTTCAGGTCTTGCCTTCAAGTCTTTGATCATTTTCAGTCAATTTTTGTGTATGGTGTAAGATAATGGTCTACTTTCATCCTTTTGCATGTGGCTGTCCAGTTTTCCCAACTTTATTTATTGAAGACACTTTTCTTTCTCCATTGTATAGTCTTGACTCATTTGTCAAAGATTAGCTATCCATGAATGTATGGTTTTATTTCTGGGCTTTCAATTCTGTTTCATTGATCTGTGTGTCTGTTTTTGTGCCAGAACCATATTGTTTTGGTTACTATAGCTTTGTAGTGTATTTTGAAGTCAGGGATTGTGATGCCTCCAGCTTTGTTCCTTTTTCTCAGGATTGCTTTGGCTATTTGGAGTCTTTTCTTGTTCCATACAAATTTCAGGATTCTTTGTTCTATTTCCATGAAGAATATCACTGGGATTCTGACTGGGATTGCATTGACCCTGTAGATTGCTTTAGGTAGTATGGACATTTTAACTATGTTTATTCTTCCAATCCATGAGCGTGGGCTGTCTTTCCATTTCTTTATGTCGTCCTCAGTTTCTTTCAGTTGTGTGTCTTACAGTTTTCAGTGTATAGATCTTTCAAATCCTTGGTTACATTTATTCCTAGATACTTTATTCTTTTTGTTGCGATTGTAAATGGGATTGTATTCTTGACTTCTCTTTCTGCTAATTCATTATTAGTGTATAGAAATGCAACTGAATTTTGTAAGTTGATACTGTACCCTGGAACTTTGCTGTAGTTCTTGATTATTTCTAATAGCTTTCTGGTGGATTCTTTAGAGTTTTCCATATGTAGAATCATGTCATCTGCAAACAGCGAGAGTATTACTTCTTCCTTTCCAATTTGGATACCTTTTATTTTCTTTTTCTTGCCTAATTGCTCTGGCCAAAACCTCCAGTACTATGTTGAATAGTAGTGGCAAGAGTGGACACCTTGGTCTTGTTCCTGTTCTCAGAGGAATGGCTTTCAGTTTTTCTCTGAGTGTGATGTTGGCTGTGGGTTTGTCATGTATGACCTTTAATATGTTGAGGTACTTTTCTTCTATACCCATTTTATTGAGAGTTTTTATCATAAATGGATGTTGGATCTTGTCAAATGCTTTCTCTGCATCTATTTGGGATGATTATGTGATTTTTATTACTTATTTTGTTAATGTAGTGTATCACATTGACTTGCAGATGTTGAACCATCCCTGTCTCCCTGGTATAAATCCCACTTGATCATGGTGTATGATCTTTTTAATGTATTGCTGTATTTGATTTGCCAATATTTTGTTCAGGTTTTTTGCTTCTGTGTTCATCAGTGGTGTGGGCCTGTAATTTTCCTTCTTTGTGTTGTGCCTTGTGTGATTTTGGTATTAGTGTAATGTTGGCCTTATAGCATGAGTTAGGAAGGTTCCATATTCTTTAATATTTTGGAATAATTTGAGAAGGACAAGTATTAAATCTTTGAGTGTTTGGTAGAATTCTCCAGAGAGCCATCTGGTCCTGGACTTTTGTTTTTTGGTAGGTTTTTGGTTACTGTTTCAATCTCTTTATTTGTGATTGATCTGTTCACATTCCCTATTTCTTCTTGATTCAGTTTTGGAAGGTTGTATGAGTCTAAAAATTTATCCATCTCTTCTACGTTATCCATTAGGCTGGTATTTATTTGAGCCGTCTGACTTTTTTTCTTTTTCTTTTTTTTTTTCCTTTTTCTCCCCAAAGCCCCCCAGTACATAGTTGTGTATTCTTCATTGTGGGTCCTTCTAGTTGTAGCATGTGGGACGCTGCCTCAGCATGGTTTGATGAGCAGTGCCATGTCTGTGCCCAGGATTCTAACCAACGAAACAGTGGGCCGCCTGCAGCGGAGCGCGCACACTTAACCACTCGGCCACGGGGCCAGCCCCCGTCTGACTTTTTTTCTTAGCGAGTCTGGCTAAGGGTTTGCCAATTTTGTTGTCTTCTCCAAGAACCAGCTTAGTTTCATTGATCCTTTCTATTGTTTTTTAGTCGTTATTTCATTTATTTCTGCTCTAGATTTTATTATTTCCTTCCTTCTGACTTTGGGCCTTGTTCTTTTCTAGTTCTGTTAGGTGTGGTTTAAGATTACCTAGTGGAAATTTTTCTTGTTTGTTGAGGTAGACCTGTATTGCTATAAATTTCCCTCTTAGGACTGTTTTTGCTGCATCCCATAAAAGTTGGTATGTTGTGTTTTCGTTTTCATTTGTCTTTGGGTATTTTTTTATTTCTTCTTTGTTTCTTCATTGATCCAGTGGTTGTTCAGTAGCATGTTGTTTAGTTTCCTCATATTTGTGACTTTCCCTGCCTTTTTCTTTTCTTTTCTTTTTTTTTAGGAAGATTAGCCCTGAGCTAACTGCTGCCAATCCTCTTTTTGCTGAGGAAGACTGGCCCTGAGCTAACATCCATGCCCATCTTCCTCTACTTTATATATGGACACCTACCATAGCATGGCTTTTGCCAAGTGGTGCTAAGTCCACACCTGGGATCCGAACCAGCGAACCCTGGGCTGCCACCGGGCTGGCCCCTCCCTGCCTTTTTCTTGTAGCTGACTTCTAGTTTCTTAGCATTGTGATCAAAAAAGATGCTTGATATGATTTCAGCCTTCTTAAATTTTTGAGGCTTGCCTTGTTTCCCAGCATATGGTCTGTCTTTGAGAATGTTCCATGTGCACTTGAGAAGAAGGTGTATTCTGTTGATTTGGGATGGAATGTTCTACATATTTCTAAGTCCATCTAGTTTGGTATTTCACTTAAGGCCACTGTTTCCTTGTTGACTTTCTGTCTGAATGACCCATCCATTGATGTAAGTGGGGTGTTGAGGTCCCTTACTATTATTGTGTTGCTTGTCAGTTTCTCCCATTAGGTACATTAATAGTTGCTTTTCGTACTTTGGTGCTCCTGTGTTAGGTGCATATATATTTGTATATATTATGTCCTCTTGGTGGAATGTCCCTTTTATCATTATATATTGATTTTCTTTGTCTCTCATTGTCCTTTTTTATCTTGAAGTCTTCTTTGTCTGATGTAAGTATGGCAACACCTGCTTTCTTTGCTTGCCATTTGCTTGGAGTATCATTTTCCATCCCTTCACTCTGAGTCTGTGTTTGTCCTTAGAGCTGAGATGTCTTTGGTGGAGGCAGCATATTGTTGGGTCTTGTTTTTTAATCCTTCCAGCCATTCTGTGTCTTTTGATTGGATAACTCTATCCATTTACATTAAAAGTGATTATTGTTGTATGAGGGCTTAATACCGACATTTTGTCACTTGTTTTCCAGTTGTTTTATATTTCTGTTGTTTCCTTTTCCTGGTATTTCTGACTGCCATTTCAGTTTGGTGGTTTTCACTGATGGTTTTCTCAATTTTCTCTTTATTTATGATTTGTGGCTCTGTTGTGATTTTTTGTTAAGTGGTACCATGAGGTTTGTATAAAAGATCTCAAAGATAAGATAGTCCATTTCCTGATAGCCTGTTGACTCCATTAGCCGAAGCAGGTCCCATCCTTTTCTTCTTCCCCTTCTGAGTTATTGTTGACACAAATTATTCTTTTTTATGTGTTGTGTGTTTGAGACTAAATTGAAGTGTTTATAATTATTTTTGATACTTTCCTTCCCTTTATCTTTTATAATTTATTGTTTACTAACGTATTCTGATATAGAGCTGCAATTTGTTGGTTCTGTCTGTCTCCTTGCTCACAGTTTTATAAATCTGGTTTTTTCAGATGAGAGGGCTCCTTTCAACATTTCTTTTGAGGCAAGCCTAGTGGTGATTAATTCCCTCAGCTGTTGTTTATCTGGGAAAGCTTTTATTTCTCCATCATACCTGAAGGGTAGTTTCACTGGATAGGGTATTCTTGGCTGAGCGTTTTTGTCTTTCAGTGTTTTGAATATATCATTCCATTCTCTCCTAGCTTGTAGGGTTTCTGCTGAGAAATTGGCTGAAAGCCTGATAGGAGTTCCGTTGCAGGTTGTTTTCTTCTGTCTTGCTGCCCTTAATGTTTTTTCTTTGTCATAGACTTTTGCCAGTTTTAATAGTTTATGTCTTGGAGGAGGTCATTTTGCATTGTTGTAATTAAGAGTTCTATTTGCTTCATGTAGTTGTAAGTCCAGTTCTTTCCCCAGGTTTGGGAAGTTCTCAGCTATTATTTCTTTGAATAAGTTCTCTACTCCTTTCTCCCTCACTTCTCTGTCTGGAATACCTATAGTCCTTATGTTGCTTTTCCTGATGAGTCGGATATTCCTCAAATAATTTCTTCATTTCTTAAAAATCTCAGTTCTGTCTCCTCCACCTGAAGCATTTCTGTATTTCTAACCTCTAAATCATTAATTATTTCCTCCGTGATGTCAGCTCCTTTTTTATGGTTTCTGTATTATTTTTTTTATGAAATGTGTTCTTCTCTTTGGTTTTTTTTTTTTTTAAACTTCAGTGTCTTTGGTGAAGTATTCCTTCTCATTAATTTTATTCAGGACCTCTTTGAACTGTTTTTCTGAGTTTTCTTATAACTTGCTGAGTTTCTTTACTACAACTATTTTGAATTCTCTGTTATTTAGATTGTAAATTTCTGTGAGTTCAGGGTGGTTTCCGGAGATTTGTCATTTTCTTTCTGCTCTGAAGTGTTAATGTAGTTCTTCATACTGTTTGATGAATTGATCCTTTGCTGGCACATTTGTGATAGTGTCAGGTCGCAGATTCCACCTGCCACCAGTAGGGGCAGCAGGAGCTGTGTTTCTGATCCTGCCCCATCAGATGGAAGGTGTGCCAGTAGGGCCACTCTGCGTTTGTGCAGCCTGGCTACAGCTGCTTGATGGGTCATGCATGCACTCATGCATGCATGCACTCGTGGAGCCTTTGTGCTCCCCTGGCAGGTCATTCTTGTGTGAGTGGGACTGCTGCACTGAGCAGGCGACTGGCCGAGCTACTGCACTAGGTGGGAGGAGAAGGGCACTTTCTTTAGCATGAGGGATGGCTCTGCCCTTGCAGGTAGCTTGGCTGAGCTGCTGTGCTTGGTAGGTGGGGCTCCCTTGTGAGGGCTGAGCTGTCATTCTGCCGGGAGCATTCCTGTGGGTGGGGCTGCCATGGCACAGTGGGTAATCCTGCGGGCCTGGCCACCACTCCAAAAACATTCACATCCAGTCTGGGCTGCTTCCACCTCCTCTTACAATCATGCTGGCCACTGTGTGAGGACCTGTGACCTGGATGACTGCCCCTGCAGAGGGTGAGGGGTCTGCTCACCCAGTTCCACCGCTTCACAGGGATCCAGTCCACCCACCTTCAGATGTATGGCTGTGTGAATCTCTCAGGCATCCTGTTGTGCTGTGTAGGGAATCCTCTGTTGGTTAATGAATGTCCATTTAGTTGTAACTTAGAGGGGAGAGACAAAGGGAACCACTCACTCCACCTTCATGCTGATGTCACTCAGCAGTTTCTCTTGATTTGAGTGTTTCCTTAGAATGGGCCATACTTTCCTGTTGTTCCATATGTTGTGTGATTTTTGGTTGAAAACTGGACGTTTGTATCTTATGATGTAGTAACTCTAGAAATCCAATCCTCGCCCCTTCTTAGGGTTTGCTCTTGGGTTTTATTGTGGCTAATTTGTTTGTTTAATGATTGTAGGGTGTCTCTGTGCTGGAGATTAGCGTGAGGTGTAAACTTAAGGTCTTCTCAGGTGTTTTTGAGCCTGTACCTTTCTCTGGATGTGCACAGTGACTTTCTAAATTCCTCTGTATATGTGATTGATGTTGAGTGTCCAAGTCCTTGAATTTCTGCTTCCCAAAAGGGGAATAAAAGGAAAATCAAGGGAGGGGGGTGGAGGAATAGATGCCTGCCCTTTAAATCATGTGAAGTCAGAACAGATCCCTGATATTTATACAACAGAGTTCTATTGCCCACCTGGCTCCTGCATTCTGCTCCAGGAACATGTGTATAGCTGCCTGCCCTAGGCCTCAGAGTTAGGGAATTGGGGGAGTTGGCAGATGGATAACTGGTACCATGCTAAGAGCTGAAGTTGACCAGAATTAAATCAGTTTAGCATGTTGCAAGCCTTCAATAGACTCAAGAGTTGCAAAATAGTTGTATCAGATTGATTCTTCCTGGGCAGTGTTGTCCAGGTGGAGAGACAGATTCCTGGTGTTTGCTTCTCTGCCATCTTCCCTCTAGCTGTGCCTGGAGGTACTTAGTATACTATTTAAGTATGTATCCTGTGATCTGTTGTGTGCTGAGTTGTTCTGGTCCAGTACTGGCCACTGACCTGTCCTGTTTCTCCCTTAGGATTTGGATCCTCCAGGCCCCATGCAGTTGCTCAGCTGGGGATAGAGGAAGACTCCTCTGTGCTTCACGGGATGGACATGACTCCAGTCTCAGCAAGATGGGCTCACAGGGGGCGTGACCCAGGTGAATGGCAATTAGGGGAAGATGTTATGTCAGGGCTATGTTCACATCATCCCACGAACTTGTCCTGCTTGTGTTTTGATGCCATTGCCAGTGGCCACATCTCACTTCTACCTTCCCTCTCCATTCTTGACACTGTGCCAACTTGTCCTTTCTACTAGTCATTTTTATTCAGACTCCAGCTCAGGGCTAATCCGCATTCTCTGGACTGCTTATCTCACTCTCACACTGCTCCCTCCACAGTACTTTCCAACAATGTTGTGTCCTGAATTGTGCCCGTGTGTTTTAATAATCCTTGAACACCAGTTACTTTGTGCCAGTCAGGTTTTCCTGGGGCTGGACATAGACCTCTGCACAGCATCACATGGCACCAGCACACGTAATGCCGCTAAAAGCCATTGACAGAAGAATAATGTGCCTTTCACTCTGGGCCTTGCCCTTGCCTTGTGTCCTGTGCCTGATAGGCCTGTCCAGTCCTGTGACCTTAGGGGCCCTAGTAGTGCATAACAGCTGCTTCCTCAGTCAGACCTCAGCTCCCTTTTACTGAAAGCAGTCCCATGGACTGGTTCCTGAATGTATCACATGTGCATTTGTGATGGTTTTGCCCCCTCCCAATAAATTCAATGTGTACTTCACTGTCACTTCTTTGCTTTCAGGTTGTTGTGTAGTTGAAGATGGAGATGCACCTTCTGAACAGAGCCTTTCTGTACAAGGAGAGTCACAGGTCGGGACTCTTAGGGCAGGTTCATCTCCCCAGAAGTCCCAGCCCTTTGAGATGGGTGGCCTGATCTTGAGAGACGTTTTGCCCTTGGCTGAGCACCAGGGAACATATCTTGGGCAGGAAACATACACATGTCAGAAACAATTCTATCTCAGTGCCAACCTTCAACAGGGGCAGCACATTATAGAGAAACCCTTCAGAAGTTATGTGGACAGAGCCTCGTTTATGAAGGACTGCACAGTCCCTGCATCAGGGAAGTCCCTTACATGTGAGGAGATTGGGAAGGACTTTTTAGCCAGCATGGAATTTATCCGTCAGTATCTCACTCACACTGGGGAGAAGCCAAACAGTAGTGAGTGTGAGGCTGTGTTTCGCAGTCGAAAAAGTCATCACAACTGGGGAGAATGCAAGACAGCCTTCAGCTGCACGGACACACTTGTTCAGGACCAGAGAGTCCTTGCTGGAGATGGGCTTTATGAGTGCGGCAAATGTGGAAAGGCCTGTACCCGAAGGTGTAACCTCATTCAGCACCAGAAAGTTCACAGTGGGGAAAGACCGTATGAGTGCAGTGAATGTGGAAAATTCTTTACTTACTACTCCAGCTTCATTATACATCGGAGAGTTCACACTGGAGAAAGGCCTTATGAGTGTAGTGAATGTGGGAAATCTTTTAGCCAAAGCTACAGCCTCAATAGCCATAGGAAAGTTCACACTGGAGAAAAGCCTTATGCATGCAGGGAATGTGGAAAATCATTTAGCCAAAGGTCCAACCTCATTCAACATCAGAGAGTTCACACTGGAGAAAGGCCTTATGAGTGCAGCGAATGTGGAAAATCCTTCAGCCAAAACTTTAGCCTCATTTACCACCGGAGAGTTCACACTGGCGAAAGGCCTCATCATTGCAATGAATGTGGGAAATCCTTTAGTCGAAGCTCCAGCCTCATTCACCACAGGAGACTACATACTGGAGAAAGGCCTTATGAGTGCAGTAAATGTGGGAAATCCTTTAAGCAAAGCTCTAGCTTCAGTTCACATCGGAAAGTCCATACGGGAGAAAGGCCTTATGAGTGTGAAGAATGTGGCAAATCTTTTAGCCATAGCTCTAACCTCAAGAACCACTGGAGAGTTCACACTGGAGAAAGACCTATTGAGTGCAGTGAATGTGGGAAATCTTTTAGCTGCAAATCTAACCTTGTTAAACACCTGAGAGTTCACACTGGTGAAAGGCCTTATGAGTGTCGGGAATGTGGAAAATCCTTTAGCCAAAGCTCCAGCCTCATTCAACACCAGAGAGTTCACACTGGAAAAAGGCCCTATGAATGCAGTGAATGTGGGAAATCCTATAGCTGCAAATCTGACCTCATTCAACACCAGAGACTTCATGCTGGAGAAAAGCCTTAGATGTAGAGGACGTGCAATTTCCTTTTAGTATAATTACACTGGAAGAGAGAACTTAGGAGGGTGCCATTTACCTTAATTAAAGCCAGTACATCTGAAAATCCACAGCGGGCAGATTCTCCTTAAGTTCCAGTTATGTGGGAATCTTTAAAGAGCTGTGTTAGACTTTCTAACCTGCCCAGGGCCCTTGCCAGATTTATGTCACTGCCAGTTTCTGTGACAGAATTCATTCCACCTCTGCCACCTGGCAGGTCCACACAGTGTGCATTGGGTACCACACCAGTATGTTCGGGGAAGCTGGCCTCTATCCCCTCCTAATTTGTTGGAGGAAATGCTGAATTCTGCTGGTGACTTGTTGGAGTTTATATTTTCAAGAAATGTCTGTTTCATGTGACACTTCTCTTGGGTTTTCCCAACCTCTAAGTCACCAACCTGGGTGTTGCCTGACTCTTACTGCTTTGTTTTTTGCAATAATAAAGGCATTGTTTAAGCCACCTTTCATCTTGGGGTTCTGTTCCCTGTGTGAGGTGATTTGAACACTTGGGCTCGGCCAGCATTAAGTAGTGAAGAGCTTTTGTGGGGGTCCAGTGCTTTGTGTGTCTCAGAGACAACAGTATGATGGAAGAATATACCTCTCTTTCCTTTTTTTTTTTGTTTTAAAGATTTTTTATTTTTTTCCTTTTTCTCCCCAAAGCCCCATGGTACATAGGTGTATATTTTTAGTTGTGGGTCCTTCTGGTTGTGGCATGTGGGACGCTGCCTCAGCATGGCCTGATGAGCAGTGCCATCTCTGTGCCCAGGATTTGAACTGGCAAAACCCTGAGCCGCCGAAGCAGAGTGCGCAAACTTCACTTGGCCACGGGGCCGGCCCCATATACCTCTCTTTTCAATTTTGGCCTTATTTACATTATTTCTCAAGATCTCCTAGGAAAGACTCTAGGGCTTTGTAGTCCTAATTTGTGGACTGGGTGTCAGGATTTTTTGTGAGCTCAGAGAATACCCTGAGGAGTAAGGAAGTTGTGACAACCTCCAATGCTTCTTGGAACAATATGAATTGCTTTTCTTGTTTATGATGGCCATCACATAATGCTCAGCGTGTCTAGGGGAATCTCTCACAAGAATCTCTGCCCAAGATCCTGCAAGGAGCCATGTGTCCTCATACCCAGAATTCACTAGGCTAGGGTCATTGTAAGACTACAGGGCCCTGGGGGAACCATAACTGGTATACTAACACTGGAGTGAAGGAGACTGAATTAAATGGAATGTGCCCCTTCTAAAATTACATCAACAAATACCCCAGTGACTGTGACTGTGAAGGATCAGTGTGCACAGAAATTCTCAGGACCTCCAGGCATGTGTATGTTTTGTAGTTGAGATCATTGTCAGAGAAAATAAAGCTGCTGGTTTTGTGGATCCCCTTAGCCTTTCTGGGGTATTCACCAGAAGGCCATTGCTACACAGGCAGGAAAACAAGCATAGATTGAATTGAGATCCCTTAGTCCAGTGATGTGGCTCTGTGACCTAGCCAGCATTCCTGTTGACCCAGGTGGAAACAAACTTCGTTGTTCATCGATATTTGCTACCAGTAAGGCAAGGCTGCTCCTCCAAGGTCATCAGGAAAGAGAGTCAATATAGGATTGCCAAACCTGATTTTCTGAAAAGAGTATGAGATCTACATTTTTCTTTTGAACCATTTTATAAAGCTTTTTTCAGGTATAGTTGACATGCAATATACTGCACCTATTTGAAGTGTACAATTTAATTTTGACATACATATATAAGCCCATGAAACCTCATCCTAATCATGATAATGAACATGTCCATCACCCCTAATTTACCTCATGATATTTATAATCTGTCCTTGCCATCCCCAGGCCTTTAAGCAACCATTGATTTACCTTTATTTATAATAGATGAATTTGTATTTTCTAGAATTTTATATGATTTGATTCATAAAGTGTTTATTTTTTTCTCATTTCATTCATGGTTCTTAATTATTTTGAAATTCTTCAATGATGCTTATTTGAGTAGTTCATTCTTTTTATCATGAGTAGTATCTTGCCATGGATATTCCATTTGTTTGTCCATTCATCTGTTTATGGGCATTTGGGTTACTTCCAGTTTTGACTGTTGAAAATGGAGCTGCTGAAACATTTGCCTATGATACTCTTTGTGTATGTATGTTTCACTTCTCTTGTGTTAGTAACCCAAAGTACAATGCCTGAGTCATAGAATAGGTGAATGTTTAAGTTATTAATAAACATCTAAACTGTTATCTAGAATGGTTGTTCACTTTCGCATACCCACCGGGGTATGTGTGTCTTCCAGTTATCCCACATCCTTGGAAATACTTGGTATGCTCAGTCATTTGAAATTAGCCTTTTAATAAGCAACTAGTATTAGTTGCATTTCCCTAACGATTCATCATATTGAGCATTTTTTCATGTGTTTTTTTGCCATCTGTGTATCTTCAGTAGAATGTCTGTTCATATCTTTTACCTATTTTTTAATATGAATTGTGGCTTTTTCCCTTTTTATTAACAAATAAACTCATTTTTGTTCCTCTTTTTTGTATTATGACCACATACACTTTTAAGTATAATCTGCATTATTCACATATTCTCAAGTTTAGACTTCCAATAATATAATTAGTTAAATCTTGGTTCTGCTTTAGTGTTTTCCAATTTCCCTGGTGTAAATACTCCCACATGGCCAGTTACATGATGTCACTGAACACGGACTTGGGAAGACTTGCCAGAGGCACGTCATTCTGTTTCCACCTTAATGATTCAATGGCTGCAAATAACCTCGAGAACATGGAGGTGATAACAAAACATAATAAAATGATTAGGAAGTGACAAGTTTTTAATATTTATGTAATCGGTAAAATTAATATGTAAACTGCACATAAATGTAAGATGTATTTTGATGTTTTGATACACACTTAAACCCCTGAGGCCAAAAATTTCATTGAGGACAAAAGATATTCTGTAAATTGGCAGTAATTCAGTTGAATACTTCAATTGTTCGAGAAATAAAAAGCAAGCAAGATAGTTGACATACATGCAGTTCTTGAAGCAAATTAAACTTTTAAGATATTTGTCTCACAAAGCATCAGAAAGAATGTGAATTAAATTAACAGTTGAGATGCAGTTTCCCAACATTTTGTTTTGGAGTCAAAGCCTGTTTTCATTATGAACTCTCTGGAAGTTTGTATCTTTGTTCTTGACAGAAAAGTCATAAGCAATCCAACATTCACAGTTTGGGGTTCTATAAAGTGATTGGAGGGGCTGGCCCAGTAGTGTAGTGGTTAAGTTTGTGTGCTCTGCTTTGGCGGCTCAGGGTTGACAGGTGCAGATCTGTGCACTGCTTATCAAGCCATGCTGTGGTGGTGTCTCACGTACAAAAAATAGAGAAAGATGGGCACACATGTTAGCTCAGGGCTAATCTTCCTCACCAGAAAAAAAAAATGGAACATTTCAATAAATTTGAAAACATTCCAAGGGAGCATATTTATAGTTTAAAATGTTACAACTCTAGACGTTTTCATTCACCCATATTTGACGGAGGAGCAGTTCTTAGCCCCTAATTTATAAAGTTTCCCACTGCATGTAAATTAGAATTTGTTGAAATATCTATCATATTTCAGTTGCCTTTATTTGGTATGTTCTGTAATAAAACGTACAATTAGCGCTAATGTTTTGGAGAAGAAAATAGCCACCTACTGTCTCCTTGCCACAGATTTAGGGCTGGATCTCAAAGTGCAGGTCTCACCAGCTAGTCACACAGCTGTCCGTAGACATCCAGCAGGGGCTGAGAGGGTTGGCGTTAAATTTATCCTCATGCACTTGAATGAAAATTTCCAGGTAAATTTCAACATGAAATATAAATGAAAGGAATTTGTCAGCAAAATTCCTAGTAGGAAAATAATTTAATCAATTAAGAGAAAATAAACGAAAAGGTACAGAAATCATTTTGAAGACATATTAAAACGTAGATTTAACATACAAGTTAGCTAGGTTCATTAACTTTAAGTGAGAAGCAGCCAATTTTGTTTACTTCTGAGACACCACAATAGATATTTAAGAATCGCAGGGGGCATGGCATCTCATGGTGGATTACTGCTATCGTGATGCCATCTACTAAGGCTCCTGTAACCTCACATCATTGAAATGAATGAGGCCATTCGATCTTCACTGGCAAATACTTTGCTGTTGTAAATGCTCTCTTCAGTGCCTATTTCAACAGCCTCTCAATCATTTTCACCTTCAAAGGTGAATTCAGTTATTCACCTTCGAAGAAACACAATACACCTTCACTCAGTTGCCCATGGGATACCACAAAAGTTCAGCCATGACACACAACCTCTACTGGCAAGACCTTAGTTGGATCCAGCTGTCCCCAGGCACCCAAATATGGCACTACAGTGATGACATCCTCCTGCGAGGGGATTCACTAGACACACACAAGACATGGAAACACTCATCATTGCACTTAGAGCAGGTGGGCTATTTCCCACCTAAGCTTCAGGGTCATGCCACCTCAGTGAAAGTCTTAGGTTCACCTAGCGTGCCTAAGGACCACTCTATTCCTGACGTAGTTAAAGAGCAATTTCTAATTTTGTCAGGCTTATTTATGCGCTCACCCACAAATTGGCCCACTTTGGGACCTTTACAACAGAAGGCCCTAGACTCAATTTAGACAGCTATACAATAGGCACTTCTTTTAGTGCCTCCTGGTGACTCCATGGTGGAAGCTCTGGTGACCACCTTCTATGCTTCCTAGAGTCTCTGGACCACCCACGATGGCAATAAGTTGTCTATGGGCTTCTGTATTGCAAAAAGCTGCCTATTTTGACTTCATGTTACATGCCCTTACAGCAAGAACTGCTGGCTTTCCCAGGACCTGAACCTGTGACACTCTGCACCCAGGTACCCATTATTTCCTGGGCCATGAAAGCAACACCTCAGAAGCTCAGCATGACCACCAAGGCCTTGATACAGGAGGGGGCCAAACCTGGATTCTCTGGTGTATTCCACCTGCAAGAAGAGGTAGCCTCCCTCGGCCTCCATCTCTTGCCAGATGCCATGGTGTTGAAGGAGGGTAGCCCTCTCCTGGACCCTTAACTACCTGGGGATACCCTTGGGATCGAGTAAGTGAACAGCAAAGGGAGAATACCTACTTTATTGACAGTAATGCCATGAGTACACATGATGGAGATCTCTGGAAGGCTGCTGCTTTTCCTTCTTTAAAAAGGACATCCCTGACAAAGGCTGAGACCTAAGGGTCAGCACAAGTGGCCTAACTCCAGGCGGTCATCTTAGCATTGGAGGATGCTATGGCCAACAACAACCCCAATTACACTTTTTCACTGACTCCTGTGCCATTGTCGATTCTGGTTTTCGGTGCAGCCAATGGCAACAATCATTTCTCATTCAAGACTGCCCCCTTGGGGTGAAGAATTTTGCCCCAAGGATACTACTTAAGGTCACCTATGTCTTCGCCCAGACCAAGGTTTGGACTGTGAAGGCCCAATTTAATTCCCAAGTTGATAGATTAGAATAAATTTCAAAATCTCTGGTGAAAACTTCATCAAATGACCCTCCAGATCTCATTCCTCTATCTTTGGCCCAAAGGACACATGAAACATCAGTCACAGAAGACCCTCTGCCCTTGAAGCTTGGGCTGAACAGAAAGGACTTCTCCACTCCTCTGCCATGGCCAAGATGGTGACAAGTCAAAGGACTCTATGTAGGAACATCTGTCATTGGCAATACAATGGAGGGATGCCATCCCAGGAAGATCCTACTACCATAGTCATTGGAAATTGACTTTATCAGGCCTCTGCCCTCCTCTGCCAGTGCCACTTGCTATGACTTGACAGTGGTGGAAACCTACCCAGACATCTTATTTGTCAACCCCCTAGACATGCCCCTGCTGAAGCTACCACATAGAGCCTCAAAGAAACACTCCTCATTCCATTCAGAGTTCCACACATTAGCAACATTGAATGAAGCTCTCACTTTAGAACAAGGCGTTCAATAGATGTTTCACCTTCCCTATCAGTCCCAGGCTGGTCTTACAGAAAGCCATGTGGCTTACCTAAACAAACCTTACAGAAAGTACACAATAAAGTATGATCTTATCGATGGGTCTCCCTCCTACCTCTGGAACTCATTATACTAAATTCCCGGACCTTGGGGCCCTCTACTCCATATCAAAATGTGCTGAAAACAGTGACCTTTCCTTGCCCTCTGTGGTGACACTTCATGTACCAGGGTCTGCAAAGATCATATTGAACT
Source organism: Equus przewalskii (assembly GCF_037783145.1). NCBI lineage: Eukaryota > Metazoa > Chordata > Mammalia > Perissodactyla > Equidae > Equus > Equus przewalskii. The sequence continues at coordinate 26,554,746 of NC_091839.1, read as the reverse complement.
AGGCATTCCTCCTCGTTCCTCCTCCTCTTTCATCTGTCCTTTCTGATCTTGTCCCCATCTTGATTGGGATGGAAGCCATGTGAGGCTTGAGTTCTTCTGAGTAATGAATCTCTCACCATCAAATGCCCCTTTGGCTATCTGCCAAAGTTATCTGGCACCATGATAAATATTGATTTTCCCAGCCTAAGCCATAAGGTTTCCCAAATATTACTGGCTGTAAAGGATGCTTAATTTCTTTTTCTTTTTTTAAAGATTGGCCCTGGGCTAACATCTGTTGCCAACGTTTTTTTTTTCTTTCTCTATTCCCCAAAGCCCCCCAATACATAGTTGCACATCCTAGTTGTAGGTCCTTCTGGTTCTGCTATGTGGGACACCACCTCAGCATAGCTTGATGAATGGTGCTAGGGCCACGCCCAGGATCCGAACTGGTGAAATCCTAGGTGGCCAAAGCAGACCGCTGAACTTAACCACTCAGCCATGGGGCCAGCCCCAGGATGCTTAATTTCTAATGTCCATAAAAATCTCGCTTAGAAAGTAGACATCTTGGCTCCAGGACCCACACCAACAGCAGTGTGAATAGTAGAGGGGCCAAGAACTATTAAAACCTGACTCATCCAATAGGATCTCCCACTAAGGAACACAGGATCCCTCCATCCACATAGACCTGAAATGGGAAGGTCACCCAGTCCACACTCTGTCTATGTGTTTAGTGGGCCCTTGGTGCCTCAGATTACAACACTCACACAGAACAAATGCTATTGCTCAGACTTCTGGTTTCTCACAGCCAGGCTATACTTACCTTGAGTAGGTAATAGCCTGGGCCTGGGACACCGTAGGCCATGGGCAGACCCCAGCTGGCAATGCAACAGTCTTCTGGCTAAATTTTGGCTCACTGACACCCATACTTAAATGGCCTCTTAAACACCACTGCCATAGCCAAGCGCTAGTTGGCACCATAATTTTGTTCCCATCTTACCAGCAAAATTTTTTACAGTTGGATGTGCCATAAGGCTCCTTTTCAACTGCCTGCCCATGTGGCCGCCTAATCAACCGATCTTAAAGAACCCTTGGCCACTGCACCACCCATACTCTATTGAGGTATTTGGCTGACTCCATTTCCAAACCTAAACCTCGATTGTTCTCTTGGCCTTCTCTTTAAAATACCAACTCCAGGGGCTGGCCCCGTGGCCGAGTGGTTAAGTTTGCGCGCTCCGCTGCAGGCGGCCCAGTGTTTCGTTAGTTCGAATCCTGGGCGTGGACATGGCACTGCTCATCAGACCACGCTGAGGCAGCGTCCCACATGCCACAACTAGAAGAACCCACAACGAAGAATACACAACTATGTACCGGGGGGCTTTGGGGAGAAAAAGGAAAAAACAAAATCTTTAATAAAAAAATAAATAAATAAATAAAAATAAATAAAAAAAATAAAATACCAACTCCAACTGTTCAGGATGGTCATATAATGTCCTGACCAAAATGCTTACTGGCAACATATTAATTCTTGGTTTCTCATGCCAAATGCTAAGTCCAAGATTTTAGCCCCTGAGGACAACTGCTTTTATTTCCCCAAATACTCCTCACTTCTGCAGGCATATATTCCTCCACCTCAGACTTCTCTTAGTTTGACTTGTACTATGTGCATCTGGGGGCTAAATATAATCTTTTGGGCCTCTGTCCAAAAAAAGTTCTGTATCTTGATTGTGATGGTGGTTACATGAATCCACACATGTGATACAATTGTACACACACACACATGATTACATGTAAAATGGTGAATTGTGGAAAAGGCCTGAGGATTGAACCAATGTCAAATTCCTGGTTTTGATATTAAAGTTATGTATGATGTTACTATAGGGGAAGCTAAATGAAAGGTTCTCTGTACTGTATTTGCAACGTCCTGTGAGTCTATAATTATTTCAAAATAAGACATTAAAAAAAAAAAGATCATGTGTCTATCTTGCTAAATCCTTCCTACAACTTCCAAGAGCAGTTAGAATAAAATCCAAATTTCTCATCATAGCCTACAAAGCCCTGTGCATCAGCCCCTCCTACAACCACCGCTCTCCCCTCCAGCCATGCCAGCCTTCACTCCATTCCACCTACAAGCCAGCTCTCCCTTGCCTGGGGGATCTTGGTACACACTTTCCTCTTTGCTGAGAAGTTTTCTTCACCTTTGCACCTGGATGGGGTCTTCAGTGGACTGCATAATATTGTCTCTTATTTACTGTCTGCTGTCCCTTCTGAGCATACAGTTTAATGTCCAATCTCCCACTTATACAGACATGAATCCTGAGGCCTGGGGAGAATGGATATGACCAAGGTCAGCCAGTTGGTAAAGGGCAGAGCTCAGACGAGTTAGATCGCAATCTGTCCCCAGAGCCCACGCACTTAGTTCCCAGCCCTCACCACCCCCACTGGCAAGTGAACTTGGAGGAGATGAAAAGAGAAAGGGATGAGGGATCTGGTTCTAAGCTTCATTTTTTGTTTTATTATGAAGACAATAAAATCTTGAGGTTATGTTCACTTCAAAAAAAATAAATAAAATATTTATGGAAATACAAAAGACCTGTAATAGTCAAAACATTTTCTTTAAAATAGAACAAATTTGGACCTTAAAGATCTGATTTCAGAACTTACTATGAAGCTATAGTAGTGAGAGTGTGGTGCTGGTGAAAGGATGGACAACAGATCAATAGCAGAGTCCAGAGCTAGACCCACCTGTGGATCATTAATTTATTTTCAATTTAGCTACCCAAGTGATTCAAAGGTGATAGTATTTTCAACAAGTTATTCTGAAAAAAGTGTGATATCCTCATGCATAAAAATACCCTCAACTCTTCCCTCAAAACATTCACAAAGTAACTCAGAATGGATCATGGACCTTAGAGATAAAAATAGATACCACCTTGAAGATAACCTAGGAGGAATGCTTTTTGTCCTTGCATTAGCCCAGACTTCTTACACAGGAAAAAACCAAACACAAACCATAAAAGAAAAATATGATAAACTAGATTTTATTAAAATTAAAATTTCTTACAGTTCAAAAGATACTGTGAAGGAAGTGAAAACTCTAGCTACAGCCTACAAAAAGAATATTTGCAAAACCTCTATCTGATAAATGATGAGTATCTATAATATGCGATAAGATAATACCATTAAAAAATAGGCAAAATAGGAAGGTGACATCAGCAACATGGCAGAGTGTGCAATTTTCTTTGTCTCTCCCCCTTCGAACTACAACTAATTGGACATTCATTGATCAACAAAGGATATCCACACAGCATCTCAGGTTGCCTGAGAGAACTGTGCTGCTATCCATAGGAAGGTGGATGGGCTTCCCCCAGGAGGAGGTGGAGATAGGTGAAAACTCTCCGACCCCCAGACGGCCTAGTACCTGCAAGTGACTTTCTACCAGCTGACATGCTCATAGCATTGCCACGGCCCCAAGGACGGGCATGTGGGTGCATCGGCAGAGTGATGGTGGAAACAGGTGACTACAGCCCTACCTAAGCCCCCCGTGATTGCTCCTTAGCCCAGTGGGAAAATCAACTGCCCCACAGCAGCCACAGGGAAAGCCCCTACTCGGCATTAGTGGAGAGGCCCTGCCCAGCATTCAGAACGCTGGGAGGCCCCGGGGCAGGAGGAACCCAGGTGGCGCTGCAACCCACCAGCCACCTCGGACTCACAAACTCCTGCTGTGGCCCAGAGCGGGCAAGGGAGACCCAGAGAGCCTATGTGACTGGGTGGTAGCAAGTTAGAGCCCCAGCGAACCTGCTCCATGGTCCAGGGGGAAAATCCACAGTCCCACAGCAGCCACAGGGAAAGCCTCTGCACAGCATTAGTGGAGAGGCCCTTCCCAGCAATCACAAGGCTGGAAGGCCCTGAGGCAGAAGTAGCACAGCTGGATGAGCTAACCACAGACTGCAGTAGATACCCATAGCTCTACTGTGGCCCATATTGGACAAGTGCGATCTTGTGGGCCCTGATGGTGGCAGAACTGCGAGTCTAGGTGAACCTACTCCTGGCCACTGTGAAAGTCCATAACACTGCTGCAGACTCTAAGGAGGGAGCACGTCTAGGTGGTCTATGACAGTAGGCACCAACAACCTGAAGCCCCCTTGTGATTGTCCCCACAGCTGATGAGAGACCCCACAGGGCCACTGTGACCACAAGGAGGGGCTCAGGTCTGGTCAGCAACAGCTGACAGGGATCCTTGTCGGTGCAGATTACACAGCTGCTCCCCCCCCACCCCCGAGTAGAAGCAAGTGGAAGCAGTAACTAAACTCTATCTCTATGTGGAGGCACAAATCCATGCCATCAAGCAGTATGAAAAAATATATTAAATCTCCAGAACAAAAGGAAAACGACAAGTACCCAGAAAACAACCCCAAAGACACTGAAATCTATAACCTAAATGACAACAAATTCAAAATAGCCATCATTAAAAAACTCAATGAGTTAAAAGAGAATACAGATAGACAGCTCAACGAGTTCAGGAGCTTTGTCACAAAAGAGGTTGATACTATAAAGAAGAACCAATCAGAAATGTTGGAGATGAAGAACACAATGGAGGAGATTAAGAAAAATCTGGACTCTCTGAACAGTAGGGTCGATGATATGGAAGACAGAATTAGCAATTTGGAGGATAGGAATATAGAAATGCTGCAGATAGAGGAGGAGAGAGAACTAAGACTAAAAAGAAATGAAGAAATTCTCCGAGAAATATCTGACTCAATTAGGAAATGCAATATAAGAATTATAGGTATCCCAGAGGAAGGAGAGCAGGAGAAGGGGGCAGAAAGCCTGTTCAAAGAAATAATGGCTGAGAATTTCCCAAACCTGGGGAGAGAGATGGAACTCCATGTGACAGAAGCTAATAGATCTCCAAACTTTATCAATATAAAAGACCAACCCCAAGGCACATAGTAGTGAAGCCTGCAAAAGTCAATGACAAAGAGGAAATACTAAGGGCAGCAAGGCAGAAGAAAATAATCTACAAAGGAACCCCCATAAGGCTGTCAGCAGATTCCTCAGCAGATACCTCACAGGCTAGAAGAGAGTGGAATGATATATTCAAAACTCTGAAGGACAAAAACTTGCAGCCAAGAATACTCTACCCAGTGAATATATCCTTCAAATATGATGGAAAAATAAAAACTTTCCCAGATAAACAAAAGTTAAGAGAGTTCATTGCCACAAGACCTCCACTGCAAGAAATGCTCAGGAAGACCCTCATACCTGAAAAATCAAAAAAAGGAAAGGGGTTACAAAACCCAGAGCAAAGGAGATAAGTAGAAAGACAAAATCATAAAGTTGCAGCTCTCCATCAGAACAGGTTAGCAAAGGCTAAGTATAACATTAAAGATAAAAGGAAGGGAAACACCAAGAATAAATATAATCTTGTCATTTTAACCACAAACTCACAACACAAGAAGGAGCAAAAAAAATCTGACAATAACAACCTAGAAGGGGAAGAGGAAATGGATGGAACAGCTTAATCTAAGGAAATGAGGCTATCAGAAAATAGACTATCTCATCTATGAGATGTTTTATACAAACCGCATGATAACCACTAAACAAATAATAAGAATAAAGGCACAAATTACAATTAAGAAGAAAGCCAATATTGGAATCTACCGACCTGAATTGGTAGTCCAAAAATCATGGGACGAGAAACAAAGGAAATGCAAGAGAACCGGAAAACAAGCAATAAAATGGCAGTGTTGGGCCCCCACATTTCAATAATCACTCTAAATGTAAATGGATTGAACTCTTCAATCAAAAGACATAGAGTGGCACGATGGATTAAAGAATAAGACCCAACAATATACTGCCTACAGGAAACACACCTCAGCCCCAAAGACAAACACAGACTCAGAGTGAAGGGATGGAAGATGATACTCCAAGCTAATAATGAACATAAGAAAGCAGGTGTCACCATACTTATACCAAAGTAGACTTCAAAACAGATAAAGAGAGACAAAGGGGGGACAGTTTATAATGATAAAAGGAACACTCCACCAAGAAGACATAACAGTTATAAATATATATGCACCCAACACAGGAGCACAAAAATATGTAAAGCAACTATTAACAAAACTGAAAGGAGACATCAACAACAATACAATAATAGTAGAGGACCTTGACACCCCATTAACACCAATGGATAAATAATCCAGACAGAAAGTCAACAAGGAAATTGTAGAATTAAATGAAAAACTAGACCAGATGGACTTAATAGATATATATAGAACACTCCATCCAAAAACAGCAGGTCACACATTCTTCTCAAGTGCGCATGGAACATTCTCAAGGATAGACCATATCTTGGGAAACAAAGCAAGCCTCAACAAATTCAAGAGGGTTGAAATAATATCAAGCATCTTTTCCGATCATAATGCTACAAAACTAGAAATCAACTACAAGAATAAAGCTGGGAAAGGGGCAAAAATGTGGAGACTAAACAACATGCTACTGAACAAACAATGGATTATTGAAGAAATTAAAGAAGAAATCAAATATTATCTGGAGACAAATGAAAATGAAAACACCCCATACCAACTCATTTGGGATGCAGCAAAAGTGATCCCAAGAGGGAAATTCATTGCAATACAGTCTCACCTCAATAAACAAGAAAAATCTCAGATAAGCAATCTCAAACAACACCTAACAGAATTAGAAAAAGAAGAACACACAAAGCCCAAAGTCAGTAGAAGAAGGGAAATGATAAAAATTAGAGCATAAATAAACGATATTGAAACAAAAAAGACAGTAGAAAGGATCAATGAGACAAAGACTTGGTTCTTTGAAAAAATAAACAAAATTGACAAACCCTTAGCCAGACTCACTAAGAAAAAAGAGAAAAGACTCAAATAAATAAAATTAGAAATGAGAGAGGAGAAATCACAATGGATACCACAGAAATACAAAAGATCATAAGAGAATACTATGAAAAACTATATGCCAACAAATTGGACAACCTAGAAGAAATGGATAAATTCTTAGACTCTTACAACCTCCCAAAACTGAAGCAGGAAGAAATAGAGAATCTGAGAAGACCAATCACAAGTAAAGAAATTGAAATAGTAATCAAAAATCTCCGCAAAAATAAAAGTCCAGGACCAGACAGCTTCTCTGGAGAATTCTACAAAACATTCAAAGAAGATTTAATACCTATCCTTCTCAAACTATTCCAGAAAATTGAGGAAGATGGAGCACTCCCTAACACATTCTATGAAGCGAACATCACCCTGATCCCAAAACCAGACAAGGACAATACAAAGAAGGAAAACTACAGGCCAATATCACTGATGAACATAGACGCAAAAATCCTCAACAAAACCTTGGCAAACCGAGTACAACAATACATTAAAAAGATTATATACCATGATCAATTGGGATTTATACCAGGGACACAGGGATGGTTCAACATCTGCAAGTCAATCATGATACACTACCTTAACAAAATGAAAAACAAAAACCACATGATCATCTCAATAGATGCAGAGAAAGCATTCTACAAGATCCAACATCCATTTATGATAAAAACCCTCAATAAAATGGGTATAGAAGGAAAGTACCTCAACATAAGAAAGGCCATATATGACAAACCCACAGCCAACATCATACTCAATGGGTAAAAACTGAAAGCCATCTCTCTGAGAACAGGAACAAGACAAGGGTGTCCACTCTCACCACTCTTATTCAACATAGTACTGGAGGTTTTGGCCAGAGCAATTTGGCAGGAAAAAGAAATAAAAGGAATCCAAATAGTCAATGAAGAAGTGAAACTCTTGCTGTTTGCAGATGACATGATCTTATATATAGAAAATCCCAAAGAATCCATTGGAAAACTATTGGAAATAATCAACAACTACAGCAAAGTTGCAGGGTATAAAATCAACATATATAAATCAGTAGCATTTCTATACTCTAAAAACGAACTAACAGAAAAAGAACTCAAGAACTCAATCCCATTCACAATCACAACAAAAAGAATAAAATACCTTGGGGTAAATTTAACCAAGGAAGTGAAAGACCTATACAATGAAAACTACAAGACTTTCCTGAAAGAAATTGATGATGACATAAAGGGATGGAAAGACATTCCATGCACATGGATTGGAAGAATAAACATAGCTAAAATGTCCATACTACCTAAAGCAATCTACAGATTCAATGCTATCCCAATCAGAATCCCAATGACATTCTTTACAGAAATAGAACAAAGAATCATAAAATTCATACGGGGCAACAAAAGACCCTGAATTGCTAAAGCAATCCTGAGAAAAAAGAACAAAGCTGCAAGCATCACAATCCCTGACTTCAAAGCACACTATGAAGCTACAGTAATCAAAACAGCATGGTACTGGTAAAAAAAACAGGTGCACAGATCAATGGAACAGAATTGAAAGCCCAGAAACAAAACCACACATCTATGGACAGCTCATCTTCGACAAAGGAGCTGAGGTCCTACAATGGAGAAAAGAAAGTCTCTTCAACGAATGGTGCTGGGAAAACTGGACAGCCACATGTAAAAGAATGAAAATTGACCATTCTTTTTCACCATTCACAAAAATAAACTCAAAATGGATCAAAGACCTAAAGATTAGACCTGAAACAATAAGTCTTCTAGAAGAAAATATAGGCAGTACACTCTTTGACATCAGTATCAAAAGAATCTTTTCGAACACCATATCTCCTCAGATGAGGGAAACAATAGAAAGAATAAACAAATGGGACTTCGTCAGACTAAAAAGCTTCTTCAAGGCAAGGGAAAACAGGATTGAAACAAAAAAACAACCCACTAGTTGGGAAAAAATATTTACAAGTTATATATCTGACAAAGGGTTAATCTCCATAATATATAAAGAACTCACACAACTCAACAACAAAAAATCAAACAACCCGATCAAAAAATGGGTGGGGAACATGAACAGACATTTCTCCAAAGAAGATATACAGATGGCCAATAGACACATGAAAAGATGCTCATCATCGCTGATCATGAGGGAAATACAAATCAAAACTATACTAAGATATCACCTTACACCTGTTAGAATGGCAAAAATAACCGAAACAAAAAGTGACAAATGTTGGAGAGGTTGTGGAGAAAAAGGATTCCCCTCATACACTGTTGGGAATGCAAATTGGTGCCGCCACTATGGAAAACAGTATGGAGATTTCTCAAAAAGTTAGGTGGGAGTTAAACATATAGACAAACAGAACTGATTGGTGGTTACCAGGGGAAAGGGGGTGGGGGTGGGGGAGGGCACAAAGGGTGAAGTGGTGCACCTACAACAGGACTAACAATAATATATAACTGAAATTTCACAAGGTTGTAAACTATCATAATCTTAATAAATGTTAAAAAAATAGGCAAAATATTTGAACACACATTTCACTAAAGATGATACATGAATGGTAAATAAGTACAACAAAATAAGTTCAACATTACTAATATTTAAGGAAATACAAACGAAAACCACAGCAATATACCACTACACACTCATTTCAATGGGAAACACTAAAAGGTTGACAATACCTAGCTGTTGAAGATACAAAAAAAACTGGAATTCTCATACATTGCTGGTTGGAATGTAAAATAGTAAAATAAATGTAGAAAACACTGACAGTAAAGTTAATCATCCGCTTATCATTTGACGCAATCTTATTCCTAAGTATAATCACAAGAAAGATAGAAACCTGTGTTCACAAAAATACTTGTATTTGCATGTTCCCAGCAACTTTATTCTTCAAAGCCGAAAACATCCATCCACAGATGAATGGGTAAGAAATTATGTTATATTTTTAGATGGAATAGTCCTCATCAATATAAAGGAATGAATTACTGTGTTGACTGAGGAACAATTCACTACAATTCAAACAGCAGATACTTATTTGGGCAATTAGAATTGCAATTCGAGAGACATGGATTGAGGTAGAAACCCAAAACTTGTCGCAAGAACAAAAGAGCCAAGAGTTTATAAAGACAAAAAGAGAGAAATTACACAAGTTGTTCTGCAAGCTCTGTGATTGCTGCCGGCAATAACTGTTACTTTTCTGTACATGATTGGTTACTAAGGCCACCTCTAAGGCAGAAATTTCTTATCCATGAGAGTAAGCATATTTCTTGGAAGAAGGTCAGGATGACAGCAGTGAAGCACCGTCCAAAGGACACATTCAATATGGGCAGAGATGTGCTTAAGCCCCACTTCCCTAATGACCTCCCAGCTCCATTTTAGAAACCTTGACATATCTTACACCATTTTGTTATCATTGTCTACAACTGACACGAGAGAAAAAAACCACATTGATCTCAAAAGCATTATAATAAATATGGTTGTGTGCATAATCTAGATCAACAACTGCCTAGAGAGACCAAAAGCCCTCCTCCTAAGATTGGACATTAAAGTCTAACAAGAAAACAATATAAAGCCCGCATCTGGCCCTGGTGAAGGTTGGCTCCTCTCCTCTGAACTGTGCTAAACGGCTAAAGACTGAGGGCCACTGAAGGTGGCAGAGAGCTTTTCAATTCACACCAGTGTCTTCTCCACCAAAGCATCAATCTCCTTTTCCCGCCTGTTCTGTCCCAGACCCCGCCCCACCCCCTCACTTGAAATGAGCTGCACCATTTCTGGGTTAGGACTCCTGCCTTCTTACGTTCTGGTCTCTCTTTGCCACTCCTATCAGCCACCATACAGAGGGTAACATCCTCATGGTGTCCCCAGCAACGGTCACTTGTGCTGCCTTCTTCATGTCCCCTGAAGCACCCACACCTGTGTCTTCCTGCCTCATCCCTGGGCTTCTCCTGCCCTCTCCTCCCACATGCTTCCCAGTCCAGCAGCTGCGACACCTAGTGGCCATGCCTGACTGAGGCCCAGGAACCCCCACCCATGTGTCTCCTGCTGAGTCATCACAGATTTTCCCCCTCTTTTTGGGACTACTTGTGTCCAGATCTTGGCACCTCTCCTTCCGTTTTCTTTTTGTATTTAAGAGCAGTACATGTTAGCCACTGTTTCAGAGGCATCAAGCAGAGAAAGATCCCTTCCCACAGGTTGATTACAACCTTCACTTTTTTATGCTATGTCCTTCTTGTGTCCTTTGCCTTTTAGATGGCATCTCCAATCTGATCATCTCACTCACAAATTAATTCTTTAAATATTTCCATCCTCTTATTTATTCTATTCAGTCCTTTCTTTACAAACTCTTTCCATGACCAATATTTCCCCAATTTTTTTAGCATATCTTCTTGTTCCTATGGCTTTTTTCTTCCTCATCTCCTTGATCATCTTCATTTCTTTGTACTTCTCTTCCACCTTATGTTCCAGATGGCGTGTATTGTGCACTGTGACTCTTGTGAGGTTGCTGTCCTTCTCCCACACCTAATTACTTTTCTCTGGATGTATGAGTTGCTCTGTGTTGTGTGTGTGGAAGAAAAGCCAAGGGCAGGCAGGTGCCCTGGCAGATGCAATGAGCATGAAATGAGGGAGGGGAGCAGGGAAGGGGACCTAGCTCCCACCACACTAGGCGACCAGGCTCATCAGTTTTCATCTTAATTTGGCCAGAGTGGAGGTGTCTCCTGAGCTGTCATCCCAAAGGTCTGTGGGATGAGAGGGGATGGTGTGACAGCCCAGGGGCGGCTGACCAGCCCGATTTCTCTTCAAATCTTCTTGACTTGGTATTACTGTCTATTCCAGCACCACAGACTGAAGGTGGTACAGGAAGGTAACGGCTGCCCCGAGACCGTGTAGGGTGAAATGAAACCGCTTTTCTCTAACTCTTCCTCACAGCAGCTTTCCTCACCCAGACAAGTCTGGGATGGCCTAGATGTCCCCTGGGTTTGGGGACAGAACTCCACTAGTTGCTGTCATCTGTGTCTCCCTCTAACTTCTAACTTCTCTACGGTGATTTTGGGGTGTAATCAGCAGCCCTTGCAGGATCACCATCTCTTCCAGACCCCAAAGCTGTCTTAAAGTTCCTATTGCATAAATCCTTCTGTGGTTCATCTGATTCTGCCCTCCCTGCAGCTGCCACATCAGTTTAGGCCATACCCTCTCACACCTGGAATAGTCACTTCACAGTACACATACTGAGCAGAACCTGCCAAGTGCCAAGCTCTCTGTCAACTGCTGAGGATGCAGCAAGAAACAGAACAGAAGAAAATTCCTCTGTGTGAGGTGGTTAAATTCTATAGAGGGTGACAGACAATAAACAAGACAAATAAGGGGAATATAGAGTTTTCCTTATGGAAATCTGTGCTGTGGAGAAAAATAAAGCAGAGAGGGTGAATAGAGACTGATCGGGGTGGGAGTTGGGGAGAGTAGGCTGCAGCTTTAGAAAACATGTCCAGGACAGCTCTCTCTGAGAAGGAGATGTTTGAACGAAGACCTGGAGAGTGTGAGGAGAGCTGTGGGCTCCTCTCCCAGAGGCAGAGAGAAGAGGGGATAAAGGCCCAAGATGGAAGTGAAGCTGCTGGGTTCCGGGAACCACACGGGCCAGTGAGGCTGGAGCTGACAGGCCACGGAGCCAGGGCACTGTCGGGAAGCTGGTTTCTGCGCTACGTCCGTGATGTTCAGAGTGTGGTCTGAGGACATTGCCATTCTCCACACTCTCTCCCGTTTGTGGCGAGGTAAGCACAGAAACAGAGTAAGCCTATGAACTCTAGGACAAGCTGACACACATTTTATGTCCAGTGAATCTGATGACATAAAAGACCTTGCACTTTGTATGGCTTTGTTTTCTTGTTAATTTCACATTTCTGGTAATTCATTTTTATTGCATTTTGTGAAATTGTGAGTCCATAACAGACTGGGGAGTGGAGAGATCCTTCATCAGAGGCAGTTTGAGCTCTGGCAGAGTGACCCTGGGAGACACTGGGAGCTTCTGGAGAGGAAAGATATGGTCAGATGGTTATAACAGGGTCCCTATGAGGCTGCTTTGACAATAGAAAAGACTGGAGGGAGGAGGGGAGGCCAGTCAGGAGCTGACCTCATACTATGGGAGAAGGATGATGGGGGCTGGGCAGTGGATGGGTAAAAATGGTTTGGTTCTGTTTTTATTCCCACTCAGTGTGAATATTGTTACACTTCACTGCAGAAATATTAGTGTGTTTGATTATGGCCAACTGTCCCAGGCCCAGGGCTGTTATATAGTAGTGTACGTATTGGATTGGAGAGCTGGATGAAGTTTCCAACAGTGATTACATCAACGGGAA